>NW_026126682.1:6635000-7322524 GCF_943737965.1 Phodopus roborovskii | reverse complement strand
ATAGCCTAGATATACAACTGCCACTTTTAGAAAAGAGGCCTGCCAGTTTTAGAGCAAAGGGGATTTAATCCCCATTTAATAGCCTTTTTATTTAGAATAGATAGCAAAATGTCACTATGTGTTAGTTTCTTCCACTGATCCAACCATATTGAATTTGTTTAATGTCTTTATCCAGTGACTGCCAAAGTTTCTGAGAGTAGCTTAGAATGTTATACAGGGACCCACTGGCAAACATTGAACATTCCAGAGGTGATTATATGATATTTGAGATTGTAACATTTGATGTCTGAAGTTCCTAGACTTCTCAGTTTGATTTATTAATTGATTAAACGTGGGGTCATTTAATTCTGAAGCAGCAATCTTCCAAAGAGAATCTTCAGCTCCTGATGACCAAAGGACACTTTATCTGAAAGGAGTATTATGTATTTCATGTATCTGTGGGAAATGAAGCACTTATTATCAGCACTTGTGATGGTTATCTGCATTCACAGGTTTCTGTGCTTTCCAAGAAGAATGCACCATGACTTGCAATATCGATAATCCCATGAGAAATTTGGTAATGATTTATTTTCCCTTATCATTAAAACCTAGCTGTGGGCTCAATATCTTCTCTGGATACCCATAAAATTAGAAAAGCACGTTATTAAATTAAGAAACAGAGCTAAATATCCATACAGGAAGAGATCCAACAAATTCTCTAATATAAATTATTTTACTAAGTACAAACGTTTCCCGTAAGAATGTGCTGTTGTTAAACTCATTTTGTAAGTTCTATCACTATAACATATAAACTCACTTGGCATTACTATTCAGATTTGTTTAATCCCATCCTGAAATAACATGAAGCATGAGAAAACTGATCCTTTCTATGTTTCTTATTTATTCATTTATCTATTTATTTATTTGCTGGTTTTTAAGATAGGGTCTCAGATAGCAGACTCTGTCTTAAAATTTGCTGTGACACAAGGCTACCTTTGAAACTATAGATCCTTCTGTTTCATTTCTCCCAGTGCTAAGGTTAAAGGTTGACCACCTGAATTTCTTATTGTAAATATAAGAAAGTATTTTTAGCATAAAACTAACTAAAGATTTGGAAAGGTTATATAATTATTGTTTGATAGATTCATATTAGTAGCTAATTGTGAAATATAAGAAATTAGCTCCTGAGAATATAACTGAGTGACATAGACGACTATACTTGGGAATTAAATAAATACACAAGCAACATTATATACTTAGCATGATAAGATAATAGTAAACTATACATTATTAAAATGACTTATTTCAATTGTTTTATACAGTTAAAAATATGTAGAAAGGTTCATGAAGAAATGACTCAGTGGTAAAAAAACAGTTACTACACAAACTACTGAAGTTTGTATCCCCAGAAACCACCTATGTCAGGGTCAGCATGCTGGAATTCTTATAACTTCAGTCTCAGAAATGTGGAGTCAGGCATCCCTAGAGAAAGTTTTTCCTGTTGAGTTCTGGGTTTGATTAAGACAATCTGCCTCAAAAGAATGAGGTAGGAAGAGAAATCCAGAAAGATCTCCAGTATTAAATGTGGCCCCAAGTGCACATTCAGGCAATTCTCACCACACTCTGTGAACATACATATTTATCAACAGACAAAAAGGAAAAAGAATTTTTGTGGATAAACTATCTTTAAATAATTCTAAAGAAATGAAGACTGTAGAAAAAGGAACACAAATATGTTTATAAGGATTACATGTGTGAAGCTGAATGCACGCACGTTTTGGTAGAGTAATTGTCTAACATACAGTCCTAGGCTCAACACCAATGCTGTAAACCAGAGCATGGTGGTCCACATGTATCACCCCAGCACTTGAGATGGGTCAGAAGATCAGGAGGTCAAGGTCACCCTCATTCTGCTTTAGCCAGTTTGAGGCTATGCTAGATTGCACGAAACCCAAAATAGTAAATAAAATAACTAAACTTGTTGGGCTGGGAGGGACTATGGGAAAATGATTGAAAACACTTGGTCTTCTAGAGGATTAAGTTTTGATTCCCAGCACCTGCATAGCCACTTCTTACACCTGTCCAAAACCCCAGTTCCAAGGAATCCAACACTCTCTTAGACCTCTGGGGCACTAGAAAGCAGAACGCTCTTACACATAAAATAAACTTAAAAAATTAAGTAAATTAAACTAAACAAAACAAATTATTCACATATTATGACTCATACATATATGAATAATTTATTCTTATTAGAATTAGCTCAATATTATATTATTTGTTTCTTAAATAACCTACAGGTTCTCTATCCAGTTCAATGAAAAACATAAGAGATTCTATTGAGTAAAAGGTGATGAGGTAATTTACATGTCCATGAAGCAATGGGTACGTTAGAATAGTCAAATACATTTATGAAAGTTGACTTTATTACATTAAGGATTTTTTTTTCAGTTCTAGTGATTAGTCTAGTGATTCAGTTCTAGTCTTAATAGGAATACAATGTGGCTTCTAGTAGCTTTTTAAAAATAATGAATCAGATATATAAATAATATCTCATATAATACAGTGAAACATTCTACGCTTAAAATGATGACATACAGCTCTAAAATCTATTCCAAGGGAAAAGTGTTACACATTAGGAAAAGAAATGGAGCTAAAAAGTGGCAGACAAGATATAATTAAAATTTTAAAGTACATACAAAAAGTTTAATGACATGTATATATCAAACACTAAGTGGTGATTTTGTATGAGTGGCAGCATGGAGGTCTGGAGGGCGACATCAGCTTCAATGCTTTTGGACACGAGAGGATTTTTTCCACTATAAAATGCATGAGGTTCATTTGTGCACTGTAGATATAATATCTAACAAAACCGAAAGAAACAGATAAAGATAACCTCTAGGAGACTGAGAAAAATTCACCACCACAACTCGGTGGCTGGACTCTGCCAGCGACTCTCCTATTTTCCCATGTGTCATCACACAACAGCTAGTCGATAGTATGCGCGAGGAGGCACATGTGCTGAAATTATTTAGTTTCTAGGCCTCTTTCCCCATCATTTCTTAGCTGACATTAAGGGAAACACAATGGCAACAGAGTCAATATGTACAGCATCCACCTGCCACACTTCAACTGAAGAGGAGAGCTCACATCTCTAGAATGAATGATGGTCAGTTCATCTTTGACATGGTCTACACTAAAATTTCTCAGTGGTTTGTCCACAAGGGAGTTTGTAAGTAAGGGAGTAGCCACGTGAGCTTAACAGTTTTGTTTAGCTTAAATTTTTTTAATAATAAAAATCTTTAATTTATGTAGACATTACTCTGGTTTAAATAATATATTTATGACTTACTACTCAACATAAAATCCCACTTTAAATGAAGGTACTTAACATGAAAATGATGCAGTGAAAACAACCTGCAATTACTATGTGCCAGCCATTTAAGAAGCACTTTACTCTTAAGTCAAGATTGTTTTGAAGATGATCCTGAGAATGATGCTGTTCACATTCCTCTTATCTATGAGGGAAAACCTGTGAAAGTAAGGATGCTCAAAGCCACCAAGATAAACAAGAACAGAGACACAGACAGCTACTTTAACTCAATAGCTTTGCCAAACTAAGATATGCCTTTAGTTTTTTTTTTTACAAGAAATTTAAAATTATATAAAGATTGCAGAAATATTAGTGACAGTTCTTATATACCCTTCACTCAGGTTCTCTTGTTCAAGTCTTACTCAGTAATTTGCAACAAATAAAATCCACATTGGTAAATCAAACACCCTGACATACCATCTAATGCCTGTCAGAATGGCTAGAAATCAAAATGGTCAATGTGACAGCTTATGTTGGAGAGGACGAGAGAAAGGAAAGAACACTCCTCCAACAGGAATGAAACCTATACAGCCACTTGAAATCAGTATGATGGTTTCTCAGAAAAATGGGATCTAATCTAACTCAAGACTCTGCAATACCACTTTAGTTATATACCCAAAGGATGCACAATGCATATAACAAGGACATCTGTTCAACTATGTTCATAGCAGCATTATTTGTAATAGCCAGAACCTGGGAGCAATCTATATGCACACTTAACTGAAGAATGGATAAAGAGAATATGGTATATTTACATAATGGAGTACTATTCAGCAGAACAAAGACAATGACATCTTGAAATTTGCACAAATGTATGGAACTAAAAGAAAACATCCTGAGTCAGGTAACCCAGACACAGAAGGAAAACATGGTATGTATTCACTCACAAGTGATAATAGACATAGAGCAATGGATAACCAGCCTATAATCCACAACCCCAGAGAAGCTAAGAAACAAGGAGGGCCTCTAAGAGGAACATAATGCTCCCCAAGAGGAAGGGACAAGATCTCCTGAGCATATTGGGAGCATGGGGGGAGGGGAGGGAATGTGGGAGGAAGAGGAGAAGGCAGGGGGAGAGAACATGAGGGATCAGGGAGGTTGAGTTGGGGAAGGACAGAAGGTGACAGAAAATAGATACCGATAGAGGAAGCTACCACGGGCTTAAGGAGAAATTTGGCACTTGGGAAATTTCAGAATCCCCACTAAGAATCTAAGCAACTGTGGAAAGTGTATTTTTTAAACGCCCTTCCCTCTATAATGTGAGATTGATGACTACCCTAAATGCCATCATAGAGCCTTCTTCAACCAGTAGATGATGGAAGCAGAAGCAGAGATTCACCCTGAAACACTGAGCTGAACTCTTGGAATCCAGTTGTAGAGAGGGAGAAGTGATAAGCAAAGGGGTAGAAGACTAAGGGCTGGAGAAATCCATAGAAACAGATGACCTGAACAAGTGGGAGCTCAGCCTCCAGGGAGGACAGCTGGGGAACCAGCATAAGATTGAAGCAGCCCCCCAATGTGGGTGTTCAGTTGGGGATCCTGGGCAGTCTATAGGACCTCTGGCAGTGGAATCAATATTTATCCCTAATGCACAGACTTTGGGAGTCCATTCCCATGGAGGGATACTCACAGCCTTGACACATCGGAGAGGGCCTTGGTCCTGCCCCAAATGATGTGACTTAAATTATCCCTCATGGGAGGCCTTTATCCTCTCTGAGGAGTGGATGGGCCATGGTCTGGGGAGAGATGGTGGGAGAGTAGGAGGACAGGAGGAAGAAGGAACTCGGGATTAGTATGTAAATAAAATCGTTTTTAAATTAAGTAAATAAAATTAAGAAATCCACATTGGAACACGGGAATTAACCGAATCCCACACTCCATTCAGATTTAAGTGATTTATCTCTATTGTGTTCTGCTGGATCAAGAAGCCATCCAAGAGGTCACATTACTCTGAGCTGTCACATCCTCCGACTTCCTCTGAATTAGGACAGATTTTCAGTGTTTCTCTTTGTTTTTGATGACACTGACAAGTATTGAAGATTATGAGCAGAGAAATTTGTAGAAGGTGTTGTACTTTGGGCTTCAACAGAGATGGACTCAGGGTTTGAGGAAGAAGACAGAAATGAAGCTCCATTTTCCTCACATTATCTCAAGGGAACATGGCACTGCGAGACCTCTTATGGATGACAACGGTCTTTAGGAACCGGGCTGAGGGAGTTTTGCCTTGGTTGTTTCTCTGCAAGGCCACCATGCCTCCTGCACCCACCATTCTGCACATTCAATATTACAGATTTATAGTTAGCAATCAAAGTCTTCTGTGCAGGCTTGGAGGGAAGGGCCTTCATGAGCCTTGTCTTCTTGGGAGTTGCTGGATGGCTATTGATTTCAATCATTTATGCTTGCACACTACCATACAACTCATTAGTCTATACTACTTCTCTTATCTCACTCATTTTTACTATTTTATCATTTTATTCACACATGATAATTTAAAGGTACACTCATTAATGATTCCCTGATTCTTAAAAAGCAAAACACGTTAGAATTAAATGTACAACATGGGACAAATATGTTTTAAAATATTTCCTGCAGACTTAAGTCATTAAGTAAGTAATTAGAAACACATTTTTCTGAGAAGCACTTTGTACAGAACTTACTAGGAAATATCGCTCAAGCTGATCCTGAATGTCTTTCATTCCTGGAAATGCAGCAACTCCTGGATCATCTCAACGAAGAGCATCCACCTCCCTGAAGAAAAAGAATCATCATGCGTCAATGCAATTTATTTAGAAACCCAAATCAGAGATTAAAATGCCCCCTCACCCCAGGGGGAAGCAAGGAATTATAAACTCCCCAATGATCAACCAAAGCTGTAGTTCTTCTAGACCCACACCGGCACCCCACTTTTTCAGCTGCCCCAAAAAAAAGACTCTAAACATGGGCAGCTATCCTGGTTCTGAACAGAATGGAAAACAATCAAGCAGCAGGCTCCAGTGGTCCCTTTACATTTGTAGGTCATAGGTGAGGGAATTTTTGGCTTGACATAGGGGCCCTGGGGCCTTTTCCAGCTTCCTCCAGCATATTTCATAATCCATAATGGCTCTCTTAGCTTCTGCTCGTTCTCAGTGTTCTCTGAACCAGGGTCATCTGAGAAACTTTTAAAATCCACAATTGCTCTGGACCACAAGCCCCAAAGGTTCTGCCTAGGAGCGAGCTACAGAAAGCTTGAGGGCATCTATGCACAGAGTTGTTGAGCTAGAGCTACCACCTGCCAAACTGAAGTGGCTCACATTGCGCACACTATTTACAACACTGTCTCTTTACCTATTTGGTCCTTAGCTCTAACTCCAAATCACCCTCTGTGACCCTTGGATCAATGTCTTCCTCCAGGGAGCCTTCCTTGGACTTCCTAGCACACAAGACAGTTGTCTCCTTGGAGCTTACTATTCATACCATTTCTCAAGGCATCCATCATCCAATGAGTTCAGGCCTTGCCACCTACCTGAACTGCTATGCTGTCAGCAAACAGCTAGTCAAATGCTTGGGCTGAGGTTCAGGAGAACTGGTCATTTTGAATAGGATGGCAGAAAAACCGGAGTAATGGAGGGAAGTCACACTAATGACAAAGAACTAGTGTAGAGTTTTCATACCCGCACATGAAGATCTTCTGACCTGACCTGTTCCTGCCTGCAGGAGACCAGGTGTGTACAGACAACACCCCCTACTATTATCATCTCTATCATTCTGATTGTCTCTACCTTGAACATGTTTGGGTTTCCTGGCTTATCATGCTCTTTGTCATTTCTTCAAATGCTGCAATTACTCTAACTAGGGCAGGCAAACCATGGGATCTTTAACTTACACCAGAATTCCTGCAAAAAAAGACAAACTTCTGAGCAGCTGCTCCAGTTGTCATCACAGCTGTGACCAACATTTTTAAATTAAAGTAACACACTAGTAGGGAAATGCCTTTCTCACAATACATGCCACATAACTCAACTTAAAATGCATACATAAGGGTGTATGCTGCTAAAAGTACCGAACAAAATCCTGACTTACATGGTAAAGCCAATTTCACTTGGGGAATGAGAATTAGTTTCATATCATTCTAGACAGATGGAGTTCAGATGTCTGATTACATGCGCTTAAAAAGCATAAGGGTGAAGTGTCTAAATTTTTTTTTTTTCTGTCAAAAATTCTTTCCCCAAGCATATTGACTCTTTCCGTTGTCATTTTACTTCTAAGTTCACATTAAACACTGTGGGTTTGGAATACCCACACCTTCCTGTTTGTACATAAGAATAATCCTCTGCTCTCTGCCCTCTATTTTTCTTATTGTACCCATACACTTCCACTCCTGATTTTGAGAAGCCTCAGGCAGAGGCCAACCACATCCCATACGCAGAGCTGAACTGGCTGGTGGGATGGGGAGGGGGCAGCTTCACTGTCAGAACTGGCCCACAGACATTTTTTTTATGGCTACTTTACTTAGTTTACATCATCTCCAAAATATGATATTTAGAAGATAAAACTATACCATGTTCTGTTTGGTTGGAACAAAATGATGCAATTAATTACTCTGTAGGTTTTGAACTGCTTGGCTGGCTAAGGGATTTGGACTTTCATTCCTAATGTAAGTTTCTAATGATATCATCTTTCCCAAAGACACTGAAGGGCACACTATGAAGTTAAGAGAATTATACTTAGTAAATCATATAGAAATTATAATTCCTAAGAAGATAAAAAACATAGGAGTTTTACTCAGTGACCATGTAGATATAGAAGGCACAAAAAATAAAAAATAGAATTACACAATGCATCAGAGCTATTAATGCAGAAGAATTCTTTTTGACTGGACTTGTCAACCAGCAAGAAATGTCCTTCAATTTCAATGAGGAACCATTGTGTGCCCCCTTTTTCTGCTCCATTAGTCCTGGTGTTCCCTAAACAGAGAAAGTTGATTTCTTAGATCGCTTTGCTGAGAATGAATCTATCTCTCTATGTACCACTTAAGAAAGGATGTTGTATACGGACAATGACCTCTTTGTGAATTCTTTTCCAAATTTGAACAAGTATGTAATGATTGCCTACTGAGTCTAAATTTTTCATTAAGAATAACATAAGCTCAAAAAAAAAAAAAAAAAAAAAATGAACAAATATACAATATTGGGTCGAACCACAATACTTGCTAGGCATGCATGAAGACCTGAGTTCAAATCCCCAACCTACACATACAAACTTGGTACATGTCACACCTCCCTGTAATTCTAGGACAGTAATAGGAGAGATCAGGAGGTTCCCAGGGGCTGTTGGGCACAGCCTAGCTTCAGGTTATGCGAGAGGCCCGTATTACCTGATATCCCCTCCCACCTCCACACGGAGGTACTAGACTCTGCATCTGCACACACGTGCACAGCCCTGAATATACAATACACTATGAAGAAAGAATAGTCTGGTGACAAAGGCCCAGTTGAAAAGGACTCATATGATTCCATTTACTGAAATCTGACTTTAGGATAATTCAGTTGGTAAAGTAACCTGACATAGCTACTCAGGTACATACGCCTTCAAATTTTTGAAGCTCTAGTTCTACAAATTTAACTTAGGTCATGAGTATGGATGCTGTTTTAATTTTTTAGTTAAAATGCAAAAATAGTGATTCTAGTCACTATCACTAGCCAAAATACCTGGGAGCTGGAGATTGATGTCAACTGTTAAGGGAACTATACTGTTATTTTAGAGGACCTGCATTTAGCTCTAGGACCCCCATTGTCTGGCTTACAACTGCCTGCAACTACAGCTCCAGAGGGACCCGAAGCTTATGACTTCACAGGCACTATGCTTGTATGTGTAGACCCTCCTATCTCCACACATACATACATGTATCTAACTAATTTTTTTTTTAAATTTAAATAGGAGTTGAAATGTAATTGATAATTCTTGTGTCTTTCAGACCCGGAAATTTATAATTGATTGTATTCCAATGAGAAGAAAGAATACAAAGTTAGGCATAAAAATAAAAGATAAAATTAGTTTAAACAATTTAGTCAAAAGAGCAGCCATATAAGTTTAAATGTTGTTTTAATATATAGATGGGAATAATCAGCATTAATCAATATTCACCAATATTCCCCCCTACAAAGTGGTTAGGTAATCTACAATGAATTCATCATATCTAAAATATTTTTAAATGTACATTTCCATTTTCTTTCTCCTTTCTTTTTGTTTGTTTTTTGTAGTGCTAGGTTCAAAGCCCAGCTCCCAGCACCTATAAGGCAAATGATATATCTCTGAGCTATACTCCAGCCCAATATCTTTTCTTTCATTTGATTTGATGTTGGGGACCAAACCTAGAGACTCTGCACATGCCTAGCAATGTTCTACCACTGAGATCCTCCGTGATCCAGTAATGTCTCCTGTATTAAGAGAATAAAAAAGATTTATATTTTTCTCTGTAGCATGTGATATTATTTTTCTTCTATAGTTTAGGAAAATATTTTTTCCCTGGGGTTTTCAGGAAATACCACCAGCAACCCCTTGTGTAACCCTCCACACCTCCCTTTTTACTTTATTAAAAATAATCCCATCCAGAGACACCATTCCCCAATCTAATCCCATCAGAATGAAAGGACTTGGGGAGCAGTGGGGGAGACACTTTTCTGCAATCTATTGAGATGTAAGTGAAAGCTGCCAAATGGCAGCTATAGAATTAATGCTTGGACACTCGCATCTCTCCATGGAGGAACCTGATACAATTGCTTAAAGTCATATTCTTCCATTTTCTTAACCTTATGTTTAAGCTCTGTAAAAAAAATATTTTTTTTCTTAAACTGCAACCGTCATTTGAGGAGCCCACAACCATGCTTGTGTATATTGTATTTTGACCCTTAGAGTCTTTTTTCTTGACCCTCGTGTTTGATTATATAATAACATTCAAAACAGCAGAAGTAGAGTGAGGTTACCAAAAACCAACTACTGACATCTATTCTCTGAAATACCTGCTTATTAAAGTCCTGACAGGATTTTTATTTTAGAGTGTGGTGTCACAAGCTTATACTCCAGGACTTGCAAGGCTGATGCAGGAGAACTGGGTGAGTTCAAGTCCAGCTCCAGGGCCACAAAACGAGCTCCCTGTCCCAGAAACAAAAAGAAAAAAAAAAAAAGGATATAGGTAGAGGAACTTAATTATATCTGTCACCAGTCAGTACTGATCTCCAGAATAAGAGGTGTTATCTCTAAGAAAAGTGACACAATACTTATAAAATTTAGTTCACATTAATCTAATTTTGATATTAGCTCAACAAGCAGCCAAAACACTTAAAATAGTGTTTTCCATACCACCTCTCATATCAAGTATTTGGTCCAACTTAAAAATAATGGAGAGACTTCAATATTAGCAAGTGAGTATGGTCTAACTAGACTGTTTCAGCATTTGCTTTACTCTTATCTGTTGGCAAAAAGGTTTGATATTTCTTGTGTGGGAGACCTTTAAGGCAGTAGCGACATTTGCTTCAAGTCCAGGAGGGAACCTGACCTCACAGGGCCTAAGTATCTTATGTGCAGAGGCTTAAGGGACTCTCAACAGTCACGGGGGAGGGAAAGCTGCACCCTCTACATGGGCTTCTCTCCAAATGTAAGCTGCAGGAGGGCCTCAATGCGTCCAGATACTTTAGTCACAGCTCGGAGAATGTTCTAGAAGCCTCAAACCTTTGGGAGGCAACCAGATGAATACACCCAGAGCCTATACAATGTCACTGTCTCTCATTTTCTCCTTTAACGTTACGTGCACACCAGACCAACCCGCTGCAGCGCCTACCCCTTAGCCCATGTGTCCACCCAAAAACACCATGGGTCTCCATCTCACATGTATGATGGTCATGGGATCCTATCAGAACTGGGATTCTGCCTCCTGGTAGATCTGAATTTCTAATTCAAAACGGTTGGATACTCACGCGGCTGTTTTCCAAGTGAACCTTGTGGAGCAAGAATCTAAAGCAGCCTCGTAATTTGTTTTTAAAGCTGTTTAGTGACTGAACAAACCCGTGAACATGTGTTGGAGCTGAGGCTGAAGAAACAACAATGAAACAACGGACCAGTAAAACGGTTAAATTTGCTTAAATGTGAAACACAATCTAAATTGAACCCCAACCCGGAAAGCTGCTCGTTAATTAACCTAGCAGTGTAATATTATTTAGCTAAGAACTACTTGAAATACACCATTATCCAGTGAAAGTTGGAGGTGTTTTAGCACCAAGGTGGCTATATATTTATCCCACTTTGCTCTGAAGATATGTATCTACTTGTGTGCCAGACCAATTTCTGTTCTCTACTAGACCAGCATCTGAAAGATGGTTCAAAAGACCAAAGCCAGACTAAAAAAAGAAACCAAATAAACTTATTTTTATTATGCCCTGTAAGAAAATTTCTTATACACAACAGATGTATCTTTTATCCCAATTACTCTTGGTTAGGGAAAGTGGAAAGATTAGAAAAATCACACTCACCTGTCTTCAGGGTACTTCATGTTAAAGGGCCTGAATTGATTAGTGTCACTCACTATTTATCATGTGTTAGTGCTTCATTAGGCACCAATAGCACCATACATCTTTGTCAATACTTCTATGGAAAACTTAGCTTTGGCGCCATGAAAACAAAGCCTTAGACTGCCAGAAAATCCCTGTGTAGAAAACATTCATCAGTAACAGAGTTTTAGCAAAAAAAGAACAATTTTTCCAATATTTAATAAAAATTACATCTCAAAGAGATGTATTTGCACATAGGGCAAATCAGAATAAAAGTTAAGCAAAGTAAAAGACAGGCTTTGGGCAAGAGTGGTATCCTAGGGTGGTGCCCCTGAGGGATTTTCAATGCTTTCAGACTGGAGTCCCTGCTGCCAATTAAGAGCAATTAGAACAGTGAGTGATCTCACCACACCAGAGCACCATGTGTCTAATAAGCTCCAAGGATAACTTCTGTCATATATGTTCAGCAACATGTCACATCTGTGATTTATTAGTAGTACTTTTAATCAAATGGAAAACCCAAATAGTTTTTCTTGTTTCCCTTTTAGTTTTCTGTTTAGCATCTCAGAGTTCCCAGCCACCAATCCAGGAATCATGGAAACTTTGGATACAGCCAAGCTGCTTGCTGTCAGTCTGAGAATTCTTATTGACTCTAGGCACTTTCTTCTCTGCCTTCCTTCCTCACCTGCTTCTGGGTTGCGGACTGAAATCTCCATCCACAAGTGCCAAATTATGTATGTCCTATTGCTCCGCCTCTGGCAAGTGCTCAGTATTGTCAACTTAGGAAGAGCTGCTTTGTGCGAGGGAAACCCTCAACTGAGAAAATGCCCCATGAGATCCAGCTGTATGGCCTTGGTTACTTTAGCCATCAATAGAAAAGCCCCAGCTCAATGAGTGTTGATGCCATCCTCTGGTTTTATAAGGAAAATCAGGGTGAACAAGGTAGGGGAAGCACACAAACTTCCTCCATGACCTCTGCATTACTCTCGCCTTCAGGTCCCTGCCCTCGAGTTCTGTCCTGTTCTTCTAACCCTTCCTCTAGAACTTGCTTTTGCTATGCTGATTCATCACAGCAATAGTAACCTGAACTGAGATAGATGGTTTTCCTGCTAAGCTTGGGACTAGTACTGACAAAGCATCTTTATGCCTCTACTTCTCCTATCACCCAAGGATACAATTCACTCTTTCCCCGACTAGTACTGTGGCAACTATTTTCTTGTGTAATGATGCATTATCTTGAGTGCAAGGTGGAGACATTTTGCTTTAGGCCAGCACATATACTATTACAAATATTCAGAAAAATGCTTTTAAAAAAGAAGGAGTGATCAATGAGTCAGTCAATGACATAAGTGAGTCTGAGGAGGCAACTGCAAGGGAGATGTTATTGGTAATTAATACCACAGGATAAGGCAAAAAGTAAGAAAGTCATTCATTTTCCTCCCAGATACCACCACTCCAATTTTGTTTATGAAATACCCCAAAGGGACTCTAGCAGTTGCCATGGAAACCTCTCATTTAGCAGTGAGAATTGCTTGAATGCTAAAACTTAGAGATAGAAGAATTTTTAGGCAATGTCACAGACAATTGCTTTGACTTATAAAGGAGTTGCATTTTTTGTGAGTTCATATCCAGTTCTAGTGTGTGTGTGGGGGGGTTCCGGGCCCACCCTGAGTCCTGCAGGGATGACCATTCATTGGGCTCAGCTGCCACCCCAATTAGAATATACATGTCTTGATTAGCTCACCATAGTCAGACAAAAGAGCATAAAGATGAGAATTCTGTTTTCCATTCAGGTGGCACAATGACAGCTAGATAAAAATAGAGCTGAAACCGAGCATCCAGAATTAAGAGTTTGGGGGCAGAGGGTAAAACAATTCGCCTAGGAAATAGTGTGTGCTTGGCGATCCCCTCAGCACAGGACAGTGACTGCTCTTTAACAATGTCTGAATATCTGAAGATGATGCGTGTGGACAATGGTTACCCACACCCATACAGACTACCAGGGACATCTGGGGACTACTGATAACCACTAACCATGTATAGTGAAGTGGAAAAGAGAAAAATGCCTCATTGAAACTTACTCTAAGGAAAGCCAAGACAGAAAATGCTGTGTTACATCAAACAGCAAGGAACTACTGTATGTTTGTATTTTAGAGCAATTAATGAGAAAGGAGCTTGGCCGAAAACACAACCAACAATGGTGTTTTTCAAAGGATTTATTTAGTTAGAATAAACCAGGCAGAACAAGGAAAGCAAATTATGAAGTTTGAATGTCTTTGACTTCTGCTTCTCTTACAGCTGATGCAGAATAAGGAAACTATTTTTAAAAGGCTTCTCTCAGCAAATGTTTTAACCCCAAGCAATATAAAATAGGGATTACAGAAGTGTGTGAGGTGTGGGGAAGACATGGTATGGGCATCTTGCAGAGCCAAGCAAATCACCCATTTAAGCCTTTTTTCTTTATGAACTGTATGTGGTATATCATAAAGAGAATTTAGTAAATATTTAATGTAAACTGACCTTCTTCCTTTTTTGATAATTGTTTTTAAAATTTAAATTCTGAACATGCTTGTTTTACATGTCTATCCCAGTTTCATCACTCCTTCCTTGTCCTCCCTGTTTTCCCCTGCAGCCCCATCCCTTTCTCGCTCCCCAGGGAGGGTGAGGCCTTCCCATGGGGAGTCTACAATGTCTGTCATCATTTGTGGCAGGACGAGACCCTCTCCCATTTGTCTAGACTGAGAGAGTATCCCTCTATGTGGAATGGGCTCCCAAAAGTCCTTTCATAACTAGGGATAAATACTGACTCATTACCAGAGGCCCCATAGAATGCCCAGGCCTCCTAACTAACACCCACATTCAGGGTGTCTGGGCCGGTTCTATGCTGGTTAGCCAGCTAACGGACTGAGGTCCATGAGCTCCCCTTATTCAGGTCAGCACTTTCTGTGTGTTTCTGACCCCTTTGTTCATCACACCTTCCTCTCTGCAACTGGTTATGAGGAGTATGGTTCAGTGCTTAGCTGTGGGTGTCTGCTTCTATCAGCTACTTGGATGAAGGCTCCCAAATGCAGTATAAGGTAGTCACCAATCTCATTATCAGTGAAGGGCATTGGTTAGCCTCTTCCCTATTGCTTAGATTGTTAGTTGGGGAGTCATCTCTGGACATTTCCCCAGTGCCAGATTTCTCTTTAAACCTATACTGGCTCCCGTTAATATGGTATTCTCTTTTCTTGCTCCTCTATTCTTTCCCCTGACTCAATCTTCCCACTCCCTCCGCCTCCACTTCTCTCCTCCTCTTTTCCCCTTCTCTTTCTCAGATAACTCCCTCTCCCTTCCCCGCCATGCTCCCAACTGCTCAGGAGATCTTGTTTCCCCTTCTCCAGGGACCATGTAAGGCTCTCCTAGGGTCCTCCTTGTTTCTAGCTTTCTGGCATTGAGAATTGTAGCCGGGTAATCCTTTGCTCTGAGTTTAAAACCCATATATGAGTGAGTTACATACCATGTTTGCTTTTTTGTGACTGGGTAAACAGTTCTTCTACAAGGGATGAAGAAATTCATGCTGTATGTTTTGTTAATATTGAGGTCCATTCATCAAATGGCATAGCTGAATTTTGATGCATACTGATTATGAACATTAAAATGGTGCCACACTATAAGGTATGTGACAGGGTAGCTGATATTTAAGAATCATTTGGCAACTTGGAAAATCTATACAAAATATGAAATCAAGAACCCTTCTCTTGATAACATATCCCATTGGTCCACTCTTTGAAAAAGCCTGAACTTTTTGAAGCATTGACCAGCTTACGGTTCCCTGGAATGTGGTTTACGCAGACTACCATCTGACTGAGGGGACCTAGATGTGAGCAATGGACTATCGTTGGAGGAAAAGTGCTATTTATAGGCAGGGCCAGTTCCTTATACCCTTAAATATTTTGTAAAGTGTCAATCAAAATGAATGGATATGTGAATGAATGAATGATGAATGAATGGGTAGGATTCACTGTATGCACAAAGGAGATCTTCAGTGAACAAATGGGGTACCTGGAAGTTATGGAATGGTTTTTGTCTTTTGTATTCTGTTTTATTCTTGCCAACCATGGAACAGTGTGAGAAACCAAACATCTCCAGATGGGGTGGGGGCTACACGGGGTCATAAAACAACCCTGTGGGGAATTATAAATTGATTTCACAGTGTTACTTAACTCTGAAGCAGCTTCTAAGTTAAATGTGTTAAATTAAATATGACAAAATAACGTAAGTTTATATATTTGCTATAGTAAAATTTTAATCTGTTGAATTTTCATTAGGTTATGAATGTGTTCAATTTCTAAAAAGCAAAAGGAATAAGGGAGGAATTGTTTGAACTATCAATCAGAAAGAATGATAAAATTTTGCTGGGCCTGTAGGAAATGTAATCTAGATAAGAATCTCACATGTTGAATCTGTCATCTCATGAGAATGCAAAGAAAAAAAAAATGCCATGTCAAAGAGATGAACTACCCACGTGCACCCCAGAAAACACTTACTCAGACCCTGGCTCTCCCGAATCACTAAGTGCCTGACACACCCCAGAAAGTTCTTGCACTATTTTAAAGGAATTTGGGTAAGCTGTTTATTGGTCACTGATATGTTATTTTAGCTAAGTTTTTACTTTCATTCTTTAAATTATTGCGTTTCGAATAAAGAGACATGGCTTAGTGTTTAAGAACAGTTGATATTTTTTAGTGAGATCTCCAGAACTCACAGGGAAGTTTATAATAATCTGTTAATCTACAGTTCCAGGGAATCTGATGCTCCTCTCCGCACTCTGTAGGCACCAGACATTCATGTGGTACATGTACATATATGTAGGTAAAACAATGGTATTCATAAAAGAAAGTATCACTTATAGTGACACTGTTTCAGCATTCATAATCAAAGGAGATTAAACACAAAATGAGAGAAACATAAAAGTATCTATTTGTATTAATTGCATGCTATAGCATCTAAAGTTAGAAAAATATGTATCTGGTAATGTATTTAAAGTTTATATAACAGAATTTTTGTAAAGAAAATATGCTTATTACTTACTATGTCCTAGACAAAAGCGGTATCAAGAAGATTTAATTCACAAATGTCAAAATAGCACAAAGTCCCCATTTCTGCCCACTGCAGAGCAGTGAAAGCAGTTCAGGTCTCTTTATTGAGGAAGCCATGAATGGCGTCTGCGTGATTGCTAGTTTTTGTACAATCACATTTCCATTTCCACCCCAATTATGTCATTTCCATGCACATAAGACAGCATTCCATCTCTACCATGACTGACCTAGAATTTTTCTATTGGGTGAGATATTTCTTGGGAAGTCTCTGCCTTAATTAATTTTTCTATTGAGAAAGTCTCATGTAATCCAGGCTGAACTTCAAGCCCAGTTTATATCAGAGAAATAACTTGAACTTCTGATTCCCATTTCAACACCCCTCAAGCAGCAGCTATACACTACCACAGCTGGTGTCTATAAGGTTTCAGGATCAGGTCCAGGGCACACGCTAAGTTAGGAAGCACTCTGACCAACTGAGCTCCATCTCTGGCAATTTTTGCTTATTTAAACAGCAAGGTCATATTGGATCCCTACAGGATATAAATCCAAAGGACTACAATCTTTCAACACATTCTTTATATTCACAGAAAATAATAAACTTTTTAAAGCCATGATGCACATTTTACTTCCTTTCACAACTCGGCCTTCCTAAATCAAAATGTGGTTTTCTTGTGACTTCGCTTTTCTATATGAAATTGTTTGTATTTCACTAACAATTAAGCCAGTAATGATTATCTGTTTACACATCATACTCAGAGCCTATCAGTTGCAGAAAGTTTCCCCTCCACTATTATTTGTTACACTGATTTGGACCCAGAGCTACCTTAACAATTATCCATGGGCAAGGACTCTAGCAGCCAGCTCTTCACAGTTAAAGGTATGAGTATTGAATTATCAATAAGAGAAGGGCATACAAATAGATCAAGTATTTGATTAGGAAGATAAAAAGAAACACAAACACAGAAGAAAACACACACGTGTGTGAGAGATAACCTGTCTTTTAGATGTTCAGTGAAGCTTAGTGATCTCACGAGGACTACATACAGCAACAATTCCAAGTTACAGTGAGAGGTTTTATGTTTAGCAACTTAGAAAAGGCTAAACACATGGAGACACTAGGCTTTAAACACTGTGAAGATGAATCTAACAGATGGAAATAGGGAACAGGACTAGGAATTTTTAAAGAGAGTAACTGCCCAGTAGGCTTCTTCCTTCCCACCCTTCTGTTTCCGCATTGCACAACAGCAGGATACATAAAATTGAACCAAAAGAAGCATCAGACTTATGGAAGAACCTACACCAGAAAATGGTGAGGTACTGAGAGGAACAAGAAGAGTCTGTTGAAAAGTGTGTGAATTGGTCTGTGTGACCCAGAGCCCTCAGGACCTCCTGTCTTACCCTGATCCGAGGACCACATCTATCTACCAGTTATCAGATTCTGTGGAAGAACCAAGAATAGCCTTCGATATTGACTTTGTAGCTGGGTTTGCCCACTAAGACAGCAGTGGTAACATTTTTCACTCCTATGAGATGTACTGGACAAGAGGCATCTTCAACAAGGAAGTGTGTGTTTGGGCTCATGGATTGAGGTTGCCATTCATCATGATGGGAGAGGCTTGAAGCAGCTTTAGCTCTTGACCCTCTTCACCTCAGAACAGAGAAGTCCAGTACTAGGGCTGGCTGGCTTTCTTTTTATATTCGTTGGAAGGACCCCACCCCGATGGGATTGTACCACCCATATTCAGGGTGGGTTTTCCCTCTTCAGTTAAGCTTCTCTGGAAACTCCCTCAAAAGACATTCCCAGAGTGTGTCTGTTGGGTGACCTCATATGTAGTCAAATTTACACTGATTAATCTCCTAAGATATATGAAGAATCAAAGGGCCAACTGGTCTCTCCATTCATAATAACACATTTACAAAAAAAATAAGCAAAGATCCAAATCCCTCTAATTCTCATACTTGAAAAAGTTTCCATTTGAAATCAGAGGGAAAAGAAAGCAAGATCAATTACATAATACATATATTTTATCTATAAATTATGCTATCTTATAGCATATAGTATAATACTAAGATATCATTTCATTATATACATTCTAAAGTATCAAGTTGACAAGGAGTTGACCTGTGGTTAATACTGATTGTCAACTTGACTCACAATCACCTCGAACAGATCTCTGGCTCCATTTGTGAGTGATTATCTAGATTAGTTTAAATAAGATGAGAAAGTCCATCCTAATTGTGCCCTCAATGTCATGGGATGAGGACCCAGGCTACATAAAGAGGAGGAAGCTAGCAGAGCATATGCATTTGGTACTCTCTGCTTCCTGGCTGTAGTTGGAAGGGGACCAGTTTACCTTTTTGCTCCTGATGCCAAGACTTCCTTTGCGATAGACTGCATGATTGACATAGACCCCTTTACTCTTAAGTTGCTTCTTCTCAGGAATGTTGCCACAGCACTGAGGATACTAACACACACACACAGATGGCACTGTTTGTTTTCCTGATCTGATTACTATACATGGCATACTGGCTGGTTATGGCTCAGCTGTTAAGGCATTTCTTGCTCTTCCAGAAGACCCTAGTTTGCTGATAGCACTCACAGCAGGTGGCTCACAACTGCCCCCTAACTCCAGTTCCAGGGGATCTGACAACATTTTCTGGCCTCTATATGGACCTGCATATCCATGGCATAGACATGCACACAGAGATTAAAAATAAATAAGCCTTTAAAAGGTATACACAAAAGCTTTAACACAATGTTATCCTTAAAGATGACAAACTTAAAAGACTATATGGGTATACAACAAATAGCCCCACACTTAAGGCTCAGGGGCCATTGTGGAAGAAGGAGAGGGAAAGATTGTAGGAGCCTCAGGGTCAGGGATTTTGCTGTAAGATTGTGTCTCCTTGTAACAACAGAGAGTTACACGCATAAAGTCTCACCAACAAGACTTCCCCAAAGCTGACCTTAAAAATAAGGACATTATATAAAGAACCACAGATGAGTAAAGCTGGAAGAAGAGGAGGTGGTCCTTCCCAGGGGAAGAGCACAGCAATTGGTTGTTCATTGCTTACAGTCAGCCCTGAAAACCTACACACACAAGTAACAAGGTATGATTTAACAAGTTAGATTTAGGAATGTGTGTGTGTGTGCCTGTGTGTGTGTGTGTGTGTGTGTGTGTAGTGTGTGTGTTCGCACGCGTGCATGCATGCGTATGTAAAAACATATGAGGCCGTTGATGGGGAATGTTCTTCTGTATATCCATGTTTGTCTTATTAGTTGGTGAATAAAACACTGGTTGGGCAGGCAGGAAGTGACATAGTTGTGGCAGATACTGCCACTAGCTAACCATAGAGGTCTGGAGGTCTGTACAGACAGGCAGGAAGTGATGTAGCTAGGTTTAATCAGAATATAAGCAGGGACAAACAGGAAATCTCTCTCCCTCTCTGCAGAGATGTAGCAGGCAAAGGAGATGCAGGTCCAGCATTTCCAGTAAGCCAAGACCATGTAGAAATACTTACATTGTTAGAAATGGGTTAATATTTAAGACAGAGCTATTCAATAAGAAACACTAGTAAATGGCCAACAGCTTTATATCCAACACAGTGTCTCATTGTGTGATTTGGGGCTGACACGGCTGTAGGACCAGACTGTCACAAAAGCTTCTCTTAACAGGCCACAAATTTGAAGGAGATCAGGGAGGGCCATAGCAGGAGGAAGTGGAAGGGAGAAGTAATTAAAATACAATCTTAGAAATTAATCTCTCTATTTTGGGATATAGATTTTGTGATATGTTTCAGCATTTGGAAAGCATTTTTCCACATGTGTTTAATAAATATTTTTAAACTTTAAATAGTTAACAATATAAATAAGGGCAATGAAACTAAAAAAAAAATTAAAATATAATTAGAAGATCCAGGAAACAAAGATTAAACAAAAAATAAAGGGCATAAAATCATTAATTTTGATTAATTCTGAGACACTTGTGTATAAAATTCTACACAGGGTAAACAAGGTCAAAGTGGAGTGGGACAACTTTGGTAGACCATGGTAAAGTCTTCATCCACCATTTCATTTAGTACAATGTCTAAAAGAATAAATGAAGAGTGCTTTCAGAGGCAAGGATATAGATTAACTCTCCAGCAATGCAAATCAGTCAACAGAATAGACTGATAGATAATAAGAAAAAATTATGTCAAACCTATGAGATATACGGTATTGCCCAAAGAGTTAAAAAGGCATAGTCATTCCTGAGAGATTAAAGAGAAGCCATAGATAAAGTGGGTCACTGATCCTGTTACTGACACTGCTGTGGTCATTGTCAGTTAGCCAGATATACCTGAAATCACCACAGGATTCTCAGAAAACTGAAAATATTTGTTGAGAGCTTTGGTTAACTAAGTTGAGCTAACTATGGGAGAAGGAAGTTGACTTGGGGCACTATTTTTTTTTTTGTCAAAGCCTGCCTCTTCTTTAAACAGAAAAGCATTGCATGCTTGGAGAGACAAGTATGTATGTATGTATGTATGTATGTATGTATGTATGTATATACATACATATATATATTCATATATCTTAAAACAGAAAGTGGGCTGGGAAGATGGCTCAGTCACACAATGTTTGCTGCACAAGCACAGGGGGCCTGGGATTGGATCCCCCAGCATTCATATAAAAAGCCAGGCATGGTGGGCATGCATCTATAGCCCCAGAGCTGGGATTTGTGGTCAGGTAGGTCCCTGGAATTCCCTGGCAAGCAAGTCTTCATGAATCTAGGAGCTCCAGGTTCATTAACAGACATGTCTCTAAATAAATGAAGAATGTATGGATTAATTAATTAATTAATTAATAAGTAAATAAATGAAGACACTGGAGAATGATGTAAAAGAGTCTTGACAATGACCTCTGGTTTCACACATACACAAACATACCTGGAGAGATGAACACATATACTCCACACACTGAAAAATAACTAAATAAAATAAAAAGTACTAATCTACATGACACATTCCTTAATTTACATATTTCTAGATTAAAACACAGAACCATATTTTTACCCATGCCCTACTCTCCCATGTAAGGCCCTCCTGAGTCAAAAATTCTAATTCGACGGAGAGCCTGCATGCTCATTTCCTTAAAATGAAACATAGTATCTTGGACTTGTCAGTATTCCATAGCCCTCTTGGATGCTATAGCCCAATAGAAACACAAGGCATTTAATTTGGTGACTGACAGACCCAAAAGAGCAATATGAATACTACTTTCCAACGTTTATATAGTTTTATATTTCCCAAGAATTTCCTGTGATCCCATTTCTTTCTATTGTTATAATCTGGTGAATCAGTGGAATGTGGCAAGATTATACTAATGTCATGAAACTTACTCTCAGTAACTGGCTATTACCAAATCATTCAGAAATCCACTTGTGGGTAGCCAATTACTTTCCTAATGTTGATTAAAAAGAAATTAGTGAAATTTAATTCGTTTTAGAATATTTAGCAGGGGAAGTCTACATTAAATTATTCTTTCTATAAATACTGTAATTATCACTAAGTGGTCAAATACCTTGATGGAAATATGCTCTTTGTTTCAAAGACCCACACTGATAAACAATGAGATTTAGAAAACTATAACACACCGTTAAAAAAAAAAAAAACCAACAACTGCTACCTTGACTATTCCAGAGGCACTCTCTGGGTTGGTGAGTTAGCAGCTATCTCAGTTTCACAACCAGACAGGGTTCAAACCATACTGACCAAGATAATGCACAGACAATGATAAATTTCCTGTAAGAAGGGTTTTGTAGCCAGCAGTCAGTCCTTAGGTGTGAATTAAACACTAAAAATACAGCAAATCTCTTCTGATGGAAATAAAGGGTCAATTATTGCTCTAGAGTACTCTAAGACATATGGCATAGTAAGACTCTCTGTACCTATTGTCTTGGCAGAATTATCAACTCTCTAAGGAGGACTGTATGTTGATGAGGTATATGGCCATCCAAAAGTAAAGAGGCCTCATTAGTTGCAATGGACTCAGAACCACGGATGCCACCAGAAACATAAAGATCTTTGTGGCTGTCCCCAGTTCTGTCCCATTGCATCCCACTGTCAGTGGCTGTAGCAAGTCAGCTGGATAGTGCATTATTTGAGCACTGTTTAAGAATTATCAGAGAACTATTAAATTTGACAATGACTGTTTCACATCTTCCTTGGCCTTATGACTGCAATAATTAGAAAACATGCAACAACATTGACAATAGATGACTCTGCTGTAGCTCAGGGAATTCCATCTTTCCTTCTTCCTTAGAACTCCTTTAAAAATGGATGTATTCACTTAAGCAGAAGTGATAAATGAATAATGACTAGGAGCTGGGAAGATGTATGTCAGCATAGACAGTAGTACCATGAAAATGTATTCAATTCAATGATTCATGTCTTGGCTTTTTTTAAAAGTATTCACTAAATAAAATTATATAGTAGAAGCAACTGGAATAAAGCTGTTAGGAGAGACAGAGAGTGCAGGCTTATGAGTGAGAACAAAGCCACCCAAAATATCTGAGCTACACAAAAGGCGTAACTTGGATAGAAATATGATATATTACCAAGTACTTTGTTAGTGTTACAGAGTTACATTAGTAGTAAAACAAGGTCAGTTTCTTCCAAATCATCTTATAAGACAGTACAGAATGTGGCAAGGAAGGGATACTGAGAATGTGGCCCTACACTGCAAGTTGGCAATTTACTCACCGTGTGATGTAATTATATTACTTCGTGAATGTTCCTTATTTCATTGTACAATAAGGAAGTAATTTAAGAGCATAGCAGGACTTATATACAGTTTATGGTCAATAAAAGTACCAACTATTACTATTATTATCATTCAAGTTTTCAAATTAATGTAGGCTTCACACAGAATAAATTTATGCTCAGGGTAGCAGGTATAGAAAGGTTTAATTATGGTTCTTTTTCTTAAAACAATGGGATATAAACCCAAGTCTTAAGAAATTTCATTGTGTAAACTGCTTTGATTCAAGATAGAAAGATCAGTAAAGATAATGGCAGAACACAGGATATTGCCAATATGTATGGCCATTAAGTTATGTAATATGAATCAGGGCCAAATGACTTTATGATACTTAATAATTAGCCAATATTCTTTCTAATATATTAAAAATAAACTGTGATGCAGACATTTTCCTATACATTATGACTAGAACAGGTTTTTTCCTTAATCACCCAGCTGCTGCAATGTTAAATAAATTAATTTTAATCTTAAATCAGAGATGTAATAGAGACAGGGTGATTTAATATGCGATCTCATTATGTTTGACAGGCTTATTTATAAATGATCTACCCCACATTTTGACAAGCATAGTTAATATGTTAATTAGCTTTGAAAAGATGATGATAGGAAACGCCTGACATACCATCATTCTTTGCATACTGGGTGGGGGGGGCATTGCAGTTGATACCACGAGCCCCCTCTAAAGCACAATGCCTTTGATGAGAAAATCACTTATTAACATATAATTTAGTTACCTGATATTAAAAATCCTTTAAAATAATCCCCAACAATGTTCTGTTTTAGAGAGTATGCACAGCTGCAAACACAGCTCTGGGCATGCAGAGAGGAACAGAAGCTTATTTAAAAGCCCAGCTCTGCAGAAAGCAGGACTCTACTGCCAGGGAAGAGTTATGCAGATATGCTGCCTTCACATCCATGCTCCCCTTCCTGTGCTCTTCAGACCCTGTAAATACCTCTGGTTCTGAAGCTTAGCAATGTTTTTCCATGCTGTGACTTTCAGGGAGGCACAAAACCCAAGAATTAACAGACATGTTACAAGAGACAACGCTGAATCCGATCTTCATTTAGGAAGAGAAACAAAGGCATCAAAACTAACTTGATGAGTCCTTAAGTGTCACTGGGCATTCACACATCTCCATGGTGCGGGTGACCCACAGGAGAAGCTCCTATCAGTGCTAGCTCTGATTTCCATCACATGCTGACAGTGTTACTGCATACGTGTCTTCATTAATATTTTTAGCGACTGTGTCTATTTAACATGGTGTAGGGATCATCAGTTTTTAGTTACTCCAGCCCCGGGACAGTAAACGAACTGTAAAACTAGCCTGAAACCCTGCCACCTGCCTCCCTGCTGCTGTCCCTGGGTTAATATTTGTATTTCTTCTTGGTGCAGCTGAGCCATGACTCAATTACAATCCCATTTCCAGGTGTCTGAATATCCTGCATCGATGTCATTGATTATGCAAAAAAAAAAAAAAAAAAAATCAGTGAATCAGTGGCCTGTGAAAGTCTCTCTCGTGGGAAAGACACATGCATTTTTATCTGACTACAGAATAGCAAAACAGGTTTTAGAAAATTGCTCAAATAAATCAGATTCACAATGACAGGCATAGCATAGACACAACCTAGATTTTAGGGCTTAGATGTGAACTGAAAATAAGCATGGGAAGCTGCTCAAACCTAGCATTTGCTATTTGTTTCTGGCAATGAATATTCTTGGCATAGACACACAAGGGCATTTGGGGGTCCACTATTTTCTACCGGATTTCCCTCTTTCTCTTCAATAATAGGCTTCTTCGTATGCTTCTATTATGTTTCTGTTCAAAGCAAATTGGCAGCAAGTGCCCAAACTATCTCTCACACACATGGGGTGGGGTGAGGTAGGGAAGAATAGAAAACAGTGTATGCCAGAAACAAACATTAGAAAGTCAGAATCCATCATGCACTTGGTACTTACTGTATAGAGCATTTTGCTTATCCCCACCCTGTGTGCGTGCATGCGTGTGCGTGTGCGTGTGCGTGTGTGTGTGTGTGTGTGTGTGTGTGTGTGTGTGTGTGTGTGTGTGTGTGTGTGGAGGCAGAGGTCAGCTTTGAGTGTTGTCTCTCAGGGAGCTCTCTACCTTTGTGGGAGGAGGGAAGTTATCTCACTGGCTTGGAGCTCTCCAAATAAGTGAGGCTGGCTGGACACTGAGGCTCAGGGATCTGATTGTCCAGCACACTCACAATTGTACATTGGCTTGGGGGATTGAGTTCAGGTCCTCCAACTAAGCAATAACCCCAATCTCTTAACATCATTCTGTTTGTGTGATCGACATAAGTGTAATTGTGTGTACATATTAGTGTAGGTGCATGCTTGTGTATCATTGAGAGGCCAGAGGTCAATGGTGTCCTTGATATCCACCTTAATTTTTGAAACAAGGTCTCTCCTTGAATTTGGAAATCACCAGTTTGGCTAAACTTCAGTGCCTGCCTGTCTCCTCATCCTTTGTACTGGGTTACATGTGTGTGCTACCATGCTAAACCTAAGTCATCATTCTTGTCCTCATTTTCTGTGCTGGGTTACATGTGTGCCACCATGCTGAACTTAGTTCATCATACTTGCAAACATTTCATAACTGAGCCATCTCCCTAGATGCACATTTATTTATTTAGCACAGGAAGAACAACTTCTTGTGGTTAGGAGGGTATAATCTTGACTAAACTGCCAAGCAACTGAGAAAAAACTGGCTCTACACCACAAACATTTCAAAACACATTTTATTAGTAGAGACCTTAGTTGAACTCACTGAAAGACGACTAAGAATTTCCATATACAAAAATAAATAGAAAAAATACTTTATAACCCAAGACTGTGATAAAATTATTATTTGCATAGCCAGCTCTTAACTAGGAACAGAAAGTAGCAAATGATTATTAAGAAAGCAACTAACTGGTACCCTGGTGTGTGCACTGGCCTCCATCTCTAACTTTCCCCATTATTATTAAGGGTCTAATTATCTATGTTGTCCAAAGACAGGCCTATCCTTAGGGGAAAATATTAACTACAGAAAGAGTAAATAACCATTTAAAAGCCAAGGCCAGGAAGTGTGATGAAAAGATGGATTAGTTCAGTTACTCGCCAATAGATGGTGATATTTATTCTTGGGATTTTAGAATATCATTAAAATGTGATTAGATTTATGAAAACAGATCTGCAGGTGTTTGATGGCCTATATTTTTACAGTTTTATTGAAAGCTATATATCTAGACAACTTCATATACATAAGAAGCTGAAGATGACTTCAATGGTTCCACAGAACACCAAACCCCACAGCTAGGGGGTACTTTAACACTCAACAAAGATTGCTTGTGGTAGAGTCATGAAGTAACTTCACAGAAGGAAGGTAAATAATACATACTGAAGTTTCACTGAGGCCATAAACATTACATGTTTATGTAGCTAAATTCTTAATTCAGGGGCATAATCACTCAAGAATGATGGCTCTTTTGTAAAGAACAACCACAAGCTACATGAATTATTTTACTTCAAACCCAGTCATGAGTACAGAAAAAGAAAAGCTATGCCCAGTGGCCATGAGTGACTCTCACCAGAGTGTTAAGAATCAGATTCATTCCCTTAGATGATTATGATATTTAAATCTCACATAATTGGGAATGCACAGCAGCTTGTCAGTATTAACAGGTATGCAGCAAATATTACCAAACATTCTAATACATTAAAAAAGATTTTAACAGCTGGAGAACTATTGCATGAAATGATTCTGAGATAATCCCATATTTTTAAACACTCAAGGCATTTCGTTATCAATAGTTTTCAATCAATTGCCAGAGCTATGTAGTAAATATGAACTCATGTCATGTTAATTCTTATTCTACTGATCTTTGGAGATACACACTTCCTCATTATAAAATAAAACCAGTACTGACAGAAAAAAATTACAGTACAGAAAGAAAGAAAGAAAGAAAGAAAGAAAGAAAGAAAGAAAGAAAGAGCCTCTGACCTTGTCCTTCAAGAACACTTAGAAGGTTCCATCTGGAGCAGACTCTGATGAGGTACCATTCCCAATCAGGTATTAAATAGGCCACAGTACTGCCACACACAGGCAACACTCATGCACCATTGATCTTTCTCCAACAACTATTAGATGTCTGTCTAGGTTTGGGCCAGACCAAGCATGCCACACTGTTTAGCTAAAGTGTTCATTTCTCACCACATGTCAAGGCAGGTGGAATATTCTGTAGAGCCCAGGAGAACATCAGGAGGTCTGTACCACAAGGTAACCACTTCATTGGAGTATGTGTGGCTAGGGACGGATTTTGCTCTTGCAAGACCTGTGGGTTACAGGAAACGTAAAGAGGTTAAAGGGGTATGAAAAGAACATGTGTTTTAAATTCAAATGTTACATTTTAAAAGGTAAAACAACACTACTGTAATTCAGATTCATGAATACCAAGCCAAGATTAACATATCTGAGGAAAACATATATAGTCTCTGTGCTTTTAAGACATTAATAATTATGATATAATGTATATTAAAAACAAAACATTTGTGCTATGGATTTTAAAATATCACCAAACAAAATCAGAGCTGTCTTAAAATTTCCCTGGTTACTTCATCTGCTTTGCAGAACTCTAGTTTGAGAGTTCCAAATTTGTACATCATATCAGTAAGGGCTCTTTGGCCAAATAACTTGCAGAAAAGATAAATTAAGAAAGCTAAAGAGTCCCAGCTCTACAAACGACCAGTGCTGCCAGTGTTTACATGTGTATTTTAAGGAGAAACTGTAATACTTTTCTTGAAGAGTTGCCCAAGAAGTTCTTATGGTGTGAGTGTTTCTCAAAAACTCACAAGTGGATACACACTGGGGGACATTATCTGAAAAACCAATGAGTTATGTAATTATAAAGCAACGATCAAACTGGAACATGTGGATGATTAAAGCTGATATCAAGTTGCAATGCACAAAAATTGGTAACATTACTTTAACATAAAATATGCAATTTGACCTAATAACTGAAATATTCACACACAGACACAGGACTGCTGTAGTGGGATATTCATTTTGTCTCCTTCTGTGGCACTGACCACACCCATTGCGGGGTGGAGCCAGGGGCAGAAGTGACCTGGAGAACTAGGTAGGAGGAGGTGAGGGAGAGAGCTCTCTTGCCAGCCACACAGGGACAGGAGGACATCCAGAGGAATTCTTGGATGCAGGAACCTGTTGGTGTTCACCTGTCTATGTTGTGAGTTATTTCTCCCTCAATAAATATCTGTTCGGCCTAATTGTTTATCCTGATCCTTATTAAACCGTGATAGACTGCTGAACAAATAAAAACGTGAATTCATGTATGTTGTCCATGGTTTACCTCTGGAATGTGTGATTATCCATTTTTAAGAGGATTTATTTTATTTTTAATTATGTATATGGTGGTATATGCACATGAATGAGGGAGGCCATGGAGGCTGCAAGAGGGTGTCAGAGTTACTGGACCAGGAGTTACAATTATCTGTGAGTTGCCTGATGTGGGTACTGAAGCCAACCATGGTCCTCTGCAAAGCAGTATATTGCTACCTGTTGAGCCATCCATATAGCCCTGCCCCTTTCATAATTTAGCAAGTTTTTCCTGAGCATTTTCCCCGCAGGTTGTATAAAATGACTAATTCTTTTTTGAAAAATGTTCATTTGCAGTGCTAATAAAGATAATAAGGATGGAACATACACACCCCAGCCCCTGCATGTGAAGAAAGCATACTACCAACAAGCTATGTCCCCAGTCTAATCCCTTAAAAAAAAAAAGATTTATTTTTATTTTTAACTCTCTCTCTCTCTCTCTTCTGTGTGTGTGTGTGTGTGTGTGTGTGTGTGTGTGTGTGTGTGTGTGTGTGTGGTGAATACTATGCATATACTATGTGGACATGCATAAGGGTGCCTGAAGAGGGCACTGAATTCCCTGGAGTGGAGTTACAGGCAGTTGCTGCCTGACCTGGGTGCTGAGAACTGAACTCAGACCTCCTGCAGGAGCACTAAGCATTCTAAACCGTTGAGCCATGTCTCTATCCTTCTACTTCTTTTAAAGATCATATACCTCACAATGTTATTTTTGAAAGTGAAACAAGTCATAATAGACCATTTCCTGACCTTGGCATTAAAGATTGATGCAATGCAGCATTTTAGACCTGAAATGCTCCATCATGGCCCATTTGTTAAAAGACCAGTTCAGTGGCCCACAGTGATACTGATAGTTGATAGACCTGTCCAGAAAATGAGGCCTAGCCAAAGGACATTGTTTCACCAGTCATGGTCTTGAAGGGGATGTCAGGGTGATAAACTTTCTCTCTTTGCTCCCCTGACAGCTACAAGAGGAGCAGCTTTGTTCACCTTGGACTTTGTCCTGTGATATTCTGCCTTTAGCATAGATCCAAAAACAACAGGGCCAGCCCATTACCAACTGAAACTTCTGAGACCATGAGCAAAGAGAAACCTCTCCTTCATCTAAGTTCAATAGTTCTGACAATTTTTCAGTTATGTGACAAATCAACACAAGTATAAAGCATCACTTGTCAGTACTATACTTGAAGTAAAATATAATACAAGGTTTCTGCTGTGAGCCTACTTTAAACATGTTCTTTTCAATGATATATTAAGATTGTCAGAGATGTTTAGGAACATGACTTCTTCCTGTTTCTAAACCATGGCTGCTAATTTTCTGGGTTATTGTAAACTTTAAAATTAATAACATAGTTGATAAAGACAAAGAATTATTAATTAATTCTGTTATCATTAAAGTCCATTTTTCTACAGTATAGTATTTTACAATAAGATGATTACATATGGAATTGGTCAATGCTCATATATGTCCCATACAAAAATGTATAGATATACAAAATGTACAGAAATATACAACAATGCTCAACTTACTACACCTAATATTCTATATACAAATAGAATTATGTTCAATCATATTCTCTGTAGCACATTCTTTACTCTCAATTCATACAAAACCGTACTATTAATCTGACAATAAAGCTGGGAAAATGTCTGTAGGAACTGGCAACCCCATCAAAGGTTTGGTCCTCAAACAACTTCATTTCCATATAGAAAACAAAGAGCTAAGGCAAGTCTGGAAATAGGTTCTGACTCATCCCATATGTGGCTGTCAAGTCAAATGGGATATCAGAGCATCCAAGCTAGATTCTCTTGCTTTTCCTAAGGCCTTATTGTCAGACAGCTCAAACAGAGATAGTAAAATGAGAAAATGTGAGATTTTCTTTGACAGTTCAAATAATCAGTCTACTTATTAAGTAGAAAGTGGTAGTTTAAGTTGGGAAAATATGAAACCAGAATATCCTAAATACAAGGGAAATCAAACCATTACATGTGATTGCAAGCTAAATGTTAAGTACTGTTGTTGGTTAAGTATTTGTGAAAAACACAAACAGAAGTTCATAGTCTACATTACTTTTTCCTGTCTCACACACTTAGGTCAAAGACAGCCCCAACTTCATTCAGCTGGGCAACAATGGTTTCCAAAAGAGCAATGAGGATGAACTTTCAAATTAAAAAAAAAAAAAAAAAAAAAAAAGTTCTTTTATTTTAAGAGGGTTTGTACATAGATATGTCATATAGAAAATTAGAATCTTTAATTTCAGAATACAGTTTTTTTCCATCTCTTGAGAAAAAGCTCTCTCACTCACCTCTCATGAAGTGATGTTAGTTTTGAAGGTGTACCATACATCAATGAAGAAAAATGTTCACTCGTAGGACATTTATATTCATTAAATAGGCAAAATAGACCCTGTGTTTTTTTTTCAGGAAAGCCTGAATTACTTAACATGGCTCCTTTAAAAGAGATAGAGAGAGAGAGAGAGAGAGAGAGAGAGAGAGAGAGAGAGAGAGAGAGAGAGAGAGAATACCCTAAAATATGATTTTTAGTGCCATTTTCCACAATCATTTTGGTAAAAACAACACTATGTTTTTGTAAAGTTCACAAATCAAAACCTGCTTACTCATGCAAAATTTATTAAACTGCCTCTCCCAGCTGAAGAAAAACTGCAGGACAGGATTAATTAGCACAGCATGTGTGAAAGCTTTCTCTCTCTGTTCCTGGACAGTTGCTATGGTTACACTACAGGAAGAAAGCTACACTACCTTTTAAAAAACATGAAGTTCATGGGTGATTATCAAAACTTCTTATATTAATGATTAGTCTGAATGGAAAGTGGAAAAAGAAAAGTGAGGTGAAAACCACATGAGGGAGCTTGTCTGCTTGGTGCATCATGGCTCAGTTTGTAATCCTGGAAGGGTGCAGGTTCCCAAGGACTCCTATAGGGGCTCTCATAACAAAGGGATATACATGGCTATAGTGCTGCCACTTCCAATGAGGGCAGACCTAAGAGTAAATGGGGACGACCTGCTATTCAGAACCTACTGCTGACAGTTCTGAGTTGGTCTACCACTATTTCGGTATAGAACCTCAGAATGCCAGAAGTAAATTAGTTTTGTAGCTAGCGATTTTCCACTGAAAGCATTTCCCTACCTCTACAATACCAGTAACTGTAAGAGATATTTATTGAAATGAAATTAATAGATATAGTAAGGCCACTTAGAATGATTGGGCTAAATACTGTTTGACAAACCCATTGTTGTTAATTAGACTGTGTATTAAATGATGCTTCGGCTGACATAGCAAAGCAAATTACCTGGTCCTGGTTCCTAAATTAGGCAAGCAGTTATATCTTCTTAAGTTCTGAGTACTCTGTAGGCTTTGTTTTTGTCTGTCTCTCTGTGTCTGTTTTGCTTGTTCTTTGTTTTCATTTTTAAATGAGGGTCTGAACTCTGAGGTCCATAAATTGGACTAATAGATGGCCACTTGTCAATCTAAGTAAATTCTTTCGGTAAGCAGCTACGTCCACTTATCTACAAATGGCAAAGACTGCATTTGTACTGAACAGCTGAGTAGAGTAGTTGACAGATGCTCTGTGACCCAGAAAACAACTTCACTTAGAGTCCGACACACTGAGTAAGAAAGGTCTGCTGATACCTGGGACAGACTAAGTGAATTTTAGTGCTCATGAAGTATAAACTGCAGTAATACCACTAATGTATAAAATCACACACACCCATCTCCTCAAAAACGTTCACCTCAGCATCTCTGCATCGCTGACCCTGTCCCATCTGTATGAGCAGAGGGCAGGAACGTTCTCAATGGGGCATGTGTTAATATGCCACCATTTTACAGCTCACTGGCTTATGTTTCTACTTTCGGCGTCTCAGTTTGTAAAAGTCAACATATTATTTTAATTCCAGATGACAGCACCACACAGCAAATGAATGCCCTGATCTGAGTAAATTGGCAATTCCAATGGATTTCCATGTTCATACTGGCATGGTATTAACTTTAGTTATTGTTCTTTTTTTTTTAAGATAAGATTTTAGACTGGACATGAATTTGCTATATGGCCAACACTGGCCTTAAACTTCTGATGTAATGGCTTCTGTTTCCTGAGTCCTGGAGTTAAATGCATGGAACTGGTTTATTGGATGTGTTGGATCAAACCCAGGGCCTCATGAATGCAAGATAGCACCTTACCATCTGATTTGATCTACATTCATTACCTTTTAAAAATTAATTGTCAAAACCACAAAATTTATCATAAAAATGAGTTTTAATCAAGACATAGTACTCATAACTTTTGAGGCATTGGCTTATAAAGATTATTAATTAATAACATTACCTAGAATATCATTGAGTATGCATCCGAGTAAAAGATACTTATTAATAAGGGGGTATGGCTCAACTGGTAAGAATACTTGCTTACAAGACAGAGGACTTGAGTTCAGTTTTCAGAAAGGAAAAGCTAACAATGGCAAATTGTTTTCTGACTTCTACATGTAATACTCTAGATTACATTCACACACACACACACACACACACACACACACACACACACACGTTTTAAAAGTTACTTATTGTAAGAAAAAATAAACTGAAAAGAGAAGTTATTTATTGAAATAATTGCAGTTATAAGGCCAAAAGGGTATTACAAATTAGAAAGGAAGAAGTCAAAGAATCTTTACTTTCAGATGATATGATAGTATACAGAAGTGACCCTAAAAAGTCCACCAGAGAACTCTGATAGCTGATGAACACTTCCAGCAAAGTAGCTGATAACAAACTTAACTCATAAAAATCAGTAGCCTCCTATACAGAAGTTAGAGAAAAAAAGCAGGGAAACTACACCATCTTTCACAATAGCCCCAGATAAAATAGCATGGGGTAACTATAACCAAGCAATTGAAAAATTTGAATAATAAATTCTTTAAGTCTTTGAAGAAAAAAAATTGAAAAATATATCAGAGGATGGATGCTCAGGTATGCTCATGGAATTAAAAAAATCATTATCATACCAAATGCAATCAATAGATTCAATACAATCCCCATCAAAATGCCAATTCTTCACAGATCTTGAAGAGAATTCTCAGCTTCATATGGAAAATAAAAAAAATCTAGGATAACTTAACAATCCTGAACAATAAAAACTTCTAGAGGTCTCATCATTCCCAATTTCAAGTTGAACTAGAAAACTAAGTAATAAAAATAACATGGTGTTGGCATAAAAGCAAACACATTTATCAAGGGAACTGAAGTTCCAGATCACACATCTAGACACATGATTTCTGATAAAGAACCCAGAAATACATTTGAAAAGAGAAAGAACCTTCAACCAATGGCATGTAGAAGAATGCAAACAGAGCCATTCTTATCACACTGTACAAAAATTAACTACAAATGGATCAAAGACCTCAACATAAAATCAGATACACTGAACCTGATAGAAGAGAAATGGGGAATAACTCAAAAAGCTAAATATCAAAAAACCAAACAATCCAATTAAAAATGGGGTACATATCTAAATAGAGAATTCACAATAGGCTAATCTCAAATGGCTGAGAAATACTTAAAGAAGTCATAGTTAGGATTTCTGTTGCTATAAAGAGACACCATGACCATGGCAACTCTTATACAGGAAAATATTTAATTGAGGTAGTAGCTTACAGTTTCAGAGGTTTAGTTCATTATCACCATGGAGTGGATCATGGCAACATGCAGGCAGACATGGTGCTGGAAAGGGAGCTGCTATATGTTGATATGGAAGCAACAAGAAGTAGACTGTCACACTGGGTAAAGCTTGAGCAAGAGACTTCAAATCCCTCCCCCACAGTGACACACTTACTCCAACAAAGCCATACCTAGTTCAACATGGCCACATCTCTTAACAGTGCCACTCCCTATGGGAGCTATTTCTTTCAAACCACCACACTTAGTCATCATGAGAGATGCAAATCAAAACTACTTTGGGATTTTATCTTATACCCATAGGAATGGCTAAAATCAATAAAGAAGTCACAGCTCATGCTGGTGAGGATGTGGCATAATAGGCATATTCATCCATTACTGGTAGTACAAATGGGTTTCTCAGAAAAATGGCAATCAATTTACCTTAAGACCCAGGTATACCACTCAAGCATATACCCAAAGGATACTCTGTCTTACCACAAGGACAGTTGCTCAACCATGTTCATTGTTGCTCCAGTCATAACAGACAGACACTGGAAACAATCTAGATGTCCCTCAACAGAAGAATGGATGAAGAAAATGTGGTACGTTTATACAATGGAGTACTACTCATCTGTTAAAAAATAACATCGTAAAATTTGCAGACATATAGATGATGAAACTAGAAAAAAATTATCCTGAGTGAGGTAAACCAGACTCAGAAAGATAAACGTGGTATGCATTTATGTATATGTATATACTTGCTGTTAAATGATAACCGAGTTACAATCTGTACACCCACAGAGATTAGATATATTAGACACATGGGTCTCCCTAGGGGAGGGGTGAGTTTAATAGATTTAATGTGTGGACTGAGTATAGGGTTACTGGAATGGGAGAATCCAGTGGAGAGGGGAAGGGGTACGGAGTTGAGGGAGGAAATGTAGGGAGAGACAGCTAGAACCGAGGGACATTTAAGGGGTGGTACAGAAACCTAGTGCAATGGAAACTTCCTAAAATATACAAAGGTGATCCTAATGAAATCTCCAAATAACTGGAAACACACACAAAAGCAACAGTATGCAAGCTGAGCAGGTTGTATTTGTGTATTTTTAGAATACATATAAATATACATGTATGTGTATAGCAAAAAGTAATAGAAAAACAGGACATGAATTTAAAGGAGTGTGGGGAGAGGTACATAGAAGTATTGAGATGGAGAAAAGGGAAGGGGTGATGATAAAATATAATTTCAAAAATAAAAGAAATAATTAAAAAGTTAGTGAGATTACTAGTGTCTCAATTGTGTAATAATAATAATAATAATAATAATAATACCCTGGGAAAATGAGCTTCATGTCACAAGGTAATAAGTGGCCATGCCAGGCTTTGAAAGCCACTATGTGACCTTCTTCCCATGAAGACAGGGGGTTGGGGATCTATGCATGGTCTCTGATGTGCAGTGGTCTGGACAGGGTTTTCTAATAAAAAGGAGCTGGGCAGGAGGAGGCAAAGGAGGAAGAAGGAGAAGGCACAGAGACCCCCCCCACACACACACACCAAATCTGAGCAGACTAGAACAATGACTGAATTGCCTAGAAACCTGCAGGGCAATCACAACACATCCTCCAGAAAAGAAACTGAACAAGGAATTTCTCTTGGGAAATGCTTGTGAAACCCTCAAGCTAGACTGTAAGATGTACATGGTTCTTACCTACTTTGTTTGTTCATTTGTTTCATGAATGTGAAGGCATTGAAAAGTACTAATTAGTTAGAAACAGAATGCACACTCAAAAACATACATGTGTTCACATAAATTCCTACTAGTAGTTAGATGACTCCAGGGCCTTACACATACAAAGCAATGACCTGAGCCCCTGATCTTTTCCAGGAGGACAGTGGGCTTTGTTTATCTTACAGGATTATTTGCAGACACTTTGAGCCTGGGGGTGAATGCCATCAAAAGAAGATGCAATAAATAGCATGGAAAGCAAATATTCTTTGACAGTTTCACTAAATTTCATAAACGTTAAATAAGATGTAAATAGTCAATAATCTTCAAATGAACTAAGATGTTTTTACGACAGTAAGTTACCATCTACCTGCTTGCAAATTAATAAAACAATTACTGAGGCAATTTATAAGACAAAAGTTTAAGACAAGTTGAATGAGTATAATACTTGTTAATTTCATTGGTGCTTCCCAACCTTTTTGACAGCACTGGCTGCCCTGGAAACTTCTTTATAGACCAGGCTGGCCGTGAACTCAGATTCCCTAATTTTGTTTTGTTATTTTCATATCATACTTTTTGAGTAGAGGTCAACTCGTACATTGGGGTCCTAACACTGAACTCAACACAAGATTTCATAAATAATTACAAGAAAACCTCTACTAAGTGAAATGCAGGCTTTATTTTATTTTGACAATCTTGGTTATCCTGACTGGGTATCCCTAATGTAGAAAAAAAATTCACAATTTCAAATCTGTAAAATTGAGAGCTGAGGAAATATTTTCATACGAGTTTCACCACACTGAGGAGAATCCAGTCTTCATTCTGGAAGGGAGATAAGCAGCCCCGTGTCTTCTTCAACACTATCACTTTTTTCTTTTTTAAAAAGAGGGGAAGCTGAGGTCCCAACTGTACCTTCTGGTCTCAGTTATCCACTTCTTTCTGTCCACATGCCACTCAACCCCTTACTCTTCGCTAAGCCTTAAGAACTCCTGGGCAGTCTGTCAGCTGCAAGGTGCATTCTCCCTTTCCTCCCACTGATAAGGAGGCATATTTATGGTGTGTGAGTCAGCCTGTCTGAGTCACATGAGACCATCAATATTAATGTGATTTGAGGGAAAAGACACAGCTTAGTGGCGTCTCTGACATGCCATCTATAAAATTCTGGATATCTACCTACCCACCACATGCTTTCTGTATGCTTCCTCACCCTATTCTATGCTCCCCAGAGGCTGAACTGAAGGATCTCCAATAGAGTTCCCTGGTTTCAAGTTGGGTTTGGCCAAGGGAGATACACTAACCAAAATGAGAGTGAAAAAGAAAACCATGCCTCCTTTCCAGATAGACAGATGCAGCCATGGTGCTCAGGGGGCTTCAACACCACTTTCTGCTGTAACCCCATGGCAGGGAAGTGGAGAAGTGATGTTGCTAGCCTGGAAATGTTTCACATCCTTAACCACAGTTTCAGAAACATCACCTCATTAAACTCTCCAATCACCTAATTGAGTTGTTCTTTATCCGCTGTTAGGATTCTGATACAGTTGCTGCACCTGACCCGTTCTGCACCATGATGACTAAATGAGAGGAGGCATTGCAAATACTTAATTGCGAAACTGACCTAAGTAAGTACTCTATGCTTACTGGCAAATAGTATTACCAACATTCCCACTCAACCCACTCACACATACCCCCAGTCATTCCTCTTAATGAATCTTTTCACCGTATTGTAAAAGTGTAATTTCTTAGGAATAAAAGCCATGTTATTACTGTAGCCTTTGTGTTCAGGCCCATTTTGAGCAAATAATGAAGCTGCCCATTTTTCTCTACTTTAGTGGTACAACATCGTCTCATGTCCTGCAGTGCCTTAGTTGACCGACAAAACACCTACCTAAGATGTCCATGAAAACTACTCAGAAAAAGTCCCCTAGAAGCTCTGTTGCCTCCCCTTCTTGGCCTCCATGTAAAGGACTGTGATTAGGCCCTATGATTGCACAAGCTGTCTCCAGCTACTCATTTATAGGACAGCCTCTTAAGGTCAGTTGGAACAATGCCTCACTTGCTCTGCAACTCCAGCTTCTGACAGACTAATATCACAGGATCTGGTCCACAGCAGTGAGTCTACTGTTGGCCTTACACATGTAGTAGGAGCAGATACCCAGCCAGAGTGCCTGAAACACTAGGTCCTTTGCACAAGCTTAAGCAGACATTCCTATCAAACAGGGAAGCAGACGCAACACATCTCATGCATGGTGCCTCAGCCTGCACCTGTCTCACACTGCAGACTTCAAGTAAAATCTGTTCCAATATTTCAAAAATGTTCCAGTCTGTGATTAAAGTTCAACCACATAAATATTCAAGATCCCTTTGTGGAGGGGGAATAAAAAGAATATGAAAGAGTTTACTTTAAGGTTCAAGTGGGACATTGAGGCAGGTTTTTGTTTGGAGTAATAGATTTATTAGAGCAGTTATTGATGTCCTAGACATGCAGAGAGCAGCACGGCAGACACTGAAGAGACTACAGCTCTGTGTGGCAGAGTTGAGGTATGCATAGCAAACAGGGAGTTCCTATGCAACACGGTAGCTTAGTAGCCTATAGTATGTGCTTGACAGTCAGGCTGTCTCCGTTTCTTGTATCTTGGAATTTGGGGGAGTCTTTTCATGATACCAGAGAAATCAAGGTCCTCACTTGGGATTCAGAATGATTTAAATGGAAGCTTGAGAACAATTTTATTACTCTACAAAGAAAAATCTCCCAAGACAGGTAAATCTCACGAGTAGCCTGAAGGAGTAAAATGGAGAAGAGAAGGATAAAAGCCATGTTTGGATTACTGGCATGGAGGTCCATCGTGTAGCACAGGGCAGCCACATGGCAAGGAGCCAGGTTTTACAGAACAGTGAGGAAGCCTAACACAACAGAGTAAAAGGCACAACTAGGTAAATAAAACCTCAAGAACTAATCTTTCCTAAGGATTTTATTCCCCCTCATTTTCCCAGTTGTCAGCAACTAAAACTGTTTTAGTTCCTATATTTAACCTCTGCTTATCTTCCTTCCTTCATTGTAAGCCCCTAGGAGTAATGGTCATTTCTTCTCATTACCTCACTTCTTGCCTCCGGTGGCCAGCCCCTCTGCACTCAAACACAACACCAGGTCTTTAGAAAATAGCTCACACAACACCCAGTCTGTCAAAAGAATGCTCAGAAAGGGCATTAATGTTCCTCCTATGAGGCTCACAGGCTACAAACTCTAATACTCATATGTGGTCAATGAGCTAAGTTCTCAACAGTAGCAGTGGCAGCGCCCCTGATTCTTCCAAACCTGGTTTACCTGTGTCTCATGAACAGTTAACTAAGTGTTGTGTTTTGTTGTTTAAAAACAACAAGGATGGGCAGAAGCATAAAAACATTCATTTCAAAGCTTCCAGCTGTTCAGTTTTCACTGAAGAAAGAGACCTGAACTTCTCTTCGAAACTGTTTATTTGTTCCAGGAAAGCCAATTTAATTCCTGCTATGTAAATGTAAAGAAAAGCCCTTTTACTGTTCAGGGGCAAGCTGTGAAAGTAACCTACATTCTACTGGTTGACAGGGAGGAAAAGGTTTAGGGTAAACTTGGGGCAGCTCCTGGCAGAGCTGCTTCTGAAGCACTGTGGCTTCCTGGAGAAAGGAAAAGAGCCCAGGGAGATGAGCCCTGATGCTTTCTCTAGCTCCTCATCAGAGGTTCCAGAAACCTGAGAACTGAAGGAAGGGCACATAGTGATGGCCAGTCTCCACTCCCCAGAGGAAGGCCTGGGAAATCCTGAGTGTGGTTACAATTAAGTCTAAATTTCACTAGAGCAGATGCTAGGTTAATTTTTGCATTCTGGGTTAAATATTGAGTGTGATGAAGAGATCCCAGTCTCATGGCTGGGAGAAGGGATGCTCCATGAGATTTGATCATGCACCACATAGGAGCCACGGGGTTCTCGAGAAACAGAAACATCATTTTTTTTCCCTAGCCTTGGTTTTGGGAGCTCATGTTCTCAAATGGTAGCTGACCTGGACCTGGTAAGGAGGCTCATTTGATGGAGTTGCAGTGTAGTGTTTGCAGTCTGGAGTACCCATGCTTCTGAACACCCTTCCTGCTTACCCATTTCCACCAGTTTCCATATCTCATTCCAATTCCAAACCATTCAAACTCCCCCCAATCTCAATTCCGATGCCACAAGTCATCTGATTTGTCATCTAGCACTCTGCCCTGATGGATGAGTCACTGGAGAGTAGAACTATCTTACTCAAGGCAGGAGAATGTATCTGCACCTGGAACCCCACCCCCCCATACACACACAGGTACTTCACAGAAGCAATGCAGTGGCTGACAGGTTGAACTGTGCTTAGAAGTCACTGCCTATGTTTCCAAAGTTTCAGAGAGTTACCAAAGGCAACTTCAGCTGCTCATCTACATATTTGTAAAGGCAAAGACTTATAAATATGGACTCAAAATGTGAGTGAGGTCAATACATTTAAAAACGCTAATATGATGCTAATAATAAACAATAATACACTGTTAAGGGAAACAGCAAATAAGAAATGAGAGCATGCTATGTACTATGTGCACATTGTGTCTAGGGAAGACAAATCAGTAATGTACAAGGCAACTAACCATTCATCCATGGCCAATAAGCACAAGATGGGAGGCAGAGGGAAATCTGCTTTTCACTGTGCTTTTTTATTTTTCTTAACAACTATGGGTACATGGTATCTATTTAAAAACAATTACTGGTTTTAGATAGTAATAGAGAAAAGATCAATGAATCCTCACCCAGTTCTGGAAAGTCTCAGCAATCCACCACCCTCAAGACAGCAGCCTTTTCTCCTTATGCTACATATATTCCTAAAATAGTCCTTCTTCATTTTAAATGATAGGCCACCTTGCTATGAGGTGGTACTAGAGCCTGAGAGGTGAGTTAATGACTGGGTGGAAGAAGCTGAAAGAAAAGATCCAAATATCCTTACCAGTACAACCAAACTGTTCTCTACAATGGACATTTGTCTGCATAACAGCCAGTTTGGCTCTTAAAGCCAGAGATAAGCTTGCAGGAACTATCTGAATCATGCAGATAAAATCTGCCTTAAACGGAAATTCACTTGTATGAAATTACAATAAATGTCTCTAAGATGATGAACATGTTAAAGCTATTGAAACAGCTGGGAATACACACACACACACACACACACACACACACATACACACATACACACACACACACACACACACACACGTGTGTGTGTGTGTGTGTGTGTGTGTGTGTGTGTGTGTATATATATATATATACATATATATATATATATATATATATATATATATATATATATTATACCACACAGGGTGGGAAAGATTCATTTCTACATCCAGTCATCATGGCACTCTAAATAACCAAACACCAATGGATACAGCAATATAGGTGAGTAGACCCAGAAGTTCCCATGTAGAGTCAGCACTCTGACAAGTCCTGTTTCCTCACCTGTCAGCAAACATCACACAAGCTAAGTTTAGAGGCCCCAGCATGTTCCCAGAGCAATGCTCTGCTTCTAAGAGCTGTCAGCAATAAGACATAATTCACCCTGTACTACCACAGACAGCTGCCTTACGGCTAAAGAACTGCTCACGGATACCTAACATCTGAGGCAATCCTTCTTCTCCTGAACCTGGTTAAGTATGCTTTAAATAATCACATCTTGTCAGGCCAGATAACTTGTCCTTTAAAGCACTCATTTTTCTCTAATATAGCTTTATTTGACATCTCACAGTGTAGTTAAGATATTTTCAAATAAGAAAACTTCCTTTATAACAAATTTGAATTAATAAAGTATTCTTTACCAGAATGTAACAGGAAATGGGGATAGGGCTTAGAGAATAAAGCATTATAAAACATGATTTGTTCTAAGAAAAAAGAATACATAGTTTTAACAGTAATTTAAGAAGTCACACATGTGTGCATGCACAGGGCACAATAAAAACACTAAATCTGAGGGCATAAAAGCTGAAGTTTCTGAAGAACCTAAATAAATTATTTGGCTTTAAACGCATTAAAAATTAAAGCAATGACTGTTCAACAATCCTGAAGACATTTTTTACTTAAGACAATTGAATGACTAGAGACTTTAAAGAACAAAAAAATAAAAAAGGAAAAAAAGAAAAGAAAGATTAATATAGACTATATTGCTTTCCTCAGCTACAGCTTGCCAGGTGTAAGAAATTACACAGCACATTCAACACTGAGATTAAGAAGAGCAACAGAGTATTTGCCTTGGAATACAGTGTTCATGGACTTCAGTATCAACACTGTTGTCACTTCCAAGAAAAACGGTTTCTCATTTCCTACAGTGTTTTGATATCTTATACAAATCTTGACTTTACGAGCTATGTTTAGAACAGATTACTTGGTGGCAACCAGATGGCCTTAAAGACAACAGTATCCATTAATGCAATGGTTTGGATCATAAATAACCTCCCAAGCCTCATGTGTTAAGAACGTGACATTAAGGTGTTATCTAATTGAGTGGTAGAATCCAGTAGGAAAAAATAAGTTCTCTGATTGGCTCTGAAGGGTATTTGGATCCCTTCCTTTCTCTTTGATTCATAGTCACCATAGAAGAAACAGACTACAGTAACCACTCAGTTCCCACCTTGACAGTCTGCTCTGCCACAGGTCCCACCACTGAACAAACCAACCAACCCATGACTGAAGACTCAGACCTCAGGACTAAATTATTCCTATCTAGTTTTGTTGTTGTTGCTACTGGTTAGAGAGATGGTCTCACACATCTTAGGCTTATCAAGTCCCCGGGACAGCCTTAAGTGTGGTCTTCCTGTATCAACTTCCCCTGTACTGAGATCACAGGCATGCACCAAGAAACATTCCTGGCCCTTTCCCCCTTTCAAACAGGTTTTCTCGGGAATTTTGTGAAAGTGATGGAAAGGATTCTTTAGAAAAGTGTATTATTGTGTAATCTCACAGTAAAAGCTGAGAAGTATTTTAACAAATGTTATTTAGTGACGGTTTAGCATATAGATGTTTTCTTCTTTTTAATAACTTCTAGTTTAAAACGTCATATACTATTTATAGCTATAAAAACTAACATATTAAAAAACATGCTGTGTTAGGGAAGTCAGAATCCATGTTATCAATAGCATAGCTGCCACTTGGTCAGAACATGTATGATTATATCAAAGAACTGAAGGTACTGAAGAGCAATAAAATGTTCTGATATACCTGCTTACAGGACAATGAGCAAGAACTTTTAGATTATTCTTATTGGGCATTATTTTATTTTCACTATTTATTGTAATTAATAAATACAAGGAAAGAGATGAAGGGTTGGTTACATAATGCTTTTAGTGTATGAAAAGAGACATTTCATTGTTTATCTACAGAGGCTGAGAGATGTAGCTCAGAGACAAAAACTTGCCTATCACACCTGAGGTCTTTGACTGAACTTCTAGCACCATAGGGAGGAAAAATGCCTTGTTTACTTATATAACACCTTATGAAAGGGTCAAAATTTCCCATTCTTTCTTTTTTTACTGAGTGGCAATGACTGGATGATGACCACCAGGGCTCATTTAAGTGTGACTATAAGAGGATGAGGTCATAAGGTCATCAGAACACTGCAAGAGTGAACTGACACCATTGTTGAAACTTACTGCCTGGTGTGAAACATAAACACCTCCTCACCCCAACCCCCTCACACACATACAAATGCCCAAGCGCACACACATGCCCTCCTTTCTACTTCACACCACAGGCCCTCAGTAGGTGCTAGCAATCCTGAGCTTGATTCTGACACTTCCTAACACCCACAACTATGAAGAAGTAAATGTTTGTTCTTCATGAATTGTACAATTTGGAGATTCTATTATAGCAACACAAAGTGGACTAGAAAAACGTCAATGAAAAATACAGAAATCTTCATTCCAAATGAAGCTGGCAGTCACAATAAATCTATATTTGTCATATTTCTTCCATTTTTTTCTTGGGCAATTCAGAAGCACTCAGCAGTTGGCAAATTGAGGAAATGACCAGGAAATGTATAATGTATATACATTTGGTAGGCAATGGAATAAGCTTATTTTAGAGACAATTATGCATGTGTAGCACTGTGTGTGTGTACATGTGCAGGCATATATATATATATATATGTATATATATATATATATATATATGTATATATATATAAAATGCTGGGGTGAGGGTTACACACGTGCAACTTACCCCTTAAGTAAATTTGATCAAGCTAATATTGTTTTTTTACTTTTTAAGGTGTTTTGTTCTGGGAAAAAGTTTCATGTATCATAGGCTGGCCTCAAATTGGCTATATAGGCCAGGATGGCCTCAAACTTCTAATATATATATATATATATATACATATATATATATATATATGAGTGTAGATGTGTGTGTGTGTGTGTGTGTGTGTACATCCACATGTGTGCTCATGATATGGAGGTCAGAGGGCAACCTTGGGTATCTCTCCTCATGTTTATTCCACCTTTTACCTGAGATAGGATCTCTCACTGGCCTGGGCCTCTGCAGGCAGGTGAGTCTCACTGGCCAGTGAACTCCAAAGAACTGCTTTCTCCAGGTTCCATTTTTGCTATCACTTGGGTTATAAGTGTGCACCATCTTGCCCAGCATCTTCCCTGGCATCTGAGGATTCAAATTCTGTTACATATTCTTGGGAGACAAGTGATTTCCTGAACTGCTGTCCCAACAGAAGAAATAGATTTAAAAAATATAACTCAGAAGTTCAAACTAAGAGATAATTAGAGAAATCTCTTTAATTTACAGAAATCAAACTCATTGCATGACTTGTCTTAGGTCACCCAGTTGGTTAGTTTCAAGGTTAAAACAAACCTTTCTTCTATTTCTTGCTATTATGTTTTATTTTAACTAAATCGTACTGCAAAATGGGTCTGGCTTTGGGGCTGTCAATCTTACCAGAAATCAAGGCTTCTGGAGGAAACACAGCTCTTAATGACTCAGCATGAATCTTTGCTGGTCAACCTTGGCTGTTAGGTCCAGTCTGTTCAGAGGAATAGAAATCCAACTAAGGCTTGTTCCTTATGCTTTGGCCTCTGTATTTGTTAGCTAGGTTTGTGCTGGTATCAGGTGAGCTTGGGTGTGACCCAAGTATCTTTACTCACAGAAACACTCAGCCATCAGCCAGGAGAGATTGAGAGCAGATATTCCCCCAGTCTGATGACCATGAATCACTGCAGACTTGTGAAAGCCCTCGAAGCAGAGACCCCAGGTAAGCCATGCCTAGGTCCTTATCCCACAGAAACTTCAACATGATAACACATACTCTTTTTGGGTAAGTTAATTTGTAGAAATTTATCATAGAGTAACAGACAGCTCACATAACAGTATCTAATTTAATGTTCAAGAGTGTCTAAAAATATGTCCTTACTTAATATATCTAAGAAATGCTATGGTACATTTCACTTTAGACTCAAAAAGGTCAAGAGCCTGAAATCATTAACTAATTTACATTTTATTCCCATGGAGGGAAGGAGCTTAGGCGGGGGATACACACGTACAACTTACCCCTTAAGTAAATTTGATCAAGCTAATTTTTTTTTTAATTTTTAAGGTGTTTTGTTCTGGGAAAAAAGTTTCATGTATCATAGGCTGGCCTCAAATTGGCTATATAGGCCAGGATGGCCTCGAACTTCTAAATCAATTGCCTCCACCTGGAAATACAAGTATCTACTCCATGCCTGCGTTATGTAGTACTGGGGATTGAAAGCAGGGCTTTGTATATGTTAGGCAAGCACTCTATCAACTAGGCTACATGCCCTTCTGTAGGATGAATAACAAAAGCCCAGAGACAGATCCTGGGGTTCAAGCTGAAGATCAGGAAAGCCACCAGAGATCTCTTACTTCTGCTAATGCTCAAACCAAAGGGGTGATCCACTGAATCTCATACTGTATCTCCAGACTGCACTGCTCCTCACCAAATCTCAGACTCCTGAACTGGCCTCTGAGACTGCACTGAGCTCATTATATATTCTCTAGTCCTGGGATCAATGGCATGAGCTCTGTTTCTCTTTTAGACTGATTCACTCTCATGTAGCCCTGGGTGGCCTTGAACTCACAGAGATCCATCTGCTTCTGTGTCCTGAGTCCTGTGATTAAAGGTATGTGTCACCACTGCCCAGCTTCTATAGCTAACTAGTGTAGCTGGCTTTGAATTCTTGTCTCCAGTGGCTTTATTAGATTATAAACAACATGTCACAATATATAAAAAATATATCTAAAACTATACACACACACACACACACACACACACACACACACACACCAGTTTTTAAAAAAATTGTAAGTTTAAGAGACACGGACATCCAAATAACTGGGAGGACTGCCTTACTCCTCTTCCTAATCATGTAAGGATGGAAATGTTCATTTAAAGTATTCCCATAGTCATTTCTGACCTTTTATTCTCTTATAGCAAATATGATGTTTTTGTTAGCAAAATAAATTATGTATTTGTATTTCTCTTATACTTTTGGTTGTGAGCCTAGCCTTTAATGGCTGTGCCATCCTCTAGCCCAGTAATGTATTTCTCAACAAAACTATTTATGCCTACAAACAAACACAAACAAATAATACCCCTTCATTCCTTCCTGTCTGCCACCATCACCTGGAGAAATACATATCTCAGTAGCATTGACAATGCCGGTGGGCTGGGGTGAGACAAAGGAACTTGTGGAAAGGGAGAGAAAGGTGTAAATAACGCATAATGAGCATCCTGATTGACAGTATAGTGTCATTTTTAAAAAAATGTTTCAAAAAATATCCTCCTAATTTTCATCTTTGGCAAAGAAAACACACATCAAGCCAAATGTGAATGCCTTAGTACCTTCAATATTAGTGTGTTCAATTCATAGATAATAACCCTTTATAGATTTTGTGAGTTAATTTCCTGGTAATCCTTTAGAGCAGATAGGTAAAATAAATGATAAGTTTGCTCTGCCCTTCCTCTAATGATTCAAAAACTTCCAAGTTTCCATCAAAGCTTCTGTATTTGAGTACAGTTCTAAATAAATCAATACCATAATTCAACTTTAAAATCACTGATTCTAATTGGTAGTCTACAGGTCAACACAGAGAGTGATAAAAGACCCCACAACATTTGGGTCTTTCAATTGATATATAAATTACGTGATAAGTTGACTGAAAATTCATTTATCTAGAATTTTATACTTATAAGATTGTTTACATAACAGTGACCAGAACTTGGTACTATTTGCAGATTGTTCATGTCGCTTGAAATGTATTAAAGCAATCAATGATTTTATAAGATTATTTTGAGATGAAATATCTCCTATCCTGAAGATTCAGCAAAAAAGCTTATTTAAAATATTGTTTACTTTGATGCCCAAATCGAGCTGATATTGGCAAGCATGTGACAATGTTGCATCATTAGAAACAGAGCAATTAGAATGGTACTGTTGTCTTCATAAAGAATAAAATAATGAGCTATGAGAGCACTTTATAAGAGGTAAAGAGGGCCATCATTGCTATTAGAAAGAACTGAACTGAATGAGATTCACTGTTCCATCCTAAAAGCAATCTACTGTCAATTGCTGCAGATCAAATGCCCTTAGGATTCGACAATGAGGATGCTTCCAAACCGTGAAGTCAATATTCAGAAGAAACAACACTCTGTCAGGGCTGGCTTCTTTATCACGAACCAGGCAAAGCATTTGTTCTGTGTGTATAACTGCACAGCACAGATAACCACAGTCATGCCATCCATATAGAAGGTCAGATAAACAAGGCACACTATTGAAGTGACACTGTTTGCTATCCAAGCCAGGGATGAAAATCTGCAGGGCACCGATATTTTTACTGCAGCAAAGTAAGTGTAGAAGACACAGATGACTTAGTTTATAAATTAGCTAAGTAATCCATCATTAACCACTATCTCAAATTATTCCTTTTTACATTTTATTTATTTTTCTTAAAGATGGCAAGGGTCTTTATCAATTATGAATGTTTCTAGTTATATAATTCTCAAGGTGTAAAAAGATAGGTCGAATAAACTTTCGAAATTAATTAGGCTTAATTATGAAACAAACTGCCCTAGAAAATAGTTCTAATGAACAAGTTAAAATGCTATTCAGATTGTTGTCAGCTAAACTTATTTCACTGTTATACTATGCAGCAAGCCACTAAAGATTATACTTGGAGATATTGTATCATAGACATAGACTGCAGCAAGATTTACACATAACATCATAAACCTTGAATGTGAGGAGCAGAATGAGTGCTTAACTTGCTTCTAAAGGGCTTCCCATTTAAAAACAAGAACAAAGATCTTTAGCATATGTTTCATCCCCAATGTAATTTTCTAGAATCCCCACAGATCAAAATTTGAGCATGGTCTGTGTCATATAAAATGTCCTACTATTTGCCTATAATCTACATACATTCTTCTCTGTAATTTAAATGGGCTCTGGATTATGTGCAACACCTAAGTATGTAAATATTTGCTTTGATTATTATTTACAGAACGACAAGTGAAAACTGTAGATCTTTCTTTTTTCTTTTCTTTTTTTTTTGGGGGGGGGGGGGAACAGTCAGAGTCTCACGTTGTATCTAAGCCTGGTCTGGAATTCTTAGCAATTGTTGGGCCTCAGACATTGTTCTGGGATTACTGATTTGCGCTTCCATGTTTGTTACAGGTTTGTTTTTTTAACTCTAATACAGTAGAAGCTTCTTAAAATATATAAATACATGAAAGAAAGCTGAATTAAATCACCAAATAATTAGGAGACAATATGCTACAAAATATCTGTCACTTCCAAATGAAATCTCCAGTGGCAGAAATGGGTTACATTTAATTGAGCTGTTGCATAATGGGGTCCTTTGGGCACCCCCAAACAACTCAGGTTACTGCCAAGGCTATTATTAGTTGCTTTTCACAAGCTGATGGTAAGGGCCTACCTATTGCTGAAGATAACACCTATATAACTCATTGAAGATGAAGAAGCCAAACTAATGCCTTACTAGAGCCTTCATCTCTACTGACTGGTGTTCATGGCACTGGAAGGTGGAACTAACCAAGCAACATCTGACTGGATTTAATGCCCACAACCTAAGATGGAAACTGAGACTAGATAGGCCAAGGACCTAGGATAAAATCAAATGCTAGTGTTCTGCTAAAGGGATGTAGCGATGAAATAACTCCTAATGACATTCTGCTATATACATAGACGAGTGTCTTGCTCAGTCTTCTGAGGCAGACAGGAACAAAAATAGTGACCTGAAACTGGACAATGTATAGAAAGAAAGAGACCTTGGAACACTAAGTCCTAAAAGGGATGTGAATCCCTCTGCTTAGGGATCAGGGCACTGCAGAAGAGGAGGCAGAAAGTGGAGGTGGAAGACACCAAAGAAAAAAGCCTTCTAGAAACTACTGGACCACACATATGCAAACTCACAGAGACTGGCAGTATGCACAGGGCCTGCACAACTCTAAACCAGATGGAATCCAGGTTGTGAGAGGGGAAACAGACCCAAGCCCTCATCCCTAACCCAGAAGCTATCCCCCACTGAAAAGCCCTCACAAAGAAAAAGATGTTAGTTTGTTTGTTTGCTTGCCTGTTTTTCCCAGTGCTACCTCACTAGGTATTCAACCCATACTTCAGGGTAGACTCCATGGTCAGCAGTAGATGGCTAACACAAACAAATTTAATGGTATTTTTGAAGGTGTGTGTGTGTGTGTGTGAGAGAGAGAGAGAGAGAGAGAGAGAGAGAGAGAGAGAGACAGAGAGAGAGAGAGAGAGAGAGAGAGAGAGAGAGAGAGAGAAAGAGAGAGAGAACCTTTGTCTGGGCATTTTCACCCTACTGGCAGGTCTTTTGACTATATATTATAGTTTCTAGTTTCTCATTTTTATGAGATTTCTGTGTGTGTCTTTGCAACAATCTGTATTTCTTGTGATTTTTCTTTGCTCCTTTTTTCTGTTTTGACCTTTCTGGTTTGTTTTTATATCATTACTATTATTTATTATTATTATTTTACATGTCTGTTTTGGATTCAGTGACAAAGTGGGGAGGATCCAAGGAAGGGAAAACAATAATAAGAATATATTGTCTAAAAATTATCTATTTTCAATAAAAAGGAATTTGGTTTCAGTTTTTACAGAAACATAATGGTTTAATTATAAAAAAATTAAAGTTTTATATTTCCCAACCATCATTCATCAGCAAGCTAAGTATCAAAGTGGTTGTTCTCTGGATGGTGTTGTATTAGAGTGTTTAATTAGAAAAGTGGCTAAATGACTTTTTGACTTAAGTTTGATTTAAAAAAATCATTGAAAGAAATTTAGCTACAGATAATGATAGAATCCTTCAGTCATTTCAGACTATTTATGTATGTGAATCTTGTGTTACCAGCACTGATGACTATAAAGATCAAACATTGATCACCTCCGATAATTTTTAAAGATACTCTACATTTTATAGTATCAACTATTCAGTCAAGGTATAAATCTTCATTTAAAAATAAACTGTACTTATCCCAGTATATAAATTTAATTTCCTCTTGGATACATGGTGAAAAGCACATGAATACCAAAGACTGCCTCAAATTAAACAGCTTCATGATTTATTATAAAAAAATTTTCCTACATTTTTCATCCATGGATGGTTGAATCCTTGGATGTGAAACCAGAAGACTGCATAATGCTACTTTTTTGAGAATAATTTTTCCTCATGATCTTTAGAATTTTCTCAGGAAATATCTACCAGGGCCCCACATTCTATGAGACACAAATGTGTAAAAACCAAGTCATCTCTTGCTCAGCAAAGAAGAGCTCTATCTATTCAAGGATAGAATGTAATCCTATTCTGAAAGCATGGCCCAGTGACACAAATCTGCCATAGAGATGTCATCACAGTATGTCCCCCCTTTGTAGTTGTTAGTATTCCTCCTTCGAGAAGCCAGAGTGAGAAACCATGGTGGGAAGTACAAACAACAGACAGGAAGCATCACTGTGCAAGGTTTAGAAGCTCTTCCTTTGCCAAGTAATTGCATTTAAAAATAGTCAACATTTTTATATAACATAATATGAAAGATAATGATGAAAAGTGCAACCGTTTAGGAAAAGCTAATTAGTCCTCAGGGGCTTCTCTGTAAAACATGATAACCAGTATTCAAGAGTGATATCAAGGCTAGAGAAAAGTCAGTTGTATGATTAGGAGCAGAAGGGATGTGCCTCTGTTTTGTGTAGTCGTGCCTCTTTAAGTTTCCAGAGTGCTGACTCTGTTCATTACCAAAGTTTGAGAACTCAGGAAGGACCAGTGATAAGGACCAAAATATACATATTACATCATCATGTTGGACAGAGCAGAAATAAAACAGTATACCACTCTGGATAGAGATGCAGCAGAAATGCTAAACAAAAAGGAATAAATCTGAATTTATCTTCATAGAAGCAAAGATTAGAAACAATACCACATTGAATTAAATACCACTTTAATTATAGGTTAATAATAAATATGAAATTTATATTTTAGTCCAGAAACTGTTATGATACCAATTACAAGCACTAAGCTTAAATTCTTGTAATGATTTTGGAAGGGCACACATTTAAAAATAAAGGAGGATCAAACCCTGGCATCTGGCCCCAGAGATTGTACTTGAGGAGACTTTACTCCACCTTAACTTTTCATATGAGTGTGTCTGAATCTGTGTAAACCCTTCTCTCTTTTGTGTCACTTGTTTCACTTACTTGTGCTACATCTCTGCCTACGGGTGTGTATGCTTATCTCTAACCAACATGTGTCATTATGATATAAGACAGTAAGACGTGCTATGCCTTTGGTCCTACTAGGGTTCCTAACCTAATCTGGAAATTTGCTAGAGAGAAGGCAAGACCATGTTTAATCATATTTGGTTTTAGTCTCTAGTTCTTGACACAAGTCCTTGTAAGACCCCTGAAATCTCTGAACTGTAAGACTGTCTTTCGTGCACACTAAGGATGTGTCTGATGGCTGGAGCCAGAGCTAAATGATGGACTGGAGAGAGCTTTATGGCACTCTGCACACCCCTCCCCACACATTTGTGTGCACCTATCTCCCTTTGCATTTTCCCAAATTGTACTTTTACAGTAAACTAGTAAATCTAAGTGTTTTTAGTTTGTGTGCAAGTAATTTTAGTAAAGGATTTAACCTAAGGAGGAAGCTGTGGGAACCCTGTTAAAAAGCACTTGGTTAGAATTTAGGGGTATGTGCTTTGAATGGAACAGGGAGCAGTCATGTGACATTCAGCTTTAAATCTGTAGTGACTCTGGGCAGTTTGAGTCAGAGCTGAATTGAATCTTCAGAACCTCAGCTGATATTTAGGGTTTGGACAAATTGTTTATTGGGATGAAGAAATAGCCCAAAGTGGGTGCTGGGAGTGTTAGGAGTGAAAGGAAGCTCGGAACTATAGAAGGGAGATGTGTTAGAAACTACACCCAGGAGGAATCACTGACATTTATTCATCTGGAGCCCAGAATGGATGAACAGTAACAGAAACACTGATGAAGAAACTCAGCTTTCTATTGCCTGCAGGGCTTCTCAATGCTTTAATTCACCTCTTGAATGTAATTCATGAGTTATCCAGGGAAGTCTCCTTTCTCTCTTCTTACAGTTTCTTTGAGATACACGAGTGGGTCTAATGGGTCATACAGACTGCTATCTAACATTCTGAGTCCCATTTTTCAACAAGGATCTTACTGTTCAACTTGACCCAGCTCATCATATCAGCACAAACTATTATGATAGGGATACTTATCAGGAAGCTGTATGCTTGGTGAACAAGCCACAAGTGAGTTAAATAATTTGTTTACTTAGTGCTTCCTGAAGACTCTGGTCCTAATGCAAAGGGCAAGAGTAGCTTAAGGCATCACTTCTTGATTTAGCCACTGCACTGATAATTTAGTCTATGGATATATATATATATATATATATATATATATATATATATATATATATAATCTGAACTTCTATCAAAATGCAGAGATGTGTTAGCGGCATGATACTGTGGCAGACACTTGCTCAGTGTGAGTTAAAACCTGGGTTTAAATCCACAGGAGAAAATATCTACATCAAAAATCCTGAAACTGTGAATATGAAGGACTTTCCCTTTTAGCTTAGGATGTATAACTGTTTTACCTTCATTTCCCCACATAGATTTTGTGCCTGTGTTTGAAAATCAAGTCAAAGCAGAAGACTGCAAACGATCTGAGCCTATTGACAAGTGGGTGATGACAATGGCCATGCTTTGTTCTTACATATCACATTTGTTCTATAGTTTTCTTGTTAACTCCAGTTACAAGAATCTGATTTTTTATGATGCTACCAACTAATTTTAAGTATTCTAAGAGTTTATTGTTAACTACTCATAAACCATAATAATCACATGGACCTGGAATTTTCTAATTTTTTTTTTTCTGCTCTTTCATCCATTGCCCCATCTCATAATGAGTACTCCCAATTTAACAGGCTCTTTGACCCCGTTCAGCTCTGGTATTCTATTCTATCACATCAAGGCTGATTTAAGTAAAGTTTCCACAATTGGTACCATTTGCTGGTTGCTTTCCAGGAGAGAGCTCGCCAGTGAAATTACTCTGTTATATTGTGAGGTTGGATATATGCCTCTAACATGACTGATGCTAATGTGTCAATGTGAGCTTACCATGTAGATGCATGACTTTGGTGCCAGATGTTGGGACAGGAAGGGCAAAGATGGAAGCCCTCTCCACATTCCAGAGTGGAGCATCTAATTCTAAATATATTGTCTGTTTGCAGAGCTAGATAAAAGCAACTGCCTAAACTTTGCATTAAAATTGTTTATGTGTTTAATGGTCCAAGAGCCTTTTAAAAGTAGAGTAATACTTCATTGGGTAATAAAGCCATTTATTATTACAAACTATATGCTACAAGAAAGACACAGTGAAATGGAATCCTGCAGGCCATGACAAATTGGCGAGGTTCTACCTTAAATGTATTCATAGGGCTCTATTAATAAATTTTATTTGTGAACAATACAAAATAGTATACTTTGGGAATAACAGACTTTTTTCCTAGAGTCTTCATATCTATCAAAGTGACTGAACAGGCCCTAATTTGCATATAAAGTTTTACCTCTTTGTGTTCTATTTCATATGTGATTCCTGAGAAGCACGGAACAAACAAGCATGCGCTTGATGTGTCCTCTACAAAGATACATTTCTAGTATGGCCCTTAAATTAATCTAAAATCTAATTTAAAAAGTTCCCTAAGAATCTCTGTGAGTGACATTCTAGGCCGATGGTTGGAAGAAAACAGAACAATTTTCTTTGATTAAAACCATAACCCTGTTTAATTCCATTCCTCCCTGAAAAGTTTGTAAAACAAAGTATGACTTCAAATGTTTATTAGAGACTTCTTGGTGATTTCTTTCCATCCCCAGACATAAACTTAGTCTGCCTTTCAATATAGTTAGACCATGACCTCTAAAAACAGAAGAAGAAACCTGGATGACCCCACAACATCTTGCAAAAACTGCACAGAACTGTAAATCTATCATCCACTTTAATCTAATTTAGACAGAAAATATTTGATTTCTTATTCTACTAAGAACTATGAATTCATGCATTTGTTTGCTTTCTGCACTTCAATTCTTTTAATGTACTCAATACATCATGAAAGTATGACTTAACTCATCTGTTTGAATGTCAAACTTCTGAAGACATATACATATCAGTAACATTATCTGGACGGCACAGGCTGTATTTACATATTTAGGGAAAATCACACATGCATAAATATGTATGTAACAACAATTAAAGAAAATGAGACCATGCATTTGAATGAAAGTAAGTGTGTGGAGGAGAATTATGGGATGTTAGAGTTAGGGTGAGGGAAATTGTGTTGTGGGACTATATTAGTCTCAAAAAAAAAAAAAAAAAAAAAAAAAAAAACAAAACCAAAATTTAAATTCCTGAGAGAAAGGGCCAGGCACTGATTCACATTTAGTGAAAGATTTTTAATTACCAGTAAGTCTCTACTCACTAGAAAATAGGTTAATGTGTGTTTAAAAACATGCAACACAAACCAACAATACTAAAAGGACCTGGGAATGTATTTGTCCAGCAAGCAAAGGCTCAGAAAACACAAAGGAGTTAAATTAAGTAATGATCTCTTAATTCAATGTCTGATACACTCTGAAATTGATAAGAGTTTAACTGAGTGATGAGGAAGGCTCTGCTAGTTTGCTCCGCAATATTTTTCTTTTTGCAACCTGAAGGTACAGGCCTCATAAGTACCAAGCGCTGTGTGAAACCCATGTCGGAGAGACTCAAAAAAAGTCTAAAGCTCACACTTCCTTCACCCAGGAACTCCACCTGCAGTCCTGATCATCAAGAGCCAGGACAACTCTGATAAAGACACCATTGTTTTATAAACAGCTTATTTTCTACAGACATTGATGCATTCAAGTGAGTCTTAATCTTTAGATGATTACCCACTTTGTCATGAATTTTTAGCCATTCAACCAATGTTTATTGTTAGTATTTTGCATTTGGTACCTACTGTAGGGTTGGGCATATAGTACATGTGATAGTGGGCAAGGTAATTAGCTGAAGCAAAAAATAAAAATACAAGACCAAGTGACTAGGACGCCTTCAATGCATTAGAGAAGTGACTGATTTAATAAGCTGAGGACAGTACTGAGAATGGTCCTTTTCTGGGCAGGGCTGCAACCATCCCTCTACAAAAGAAAGAAAGGACAACCACACAGGAAGCAGGAAGGTGACCCAGGAGACCATAAAGGCCACTAAAAGGCTGTGATGTGGGGACAGCTTTGGAATTTTGTTGTTCCACAGTGTACTAGCAGTGCCCAGGTAGTGAGGACACTGGTTGCATAATAGATTTGAAATACTTCCCCTATAGATAATATGAAGGCAGATGGAAATGAGACCAACTGTCTCGAACAGCAAGGTCAAGGTGCTAAACCCCTTCAATTTCCTCATTCTAAATGCATGCAGAAAATAATACTCAGATGAGTGATCAGCAGGACCTAGCCTAGTGAAATCAGTTAAACTATATTCTGTTTGGAAGTGAAAGGCCTATAAATACAGCAACGTCTGATTTATCTTACCCATGAACAAAAATCACCCAAGTATTAAAGTTCTGTTCATCAATTACTGTTAAATTAGTCAAATGAAAAAAAAAATGTTCTGTAAATTCTGAGATGTATTTTATTAGTGTGAACTATACATACATCAATAGTATCATACTTACTATATGAAGAATATATCTGCACACACCTATTTATAGCATTCATATCAAGACTTTATTAAAGAATTTATTAAATAATCAGGCAGCCCCTAAGGTAAAATGTCTGTTTATGTAAATAATGGCACAGGTACGCCTAAGATTAAAGGCTATGGGTCAAGTGCCTGGCAGACCGAGTTTGTAGCCAGACACTTGTATGGCCAAGCCTCTTAAGGTCTACCTCACTCCAAATCTCACATTTGTCTCAAAAAGTTGGGTTGCTTTCAATAAGCTTACTTATGTGAGGAAACTAGAAATAATTTATGCATATTCAGAACACAGGATGAACCTGATGAATGGTGGTGGTTTTATCCTCTGGCATATATATATATATGTATATATATATGTATGTATGTATGTATATATATATATATGAATACATATACATTTATATTTTTTTCTAAAAAGGAAGCAGCATTTACAGCACAGTGATACAGTCATTCAGAGATATTTGCCTCTTTTATTCACACATTTGCATCATTGTTCACATAAAAGACAAAAGTAAGATAAAGAAACAAATTCCAAAGCTCTTGAAATGTCAGAGTCTGGATGAAGACCAGATACTAAGTGCTCTGCTGCCTGGAACTGGTCTGTTTTTACTATTTAGCTTCATTGTATTTCCCATGCATTTCCTTCATCTCATACACACTCATGCCCAAAAACAGTAAATCACAGTTAATTGCATGTCTTAAATTAAAAGACGAAATAATGCACACTTAATTGGGGGAAATTGTCAATTGGTGAACAAGTCTCGCTCATTACACTCTATGCACGGGACGGATGCCAAGTGCACATTCCTAGCTAGACAAGTGACTACGACATTGAGAGTACATGGGCCATCCTCTGCAGATCAGCCTGGACCAAAGAACAGATTGCTTTAAAAAACACTCACCCCTGCACCTCTAGTACGCCATTCTTTCACTGCAAAGAGTGAATACATTCGCACAGGAATGTGAAAAATTGTGGGTAATTAGGAAAATTAAAACATCCTTGACAAAAGCTTGAACAGATATGATATTTTAGCCAATAATGGAAAAATCTCAGCTGATACAAATGATTTGTCATATTCTTTAACATGAATATACATTATGGAATGCTCTTATTAGATAAATACTTATAAAACAGTATGTAACTTTTTGAGAATATGCAACAGATAAGTGAAACAAGATGTAAAAAAAAGAGAAAATATATTAAAATGTTAAAAATAATTTCTGAGTGATTTATAGTCTTAATTTTCTAACTTTAAAAAAAATACCACTTCAGATTTTAAGACTTCCATTTCAGCTTGTTACTGAATCTGATATAAAATGCTAGTGTTTTGTTTGTAAATATATATTCCTAAATATGACCTGTTAAGTCCATAAAATATTACCTTATGCATATTTTCAGGACTGAACATTTGATACTGGAAAACCATAAGACTTAGAGAGTCTTTTCAGATGAACTTACCTTACTATAAGAATAAAAATAACATCTTAAAATATAAAACTAATTATAAAGCATATTCAAACAACTATTATATCTTTAGTTGTACCGACAAATACTTTCTTAACACATATTTACTGGCATACTCAATGCAAAATTTAAAGAACAGGCTCCATTCAGTTAAACGCTGATCACAGTAATGTAAATCAACAGATATCTTACACTAGCAAACTATAATTAAAAAAAAAAAACACTGTTAAAATGTAAATTCTTTTAAAGTTATTGACAGTGACAAACTACAAAATGTCTGCTGCAAAGCTAATACCTTGAATTCGAAGAACTACAAAATTCCTCTCTACCCCTCCCCCTCCATTATTTATTCTCTCTATTCAAACAGACCTTATATCCAGCCACCTCATATAACCTTGATGCCAAATCTGGCAATAAAGAACACATACATGAAATCATACAGAGTTTCACTATTTATATTAAAGTCACTGATGAAAAAAGTGTTTTGTAACATACATCACTCATCATGCTAGTGTTTTCTTCTGTTTCTCTTTGGAAGAAAGGAACATATAAAACCCAGTAGAGTCAATGTGTCCTGTGGTACTCAACTACCTGCCCTTGAAATAAACAAGCACTCTCTCCCCCCTTTTATTTACTATGGGTTGGAATGAGGGAAAATAATTATTTTCCTCAAAAGGTTGTCTCAACCTCAGGCATCTTTAAATCCCCAGAGTAATATTTTCATTCCATTCTTAATGAAACAAATTTCTAATCTGAATATGTATTCAAAAATAATTGAGGTAGAGTAGTGTCAACACATCACACTTCCATCAAGTGTCATCCCCACTGCTGGGAACCCAGTAAAGCCAACAGCACAGTGGCAGAGGGGACAGCACCAGCTTTGCTTCCTTTGGATTTGCAAAGATGTGAAAGGCCAAGCTTCAGATTTCTTTTAAAATCGCTGTTCTAGGATCTAGGATCTAGCATCATTCTCATTTACAATGCTATGAGGAATACCTAAAACAATGGACACTTCTGGCAAGGTTACAAGAGATTCCTACATTGGGTCCTTAGAGTGAGTAACATAAACTTTTGAAAATTGCTCATCCCAGGGTGTCCAAAAATGGCACCAAGATTTCACTTTACCGCTCTTGAAGTTTAATAAAATGTTCAGAATTCTTAAATTGTGAGGTAAGCTTGACTTTCATGTTACTTTAGATTATTTTCACAACAAAAACTAAGAAAAGAAAGATCTCCTTGAATATATTTTATATCCAAAATTTTCCTGAGATTTTGTTTGATGTCACATGTGAAGACCTTGTGATTATGTAATGAAGGCTAGAAAGCAGAGTTCTACATCATAAAAACCCACCAACCACTATGTTTTACTTTATCATTTTTCAAAAGATGGAAATAATTTCTTTGTTCCGGAAAAAAAATTACCATGAGCCATGATGACAGAAGAAGTGCACCTAAACAAAGGCAGTGCCACCATCTGCCTGGCATTCTCACAGTGTGACAAATAAACTGGTAATTAACTGCTTTCTTACCGAAATCTGCCAGCTTTAACTCCCCCGTGTCACTGATCAGAAGGTTCTGCGGTTTCAGGTCTCTGTGCAAAATATACCTCTGGTGGATGTAGGACAGCCCTCGCAGCAACTGAAATAAAAACAACTGAAAAAACAGGAGGGAGATGAGAGTTAAAATTCATATTAATATAAATACCAGTTCACATATGCAGTCTGTCAAATACATTAGTGGGAATGGGCAGCCACCTCTAATTTCCCTACCAATTATTAAGCAAAATGCACAATGGTAGCATATCAGCCACTAATTCATCACTAAGTCAGAGAATTTCTAAAACTTCATGGTGTCAATCAAGATACTTCCTCAGTCACAGAGAACTATCATCCACATTCTATAAATGACAGAGAATATGAAAGATCAGGCAATTACAGTTTTACAGTATTTATCTCTCTAAACTAAAATGATGTCCATGAGAGCAAAGCAATCTATAATATCACAAGATAAAAATGTTATATAAATATGTATTTGATTGTGTAGAAATGACATGAACATGGCATCCATGGACCCACCAACTAATATGCTTTAAGGGACAGAAAGATAAAATGATTTGAGACAATGAAAACAATACAGTCACAAGGTGCAATTAGTAGCAAATTATGATCAGGCTGCCTTTGCACATATGGCTGTAGAGATTAGCTATTGCCTGAAGATAGATGTATACTTGGGTAATTGCAGAGCTGACCTAGCCTAGCAGAGGCAGCAAGGATTCAACAATAGTTTGGGTGTGACAAATAACTATAAGATGACAAGTGGCCTTTGCTTTGTAGTTTTATAACAAGTTAATTCTTTAATTCTAATAACAAAAGCACGGTCCTCTCTGTATCTCAAGGCCCCTCCTGTGAAGAAGTGTGTTTCATCTAATTTGCTTGCCAAAGTCACTCTCATTGATACAGTATTTAAACAATCAATCTCCCAAAACAAATGTGCTTTTACATTTATGCACCAACTATATCCTGCTCATAAATCCAGCTAGTAACAAAAGGCTGTGCCAAGAAGATCTAACATGAGTTAAAAGACAAGTGCTTGAGCCACTTTGAAATATTCAAGTGGAAATGATTAGCAACTCCTTAAGATTACTGGGAGCTAGCATCTCTGGAATGCCCCCACTAACCAGTGCTATGAACTTCAAGCACACTTGCCTACTGATGTAAAAATGTTGAGATGACAATAAAATTAGTTCACCTCAAAAAATCTTTATAAGTGATAACTATGTGTGGAAAAGAGGAGGCCTTGGCTCACTGTTTCCAGAGTAGAATTATATGAGCATCTAGAGACAAACATTGTTGCTTAAAGACTCAAGAAAACAAACATCTTTCCAGAATTTGCCTCCTCTTGACTCCTCTTATGGAGAAGATGGAAAGGGTTGATGAACACTAGCTTCACTATTGCCTTTTAATCTCCTGTGACTAAGTCACAGGCTTATGATTCCATGAAATTCTTTAGTTCTTCAGTTTAGAGGGAAGATGAGTAGGTTAATTAAAATGTGCTGAGGTTAAAAAATTTTAAGACACACATTTATGCAGATAATACATAAAATTTTAGAAATAAACATTTTGTTAAGAAAATTTGTCATTGCCCAAGAGCTAGGCCTTGCTTAGTACTACAGGACTGAGGATTTGGCCCTTTCACCCTGGCAATGCTTTCAACCTGATAGGGAGAGCACAACGTACACCCTTTCATTATCTACATCACAGTGATAAGGAGACAGTGTGGTGTCTCAAGATTTCTCAGCATCTAGGTGGAAGGGCTAGGGTACAAACCAACACTGCTTGATTACAAAGCTGACACTCTTAGCTAACCCAGCTCAGGGACTATCAACAAGGATAAACACATGTGGGAATACTGATATAGAAGCTGCTTCTTCAAACTGATAGGATGGCATATGAACATCCAAGAACATTGCATCTAAGCCCACTGAACTGAACTCTGGTTTCAACCAGGTGCTCCATCCCCAAGACTTTTTATTCTCTAGCATATTACAATAAAAGGCATGATGCTTTTCAACTCTGATCCCCGGTCCCTGCTGCTTTCTCTGACTTCCTTACCGCTCCCTCTCCAGCCCCTCTACTCTGGATAAAGCGCTCCCACTCTATCCCCAAGTGTAGCTTCTGAACACATCATTCACAGTACATAATTTACCCCAGCTCCCACAGACTGTATCCCTTATGCCACTTCATAAGCTGGGTACACAGTTGGCAATTCTGTATCCACTAATGGTATTACCAGATGGATTAGAGACATCTGGATAGGGCAGATAAAAAAACATCACAGCTAGGAAGTCCTGAAATAGGATTCTCAAACAGTTAAGAGCAGAATTGGGCAGATTAAGTAGGACCAAAGGGTTTCTCTTTTAATACCCCAGTAACTAGTAAAAATACACAATCCCTATGCTAATCCAGAAGCTACTCAACTAGGATATCATGCTGAAGAAGATTTAAACCAGTATTAAGGAAGGATGAGATTGTGCACTCAGCTTTAGAAGCACAGAAGCTCTAAACTTTGGGGGCTAACATGATCCCAAAAGTATATAAAATCAAGACAGAGCAAATCTCTATGCTGCCATCATGCTAAGAAAGACTGACATTTACATGAGCAGATCCCTCCACTCTCGGTATCCTGAAGGTTCAAGGAAGGAAAGATCTAGCAATAAAAAAGTAAGACAATTGACTACCGTTATATGAAGATTAGCCTGTAAGAAGAAAACAACTCAGGAAATTTGCCTCTCTGAAAACATAACAGGGAATTAAGCTATATTTCCTGGTCACAGAAGCTGAAATAACGGTGTAATAAACTGTTGCTACTCCGAGGAGAGAATTGGAGGCCAAGGCCATGAGTACACAATCAACTCAGAACAAAGAAAAGAATATACAAAACTGTAAATTCTCCAACAACAAAGTGTCATAAATCTAAGGATGTCAAGATGACAAAAGCAAACTTCACCAAAGCTGGGGTGTGCCAGTACACATCTGTAATTCCTGTGCACAGACTGAAGCAGGAGGATGGCAAGTTTCAGGCTAGCCTGAGCTATACATACATACATACATACATACATACATACATACATACATACATATATGTCTATGTGTATTATGTATGTATGTATGTATGTGTATATGCATGTATATGTATATGTATGTGTATATATATGTATACACACATACATATACATACATACATACACACACACACACTGTCAAACTAATGGAAAGAAACAAGGAAGGAAGGAGAAGGAGTAAAGGGAAGGAAAGAAAGAGAAGAAAAAAGAAGAGGAAGGTAAGAAGATAAAGGGAGGGAGGGAAAGAAAAGATAGCAAGGGGGAAAAAAATCGATGTTTTAAAAATAACATCTTACAGTGACTAACAGTCTGTACATTGGTAGGCAGGGTGGGAAACACTAAGAACTCTGTCCCTTAGTGAGCTAAGTAGAACACCCTATGTAGTAGAACACTCAATATAATACTGGAGAACTCAGCTACAGGGGATTTCTCCTTATGCACAATCAGGCAAGGGCCTAAGTTTCTCATTTAAATTTCTGGAAATGCAATGTCTCTCAGATAGTTGTTGCATAAACCATAACACAATTAAGCTCTTACTAAGACTTTCTACAAAACAATAGAGGATGTTAGGAAGAAAAGACCTCCAGAGTGACCCACACAGTCCAAGAGAAAGGATCATATTAGCTTGTTATTAAAATTATTAAATCAATGGAACCCTATAGAATGAAAAAAAATAATAAAGACTTGCTGCTAAGGTCGCTCAAAGTACTGTTACATGTCTTATTTAATCTCTTTGATCTCAAAGTCTGCATTTCTGATAAAGAAATGGAAAAAGGGAAAGTCCAAAGCAAGGTTCCTCAGAATTCTCACAATGCTTTCCAACTTGCACCACATGACCTTATCTGTACCTTGATAAGTGCTTCTTCTGATGCTTTCTATGAGCAAGGCTGAGCAGACACCAAAATCCAAGGTGCCTTCATTATTAAAGGAACACAACTTCATAAAGGATCCAATTAGCATATAATGAACTCAAGGTTCTCAACCCTGCTTTATTTTTCTATTCAAAAGTCTTCTTAGAAATAAGTAGGCAGTACCAAGGACAATATTGACAGATTATATTAGAATCACATTGCTATCTCTCTACTGCCTCTACAGAAGGTCTTCCCAAGAACACTTGGTCACGGAATATCCTACTTATTCCTTCTGAAAAGAGTCTTTGGAACCCATCAGCACACTCTCTGTAGGTTTACACCCCTGTATGAGTATGTTCAAGTTCTGTAAATGAAATACCAATGAGACAGGCCTGAAACCATGATAGGAAAGCAGGGACTTCTCTGTTAGGAGCAGACCTCCAGCCCCCAAAATCTTGTCATCATTTGCAGGGAACATTTCATATTCTCAGTGCCATGGCATATACTACCTAAAAATACTCCCATTTTGTTCTTTATTAATGCAACGCTTATTAACATATATAAACACCTTGCTGTATAAGAAAAGGGAGATTTAAAAAAAGAGAGAAAGGAAATGAAGATTAAAATTTATCAAATTTCATGTACACGTCTCCTTTAATACATTATTCCTTTTTGAAACTTGTCAAGTTTGAGCAGGGGTCAAAGGCAGGTATTTTAATCATAAGTTTGAAATTGAGATGGCAACATTACACACTGTTGACTTTAATATGCTGCTGTATGTACTCTGCCGACATATTAGAGACACAGCAACAAACTCTGAAAGTAACTCTTTGCACTGGTGTTTGAAATGTAACTTCAGATGCACTTCATCCTACTGTCTAGTCATTGGGTTCTATGACTAGTCAGAAATTCAAGGATCCTTTATTATACAAGAGTCTCCTTAATACAGGATTAATCATGGTCAACATTTTGTAGATTGCCAAGGCATGAAAAGTAAGTTTCTTGGGGATTGCATAACACTATCAAATCTACCAGTAAGACCTACTGGCAATAGTGTACATCCCCATGGCATGCCAGCAGTTTCCTACAAAAATGGCTAATTGACTTTTTATCAACAGGAGACCATTTAACATGTCTGTATCTTAGGTTTCTCATTTTAAGGATTGCTTAAATCTTGGATGGATACCTTTAATAGCCACTTGAACCATTCAATTATAGCATTCCTCAACTGTATGAATAACAATGGAACAGGTGCTAAATAAAATGACTGTATTATTAACCACTTACTAAGACCTTATTATGGTGCATGTTGTTCCAGGTGTTGCTACATATCCATCTTTCTAGAAAAATAATCATAAACATTGACAAAATATTCTACAACTGGTGTCAGATAATACTTTACCTGTAAAGCTAATTCTTCAGTTGAGAGGATCTACAGAATGATTGATTTATCATGACTCGTTCCACTTAATTAAGCTTCAAAATCTCTAATGTAAATATCAAGTCCTAATGTTTAATATAATACATTCAGTTATTTACTAATAGTTTTATTTTACAAAAAGCATCATTACAATTTGCTGTGTCAGTTTTTAAGCAATACTCAGAAGGTCATACAAGGATAACAAGTGAGATGGAATTTTATTAAACTTATAATGTAAGTTTTTTAAACAACCATGTGAGTTACTCTTTTATGTGTCACTCTGCATGTACTTGAAAGTATTTAGTACACTGTTCAGGCAGTGAAATACACAGGGATCCATGCCAATACATCAGGCTGCACATGGATGCATTGTCTGTGGTGCACTCCTCTACATACAGCTATCAGCAAACATGCATGGTAGATGAAACTAACCACACTTCCACCCCCCATTTGGGTGTTTCTACTTTACTTTCTACTTCTTTGTTATATTCCTATAATGTCTTTAGAAATATAGATAACATGTGTCAGAATTCCTAGCTAATACAAAAATTAATTTACATTTCTAAGTTCCTTCAACATTAATAAGCTTTTTCCCAAAGATAATAGGTTTCTGAAAGGGAACAATTTTTTTTTTAAATGAGTCTTTGAGTATGTGGCATAACTGTGGGAATAGCTGCTTTCATCTTATTTGAAAGTTGGGATCATCAGATAAATAGCCTTCCATCCCACCTTCCTTCACAATTCAGTGTAATAGTAGACACCATCAAGACAAAACTCTTGGATGAAAATGCAGAGAGAGCAGGTTGAAGCTGCAAGATCTAGAACTTGGAGACTCCCAAGAAGTCAGATATGTTTACAAAACAGATCTGTTTTCTGAAATGTTCTGGGAAAGCTGTCCTGATAGATTAAATAGGCTTCTGGAAACTACTAGTATCTCTGATGAAAAATGCACAGACAGCCATGGCTCTTAATTAGGGTTTCTAATGCTGTAATTGAACACCATGACCAAAAGCAACTTGGGGAGGTCATGGTTTATTTCAGTTAACAGTTATATATCACAATTCATCATGAAAGGAAATCAGAGCAAGAACTAAGAGCAGAAACACAGACAAATGCTGCTTATTGGCTTGATCACTCATGGCTTGCTCAGTCTACTTTCTCACACAACTCAGAGCCACCTGCCTAGGGAGCTGTGCCATCCACACTGGCCTGGAGCCTCCCATGTCAATCATTAATCAAGGAGTTAGACACGTTTGCCTATAGGAAAACCTTATAAAGGCATTTTCTCAATTGAGAAATGTTCCCAAAGATTATAGCTTGTGTCAAGTTGACATGAAACTGACCATAACACAAGGATTCTGTTTAAGGAAATTGCTAATCAGTCCAAATGTCTGTTCTCACACTATGAAAATGAACAAGAATTTACATTCGATGTATTCTGTGTCTATAACAACATTTTAGAGACTAAATCAGCATGAAATAACTTGATATGAATCAAGAAAGGTAATATGAACTTGTTTTAGAAAGATATTTTTTAAAAAGAGCCCAAAAGACTGACAAATAACGAATCAAGTCTAAAATCCTTGGGAGTGAAATGTAATGATCAAAGACTTGCAAGTTTGGGTATATTTGACCAATGAATTTCTCTCAATAACCTCCCAGAAGTGTGTGAAATAATAGAAATTTACATAACAATGAGATAATACTTATGGACTTTCCTGGCTTGTCACACAAAAGTCATGCTTAACCAAGACAATCAGAAAGTTCCTAAGTAGAGTGTGCAACTCTACTACACCTGCAGATTTCCCATATGGGTATCTTGTCTGTCTTGATAAACATAAAACACTAGTGTATTATGCAACATCCATTGCTGAATGGAGAGAGGCAGGGAGAATAGGCTGGCTTAAAGTCTGAATCCCAGGATGACATCTCCCCTGTTCCCAATGTGTACTTTCAGTCTCTGCCTCATAACTACATATAACATGGCTCCAGTGGCTGCATTCTATTTTTCTTTATTCAAGTTTTAAAATACTGCAATTGAGAGTGTACTAATTACAAAGCTGGCCTCGCTTCCACTGTCAGATCCAAGTGGTTAACAAATATATCAGCAAATGATTTCACTGAATTCCACATGTGCATGACATAATTCACTTCTTAGCTGACCCTTGCATGTCCAATAAAATATGAACTGATATGCATAATTTTATTAATAATCCTTTAATTTCTAGATAGGGAATATTATTTCTCATAACAAAAATAGGATAAATGTGTTCAGGAGAGTCCTAGGCAGGCACTAAGAATTCATGTAGAAGTTTTTAAAACATTATTTAATGGGCTCATGAAAAAATATCCTGTTTTCTAACATACCGAAATAGGAAAGGCTCTATGCTATTCCTGGCTACGCATCACAGGGTATTATCACTAGGTCAGTGAGAGCTCTAATGAAGACTGTGGAGAAGATCAGATGCCATTTGGTTTTCTCACTAAACATCAGAAAGTCTCATTTAGGAATCAATTCTCAGTGCCATCTGCATAAGACAATCTTAATTTGGCATAACATTATTTTATCTGTTACACACCTGCTTGTTTTTAAGCAAACACAGCAACTTTTCAACCATACTAAAACTCATACTATTTTAACTGAAATGAAAACCAGGAATTAGTATCAATAGGATTGCAGATAAGTCAGGGAATAAAGCAGGGAGTTCAAAATTATGCTGGTAATTTTCAGTTATTTTTTTAATGGGAAATATAATTTTGCAAAGAATCATCTAGAAAAGTCATTAAGCCACAGAAATGGAAATACATTACATAAAACACAGGAAGATCCAATCTCATCATGATAATAGCATGTCATCATCTTCAGCTATGTCTGTCAGCTACAGACAGTGTCAATTAATCTTTTCTTTTTTTTTCCATGAACCTTAATTTCCAGTCTCTCGGGCTTATCAATTTTTAAATACCTGAAACCTGAATAAAGGGGAATATTTAAACTGTTTCAGTTGTTTAAAAAATTCAATAGACAATCTAAAGCTCACTAATAGATATAAAATTACAAATCGATACACGTTTTGTGTGTGGCTCAATTATGATCAAACTCTAATAGGCTTTAAAGTAGACAGCATTTAAAATGTGGAAAAATAAGTAGTCTCCAAGAAAGCTAAGCAGGTTTCTTGGAGTGCCAATTTCCATGCTGTAAAAATGCGTTGCTATGTCTTTAATCATCATAAATATTTATAATAAGGCTCTGTCCTTGGGCTTTTACATCAGTGCGTAAATCGACCTTTAAGTAACTAATTGCTAAAATTATTCATTTGTCAAAAATGTATATAATGCTTACAAATGAACTATTAGTTAAGAGTTAATATTTATTTCAGAATACCACAGTAATAACAGACACAGTCTGTAGGCAATTAAAGCAGCAACATGGTTTGGGGAATTTAGTTAATACTGACTTATTTTCCTGATCTTATTCCAGTACTTCCCAGGAATGATACACACACAAAAAAAAATAATACAACTTTCACAAAGATTTTGCCCAAAATTAATCCCAAATGAATTGAAAAATGTTTCAGATGCTCCTGAAGAATCACAGACAACAGGGTGGTCCAGGTGCCTTCTTTCTCTCTAGTCTCCCATGAGCATCATGTTTGTGGTACTTGAAAATCTGCCCAAATCAAACTTAAAGAAAAATCCCCTCAATTCACGAGTACATTGACGTTATCGATTATATTATTTGGTTGTAGGCTTGTAGGGGGCATGTGTGACACTGTGTGTTAGAGGACAATCTGTGAGTGTTTGTTCTATCCATATACCATGTGAGTCCTAGACACTGAACTTAGGTCTTCCAGCTGGTTGGCAAGGGCTTTTACCATGGAGCCATCTCAATACCCTTATGTTATATTTTATAACAAAATAGTATGTATGAAATAAAAAGAAAATATGTAAATTTAAGACAAATGTTTAAAACATTTCTACACATTGTCCAGTTGTATACTAAGAAAACTAGTATTTAAAACTGACAAATTTGTATGCAAAAGAATCTGATTGTTTCCCTTTTCTTTTATTATTATTATTATGGTATCTTAGTATAGACATGTGTTATAGTATGTGTATGGAAGACAAAATTTGGAGTAGGTGCTGTCCTTTTATGATGGGATCATGTGATTCTAAATAGGTCTTCAAGCCTGTATGTGACAATTAATTAGACCCAGTGAACCATCTTGACAGCCCAGTATAGTCTCTTTAAAGTAATAACATTGACTTGATTTTCAAATCTTCTTAACACAGAACTGTTTCAATGTCCTATTTTTAGCTCAATTGGCTTCCTTTTCATCAATATCTAACCCAGCTTTATGAACAGTTGTTAATTTAGTAAATATTATTATTATCTTCCTCATTTTGTATTCAACATAAAAATATTTTAATATATCAAACAAAAATACCCATGGGACATCTGTCACTATGTCACTGTCAGATATCTTTTAGAATAATTTCACCTGCAGTGTAACTCCTAAATGTAACCCTGGAAAAGTGACACTGAGCAAAAGCCAACATATAAATAGCTGAGTGGCCTCCCAAGGAAATGGAGCTGTCAGCATCCATGGTATGCATGTCAGATGCCAGAACACAGGGCATTCAAACTCAATGTGTCTAGTTTCTAACTTTAGAGATCAATATTATCTTCAGTATGAAAGTACAGATAAACCCATGTGACCAATTGCTGATAAAGTCATAATACAGCTAACAACAACAATTTAATGTGTTAATTTTGTAGCATAGAGAAATAAATATTGAACAAAGGGCCAAAGTCCTTTAATAAATGTCTCAATCTCAGTGATTCTGATGGACCACATCTCTGTGATGCTGTCATTATAATGGGCATGACTACAACTCACCTTAATTTTTCACTTGATGGTCTGAATGTAATGCTAGGATGGGAATAATTTTGCATCAAAATGTTCAAACTGTTATTCCTCTATCATCCACCATCTCGCTCTGGGGGGAAAGGTACCTTCTTTCTTCCTTTTTTTTTTTTTTTCTGTTTTAAACTGACATTTTATATTAGTACAATGTTGTTAACATTAACCATAAAAATTAATAAAACTCTTAAATAAAGCAGGAATTTCATGTGCTAATGTCTGAAGCCCTGCAACGGGGCAAACTACAGGTATCAACATGTGATCATAACAATAAACACACTCTAATCAGTATTTTTCCCCCTTTAGTTTTTCATGATGACATCCTTTGAGCCAAGATGACAAACTCAAGAGGAATAGGACATAGTAAATGTCTGAAGAAAGAACAGACAAATTATATATTTTTTGCTAAAACATGAACAAATACTCTCGACTTATTCATCACAAACAATCTTTGACCTCAGTTATCTGAAATTATCACTTAGTTTATTATATGAAATATGTTACATAAAAGCTACCACAATGCATAGAAAAAAATATAAATGTTCTTATAGGAAAACTACTAAATGTTAAAACACTATAATTTTGACCAATTAAAATAACAACTGGTTCTTTTTAATTTGATGTCTTTTACACAGAAGATTTAAAAAAAAAAAAAAAACCTTTTAAATGATTGTAGAGATGTTAGTCTTAGGCTTAAATAATACATATGAAGAATGTGAACCCTTGGCTTTAAAATCCTTTTTCCCACCTTCACATTATCTGGATGGAGTCCTCCGGGGTGCTTGTCCATGTACTGACATAAATCAGTGTGCTGGGGGAAAAAAGTGGAAATGTGTTAATATCCCTCTGGCTACAGAATGATGAATCAGTATTTTTCTACTTCAAAGTCACTATTACCTTTTGGACTAGACACAGGACATGTAGGTGGGTTTTCCTGCATATGAGGTTGCATTCTCCAACATCCCCCACTTTTTACCATCTTTACCTTTAGGTTTGATGTTAAACACATATGTATTGAAAGGAATACATGTTTATAGTTTGTTGAGTATCAATTTCTTCATTCTGATATATAACAAAACCCCAATCACAAGTTTCCATGAATGAATTTAAGTTCCTATTTATTTTATGTGAGTTGGAAACATTAGAAACACAATACGATAGTGAAATTAATAATTGGATTTTTCACACATATACACACAAATACTTTTTAGTTTTCAAGAACTAAATATATTTAAATATAAAATATAAATTAACAAAAACACATTCCAAGGAACAACTTAAAAAGACAGTTATGCATTTAAACATTAAGATAGTGTGCAAGTTATTTTTCAAGTGTGAGAAGTTAATATGCTAAGAATAGTATCTTTCCTTAACTTGCTTTTGTTTATATGGTGAATGACACAAAGCTTTCTTAAATCAGTAGTTTAGTCAAAAGTCTTATTCTCTTACTGTAAGGCATCACATAATGTACAAAACAAAATATATGATAAGTGTTTCTGGGTGACTGAGGATGTGCAAGTTTTGTAAAGCATTCAAGGACCTTGCTGAAACCATCTTGTCCACGATTCAAATTTTGTTACTAGTATTTGATTATACATCAGATGAGAGCTGCTGATGACACATGGCAGACCTTAGTTGCATCCCTTCATGCTGAGCTTCTGTGTTCCATATGATGCACTGTCATTAGGTAAGTCACTGAGGAGAGCAGAAGGAATGAAGTAGCTATGGAATGGGAGTGCCTGCCAGGTATCTCAGCAGAATGCAGAGCATCCTATAATAGCTCCTTGTAAGGATCACTAGTTCAGCAAGGGGCAGAACATCCTCTAAACAACTCAGGAAGGCTGCTGGGAGACATCAGTTCTAAGAAAGCCTAGCCCACACAAAGACAAATTGAAATGTGACAGAAGTGCTAGTTCATATATGTCTTTCATCTAAAACCACCCAGGGGGTTAAGAACCAGTCAAACTCCATGCTGTTGAAACTGTTCAATTTGGAAAGTATGATCTATGAGGTCCAGGCAGCTGACACACAGAAGATGTAAACAAATAGAGTTATACATATAAGATAAGCTCACTAAAACAAAATTAAAATTACATGGGGCTTTTCCTGAATAACTATATGTTTTATTTCAAGCATTCATCTTGAGCTAAAACTGAGAATTTGTATTATTTACTTTCTCATTCTTTGAAATGTAACTATGATAACATCAACTCCAGAAAGTGGCATTAAGTACTTACGAACATTTGTTTATTTGAAGAATAAATAAAAATGTATATGAAAACTTTTAACCTACAAGGTTATGTTACGAACACTTTCCCACGAGCCTGAGTAAGTTCTCAAGGGAGCTTCTGGGCTGTTTTTCATTTCCTTTGAGACAGGATCTTGCTATGTAGCCTACACTGGATTAGAGTTAGGAATCCCTAAATTGCTAGAATTATAAACACATACCATGTGATAGTACATTGTTGAAGGAGACACTAATTTCCTTTTGGCTTCCAGTCTTGCTATATGATCTTTTTTTTCTCAAATGTACATATACTGTGGTCCCATCCATCATGGTGTAGCACAACCAGAGGAGTCCTAGCCAGAGGCAGCACTGTGCTATTTGTACTTTCAGCCCTCAAAAGCATGAGTGATAAACCTGTTTTCTAGGTAACACAACAAAGCAACAAAACCTTGGAAACGTTGACTTCTTTTAAAGAGATTTCTTTGGCCAAGATGTAATTAACACCGAGAATGAGAAGAAGGAGAAGTACATGTGATGGCATACTCTGATATTATTACTGCTTCACTTAGAGACTAAGGCAGGAGGACAAGCAGTGTGAGGCTTGGTCTACATAGCAAGACTTTCTTTAAAAATTAATAAGAAAATTATGAAAATCAAAGATGCAGTGATATTAAAATATATTAGAGCTGTAACACAACAGACCAACAACTACAAACTTCATTTATTCAATATTTGATATCTAGACTAAAAACTATCTTTTCTAAAACCAGTTAATTTCTACATTTTATTCTGAAAGTTATGAGAACTGAAAAGCTGTATCGCCTGATGCAAAAAAAAAGGGGGGGGGGGGTAAATTCAGGTTCAAGTAGGTGACTTTAATGGAAAGTACTCCAAACATTAAAGTAAGACCTGTAGGAAGCATTAAAAGATGAGATGATGAGATGCTTTCCATCCAGTCTCTAAGGGTCACAGTCAACTCATACAAAGGCAAGGGAGGGGATACAAAACTTTACATCACAGATGTACAACTCCACAAATTATCACACCAAATAGCAGGACTGAATACTGAGCTGACAGACTAACAAAGCAAGCTCAAAGAAGAAAAATGCTAGGGATGAAGGAAGAGCTAAATACCTGCTAATGTGCACCTCCAAAATCAACAAGGAAAGAGCAAGGATGTTTGTGGTATTAAATAATTGTTATGACATTACATACATTACATATATGACACATGATGATTGCACCAAAATACAACACAGTTTTTCCTCTAATACTGTTTAACTGCTATGGATTTTATATTACTTCTGAATTGTTTTTGTATTTTCAAAAATAAAATATGTGCGTGTGTGTATTGTTCAAAATGAAAAACAAATAAACAAAAAAACATAAAAACAAACAAACAAAAAATAAGCTGGGAGGAAAAAAAAAATAAATGAAGAAAAAAGTCCTGGTTCTCAAGGGATGCAGATGACCTCCTTAGTATCTGCCATGTGACCCAGTATCATGACTGAAAGACAGAGAGATTTTCCACAGATGAGTTCTTAGGAAATGAGAGCTTTTTGACATCAAGCATTTAAATTCACCTTCCATTTTCAACATTATCTTTATTAACTCCTTGAGAATTGTGAACATACATGTAAGGTATTTTGATCAAGCCTTTAAATGTTTAAGTTTATATTTCCTTACACATAAGGCATGCAATCATGGATTGTGACATGTGTGGATGTAAATCACCCATGTACAAATAGACTATTGGTGGCCATGTCACCTTGTGCAGGCCACACACCTCTCATTGTTACATCACCTTCATTGTGTAATGACAATCAGGACACCTACCTCAGATTTCTGTTTGTGAAAATGAATGAATAAATACCCATACTGCTTCCTGACTGCTAGTGCACAATAGATACTATACATGATGATGATGATAGTCTATCTTGTACTTAATTTAAGAAAGGGGTATTTAGGAGGACAGAAATAAAAAAAAATGACAATAAAAATCTAATGAAGGGGGGGAAGCCACTTTTAAGTGGGAGCATTTCATGGTTACATGTTTACTCTTGTCTTCATGCACATCCCATTATACTACTCTCTATGCTCAACTACTTAGAATGGACATATATACACCATGGACCTTAGATTGTTCTGCATGGTAAGCATCAAGAATCTGAAGAATTGCAAGTGCAGGAGGGGCAAGCAGGAGTGCAAGGCCAAACTTGGCTGTCCAGTATAGTATTGGTGTTTTACAAACAATTCTACACACACTAAAAGCTGTTAATTTCCCCTTCATATTTTTTAAAGATCTTTTCCCATTAATACAGTTTAAAACAGAAAGATTGAGTAAAGGGAAGAATAGAGAAGGAGAGCAAGAAAAGAGATACCTTAATAGGGGAGGCATTATAGGCTTAAAGGGAAATTTGGCACTAAGGAAATGTCCAGGGATACACAAGGATGACCCCCAACTAACAATCTAAGCAATAGTGGACCTTAAATGCCCTTCCCCAATAATGAGATTGATGACTACCTTATATACCATCATAGACTCTTCATCCAGTAAATGATGGAAACAGAAGCAGAGATTCACAACCAAGCACTGAGTTTAACTCCTGGAATCCAGTTGTAGAGAGGGAGGAGTGATGAGCAAAGGGATCAAGACCAGGATGGGGAAACCCACAGAACAGCTGACCTGAGCAACTAGAAGCTCACTGATTCCAGACTGACAGCTGGGGAACCAGCATAGGACCAAACCAAGCCCCCTGAACATGGGTGTCATTTGGGAGGCCTGAGCAGTCTATGGGATCTCTGGCAGTGGAAACAGTATTTATCCCTAGTGCACAAATGGGCTTTGGGACCCTATTCCCCGTGGAGGGATAATCTCTCAGCCTAGATACAAAGGGGAGGACCTAGGTGTAGGGAGCCGTCCCAGCATTCTCCATTACAAGATGGCGTTGAGAGTAAACAAATCAGTGCACAGGTGCAGGGTGATTTTCCCTCCCTTGGCCTCTGCCTCTCCCATGGCATCATATGGGCCGATGGGCTGCAGCCAATCAGGAGGTGACACGTCCGAGGCGAAGGTTGTAAACCTATATAAGGGTTGGGTTTTGGATGTTTGGGGTCTCCGCTCTGTAAGCTTATGCTCTCCCTCTCAAGATGCATTAAAGCTTTACTGCAGAAGGATCCTGAGTGTGCCGAGTCATTCTTGCTGGTGAGACGGTAGCGCAGGACACCTAGGCACTACCCCAAATAATATGTCAGACTTGGATGATCCCTCATAGGAGGCCTTACCCATCCCCTAGGGTGTGGATAAGGAGAGGGATTGGGGGTTGGTGGGGGTTATGGGGGGACAGGAGGGAGAGGGAACTGGGATTGGTATGTAAAATAAGATTGTTTCTAATTTAAATAAAATTTTATTTAAAAAGACAGGAACGAAAAAAAAAATTTTTTTTTCTGTTTTGTAACAGCATTCTGCCTTGGGTGAAACCAGATGTAGCAAAATCACAAATTTCATTAAATCTTCCTTTAACTTCTTTCCTCAGCTCCTGATCATGTGACCTTTATGATTTGGACTGGTATGGAAATAAGAGGCCAAATAATGATGTCACTTTGTGATGTCAGTGTGAATCTGGGTTCAGTTTTGAGTAGAAGGTTCTATGGCAAACAACTAACAGGTCTCTTTCCTGTGGTAATGGACTGACATTCTCAGATCCATCCAGTTTAATCTCTGGCAATTTCTTCTAATCCTGAAGGGGCACTTAGAGCACAGCTCCCTGATGCCTGTATATCAAGCAGCTCACCCTGTCTGAAGTCTCCAGAGCTGTCTGCAAGGCAACTCATCTCCCATCACTACCCTCTTCCTCCCTGTATCATCCTGCTTCCCCCTACCCCTGACATTCATCACATCACTGCTGTTTGTCTCCAGGGTAATGCCAGTTAGAAGCACTACAGATGCTTCTGTCTGACAGGTTTATATTTGATGCTTAGGAACTTCAAATCAATCTTCCATGGAGTAGGTGGTTCCAAGTGTGGCTGGATCGATAGACCACGCAAAAATAGAGGAAGGAAAGACTTTGGTTCTAATGATTCGGTCCCCACCTAGCTGTCATTTCCTTCCTTACTGCAGGGAACATTACTAGGGGAAAGAAATTAAGGAGCTACCTTAACCCACTGAAGATTAAATGTTCACAACCAACGAAAGAATCTGTAAGGTCCTGAATCTGTTGGTCATTCTGATGGAATTTCTTATGGCTAGAGGAAATAAGAAGGCAGGGAAGAACTTCTGCTTTGTAAAATGCAAGGCATGGAGATACCACAGAAAATGAAAGGACATCTACCCCATAAATATGTTAGCAAAGTAGAGTCTTGGTGAATTTAAGTCATATGCAGGTTTTCAAACCACAGTGACCACCATCAGTCATGCGCTGGTCAGCCATGAGGATTAACTAGCAAGACATGAATGAAAAGCCATAGCATGGCAACATGAGAAGATGTCCATGTCAAAACACCTCTTTAAAAAGAGACCCAGGAGAAAGGGAGAGGGAGGAAAAAGAAGAGGGGGTGAGAGATGGGGAGGGGAACAACAAAAGGGAAGATAGTCAAGGGCTGGAGTGCAACATTCAACTATCTGGTTGTTTTCCAGGTTCCATACCTTAGTCTTTCTGATTCTGGCCTGGGTCAGGGGACAGAAAACAATGCACTTGCACAGACAACTGCTGCTGAGAAAATTACTGGAACTGTGGCAACCTCTTGGCCATGAAGGTTCGCCCATTTTCCACGGGAAGAAATGATTCTATTCAATTGTGAAGTATGGCCTAACATTCATTATGTATTCATGGAACTTTTTATTCTCTTTTTCTTCATGAATTCAGGATTCAGTGGTTGGCTCCAAATAATCAAACTCCCTATTCAAAAGTCATCAAGTTCCTCAGGTTAATTCTGTTTTTAAAAACCCCTTCCCAAACATATGTATCTGCTTCTGTTCACTTGTAAAGTTAAGTATGATGTCCACAGTATTTGTCAGCAAATCCTGATATACTTCGGAACACTTCCAAAACATGGAACAAAAAAATATCACAGTCCTATTTTTAAGCATCTAGGCTAAAAATAAAGATCCCACAGAGGATACCCAATAGAACCCATAATTTTGAAATTACATTTTTAAAAAAGCCTCCATAGCCTTCACATTGTTGATTTAATTTTCCATTTGACAGAGAGCATGAAGTCAATATCTTCACACTAAGTAAGATTTTTATAATGGTGAGAAGAAAAACAATCTGTGTCTCAAGCATAAGAATATGGAGATGTTACAGAAGCTAAAAACTAATTCAGAATTTCTGTATTCTTAATAATGGATTAATTTTATGTCTAAACACCAAAGCTCACTTATAATTAATTCTATTATGAAATTAATAAAATATGACTTAGGAACAAAAATTCATTGAGGCATAAAGTTTAAAAAAACATGGCATGTATCCTATGTTAGGAACTAGCTCGTAAGGCAGAAAAATAGAAGACATCAAAATATAAGGCCCTCTTTGCCCTTGTTGACGTTGGATTCTTTGAAAATCATATTACACAACCAGGTACCCTGTCTTCTTCCATGCAAGAGAACCATTATAGAGAATTTTAAAATGGTAATCTTGATTACAAGAGATCAAGACACTGCAAATAAAATCACTGAAATTTTCTAAAAGAGCCATTATTCATTCTTCAGTGGTATCTCATATGGCCACAAATTTAAGGCAATAATAATAACTGTGAGTATGACAAAGGTGGTGCATTGTAGTGATTGACTAAGGTTACCTTTATTAACACTGTGACATGTCTCAGACATGACTCATGCAACTTTTTCCCTCAACTGTGATGATTATCACTGTCAGCTGATTAGAATAGGAATTCTCTGTGAGACCCATAACCAGACATGGTTATGAGGGTGTTTCCAGAGACCCATTCCGAAAGTGGGTGGTACCACCCCTTGGGATTATGCTCTAACTAAATAAAAATGGAGGAGGAAAGGGGGAGAAGGAGGAGGGGAGGAAGAGGGAGGAGGATAAGGAAGAAGAGAGAAACCAGGTGAACACTACTATCCACCTCTCTCGGCTTTCTGACTGAAGAGGCAATATGACCACCCACGTCACATCCCTAATAAGTACTCCTGCCATAAAGGAATTATATATCTTCCACTGTGTTGCAAAATAAATCCTTCGTCCCTTAAGTTGCATCCTAACGATATTTGCCACAGCAATAGAAGACATGATAGATTAAATTTTTTGGCATGCCATCAGAAGGTGAGTATCAAATTCAAACGACAATTTTACAATGGCTATGCACTTTGGAAGTCTATCTAACTTTAAGTCTATTTAACCTTAGTTCATTACCATTACACAATTCCCCAGGGAACTATCAGTGCTCCAGAAAAGGGAAGAAAACTTACAGAAGCTGAACAGTCCCTTCTTCTACTGCAATCCAAAGCATTTTCCTCAAAGTAAAAATCTTGATTTTGAACAGCACAGGTTGTGGCAAGAATTAAAACATCAAATTACTGAGCACTGGCATTTAAAGTGCTCTTAACATGCAGCCCACAGGTTTAAATTGACTTTGAAATTGTAGTTTTCCCTGTGAAGTTTAAGAGTGCTCACCTATTTCAGTCCTGAATCACAACTAATCAAATAATAATGTTGCAAGTCCCAAAATATGAGAATCACTCATTAATGACGAGAAATGAAAAGGTAGCACTTAAGACAAAAATCACAGGCATTCCAGCCATCTAATGAAGGGAGCTTGCATTCACTACATATAAGAAAAAACATTTTTTAAACTGTGGTGTTATGTCAAGTTTGAGCAAGCAATCAACTGTTATTCAGGCTACAATGGTAATGCATTTGTAAACCAGCACAGAGTTTCCACCTCTTTCCTCTGTGGTTCCAATTATAACTGAAGTATTGTGCTTCTGAACATGTAACAGCATGAGGAGAGACAACATGGCCTTCCAATATATATATCCTGATATAAGCAAAGGTCTTACTGTCAATATATCTACACAGACACTTCAAATATTACAAAGCCTATTTATAGTCTATTTTATTTTTATCTGGTTTTAAACCACACAGGAAATGTTTGAAATTCTCTCAATAAACCACACACATATTCCCGGGGGAGGGTAAAAGTAATTAGGACAAAAGTAGATTATGCTACACAAAAATTCTTCTATAATAACCAGTGTGGAACAATTTACTTCTAATTGAATTACACATTTCTTTTTACTCATTTAACATATTCTCCTCCTTTGTGGTAATAATAAACCTATGTGTGGCTGTCCATAACTCTGCCTCAATGCTTTTAGCTGTCATTTCTAAATCCAAGATGCATGAGCAGCCTGGGGCTGGTGAGTGAACAGGAGACATTTCCAACCACATTCCTATCATGCAAAACCAGCAACCTTAAATATCACTTCCATTACAACAAAATATTTACTATTTGACTTCTGGGAAGACCATCACACAGAGATGTATTAGATAGCCCCACAAAGACAGTCATACTTTCTGCAAACTACTTTTCTCTCTTAGAAAGAATGCAGACATTCACACTCCAAAAATTCTTGTCTCCAGTTTCAATATTGCTGAAACTAATTCAAATGCATTTGTAGCTACAGGAGTCTTAAGGCACTTCTGAATGGGAACCAACAGACCTCCCTTTTGAAATTAAGCAAATTCAATGCCTAGTTTGGGGACAATTCAGGAAATCTGTGAAAACCTAGAAGACATTCTGCAACTCATTTACAGCATTATGAAACTGTATTGAATGTGCACTTTAAATCCAAGGGAAGAAAGGGCTGCCTAGTGTGGTTCAGGTGGCATTCAACAAAGCACTCACAGAGCCTAAAGCATATAAGAAAACTGAACAACATCAGCTTCAAATAATCACTATTTAAAAATGCCCATAGTACTTTGTGTCAAGGTTCAGTTTTTAAGGGAAAATAAAAACATAGGGAGGCATGGAACAGAATATACTAAACATTGAATTACCATAAGAATTTGAAAACCAAAAATGGTTCAAATTGTTTACTATTTTCTTTTTATCATAGTGTATCCTAAAATTAATTGTTTTTAAAATTAAAAATTGTACACACTTGAAGCTCACTGCAGTATAGCTCATTTTCTAACCCATGTATGTACCTCTTGCCTGACCAGCTCCGGTCAAACAGAAAAGAAGGGAGAGAGTTCAGGCATGCAGACCTGAACTCAAAACACCAGCATCCACATGAAAAAGTCGAGTGAGTTTGGAAGCCTATCTCTAATGCCAATATGGGAAGCAGAGACGGGGAACTCAGATCAAGTTGGCTGTTTAGAATACCTCTGTGTTACCTCTGTGGATACCTCTGTGTTAGGTGAGAGACCAACTTAGCAACCAAAGCAGAGAACTACTGAGGGAGACACCCTATTTCAACCTCTGTCCCCCAAATACATATTCACATATGTTGTACATGTATTCCCATACTCATGTGCCCACACATGCAAACACATACATATACCCACAAATACACATGCAAAACAAGGATCTGGAATAGTACTCAATAATATCTTAATTCTGAAAACAGTTTCTGAAGCTACCCTAAAGAAATATGGAAGACCACAAAATTATGTGGTGAGAGCAACAATAAGCAAAAAGGCATTTAAAACAGAGAGCACAGTAGCAAATAACAAGACTATTCTAGAATCATTTGGGTTTGGTTATTTGGGTTGTGTTTGTTGTTGTTGGGGTTTGTAGGGAGACAAGATATTATACTGTTGTTAGGCTGGCTTGGAACTCTCTGTATAGTCTAGGCTGGCTTCAATTTCTCAAGAACTGGGGTGATAGTACCTAGCTAGGATGCCCAACATGGAATATATTGATGGCTTCAAGGATGAAAGAAGGACCTCTTCATTAGCTTGCTCTAAGAGTAGGACAGCATTTACATGGGAGTTGGTCACACAGTCATGTGGTTTAGAGAATTAACTATACTTCAGTAAGCTTCAAGTGAATTAATTTTAATTTTTAAAAATATTAATTTTAGGACACATTATGAGAAAAAAGAAAATATTAAACAATTAGACTATGTTGATTTGTTTTTGTTTGTTTTGTTTTGTTTTTTTCAAAGGTCTGTATCAACCTTCCAGTGCATTATAAATGATAAAGATGAGCATAAAGATGAGCAAAACATCTTCATTACATGAGAATTTCTAAAAACTATGAGAGAAATACAACTGAAACAAGCTCATGCCACAGCATTCTTCCTCTGCACAATTCAAGGGAAACATTTATAATCTTGCTAACACCCTTTCCCTGCATATAACTTCATGAAATTCTCACAAGGCAACTGGGAAGTGTATATTTGAAGCAATGTTATTAAAATTTTTCCTAAATGCTGTAGAGTTCTTCTGTCTAGTTATGAAGCCTGATTATCTAGGGAAGAAAGCCTGTGGGCTACAAACTCCAAATCAGGACCTATGAAAACTCTCTTGAACGAGAGATATCTGGAAAAAAAATTACGTTAGAAATCTATTTTCCTGGCTGGAGTAATACACAATGTATAATGACACGTGTTTAGAGTGTTTAGAGAAAGGCTTTCCAAGCACTAAAGTCTTCAAAGTGTCTGTTAAGGCCGTGTTGGAGGGAATAGCTTACAGCTGTCCCTGTGGTGTACTTGAAACATATGTTTTTTTCCATAAAGATTTCTCACTTTCCCCCCTCACATTTTTCTTCTCGTTTTTCTTTTGTGTTACTGGAGGAAGAGGTTCACTATATAGCCCAGGATGGCCTAAATATAGTGAAATGACAATTTCCTTTTCTTTCCCTTAAAGTTGAGACACTTGCAACACTTCCAACAATAAAACCCTTCCCAGGCACGTGGCACATTTAGCAGGAATACTTGTTTTAAATATGAACCTTGAGGGTTTTGGAAACATATGCCAATGCTATTTCACACCATTATATGCTTTTGCCTCTAATGCTAAGGTCTAGTCAGTGAAGTAATGTTCACAATGCCCCTCCCACATCTTGTTTGGTTCAACTTGCCAAAAAAATTTTTTCAAGGAAAAGAATAAAAGCTCACTGCTCAGTTATAGACGAATTCAGGTAATGCTTTCCTGATTCGAGGGTGAATAAAGTATTTAAAAATTCACTTCAGCCAATTTTTAAAAGGCAGCACTAGTATTCAAACTTGAATAAACCACACCAAAAGTAAACCCACACAGTCAAACTGCAGAAAAAATACCTCTCAATATTTACTTCTAACTAATTAGTGGGCTTGGCACACAATCACCATACTCATAATCTGAAACTGGTTATAATTTCTACCAAGGAGATGAGCATGAGGTACACTTGGCAAAGAAAGTGACCAGACACACAGTGAACATTTGACACTGCTGGTGATACGAAATCCTGTGAAAACAAAGCCAAGTCACAGCCCCCAGTGGGAAAAGGAGGTTACTGAAAGTTAAAAGGGCAGAAACAAGTGATCAGAAAAATTGTCTGAAAATGATCATTGCTCAGAATGATTTTACTGGGAATTTTATTTATACTTATGCAAAATATGAAACTACATCAAAGACAAGTATGTGATTTTTATGTTAATTCACAAGGTATGCTCACGTAAAAGTGGGAATGGGCATTACACAATCATATACACTGATCTTGAATCCGCCTGTGTGTTCAAAATAATTTGAAAATACATTGTAACAATGTATAAAAATTATACACGCATAAACATCCAAAGGTCATATGCACGATGCACGTGAGAATGAATCACATGTCTTCAAAGACAAGACCTGGCAGCAGTATAATCACTGGAGTGATGGACAGTACATGGCGTGAAGTATGTTAGTAAGGACTGGCCATGTTATATAAAAGCAAGATATAATTCTCATAATTTATTTGCTAAGCAAAGGATATGTCATGCCCAAGTGAGATAGGAAAGGGTGTATATTCTTCCTGAAAAGAGTAATATAATATTTGATATTAGGCAAATCCTACTCAATATTTTGTTCACTAGTAATATGGTAAAACATAGGAAGGATATTAAATATGTATATATTTGAATTAAGTTTTTGAAAACTATGATAAAATCCAGTAACTTTAATAACATACAGCATTCACATAAAGCAGATCACAAATTAAGAAAAAATGAAAAATTCCCCACATGAAAAGTTCTTACTTAGCAAATAGTTGCCATGACTAATTAGCTTTTTAGTTCTTGGATTAAGAAATGGAGATGAAGCATGAGCATCTGCTGAAGATATAAAACTGGAGTGTGTGTGTTTATGTGTGTGTGTGTGTTTGTGTGTGTGTGTATGATAGCTAAAAAAGGTAAATTACTCACTGAACCTGGAATTTAACTCAGAATATTGAAGATCTGCCCCCCCAAATTAAGTTGTTAGTGATGTAAATGATGTAAATGATGAAATGATGAAAATACCAAAAGAGTATTTTCTGAATAATTGTTTTAAATTCCGTCCACCACCTAGTTCTCTAAAGCACAAATGCATATTGCTGTGTATACCATTACCAAACGATCACTTAGTCATAACAAACACCAATTAGTGAGGATAAATATTTCTATCCAAATAAAAAAGTCCTAATAAAGACACACTTTAAATTTTATTTATGCCTCTAAAATTTTAAGGATTTGATGGTAATGCAATCATTGTTAATTTGAGTATCGTCACTGTTGTAACCTTTGTCACATTTGATAAACAACTGGTGAATAGCTAAATGGTTTGTATTTCACAACATTAATGTGCAGTGATTTATATAATCACAAGCTTAAGAATCACTCATAATTAAACATTTTAAGATTCCAAGATAAAGATGACAAACAGAACACATATCTAGTTTATATTCTGTTAAATCCATGTATCACCACATATCAGATCCTCCAAAACAAATAGCCAGATTAGCATAGCAAAACACAAAGGAACAAATATCACATTGTCAGTGAGGAAAGACTAGAAGCAATACTGATTATATACAGAAGTGTCAGGAGACAGTGACACTAAGACACAGGCAGTCTACATATGGAACTTAGTTGAAAGACGTCAATAGCTACTTAATCTTTAAATGACTTTCCTAGCTGTTCACAGATAGGATCACTTCTTAAACACAGAGGGGATATGTGAACTGAAATTCATACGAATTAGGAATATTAAGTGCAGTCCTATCCCCTAATCTATTCCACAACAGTCTTTATTCCTTACTCTTATTTTCTGTGACTATGTTCCAGTGAATAGCCACATCCCAAGACTATATGGAAAACATAAATTGGACTCAATAGGTTTAAAAAAAGTAGGAACACAAAGTAGAGTGGATAAGGAAGAGTGGTAGATCTCTATATGAGTTGGAGGAGGGGTGTATGAAAATGATCAAAGTATACTCTGTGAAATTCTCAAAGAATTAAGTTTGTAAGAAAGTACAGGAAGAATCTTCACTGTGAAGACAGGCAACAGCATTCAGAGCTTCTCTACAAAAGAGAGCAGTTCCTTCTTTGGTTGAAGATCAGGGTCTACCACCTACCCACATACTCAGACATCTCAATCACCCTGTTCTATATCAAGTAGCTGATCAGAGTCTTTAAATTTAAACATAGCAGCCACAACAAACTACAGGAAAAAATAAGTAACATGGGACAAACAGTTTCACTAGTATTAAATACTACTGCTAATTAATATTTTTAGTAGATAAAAACATTCTGCACCTTTAAAATGAGAAAAGGATTTAAAAAATGGAATACTCTGAGATAAGATATATCAGAAATTCAAACAATTCAAAATATGAAAGTTTAAATATAATATGTGAAATTTAAAACTGAGAAAATGTCCATTAATCCTGAGCTAAGGGAAAAGAGAAGCAAAAATAAAATAAAAATGGGAGAGGAAAAAAAGAAAATTTGAAAAGCAACCCAAAGGTCAGATTTTTAAATTATACAGAGAAAGAATGTAGAGAAGATTAAAGGAGGAAATTGTACAAAATAATTGAAGAAAATTGTTTAAAGCACAGGAAATATGTACATTAAAAAGATGCTCAACCCATAATTACTCAAATGCAAATCCAATCATGACTTCTGAATAGCCAAAAAGTAGATGATAACCAGTCATGGTGAGTACAGGAAATCTGGAATATTCAGTCATATGTTTCTTGCCACATCATAAAATGGGGATGAATTTGGGAAAATTGTTTTGGGGTCTCTCAGAAAGTTAAAGAGGAAACAAACACCACAAACACAACATACACACACACAAACACACAAACACACACACAACACAACATACACACACACACACACACACAAACTCACACTCTCTGAAAAAATAAAAAATAAAAGTAAAAACTAATGACAAGACTTGAGATTCCACTATGAGCAGATTGACCCAGTGAAATTAAAGATACATTGTGGTCTCATTTTGCTTCAATATAAAACTTCAGAACAGACACGATGAAGAGAAGTCACTAAAGAGAAGTAATGGCAGATAAGACAAAAACTACTAAAATTCAAATGGAATTATTCCCAATCCAAATCACTGCATCCAGCTAAACTGTCAATCAAGCATTAATGCTGAGCTACAAATACCTTTCCCATGCTTATCACTGGACAGTATCAGAAGTTATATTCATCAAATAATCACAAGATGGGGAGGGGGGACTCTCCAAAACAAACAAGAGGGAAGAGCATAAAAGGAATCAAGAAAAGACTTGCCATCCCTGTGCTCTGAGAGGTCCTGAAGCAATGACAAAAATTAAAAACAGGGGGGGAACTGCACAGGACCAAACCCTCTGAATGTGGGTGACAGTTGTGTGGCTTAAGCAGTCTGTGAGGCCACTGGCAGTGAGACAAGGTTTTATCCCTAGTGCTTGAACTGGCTTTTTGGAGCTCATTTTCTTTGGAGGGATACCTTGCTTGGCCTATATATAGTGTGGGGGGAGGGTTGGTCCTGCCTCAAAGAGATGTGCCAGACTTATGACTCCCCATGAAATAGTAAGGGGGGGGCGGCTAGCGATCTGACTTAGCCATTAAAGGTACATGTTACTCTTACAGTTTAACTCCTAGCTATTTAAAAGACAGTAAAAAAAAAAAAAAAAGTTTTGTTTCATGTTTAGAAAGGACAGAATTGGTTTTCTTAATATAGAAGGTACAAGGTGAAGACTTCTGTTTTCCTAAAGACCCAAAGACCCTAAGACTGAAGGAATCTAATCTCTAAGCAAGCATGACAAGATTTCACCACAAATACATGGTTGCCACAGCAAAGAATGCACAATATTTTAAAATGCAATACGACCTAAGCTAAATAGTCACATAAGAAACAAGAAATTATAACTATTAAACAAGGAAAACTAGGCACTGTGACATTGCTTAGGAGGTGGGGGTAGGAGGATCAGCACTTCAAGAACAGCCTGTGCTACAGGAGACTTTGTGTAAACACACACAAGCATACACACACACACACACACACACACACAAGCATGCGCGCACACACACACACACACACGAGTGTACCCAACACATGACAAATACAACCAATACACAAGCATGAGTGCATGCACACATACACAAATGCACACAAATGCATACATATATGTGCACACACACACACACACAGAGGAATGGATGCACACATGCACATGCACACACAGTAAATAAGATGAAAGAAAAACACACTGAAATGACAAGAATTTAAGTTATTGTGAAAATTGGTAAAATGTTATCTCCACTCTATTTTGTGTCCTATATAGCAATGTGCACATTCACACTTAGAATTGCTAAAGATGCTTTCTCTAAGCATTTACTGACCTAATCAAAATTAAGGTAACTGGAATCATTGATTATCTTCCTCCTGATCTGGGCACATTCATCAAGTAAAAAAAAAAAAAAAAACTGTTGCATTTATAATTAATGCTTTCTCTAGTTCCTATGAACTCATCAGTTTTGATAGTTTTACTCTACTTAATCTGTCACTTTCTTGTCTCCCCACAACTTAACATGCACAGTCATGTACGACTGCTATTTCCTTAAGAAATATAACAGCATTTCTTTTTTATGTCTTTTTTCTTATAACCAAGTCCATTTAAATGAAAACAAACATTTATAGACAATATTTGGGAATTTGAGCATCGTTCTTTCCAAACTACTTGCTGCTGGTAAGGGGCGCTGTCATGGGGGATTCTAAGAAGATGCAGAAATCCTGGCTGTAGTCTGCAAGGCTGCTTTGTCCAGCTGTTTTGAATGTAAGATCACCTGGTACTCTGTTTCAGGCGGTCTGACTTGATCAAACCACATTAGTCTGGAAGAAATCCACCGCTTTTCATTTTCTCTAGCCAATGGCTGGCAGAAGAGCTATAACAGCACTTCTAATGAGGAAATTAAGACTGCCTTTCTTTCCTAAGAAACCCTCTTTTTAATACAGTTCTCATCTTCCCAATGATTTCTCAAGTAAAGAATGCCTGTGGTTACAATGATAGAATTATAAAATGAGAATTTAAAGTGAAAACAACAACAACAAAATCCACAGAGGCAGTGATAGGAGATGTCATTCTATAAATATGTTTCTCTTATTGGTTAATTAATAAAGCACTGTTGGCAAATAGGAAAGAAAGATCAGTGGGATTAGGAAACAAGGAGGATTCTGGGAGATGAAGAGTCAAGATGTAGAGTCTTAAGAGATGTCCAGAACCTCTCTCCGGTAAGGTAAGACCACGTGGAAACACTTAGATTAATAAAAATGGGTTAATATTTAAGACATAGGTAGCTAGCCGATAAGAAAAGCTATTAACAGGCCAACAGGTTTATATCTAATAAAGCATCTCTGTGTGATATTTGGGTTTAACACTGCTGTGGGACCAGGCTGATGAGAAAGTGCTTATAACAAGGCAGAATGCATTCAAACAAAATGGTGTGAAATAGTGGAATATACATGTAACTGTAGATGATCAGGCATTTACTTACTGCAAGTTAAAGGTCAGATTCACTTCCATTTTAGACTGTGTAACTTACTATTCTGAATTAGGATTGGGGCAAATGAATCAATTAGTGATCAAGTGAATGACCACAAAAATATTTTCACAATAAATGGTGCCAAGTTTATGTAATAGTGAAACTTGGTCCTTGCTATCTAACTTGGTGATGCCTAGATTAATACTACAACCAGCCTGTTTTGTGAATCTTGATAGGAAACGGGACCTCTTCATCATTACACAGACTCAGAAGATGACAGGACACAGTAAGAGCAGGGAGTACTTGAATGAACCTGGTTTTCTTTATCAGCAAAACAGAGCTATCTTATGAGTACTCCAAGGTTCCAGTAGGGACCATGACTTCCCTGTACTAAGGTACTACAATAACATTTTAGTGCTATGCATACAGCACAGGTTAGAACACACATCCCCCTCCCCATATACTACAATTCAGATTTGATTCCTCCCATCCTGCTGAATGAACACATTTAGTGATAAAGTGTTCCTTATTCTCTAAGATGCCAAATTTAGTTTACTAGTAACACAGAGCAATGGAATAGTCTTTCCAAATTTGAGCTACAACAGGTCTCCTGGAAGTCTCACACGTGGCTCCTGCAGCCCCTCTAGAGCACAGGCACTGTGACCCCTCTCCTCTCTGTGTGCCTGGTTTCTCATCACTCTTTCTGTTGCCACCTTGTCATCTTATTGGCTGACCTGCATCAATACTACTTTACTCCAGTTCCTGTCAAGGCACACACACCATACACTGGCTGTTCTCCTCTGTCACATCTCAATGCCAGCTCACACTAGAGCAAAGAAAGAACCAGTCTTGTTTTCCATGAATCACTCATAAGTAAATGGCTTGCACTGTCTTTTTCTATATTTAGTCAAACTGTCCTTTAGGAAAGAGCCAAGCACACTGTGTAACACAGAATTTACCTTAAAGACTGAACTCATGATTTCATCAGACTATTTTCTGACACTTGATTACATACATCACTCTAATTGCTAATTATGGGTCCTACCTACAACAAACACAGCTTGGCCAAACACAACATTACCACTTCTTTATCAAAATCACTAGACACCAGGAGAATGAGGTCAAGGACAGTGCCTTCTAGCACTCTGCAATTGACTTTTCTCCTTGATCATGTCAATGCCCTAATCAATAGGTTTGGGAAAAGCTCTTGAAGCAGATACACAGAAAAACATGGTGATCTGACAAGCAGACTTCATGGCCATTGTTTGCTCAGATCTCATTACAGTCCTTGGAACACACAAATCAAATCCTGGGACAAACAAACAATAATTAATGAGAATGAAGATTATCAAAACTTAATGTTGAACTATAGTTTGGAATTCTGCCAATATTCTGTATTATCTGGTGCATCCATAGATGTAGAGATTTATTTTAAACCATCTTTTGGTAACTAGATTCACTCTCAACTATCTGAAATGTAAACAATTTCACAAAGGGAGAATACGTGAGTATGTCATCTGAAGTTCAACACACATCTTTACCTGTAACTGAGTAATAAAGTTAATCAACTGACTGCTTATGAGAGGGCTCAGGGGGTCACGAAAGCATGCTCTGTGTTGGAATGAATACAGTGGGATTGGAAACCTGTTGCTATGCTTTGTGAATTTATTCATTTATTTTACATAGGATTTCAATATATAGTGCTGACTGGCTGGAACTTGTGGACATCTCTGCCTATGTCACCTGAGTGCTAAAATTAAAAGCATGCACCACTAAGACCAGTATGTAATGTGAACCCTGATGAGAAACTGGACATGTTTGCCATTACAAAAAACTGGACACACACTCTGTGGGGTCCTGTACAGTCAAAATATGACATATAACTTCATTTTGGCAAACTATACCAAAAAAATTCTAATGCATCATTGGATGGAAAAACCCAATGAAGCAGTGAGGCTGCAGAGGTTAGTTTGACATCATTAGCAAGGAGGTGATACCTATTTCCCCAGCGAAGCCACACAAGCAATTGAGAAATGAAACCTGTTTTTAACACTCTTTCTTGATGGATGCAGGGCTCAGAGCACACCTCTCTGCCATAATTCTCACTCTGGATCAGGCTGGCCAGAATCGCCTGATCATTCTTGTTCTTAAAGTCCTATTTATTTATTTATTTATTTATTTATTTATTTATTTATTTATTTATTTATTTTTGATAGGTTCTGACTAAGTGGCCTTAGCTGTCCTGGAACTCTCTGTGTAGACCATGTAACTTTGAACTGATAGAGAGCTCTGCCTGCCTCTGCTTTCTGAGTGCTGGGATTAAAGGGATGTGACAACATAGCTGGCTGTCTTTTGCTTCTTTTTATACATCACTAGCCACTGAACCACTATGCTAATTGCCTCCAAAGTCATTTCCTTGAGTATTTTTCTGTATCACTAACATTTTTGTCACTTATGTCATTATTCTGGCCTTCAGAAGGCTTTCAAAGACCTAAAACGTCATTTGTGGGAATAATATAAAAGAGCTAGGATTAGAGTTCTCTGTCAAAGAAAGGGGTAGAGATGCATTACATTGCATGGGCATTGTCATAAATAACAGTATATAGTGCGGCTGATAGGTGTACCTCAAAAAGCCACTGGAAACAGTTCTAATATGAAAGCAAAGGTATAACAGTGTCCAAAAAACTATCAAACTGTCTTGCTTTACCTTTAAATCAAGGATTTTAAGAGTGTGGCATACTGATTTCTCCCACATTGCTTAACTTAGGTCCTTATTTTCTTTGGGTTTTTGCTTGTTTGTTTGTCTGTTTTGGTGGTACTGGAGATTGATTCTAAGGTCTTTTATAAACTAGGCATGGGCATGTGTTGATTTGGTTGACAAACAAGCCCCATAGGCTCACATAGCTGAACATTTGGAACCCAACTGGTGGCACTTCTGGGGAGGTTGTTGAGGATTGCAGCCTGGGTGGAGGGACACATATCACTGATGACAGGCTTTGGGAGTTCACAGTCTCTCCCCAACTCTGATTTGCCTTCACCTTTGTCTTTCATTTCCCTGCTTCTATGCTTGATGCTTGCCGACATGTCACCCCAAGTAAGAATGGAATTCTAACATTAAAGCAAAGATATACTAATGTCTCAACATTCATCAAACTGTCTTGCTTCACCCCAGGATAGACTCACCCCTTCCGGAATCATAAGTCAGAATAAACACTTCTATACTTTGTTTTGTTATGGCACTCTGTCACAGCAACAGAAAAGTAATGAAAACACTCCTCTGCCCCAAAGCTCTGTTTCTGCATACCAATCTCTTTGGACACAGGATCTCCCTAAATTGACCAGGCTGGCCTTTAATTTGCTCCCTAATCCAGGCTGGCCTTGTATTTATGACTCTCCTGCCTCAGTCTCCTGAGAACTTGGGAATACTGATAGTACCACCAGGATCATCAAGAAGTACTATTAGTAGCATGAAGCAACAGAATTAATGCTGCTCAGAATATAAGTTTGATATCATAAACTTTAATATATGGTAATATCATTACAAAGCTTGGGAACTTTAGATTATAATGTTTAATATTTATTTCAGAACATAGTAAGGAGCAAAGCCACATGTTTATGTGTGCATATATGCATACAAGTATACATTCATTTAATTAATATATATATATGTGTATGTGTTTCACTACATGCCAGTGGACTGTACAGGAAAATAAACATGAGGTGTGTTAATTTTGGTGTTCCAAACATTGTTTTTTCTTGTGGTGTTAATTGTCCAATTTGAGGGAGGGAATAAGTACATCTTTAAACACTCTTTCTATAAAGCATTGTGGAAGGTGGTGAATATAGAGAGAAAAATCTATATTTCATTGAAATATATTAATCAAACATACTAGAAAACATGAATGGAAAGTTCCAAACCTAAGTCAGCTCAGTGTACTATTGACTCCAAATCACAGAGGAAACAAAAGAAATTATATTTGCATTGAAGTGTGAATCTGCTTCCATTCTTGGTAGCATGTAATATATGCAACTTGATAGCTCTAGCTGTCCTTGCAGCCACATTACCATATTATTCAAATGTATCTATCATTTATATGTAAATAGACAAGATGAATGGCTTCTTCATGAGACAGCAATTTTCAAATGATAAACAGACACAGGCACACATTAGGAAGATAAAAATGCTTTAAATATTCATTCTTTTATACTTTTAAGAAAAAATGGGAATTATTTCAATAAAAAACTAGTTTGGTGATTATAAAAACGAGACCTCAATACAGTCAAAATCCTGGTAGCTATTCTTCTCAATAAAAAGTCGGCACCGGTGTCATTTGTATCTTATAAATTACATGTTCTCAGATCCATCTGTGAAAACTGGAATGCTAATTATCATGGTTACATTTCATGATTCCACAGTTAAATGCTGAGACGGTGCTACACAAACACCATATGTTTTAGTGAGGGAAACGAAGAAAGATTAATTACTAGTTGAAGTTCAGGTCTTCCAAGCTGTGACACTCTCAACACAAGAAGATTGTTACATGGTATGCTGTGAAATCGGAAGCTTTAGTTAATAGCTGAAATAGCTGAGAAGGAAAACTTTGAACCCCCAACACTGCGCAAAAAGAAAAAAAAATTAAAAATCTTCCTAAGGATGCTTTTGTGAAACCAAATTACAAGCCCCAAGGAAAATATTTGCTGCTGTCTCTGGGTTCCTTTGGTAGTGACCATCCTTTTTGATATGCTTAAAAACCACAATGTAAGCACACCTGTAACAAACAGGCTACAAATAAGCCACATACCTAACAAATGCAACTTAATATTTTTCTAGATATTCTAACAGACATACCCAGAAATATCTCATTATTTTATGCAAAATACTATCACATGTACTCAGAAAAATCACTCAATTCAGTGAAGCAATTTAAAAATCAACTCCTAGCCCTGCACGGATTTTATTCATATTTAGCCAGCCTGAACTCTTATTTCACTTACCACATATTCAAAGACAAGTGTCAGTGTTTCCTTGGTGTGGATGATGTCGTGAAGCAGCACAATGTTGGCATGCTTCAATCCTTTCAACAGAGAGGCTGTAAAATAAAATGGACAGAGAAACGATTTACCATTAGTTGCCACCAACTAGCATGCTTCATTATCCATTTGGTCATTGTCAGATGAGAGATATCCATTTCCCATATTCTAAGCCAATAACTTTTCATAATAATGGGTCGAAGAACAAGATTTTCAGTTAGAGAAACTCCCCCAACTACTTCAACTGTCAGTCATTAGTAGCCTCTGGATAGGTGACATCCTTCTGTATGTATGTTTCTCTTATTGGTTGATGAATAAAACCCTGTTTGGACAATAGAGGCAGGAAGATAGGCAGAGCTAGGAGATGACAAGAAGGCTGGGAAAGAGGAAGCCCACCAGAAAGAGGACACCATGTATCTGCAAAATGAGAAACAGGTCCAGAGATTCTCTGGTAAGTCAAGATCAGTAGTAATGGGTTAATAATTAAGACAGAGCTAGCCAAAAGAAGCCCCATTCCCCCCCCCCATCCAACAGTTTTATAATTAACATAGTGCCCTTGTGCTTATTTGGGGCTGAAGAGTGGCGGGACTGGCAGGAGGAGAAAAACCACCAGCTACTGATATGTTCCACTGAGTTCAGAGTACTGGTTTCAATTCTTTCAAGTGAAAAGAATGAAGATGTATTTGTGTGTGGGGGGGGTGCATGTGTGTACACATGGTACAGGGCACATGTGGAGGTAAGAGGACAATGTGTAGGAGTTGGTTCCCTCTACCTTGTAGGCTGTGGGACAGAATTCTAGCCATCAGGCTCAGCACCAAGTACCACTGCCCAATGAACAATCTCAGTAGCCCATAATTCTTTTAAATTTTAAAGTTTGTTTTAATGAGGATTATTTACTATCAATATGGTTTATTCTAACATATGTTCCATGTGCATATATTCTACTAGTACTGGATAGAAAGTCCTGTAAATATCAACTAAATCATATTGCTTCATAAGATAATTGAGATCTTCTAAATCTTTATTGAGTTTCTGAATAAAGTAACAATTCTAGCAATTACTGAGAGTGCATCGTTAATTGTGGCTTAATCAAAGTATATTTTGAGTTCTCTAGTTTTGTTTGTTTGTTTTCTTTCTTTTTTTTTTCTCCTTGTATCTTATTATTTATATTGATATTTATATTGATTTATTTACTTCGTGTGTCATATATCCTCATTAGCTTCAGCTGTCAACCTGACATAGCCCACAGTCATCTGAGGGAGTCTCAATTAGGGGGTTGCTTTAATCAAACTGGACTGTGGCAATATCTGTGGAGGATTTTCTTGATTGCTTATTGACACAGGAGGGCCCAGCCTACTGCTAGAGGTGCCATTCCCACCTAGGCAGGTGTTGCTGGGCTCAGTAAGAAAGCTAGGTGAGCAGAAGCCTGGGACAAGTCAATAAGCAGCACTTCTCCTGGCTGGAGTTTCTACTCAGATTCCCATCTAATGTAAGAAACCCTTCCCACAGAAGGTGCTTTGGGACATAGTGGTCATCACAGGAATGGAAAACAAATTGGTGTGTATGCACATGTACGTGAGTGCACGCGCGCAGGTTAGAAATCTTGCAGAAATCAGTTCTCTTTCCAGCACATGGTTCCCAGATGCTGACCTCACGATGCCAGGCTTGATGGCATGTGCCTTTTACCTAAGGTACCGACTCAGCATCCCTACTTCTTTAAGCACTCAAAGTACTGATTCTCACTGCACACACCTTTATCATGCTTTGTTCATTGAGAATTGACCCTTTTATGAATGTGTACTGCTTTGTTACTGGAAGTATTTACTGCTCTGCACTTACCCTTGTGTGGCCTGTCCAGTTTGAATGTGATTGTTTACATGGTGGATCTTTTATGATCCTTTTCTGTCCGTCTTACAAACATCATATAACTGGACTGTTTGTATTTTAAATCCCATCCTGCCAATGTCTGGTTTTCACCTAATGGAGTTAGGGCTACTTACATTTATTATAGACATTAAATGTGCTGTTGCATAACATGTGCATTTCCCCTGAACACCTTGCAATTTAGTTTTCATTTATTTTGGGTTTTTATCTTTTATATTTTTCAGGAGTTCAATTAACACTCACTTTACTTCATTTTCTCTTTCCTTTTAACTCATCTTTTGCTGAACCTAAGTATTTTCAATCCAACAAAGCTTTCTATTTGTTTTCATACATCCAAAAAGCTGAGGAAAAAATATTTAACTCACATCACAGTATTCTATATGGTTTTCTTTAGCTTCACAAGGGGTTTCTGGTGTGTATCATTAGCTAATGTGCACAGACCTTTATTTCTCCTCTTTTGTAGATACAGACTTCTTTGTTCTCAGTTAATGGGCTGGAGCCCTATTTTGAGAGTCTTTTGCCTTGACACTTGCATTCCCTTTGTACAATCGGTATTGGTAGCTGAGAGGTGAGGAGGAGTCCTTTTCCACCCCATATGACCCCTCTTATTCCTCTGCCCTTCTTCATTTTCAACATGATTCAAGGGGCTGCTCTTTCTTATAAAACTTCAGCTCCATGGAGGAGATGGTTTCCCAGGACCAGCACTCACACCTCACCTCCTTTGCTATAGACAGTGCTGCCAAAAACAACACTCAGTCTAGCTAGCTTCCTTCTTCTCCAATGTCTTCCTAAGCTTCCAAAAAAGAGGGAAAAAAGGAAAAAAATGAAAGAAAGAATGAATGAATGAATGAATGAATGAATGAACGAATGAAAGAAAGAACGAAAGAAAGAAAGAAAGAAATCCACCATCTCTGTCCCTTTTTAGTTTCTTAGCCCTCTCTTAGGCCTTACCAGCACTGCTCTCTATACACACAAGCGTGCAATGATTTTCTATTGATCCTGAAGTTGTGAGTCACCTGTGTGAGTGAGATGGTATGCTGTCAGCTTCCTGCTCCACAGTGAAAAGGACATGTCTTCTATCTCTGCAACCCTATTGTACAAAAGGCCTGGCACATAGAAGGAACTCAAATTTACTAGGAGCAGTGAACACTCCATGTCTTGGCCATCTCTCTAGCCCTGATTTCTTTATTCTGATGGAATAAGAAACATGTAAGACTAAAGGAAATCTTTAGACTTAACAAGAAATGTCGTGTGTGTGTGTGTGTGTGTGTGTGTGTGTGTGTGTGGTTGTGTGTGTGTGTGTGTGTGTGTGTATGATTTTGATCGTGTAGCTTCTTTTTAAAAATTTGTCATAGGGCAATAGTTTGAAATTATTTTTAAAATTCCAAGTATATCATTATTGTTCATTGCAGCAATTTATAATCTGTCTTTTAATTATTCTACTCTCTCATTAGCTTTCTACCAGGAAAGCCTTAATATAAATTTCCAGGACTCAGTTATTAATCTGTAGAACAAATGCACGTTTGCTGGTTGCCCTCTACTTTTCCTCTGAGGCCAACTTCAGGAGAGGCTGTTTTCTGGAACCACAGCAGGGTATTTGGAATTGATGGCCAGCACAGTGTTTAGCACCCACTCTGTGCAGCAGGATCTCCAACGGAAACCAACGGAAGGACCAAGGAAATCACAATGTACGAAAGGATCCTGGCTGGCTGTGGGAGGCGTTTCAGAAACCTATTATGTAACATTATTTGTAATCTTGTCCAATTTCATTTTTCAGTGCTCTCTTATCTTGTCAAGTCTAGTGATGACCCATCTGTACAGATAAAACTCTAAAAAGGAATGGAGGCTTTGACTGCATGAGGAATTGCACGTTTAGAGGCCTTCTCGTTTGGTTTCTTCTTTGCCATTTCCCCTTATCGTCTTTGCTTTTTCACTGCTTCCCCTGAAAGCCTTTCTTACTTCTCAAAATAATACCTTCATACTCTTTATGCACTACCATACTTTCCTCACAGTTCCAGCAACAACAAACGCCTGTTCTCTTTCATCTTAGGTAAACGTGTTACTCTACTGCCACAGAAATAAATATTTCTGTAATTTGACCAATGCCATGTGATGTTTAAAAGCCCAATATATTTTTTACTAGATCTCAGTTTTGACAGTTTATAGATTCGAGAATATATTTATGCATGATTTCTCAACATACTGGGAGCTAAATAAGTATCAATATTTGAGAGTAAGTGCTCTTTTTGAATTTAACGTAATGAATCTGTAACTGGAAAAGGCCAGAGCCACAATTTCCAAAGGTGATGACAGAAAAATGGCATTTGACAGTGGAAAACAGCCAGCAATCTACCAACAAGAGGACAGGTGACAGACACGACCACTTTGTGGCTGCCAACCCAGCAGCCACTGTGATAGCAGGTGCCCAATGCTGTAGTTCCTTCTGCCACCAAGGCAAATAAGTCTCTTTGGATGCCAAGCTAATCCAGGGACATACAACAGGGAGATCTGGAGCCAGTCTAGTCTTCTCCACAATAACACTGTCAAAATAACACCCTCGTAGACTTAGCTATATCATAAGTATTCCATGTGTTATTTGTTCATAGTTTGCAAACAAATCAAATCCTGCAACATTTACATTGGTAACTCAATAGACTTCCTTTCTGTACAAAATTTAGCCAAACCATACAGCAACATTTCTAATTCTGTTCACTAGGAGGGTTCGAAATGCCTTAATTGTGTATAATATAGCATTTTGAATTAGGATTAAGGGCGAAAAATCGTAGTTTTGGAGTTCTGGCATCACAATAATGTGATTAAAGGCTTTCCATTCAAATGGTAACTGAGGGATGCAGGGAACCCCACCATCGAGTGGTGGGCTTCAGACACAATCTGTCAGTCACATTGGGACATCCCACTTTGAGAACAGAGGTAGTCTCCACTCAGACTTAAAAAGGGGTGAATTTTAGCTAAAATTGATCCCATGATCAAAAATAGGATTAAATCAATATGTAAAATTAAAGTAAGTTTATTTGATTAAGTCCCCAATGCAATGAATACAAACTGCTTATAATGAGGAAAGGAACACATTTTTAGAATTTGAGAATGTCAAATTCTCCTAGGAAAGAAAAGATGGATGACACACAACACTACCCTTTAACTTCAGTGTTTACAAAGAAATGGGGCATTTACCATTTCCTGACATCTTTTCTGTGTGTCTTTACCAGTGGGTGAGATGTAGAGGTTGATATCTGATTTTTCCCAAACAATAGCAATTAGTATCCGTAAAGACTAAGCATCCAACCATATCTCAATCTACAAACATCAGATACAATTTTTCAGCCTATATTCTGAAACTCTTACTATAAATAGTAAAACTTTCAACTGAGAACTCTTATCTGATGTGTTACTGGATTCTGAATATTTTCTAAGCTAAAATATTGGATGAACTTGGAAAAATGGGGAGAAAAGAGATGATTCAGTGTTTACTTGTGTCTGTGATGTGGATATGGTTTACACAGAATGAGAGCAAGCAAGTACCTTAAAGACTGATAGGAGGCATTGGATACTCCACCCACATTCTGTAACACATGCTGTCTACCTGGACATAAGTTTTAAGAACAAGTATAGTTGCCATACTTTTACTCATTTCTGATTCATCCCTTAATAATATCTAATATTAAACACACACACACACACACAGAGATAGAGAGAGAGAGAGAGAGAGTGACAGAGAGAGAAAAGTGTGATTATATCTTCAACTCTGTATTTGTCGTGTTGTATTTGTGTGTGTGCGTGCGTGTGTGTGTGAGTGTGTGAGTGTGTGTGTGTGTACCAGTTTACATGAATCTGTATGCACATGCATGTGGATGCCAAAGGTACTGAGTATCTTCCTCAGTTCTCATTTTTTTTGAGGCAGAGTCTCTGACTAAATCAGGAGTTCCTCATTTTAGTCAGACTGGCTGGCCAATCTCAGATGCCCTTCTGTCTCTATGCATTGGGACTAGAAACACTAAATTGCTAGGTTTTCTTTCTTATATAGGTTCTGGGAGAGTTGGACTTGAGGTTTCATGTCTCTCTAGTAAGCCATCTCCCCAGACTGCTTTTTGCAGTTTCTATATACATACTCTGAGTTACTTAGGGAAGAAATCATAGCTTCTGTAAAACACACGGCTAAAGTAAATATGCACCATATAGACTTAAATCCCACACAAGCTTAATAATGTTTTTGCTTCACAGATGTCCTTCAAATGTGAGAGGGTAATGCTGGATTAGGAATACCTTGATATCTGCTTTTGCCCCACGAAATCTAGCTGCTGTTTAGTTGCTTCTTAGCCTTATTTTCCTACAGGGCAAAAATTCAATCCTGCACATGCCAACAGCTCTGACACTTCGATTTCTCCAATGACACAAAAGTGGAACACACTATTGGACTTCGAAGCTTCCACTACCCCTTTAACATCAATAACCCACTTATCCACCATTTGACTACCTGCAAAGTTCAGTCATCTAGGAGTTATTTCCACACGTTATACTGACTACTCACTATATCACTTCAAAGAACAGATCCCACTATTGGTGAGGCTCAACCATGAGAACCATCCACATACAATGCAATATTGCATGGTTCAACCTAAGAATGTCTAACTGATTCAAAGTGACTAAAAAGACTTCAAAAATGCATTGTTAACTTTTCCACTGTTAATATTCAAATCAACGAAACCACATGGAATAGCAAAAGATTGACTAGAAAAAAAGAAAGTCCTAATCAAACGAATTTTTCTGAGAACGATTTTAATATTCTTTTTGTGCTTTTCTATATCATTTGACTTGCTTGTGACAAAGAAGCACATTTTCATAATTTAAAATGTTTCTGGAAAATTCTTTATTTTCAGCAGACTGACTAAAATAAAAATATTCAGATGCTTACATGAACAATTAAAGTGCGACTGCAGAACAATTTCAGAAATGAGGCATTGTAGCTGAATGGATAGTCTTTACTACTCATCCTCTGAGCTAAAGAAGTAGTAAAAACAGTGTAATTAGGACTTCACTCTCTCCCTTTTAACTTAAGAATACCGAGGGCCAATAAGAAATCATGCTTGTTTCTCATACCACGTGAATTGTTGGAAGTACTCCTTTTCTGAAGCCTGATTTTCGTGAAGCTAAAATTAATCCTCACATTGCAAAACATTTCAGCTCCTGCTACAGATTAAAGTCAGTTCAGACTATAAATCTTCCATCTTCTGGCCTACCATAGTCCAGTTAATCTTGTTCCCATTTGCCACAGGAACGACCCACTCAAAGCAGGCAGTACATAAATGTTGACCACATGGTTCTTCTCAAATGTGAACACATTACTGGGAGCTTGTCCAGAAAATTCAAGTGCAGAGCAATGGGTAAGAACAACAGTGACTGTGGACTTGACACCAGTTTTGTGCAAAAAGAAACTAATTCTAATAGAGTTTCTAGAAGGCTTGCTGATGCAAGAAGGATTGCTGATGCAAGGTTGGTTGGCTGGCTTTTATCTGGCTATAAAGGTTACTTTTAATGGCTTTAGGAGTCCACTTCACTTTAATAATTTCACATTACTATACAAGTTTCACAAATACATGTCATAAGGAGGCTGTGTGTCTTCTTATGTCTTCTGACTGAGAAGAATGAACATTCTTTTATTTTATTTTATTTTGTTATTATGTGTTTTCTTTTTTTATTTACTTATTTTATATAACCAAGTCCATTTAAATGAAAACAAACATTTATAGACAATATTTGGGAATTTGGGCGTTGTTCTTTCCAAACTACTTCCTGCTGGTAAGTAGTTTGCGCTGTCATGGGGGATTCTAAGAAGATGCAGAAATCCTGGCTGTAGTCTGTCAGGCTGCTTTGTCCAGCTGTTTTGAATGTAGGATCACCTGGTACTCTGTTTCACGTGGTCTGGTTTGATCAATGAACATTCTTAATATGTATGTTGTTATTGTTAGGCACCAAGCTCCATATGTCTTCTGACTGAAGATAAATATTTATATCATATATGGTAAATTAAATCAACCTCTTTTTATATAACAACAATATTAATAGATTATGATGGTTAATATCAACTGTCAAATTGGCACCTATGAGGGACACCTCTGGGCACATGTGTGAACGAACAATTGTCTAAATTGCCTCTAAAAATGTCCATGAGGGATGACCTTCATTACACTCTTTTATTGTGAGTGAGACTACCCCATGGGCTGGGAACTGTGAACTGTATAAATCAGAGAGGGCAAGCTGAGCTCGGGCATATATTCGTTCACTGCTTCTGAATGTGAATGTAACATGACTAGCTCAGTCATGCTCCTGCCATGATGACTTACTTTCAGTGATGGGCAGTGACCTGGAATTGGGAACCAAAATAAGCCTGTTTTCCTTTATGTTGCTTTTGTCAGTGTATTTTATCACAGCAACAAGAAAAGAAACTAAGATGTAGTTAATATTCTTTCATACAAGAAAATGTATGTTCAAGGGGAATGCCTTCTTTGTGTCTGTGTATTCCAATGCCTGAAGGAATATATATGAGACAGTCAAGAGGTACAGCATGGTTCAACACACACACACACACACACACACACACACACACACACACACACGGAGAAAGACAGACAGAGAGAGGGAAAAAGAAACAGAAAACAGACCATGGTCACAGACTCAACTGCAAGTTAAAATCCTGAGCTAGACAGCAGAAGAAATTCTTGGTTCTACACTTTTTGATAGTATTTTGGCAAACAGTTTTGTTGTGTTCAGTTCAAAAATGCAAAAAAAAAGATAACTTATAGCATTTCAGTGTGAATAATCCACTAAAAAGATCATGTATATATGACCTTTAAATCACACCACATTTCCAAAGCCAGAGAAACTGGAATATGTGATGCAAAATGCTACAGGACGATCACTTTGGAAAACAGACACCTCTGTCTGCAGACACTGCAAACAATTCAGCAGCCCAGACAGAAGATTCTAAGCATCCTGGCACTTCATGTGACTGAATAACAAACCCACAGGAAGAAGTTACACACTATAGCACAATTCAGGTCAAAGTGCAATGTCCTGAAATACACATCTCATAAACCATTCACTTTCCAGACGTTCCATCAACATCAACCCTACCACAGGCCCTGACAAGACATCATAAAGGTGGCCTGAACAGGTCACAGTTGCCTAATCCCCCAACTAACCCCAGTGACTTGCTGCAAGGACACTAACAGGCAAAACCTAATCAGGTTCTCCTGTCACCTACACACACCCTCCTTTTCTGTGACCACAGATAACCAGCTGCAGATGACGCAACACTTGGCCCTCTCTCACTGTAACTGGATGTTCAAAATCTTTACAAGACATTTAATCTAATGAAAACAATAATGGCTTCAGCCTTGCCCTCTAAACATGGTGGGAAAGACTACAGAATGCTAGGCTCTCCTTCCCTGTACTTCTCTCTTGCTAAAGCAACATTCAGGGGCTGCAGCAATAAAAAATAATTCTTGTTTATGTCAAGTCACAGAGAGGAAAATCTTATTTAATGACTTTGGGGAGATGCTTCTCCTGACTTACTCTAAAAAGAATTCTCTAAATCTCCTTACCACGAGCAAATCTACTGGGTTACAAATAACAGTCACTTTAAAAGCTTGCATTTGGGGCTCCTATTTTCCCATTAAAAACCATTTTCTCTCATCAGAAGCTGCCAAAGCTGGTGCTGGATTTCACACAAGTACTCTGCAAATGCTTAACTCAAGACATTTGAAGGTATGATTTACTATGAGAACTACATCAGTGAAAAGATGTTTCACATTAAATAATTTATGATTTTTAATTCACAATGTAATTTCAGTTTGTTATAGCTTAAGAAAATTTCAGCTATTCAAGAAATCACACACAAAAATAGGTTTAACTGTTACAAATTAAAAATTTCTAAAAATGTTGTTTCTCTGTCTCTCACCCTGGCAACAGAAGAATTGAGGATGTATCTGGTTTCTAGGTAAGTATAACCCTACTGTGTACTGTGAGTCTCAAATGTATGAAGGAACTGGGGATATCTCAAAGTCTGTGCTTGGTGGCTAATGCCAACCATGTTACCTGCCTTTGCATACATGAAAGGCAGGTCCTGAGAAACATGGCAACCCTTTATTCACTAACATGAACACTACCTGTACAAATGCATCTAACTTCCATGGACTTGCATTTTCCTTTCTTAAAATTGTCACCATGCGTCATGTATATTACATAAATAATGTGTTAAATGCATCCATATTTTGGCTTCTACAAACGTGACTGAATCAACAAACACAGTGGAGGTAATCCTCACTGAATTATAAGGATGAATGGCGCTTTCCTGATTTCTGAATGCAATCCTTTGTTTGACAGTTATGAACACTAAAACTGAGTAATGTGGCCATGGGTCTCAAACTCCAGTCTTCTCTGTCCTGATGCAATGAAATGGTGCCTTTTTAATCCAATTAAGCATTGCCTGTTTCCTCTCTCTGTCTTCATTTTCCTATATTTGTTCCTACATTTCCCCCGTGTGGTGTTAGATTCCCTTTATCTTCAGGTGTTTCCAGGTGCTGAGGGCAGAAAAATCTTTCAGCTAAGAAGGATATAGGATATATCTTGACTGTTGTGAGAACTTCACTTTCAGGTCTCTACTACAGTGAAGACTTTTTAAGAGGGTAATAAAAAACGAAGAGCACTAAAGGGAAAATTGCTCTTCAATCCAGCTTTTTAAAATTGCTTTTATCTGATCAGATTCCTTTCTCTTTCAATAGCATCTCACCAGAGCTTAGAAGTGGTACAATAGGCCATTAATGGAGCTTTCCATCTCCTCCCACAGCTCTACCATGCTCTGGGTGCCCAACTTGCAGGGCTTCCTGGGATCTCTAACTCATGTGACCCCTCAGACTTCTGGTAAGTGAGCCCTATGTCCTATCTTTCACTACCTCTGGATTTTATAAATTCCCTCCCCAGGTTCTGAAGTTAACTTAGCTATTTCATTTGGAAGCCTTCAGAAGCATTTTCTACTGAGTCCTCCATGCACTGTTGCCCTGTCACTGTATCATAATTACCCGATGACATGCTTCAAACTGTTTAGTCAGTGAGTATTTATTCTATCTGAATCTAAGCTGAGGATATTTACAGAAGATGCCAACAATGTGCTGCTTGAATAAAAGAGACATGAGTAAGAAAGAAGTTCTTCAAATGCTCTATAAATCATTGCAAATAGCACAGGTCATACATATTATTACTCTCTGCATTGATTGGTCATTTTAGTGCACTATGTTGGATCTAGAGGGGATATGTTGATTAAGTCTTCAGTTTCACATCAATTGGCAAGCATAAAAGAGCTATATATTTCATTGAAGTAAAAGAAGCCTCCTATAGTAACATAGGAGTGTTCCTTTCATGAGTTGGAAAATACTACATCTTAATGGGCACTATATTAGGTACTTTTGTATTGTTGTTATAAAATACCATGACCAACACAACTTGTGGGAAAAAAGTGGAAAGTGTTTATTTGGGTTTACTGTTTCAGAGGGTTCGCATACATGACGGCAGAGGGAAAAAAGGCATGGTGGCAGGAACAGATGTAGACTCACACCTTAATCCCTAAGCAGGAGGCAGAGAAGGAACTCTTTCGTAAACTTCAAGCCCACCACCAGTGACATACCTCCTTCAACAAGGCAACACTGCTAATCCTTCTCCAACAGTTCCACCAATTGGAGTCCAAAAAATCAAAAGTTTGCTGTAGGGGCAATTCTCATGCAAACCACTATAGTCACTAAAAATGAGTTGTTTTCTTTCTACTCAAAGTTGAAATTATGAAAAGATTGTAAAACAATAGCATGGAGAAAACCATTTAGTTTTTCAAGCTCCTGTCAGAAACTAGAATGACATCCTGATATTGTGCCCAGCAGGAAATAAATTCATCAATAAAAGGGCAGCCAAGAAAAGGAAGACATTCTGACCATGCATGGATCACAGGAGAGCCAGATGGTATAATGACCAGTTTGTTTAGAATATGCAAATTTAAACTTTCATGTTAAGTGCTTAAAGATCTGAGGACTGCATATAAATCTGGCTTTCCTATTAAAACCTGGTCACTCGGACCTTATGATGTAGCTTGCACTGCTGGAGAACACAGTGGACCTTGAAATAATTATCACTGCCTTAGCTTCTAACCCTTCATTCCTCAGGCAGCAAAGACTATTGTACTTTGTATTCACCAAACTGCTTAGTCTGTGATCCATGAGTGACTATTTGAATGTCACATAAAAGTTCAACAATATTTTGACTGCCCATGACAAAGTAACAGTTATGAAGAAACAGGGAGTAATCAATACACCATAACTTTTATGAGCCCACAAATACATCACTAGAACAAGAAACAGAACAGAAAGGATATGGGAGAAGCTATTATAACCTGGACATATTTCCAACCAAGGTAATGTTAGAAACAAAACTATAACCATCCTTTACTCAAAGCCAGGGAGTCTTCCCCTCAATAGAAGGCCCAGCTCCTTGGTGTTGCTAGCACAGGACTTTACTGGATTTTCTTAGCTTTCCTTTTTCTTGACTGACAGATCTAAAATAATATACTTTCCCTTTGGCCAAAAAGAGTATTGAAAACCACTACAGTCAGAACATCTCTCCCATATCCTGTGTTCTGGTTCTCTAATTTGTTTTCATAGATTTTGGGAAGGTAACCATTAGGATTCTGATACTGGCCCTAAGAAAATAAGGAACAAAGAAACAAAATAGACTTAATTCAAAGCAGCAACAAAGACTCAGCACTCTACCTGGGTCAGCAACCAGGCTTTGGTTCCAAGTACCTGCTAAAGCTATGACTTCCATTTCAGAAAGTAACACGCAATGCTTATGATAGGCAGACAGATCCCATTCCAGCAGACACAGGGGTAAACAATGCAGGAGACAATCATCGTGGAAAATCGCTGATGTACCAAACACAAAGTCAATGCACCCAAACAACTACTGACTGAGATTCAAACCCTCACGGTGTCCTTGATGTAAGGGTATGATTGGCATAAGAGGAGATATTGGTTAACATCTATCAAAACTTAAAAAATTGTTCATAGCCCTTAAAACAGTTTGTTTCCAAGGACTCTATCCTGTAGATTAGTACGAGTGTTCACTACAAGCTATTACTAAGTAGTGAAAATCTGTAATTTGCCAGTCATTGTGTTCTGTTTAATAAAGTATGACAGGTACATATAACAGAAACACTATCTAGAAACTTAACAGTATGCAACAGTTCTGAAACATTTGGAACATTCATAAGATATATTAGATGGAGGGGGAAAAAAACCTAGAACCCTGAAGACTGAGGAAGGGGTGGACTATTCCAGATGCTGTAATCTAAGATAACCCATGTAGAAAGACAAAGCATAGGGGCTGACATGTGGAAGACTGGGGGGTTAGCTTCATTATTCAGTTTTTTGTTGTTGTTATTGTTGTTTCCTGAGACAATTTAGCATAACAAATATAGTGAGTCAAATGTCCTTGGAGTGGATGGGGACAAATAACAGGAAGGTTGTTTGATAAAGCCTCAGGGAGCCATTTTACTTTATGTTTCCCTAAATGTATATTTTGTGTGTGTATACACAGCTTCAGTGAAGCTATGACATTTGGGCTGATAATGTTCCCCACATGAGCTACAGATGATCAAAAACCCAAGTACCAGGCAAGAGAAACCTCTGCTCAAGCTGTTTGTTAGAATAGTCCACCCTCATCACACACACTCACACACACTCGAAGTAAAATCATGTTTTTAAAAGGAGTTTGGTCCTCTTAGAGCACATTGATAAACAACACTACAATAGGGTAGCTATGCTGAAGGCACCCAAGAAAAATTTCAGGTTTTTGTTTGGTTTATCTTGCCATAAAACATTTTGGTGAGTGCAATAGCAAGCCCTGCTTCCCTAAGTAACATAAAGCAATTGAAAGAAAAATAAGTCAGTATTTGTCACACCAAAAATCTTCTAACAGGTTTTAGAGCGGAGAAAGGGTACTGAGAAACAATGTTGCACTCTCTTATAGTCTAAGTCAATCAACCAGAAAACCCCCAACACCAGTGTGTGCCATTTGGGTTTCATGGACAATGACCAGTCTGCTCAGTTTGTCACCTTATGGAGATTATAGACAAGGCATGAGTGTCTAGAGAGTCGACCAGTGGGGAGTCAGAGCACAGACTGTGGGTGGCCATGAAGACATCTTTGTGTATAGAGCAGCATGAATGCCCTTGTGTGTGTGAGATGGCTTTAGAGAGCTGTTAATGTGCCAGCCAGACTCACAGCTGGAATCCTAGCTCAGTGACATACCACTGCCACTTAAAGTACAAGAAAACAATTTTCTCATTTTACTTTTTCCTAACGACACATATAGAGATCATATTAGTTCACACACACACACACACACACAAAATGTGTTTGTCTAATAAAAAGTTAGCATGGAGTTGTTCCTACTATTTGTCATGTGAATAATACACTTTACAATAAGTCCTAGAGGAAGGCCTATTGTATATATACTCAAACTTGAGTTGCACTGGAAAAGAGCATTATCCTCCCCACCGCAAAAAAGAATTTTTTTCTTCCTGATATACAGTGATTTCAATGTTAGACATTTTCTATAATTCTGGTTTTAAATTACTATTTCATTTCAATAAAAGACACATTATAAGAGGAATTAAAATAAGAGGTACAATCAATTTTCTAAAAGAAATTTTAAAAAATGGTTCTCCTTTAACAAGTTAATGATGATAAAGAAAGCAGCAGTGCCAGTGTCGTGGCACACACCTATACTCTCAGTATGAGGGAGGACCACAAATTTCAGGCTGACCTGACTTACATAGCAAAGTCCTAGACAGCTTCAGCTACAATGTGAGCCCTTCACTCAAAGAAAAAACAAATGAAGAATGAAATGAAATATTAAGCCAGGGGGAAAAAAGTACACTGATGTTCAAGACTATTTAACCACAATTAGAGTATTTTCCATAACTTATAGTGCTCAAAAACTGGTGCTTCCAATCTAAAGCTCTGAGATATAGCAAAACAACACTCGCTTATAATGTTAATGAAAGCAAAACCCTGCCCTTCTAGAAGGGAAGTGGTGGGACCACTGCCCTTTAATCCCAGCACCTGGGAGGCAGAGGCAGGTGGATCTCATTGAGTTTAAGGTCAACATGATCTATAGGAGCAATTTCCACAAGAGCCAGGGCTACACAAATAAATCAACCTATACTTTGTTGCTCCTAAGAGGAAACCAAGAGCTGCCATGACCCAGGCTTCTCTCTTGTGGTTGCCTTAAGGTTACAATTTTAGCCCCAACACTAATGTAAGACTACAGAGAGATGGCAAAGGAACCCCATCTTTCAAAGGAACCCCATTTTCAGGTAGACTGCTAATTGTAAGACAATTCGATTCCTTTTGCCTCTATGTCATTTAAGGGAAGGACCTCTAGTACTTGCAGTAAAAACTGTGCCATTCCACACAAGGTGGTGAGCTTGTCTCATGGCTCCTTTGCTGTTGTCAAGGCTTCAGACCACATTGATCATAAACCCGGAGCTTAGAAGGGAAATCCAATTATCACTATCATCCTTTTCTAACCTACAAAACTGAAAGATGAGCCAAAGACAGAAATAGTTTTCTGTCTGAAAGGTCTAGGAAAATAATCTACCTTTATTTTAAGGCAGAATAGAACTATAAGGGGAACAAGCCCTACTTTCTGTGTATGTGGCCAGTTCTTTTTATCATGTACTCTGAGCAAAGACAACAGGAACCCAAAGAGAGCTTGCAGACTCTGATCCAAGCCCTTCCATGTGGACTGAAATTTACTTCATTTCTCACTCAACCTAGTCACAAAATCACCTGAAATGCCAGGAAGTTATCAGGCTATTGTCAAGGTTTCTACAAAGCAGATTATACTCTGATAGACAGAACTGCATTTCCATGGGTCACCTCCCTCCAGGCTCCAGTTTTCATATGCAATTAACTACTGAAGTGCTTTGCTAATTTTTCAAAATCTTTCTGAACTTTGTAGAGCCTATTAATACTCTGTTGTATGCCTGAGAGTAAGGGCACTCCAAGGAGCAATGGGATCTTTTTAACTATAAAATTAAAATCATAAAAAGCAGCATTTCTATGAAAATACAATAGAATCCCTTACTGTTCCTTAACAAAATGTTCAAGGTGCTAAATTAGTGGGAAATTGTGATAGGATATAACAGGAAAATTTGCACTAGACTACATAAATCATATCAAGAACTACATTACCTGGGGCAGAAGTAACACAAAAGTCATTCAGGTTCAATCCAAACTATTAAACTCCAGTGTGCAATAACTTTATAAAGGCTTTTTACTCCCTTTGTCCCTGGGGCTACAATTAAATGGGAAAGTGCTTGCCTCATGTGCATAGGGCCCTGGATTCACTTCTTGGTGCTACCCCCTCCCACATCCATACAGAAAGATTTCTCTCCTTCCAATCAGAAAGTAAGCATTGGCTTCCCTGCAGGCTGCCCCTGGAGCAGCCTGTATTGAGGCTGTATTGAGGTATTCCCTCACATTTCTTAGGGCTTCTGACCCAGACAGCCTTGCTCAAGGTCTGAATCCAGAAGACGCAATGCAACCACACCACAGAACAGGCCAGAAATAAATCACTTTCCAGAACACATTTATTTAATTACATGACTAAATCTAATGTTTCTGCTAATGACCATTATCTCAAGATTCTAAGGTCTTTTAGTATCCTTCATATACACAATATTAACCCACTTAGCCATGCAGGGTTAATTCTCAGTGCCATAAGCAATAACACCATCAACTAATTCCAACAGTTAAATTAACATATCCAGTCATTAGCCAACTTTCTGATACAGCACAAAATTGATCTAAAGAAGATGAATCAGTCTGTTGAAAATGGAAAAGTGTGCTTCCCTATGGGACACGTCCCTGAGTCATGCTGAATCATATGCAATTCTTGAAGGAAAAAACAGATAGAGACTAACAGAAAGGTGAGCTGAAATGTTAGATAAGAAATAAATAGTGCTACTGGGGCAAGTTTCTTACTGTTTGTCAAATTCATATAACCTAATACAAATGCCATTGGCTTCCACTCTTAATGAGCTCCCGAATCCCCCTCATTGACTTAAAATAAATAAACTAAAACATTAACTGCAGTAGATTCTTCACTAGTATTCTAGTTCTGCCTTGTTCCCAACAGATCCAAGTGGGGAAATGTCTACCACTATAGCAATGGCACAAAAGTCATTGATGTCCCTTTGAAGATCTGTAGGACACATTAAGAAATGCCATGCTATTATTCATTTGCATGTACAGATCTTTATTTAATTCTAACTATAGAAGAAAAACTGATAAAGAATTTTATAAAGAAGGACTCGGGTTTTAACATAATCTTCTCATGACCCAACTATTATCACCCACTGTGAACTGTCCACCAGTGTGTGCAAGCAATGATGCCATCTCTATATGTGTGTGTGGACATGAACATGTGGGAGTGCATGAATATGTGGGTGTAAGTGGACACACATGTATGTATGTATGGATGGATGCATGTATGCCTATGGGTATATATGCAGGATTTCTGCATCTTCTTAGAATCCCCCATGACAGCGCAAACTACTTACCAGCAGGAAGAAGTTTGGAAAGAACAACGCCCAAATTCCCAAATATTGTCTATAAATGTTTATATATGTGTGCATAAATGGAAACATATGTATGTATTTGGGTATGTGGATATGTGCACAGTTATATGAGTGTGTATGTGTGCATATATAGATATGTGCAAATATGGACATTCATGTGAATATTATGCTTCTGGATTTTTTTCTAACATAGTCTGGTGATTCTGACTAAACCACATCCTTTGTTTCAGAAACACTTTCTCCAGTCTGTGTTACTTGTACCTAACCTCCTTCCTTTTTGTCTTTATTTTGCCAAGCTGTAGGACCAAACTATTTTTTGGAATACAGTATCACTGTCATCTCTTGCACAATTCACCAATAAATGGCATTTCCCACATGAAAGTCACTACTTTCAAATCCTTTGCATACTGGTAAGGATTTGTGAAGATCCTTTGACAAGGACAGAGAATATGAAACCAGATGTCTAACATTATTGGTAGTACGTCAAATGGTAGTTTCATAGGATCAAAATACTATCTTTTTGGAAAATACACAAAATAATGTAATAGGCCAACTAAAACATAACAAATAGGGTCACTTTTTTGGATATAGAGTTTCACTGTGTATCCCCAGCTGACCAAGACTATGTAAACCAGGTTGGCCTTGAACTCACAGACAAGAAACCACAGTTTCAGCCTGAGGCCCAGTGTTATTTTCCTAGTCAGACATTCACAATGCATGTAACCTGACTGGAGTGAGTGAGTGTGTGTGTGTGTGTGTGTGTGTGTGTGTGTGTGTGTGTGTGTGTGCGCGCGCGCACTTTCTGGTATCTTTATTGATCTGAATTTTAATAAACAGATGATGCTGATGAAGAGGTAGGCTCCCAGGATTTCCACAAATGCACTAATTTGTTAAGCTTTCCGATGGAGACTAATTGCTCTGTATATGAATATCGGTGAGAAGTGACCTGTCTTTTCCTGCACAAGATCAATTATCTGATATCAGAAAAAGCACCAAAGTCCAAGTTAATAAATCAAGATTGGAGTAAGGTGATTTGCTCTGGATGATTTCTGAGTTAGAATTCAAGCAACTCTTCCAGAGCATCCACACATCTAGTCCTTAATATCAACGTTTCCAGGTTGCCACCCACCAACTCCACCCAGCAAAGCAATAGTTAGAGAAGACCACCAATACATACATAATGAAATATTTCCAATCTTCTCCCTGCATACCCAAGTGTCACACTTAGTTTTAGGACCAAAACATATCCTAGTTGTTCTATGTAAAGAAAACTGATTCAGAACAATAGGGTTTTACCTTTATCTGTCGTTAACTTCCCAACTTCACATATTAAGGGTCAAGATGAGCTCTGGTCATCATCTGGTTCTTCCAAATCACTCTGCCAATCTCCTCAATGAGAAAAGCACACCCACTACCCTCCTCACTCATTTAAAATGAAGAAGGCTCAAAAGGCTAGCCAGCAGTTTCTGGTACCAGCAACAAGATAACAAGAGAGAAAGTCCAACTCACATTAGGAAAACATACTTGACCTGACCTCTGAAGTAGTTTATTTCCATGGTATCACCCTCCCAACTCAAAGTTCAAATAGTAATTGGCTTAAGTCTCACCCTTTTTTTGAACGTTTCCAGATACCTGCATACTAGGCTACAGTACATGCTGAGCTGAGCGGTGTAGTAACAGACCTGTGTCAGTACAGAAAGGAGGTATATAGAACCTCACAGTGCTAAGAAGCAATTTCAGAAAGAAACTAAAGACTCACTAACAAAAGAACTTCTTAACAATTCTACTTCGAATGAGAAATAAGCATAAAATCCAAATGCTCATAAAACTAATATTTGTACAACCATTAGTTCATACTGGAATGGGAAGACAAACATAGTCATCAATAATGCCACTCAGAAGTTTGAGAACTTAACTAAAAAAATATAATTATTTGCTCCTTCCTTGTAAAATATGGCTTCCACAAGCCTGTCCTACAATTTATGAACCACAAATTTACCATGTTTCTGGATCTTGGAAGAAAACACACATAACAGCAAAGAGAGAACATTAAAACACTGTGCTTTAGGTTTGGCAGAGGGAGGGACTCTCAAGATAAAGCAGAGACTAGAAAGCTATGCTGCTTGCATTTCCTCACTGAAAAATCAGAACTGGACTGGACAGATGGTTCAACATTCAAGTTCACTGGTTGCTCTGCAAGGGAACCAGGGTTCAATTTCCAGCCCCCACATAGTCTCTTGCAATAATTCGTAACTCAAGTTTCAGGGCATATGATGCTTTCTTGTGACCTCCACAGACCCTACAAACACACCTGGTTCATAGACAGACATGTTGGCAATATCATACCCATATAATAAAATTCTTATTTTTAAAAAGAAAGAAAATTCATAACTGCATCTTCTAGCTAATAAATTATTCTGCATGGACCAAGATGTACAAACCAAACAGGAAAAAACATAAAGTTATGAGTATAGTCTCAGTTATTTTTATTTATTACATAACCATGAATAAGTCACTTAACTAACCACTAGGACATGATTACAATTTGGGTCTTCATCTCTTAAGTAAATGGTTACGACAAGTTGTAATATTTTTATCATTCAAACTTTCATCAAGACTTTCTCAATGACCATGAACAAATCTGTTGCCTCAAAGGAAATTTTAATTAGTGCATATTGTATAATTTGCATCATAGAAACAGCAAGTATGTGGTAAGCATTTTTTTTTTTCAAATAACACAACTTTTTCCCCTCACTACCACAATCTGGCCCATCTCAGAAGTGACACCATTCAACAGTGTTCAGTGAGTATTGTGGTATTAATGTTCTATGTAACTAAGGACTATCCTGCAGAGAACAGATGGTACCTATGTATTCTTCTAGATGTCTGCCCAAGTAACCTTGGCTAGGTAATCAGAAGCCAACTAGGCAAAACCAAGCAGTAAGAGCCAACAAAGGCAGGGCTTGGGTGAGCTTCTGAACTTATTTATCTACAATACTATCACAGGACACTCTGGCCTCCACACGTCCTTCTGTCCATACAATTCATATAGTAGTTATGGTAGTTGATATTTACTATCAGTTTAACAGAATCTATAATCACCTATGAGGTGGCCTGAGCATGCCTGTTAATTATCTTGATTATATTAACAGAGTTTGGAAGACCAGCCCAGTGTGCACAGTGCCATTCCCTAGGCAGGAACCTTAGACAGCATACATTGGAGAAAGTGAACTGAGTGGAAGCATTCTGTGTTTAGCATATGGACACAATATGAACACCTACCTCAAGTTCCTGTCATAATGATTAAAACCCAAAGCCAATGGAAATGGTTTAGTTATTTCATTATGCTTTAAAACCTACATCTTAATCTTGAGCTGCTAGGCAAGTGTCAGGTGACCAAGGAACCCCTGCCCATCCCCGTACACACATACACCCATAAAGCATGCTACTTCTTGAAATTTTGTTTTTCCCTGGAGGGTAAGAGAAGGTCTGCTGCTTATTTTGGATTCTAAATGAATCTTTGGCCCTGAAGAAATAAATATTCTTCTTTTTGTGTTTGGAGGAAACAGATACTATATTACACACACACACACACACACACACACACACACACACACACACACACACACACTGAACTAGTACAATACAACAATTGTGACTTGACAAGAGGTTTTAAACATGAAGAAGAAGCCAAGCAGTAATAGAAAAAGTACTTTCAGATAAAATTTATAGATCACTTCAAATTATCAGGAGTTTATAGTTGGCAATGCACTTTGACCTCGATCCTCACTGTCCTCTACACAGTGTTGCACACGGCACAGACAGTGTTGGTCACTCTCTGACCTCCCCTGATCCTTCTTACCTGTCCTTTTATGGCCTTCCAGTTAACTACTGATCCTTCTAGAGCCTTCCTCTCTACTCAAATATTTTCAAGTATTTCCTATCAGCATCTTAAAAGTTTCTGTCTTAGCTTCAAGTCCTCCATGCCTTATCTGACATCATTAGCAATCCTTCAGCATTCCTTTTTGTCTTCCCACAAATGCCCAACACATATTATTCCTATTATACCTTTGGTTATCTACTGATCTCTCCATATGACATCCTCAACAATCCTTCAGTGTTCCTCCAATGTCTTCCCATGGATGCACAACACACATTATTCCTTTGATTACCTGCTGATCTATATGCAGCCTACTCTACCCTGGCACCCCTCTCAATGTATCAGTGAATTCTGTCTTTTAAATATATCTGAGCTGTCAGTCTCCATTTCTTTAGAGCCTTTATTCTCATCTTATCCTGTCCCTTTAAACACTTGCCAGTCACTGTTGCTATGACCTTTCCCCCATTCCCCTGCTAAATGTTAGCACTATGTAACAAAATTCATTGACAGTTCTCCAGATTTTCTTTCTATCTAGGATACTACCAGCCTTATAGATGTAGCAGCCAGATTTCTAGAAATGGAAGAATGATATAGGTCTTAAAAGCAATGTTTAATCTTCCCACGATCTGCCCCAGAACAGTTACTAAGACAATGTCTCATACTTCCCTAGAGGCTTACAGATAAACTCCAGAAGCTGACCTTGTCTCACATTTCTCTTCCCCCAAGCCAATCCTGCAGGAAGTCCAAGTGGTAGGGGCCACCCACACCGTACATTGACACCATTCACTTTTCCCATCTCCACATGATTACTCTAATTCAAAGCACCAACAGGGCTTCCTGCTTTCCTAAAAATCCAAATGCAAAACCGTCTTTTAAAATTTAAGTCATATTATAATATTGTCTTGCAAACAAAGAATCCCCCAGTTTCCTCCCAATTACTCCAAAGGCATCCTCTAGCCCTCAATAAAATTGTGACTTTTTTACACAGGAAGATTTACTCTTCATTACACTCCCCATTCACTTTATGCCTCTAGTTTCACTTGCTTTCCGCTGATCATCATGCAATACAATCCTAATGACTGCTGGAGTTCCACTGCTGTAAAAGACTGGATCTATGAGACAATCATGACATTATTCTTATAGAACACCTATTAGCAATGTTGATTAAAATCCCCTTCAAAGTAATTTCCAGGAAGCCACATTAATTATGTATGCTAGAAGAAGGGTAAAAATGGAGAAAAAAGTTCTATATTGGCGTCCATCCTAATTTCCCATCATTTACTTAAAGAAATACTTACAATAAAGTTTCTAACAGTCACTGATATTTCCAGTTATGATCATGTACGAGGACAAGATCTAACTTATTTCATCACCACCAAGGCATCCTGACTGCAGCTGGAATAGTTTTCTAATAAGATTAGGTAAGTTGGTTTATATAGATCTGAACTGTAACAAGAATTATGATGACTTCCATTTTAATATCCAGATTTATTCTTGAAAGAATTTGGTAAAGAACTCTAGTTCATTTAACAGAATGGCTTTACTATTACAGTGAAAAATAACTGGAGCACAATGTCTGGGTTTCTTTTTAGGCCCTTCTTGAAAAATCTTGTCACCTGTGAACCAGGAGGCTAAAATAAACTGCACTAATGACTGACAAACTAAATGAGCCTTACTACATTAGTCATTCCTTCTGATGTTGTACCCAGCAAAAAATCAAGCCTTTGACCCTATGCTGTCTAATCTAGACTACCCCACATTTATATCACACATGGTCTCTCTCTCTCTCTTTCTCTCTCTCTCTCTTTCACACACACACACACACACACACACACACACACACACACACACACACACACACACCAATGCAATGTTTAATTGCACCTTTCATGTTCTTTTTTTTTTTTAATCTATATGGAATTGTTCTGAAGGCAGAAGCTTAAAATTGTTGTACCTCCTAAAGGAGTGGTCTCAAACATGAAAACATCCCTGAGAAACTTGAAAACTAAGATCCATGAATCTCAGACACAAAGATTCTGACCCATCATTACCTAGTGTGCACATTGAGGAAACCCTCCCAGTGTTATCTAGTCTCTTAGTCGCTTCCTGTTGCTGTACTAAATTACCCTGGTGAAAGAAACTTAAGGGAGAACAGTTCACAGGGACAGTCCATCATAGCAGGGAGGTCACAGCATCAGGAGCTTGAAGTAACTGGCCTCATCGAGTCCACAGTAAAGAAGCAAGGAGAAATTAAAGCATGTGCTCTGTTCATTATCCCTTTATTATATAATCTAGGAGCTAAGCCCAGGACTTAGCTCACCCTTAGTGGAAGAGCCTTCCCAACTCAATTAACCCAGTCAAAATAATCTTTCACAGCCCAAACTCCTCAGTCATTCTAGATTCCTATCAAACTAGAAATAAACAGCATCTATCAAATCTGAAGACTCCGGTATGTCAATATGTTCCCAAGATGCAAATCCAGATCCTTATGTTCTTCATAGATATGAAACATTTGGTAAACGATTCTCCAATTTTAGCAAAGAGGTGGCTTCCAACAACAAATAGATGCAAGCACCCATCTCCCCCAAAACATGGGGGAGATTTAAAATAAAAGTGGATCAATTGACACTATATGATGGAAATAATACCATATCAGGCCTGGTGATACTGAGTAAAACAATCTCACTGTTCTGTTTCTTCTGAAGACAAAAGTGTGGGCAAGCAGAGGCACCAGCAAGGTTAGAGATATGGTGAGGGCTAGGGAGGTGAGATGTATGGCGTGGCACACTTGGGTTCTAGGGATGCGACTTAAGTCATTAAGCTTGGCAACAATTGCCTTTACCCAGGGAAGACCTAACCAATACCACAAGTTTATGAATTCTTCTTATATCTGAGTTCACTTCCATGCATGCTAACAATAATGGGGATAATGGGGTAAGTGCTTCATGCCCTGAATAATTCTTCATACATAAGCACTTATTTCATCCTAAATGACACTTCAATTTGGAGCAGTGATTTTTTTTTCTGATATTTTTAAATGCAATCTTACTTAGGGGATTTTCAGGTCTATTCCTTTTGAACAGACTTACCTTACTTTAAATGCTGTAAATTTTACTATAAATTATACTATACATAAAATGATTTTTATAAATGGCAGTGTTTAATGTCAGTTCTTTGCCAGAAATGGCAAGTTACTTTAGCAAGTATAAGTCTTCCAACCATTTCAAGCATTCCATCTTCTTCTTATTGGCTTTGGGTATACATTAGTTGTCTTCTGGTTTTCCTTGACACAAAAATGTAAGACAGAAGAAAAATCAAGTCAACAAGCTAATGGCTAATGTGTTATTTAACTCAGTTGACATACTATAATTTGCAAAAGACTGTATGGGCCATGCCATCCATGGAGCTAGAGAGATGAAAGCTAAGCTACCCAGATGCAGAAAGCATGATCAAGGGGATCTGAAATCAGGATGTGAAATGCCACACCAAGATCTGAACTGAAAATTGTTCACCATTCATCCATTTATTATCAGGGATTGGTATTGTTGGGGTGCTACGATGCAGCTATGAACCAGGTGGGCAATGCCGCTGCTTTTCCTCTGAGCTTCCATTCTGCATAGGAGCCATGGGTTCCTCCATTTGTTCCTCATACATCTGCACATATGCTGCTGAATACATTAGTGCCAGGAAGTATTCAGGGAGCCACAGTTATTGCAATGCACTTGTAACAATAAATATATCAAAGTGTGTGAGAACACCAGCAAGTGGTAAGGACACAATTTCCTGCTGAAGAGACCACAGAGTGATGGGGAGTGGGATGTATGTATGTATGTATGTATGTATGTATGTATGTATGTATGTGTGTATATATATATATATATATATATATATAGAGAGAGAGAGAGAGAGAGAGAAAAGAGGACAAGAGAGAGCATAACTCACAAAAGGTGATCAGAGAACACCTCTAAAGAGGTGAACCTTGAGCAGAGATGCAACTGACACATGTGAGAGGGACATTCAAACATGTAACTGCAGAAAGGAGAAGGGTGGGGCAATATATCTCCAAAGGTCCTGAGGCAGGGACTGAGCTGAGCTTAGTGATCCAAAGGCAGTACTGAGGACAGTCTGGCTAAGGGTTCACACTGGTAGGATATGAATCCAGAAAGAAGCCAAGACTTTCTGACTTAGTCCCTCATGATTAAAGCCACTGGAGGGACAATATTAACAGAATAACATTCTGGTTTATGTTTGAATAGTGACAACTGTAATATAGCAGAAAGACAGACTATGGAGAAGAAACAGTCAACATCTATTTAACTGTTGAGCCCAAACTAGAGATGATGGTAGCTATGAATCTAGTAAGAAGTTGTCAGATTCTTGGTCTGCTCCTAAGCTGAAGCCAACAGAATTTGATAATAGACTAGACATGGGAGTTGAAAAAGGCCAGTTAGCTCTATCAACCCAAAAGTTGTTCTCCAAAGGGAATGTTATTAAAAGACTGTATTTCTATTTGAAAGTCACTCTGGTACTTACAAGATTCACTCATTTACAATACAGATATTACATAAGAACTCATATGTTCTGAAAAGACATCGCTTGTCATTCCCTAATGCACAAAGCTCATGGTCATTTCTCTTTCAGTACATCACTAAAACTAGCAGGCGAGTGTTTCCAAGGAAAGTCAGTTAGACATAATGGCAGAGGTATAAGGAAGAGGGAAATTTCAATAGTACCAGTTTGCATTAGCATTAGGAATTCTGGTTTCCTATATGAAAAATCCCCGTTGTGTACAGAAAATACTGTTCCATGTATGAAAAATAGTTTCCTGCTAGTTATCCACTACCACTTGTTCTTATAATCAGTTAATTCACCTCTTCCAAAAGGACCACTAAGCCTTGGGAGGATGGTATGATTATAGGAGTCCTATTTAGGGCTGAGTACCACACAGTCTCCTATTCTCTGGATCTTAAACAATGAAGACGTGGGTGAATGTGATCAAAATACATTGTATAAAATACTCAGAGAACTCATTTTAAAAATGAAAAAAGAGTTATGACCTCACCAATAGGAAGAGAAATAAGAAAACAGCTTTCAATGAGAGTGTAGAGAGACTTGCCAACAGGAGTTAAATTCACCAGACTTAAAGGGAAAAGGAAAGGCTTCCAAGTAGAAGCCTGGCTTCTACTAACATGCCCCTACTAACAGAGACTACATCAAATGATCCCTCACCAACCCAAAGGACAATGTCCTGGGTACAAATGGCAGCTATCACCCAGTCCTGACTTTCTAACTGTGTAAGTCACCTATTTTACTTCATAAACTGAGACCACCATTACCGGTAACTGTCACTCTAGATCACCGTGTGACTATTTAGTTTTAAACAGCAACATCACAATCCCAAATCAAAATCATATTTTAAACCATTAATGGTAAGTTTAAGTATGAATGTATGTCTTAGTTAGGGTTCCTTTTGCTGTGAGGGCTTCTGTTGCTATGAAGAGACACCATGACTATGGCAATTCTTATAAAGGAAATATTTTGTTGAGTGGCGTACAGTTTCAGAGGTTGACTTCCTTTACCAGCACAGTGGGACATGGTGATGTGCATAATCACATGGACAGAACTTAGAAGTTCGTTGATGGTGTGTTTATTATGATTGTAAGTTTCACATGTTAACAAACTATGTTTGTAATTTTAATGTATGTTAAACTTCAGATAAATGAAAACATGAGAGAATTATAATGGTTCACCAACAATACTGAAATGCTTTAGATGAGCTACATTTAACATATATTTTATTAGGTTTATAAGGAAAGGTTAAGTACTTGCAGAAGTATTGGTTATAAAATCACAACATGTGAATGCTTAGAAACAACCAAGGATATTAAAGGTATCAAGGCATTCAAAGTGTTTAGAGAGAGCTGGAAAGAAATCAGACCCTATTTCTGTTCTCTGTACCCACACCAGGTGGCTCACAACCTCAACAATAATCCTCCACAAATACCCAGGCTCTGACTTTCTTCTGGCCTCTGTGATCACCTATACATACTTGACATGCACACTCACATTTAAACACACAGATAAGCACACAAACTGTGTAACTAAAAACAAATCATTTTTTACCAAGTTGTTATAGCTATTGGATTTAGGAAGCTGTAAATAGGACTTATGTATTTAGTTGCTATTTCTCTCGGCTGCTCTGACTGTCAGTGTTAGTAAAATGTCTGTCCAGGGCTGGTGAGCTGGCTCAGCATGGGTCAAGCTTGACAACCTGAGTTCCATCTTCACGATCTACATGGTAGAAGAAAACAACTCCTAAAAGCTGTTCTCTGCCCTTCATACATGCACAAACACAAACATATGCACACATAAAAATAAATGAATATAGGTTTATCATTTAAATGTTCTTCAGGATTATCCCCATGCTCTACTAACATATCTTTACATATTAATAGTTACTAATATGCTATTCCACATATATGGCGGAGTGCTCACAGGATGTGTGTGGTTTTTGTGTGTGTGTGTGTGTGTGTGTGTGTGTGTGTGTGTTTTGATCTTAACACATACACTCCAAGTCTGTCTCACTTCAGTGACAGTTAAAAGGAAGTAGGTACCTGTTAGTATTTAGATCAGGAATGCACCCTAGAGATGCCTGTGCCTAGGCTTATTTTCAGTGGGTGGCACTACTGGGAACCTGGGAAGTACTGGAGACTTTCAGGGGTGAAGACTTGCTGAAAGAAAGGGGGTCACTGGGCTGAGCCTTAAAAGAGTATATCTGTCCCTCTGCCCTTTCTATCTGTCCTGCCTACTTGTAGGTTGCCATAAGGTGGCAACTTCCATCCACCACACCTTTCTTCTATATGATGTTTCTGTTCACCGCAAGCCCAATACAACAACCAACCATGGACCAAAGCTCTGAATCCATGAGGTGATATAAAAGTTTCCTCCTTGAAATTCTTTCCCTTAAGTTAGTATGACAGTGACAAAGGTTAAAACAGCACCAAATGAACTGAACCCTTATGTTCATCTAATGCCTTGTGCAAGAATGCCTATAGCAATTGACTGGAGATTTGACTTGGGGGTTAACAGTGCTTGCTGCTCTTAGAGATGCATAGGATGTGGCACACATGTAGTGGCCCCTAATTGTCTGTGTGGCTTCCACAGAAACCAAGTATGCACATGGTACAGGCAAAACACTCATGCATGTAAAATAAAAATAAATACAGCCTAAAAAAGTAAGAACATCCATAGCCACTTTGTTCAGAACCACCTGAACTTAAAGGAACAAAGAATCTCTGGGGTATACTTATGGATAGATAATTTATGACACACTCATACAGTGCAATACTACTCCATGTCAAATGAGCTGACAAGCTACAAAATGACACGAATGGCATTTAACTACATATTGCTCTACATATTGCTGAGTGGAGAAGCAGTTATAAAAAGGCTCACAGCTCTCATTCTAACCATACCATACACTGGAAAAAGAAATCTACAGAGGTAGCAAGTCAGATCAATAGTTGACAGGAGTTGAATGAAAGTGAGGAGTTGATTAAATAAGACAGAGGAAAATTTAGAGTAGTGAATGTATTCTGTGTGATACTGAAATGATGGATATATGACATCATTTCCATAAACAGCACAGTGAACCTAATATAGATTATAGGTTCAATTAATAATGACATACCAGTATTTCCTCATCACTTGTAACAAGAGAACCACACTCACACATGCAAGATGCTAGCAATAGAGAAAGCACCATGGTTTGTGGGAACCGGGGGCTTTGAAAACATTTTTATATAGTCTTTAAATCAGTCAAAATAATTTTAATTTTTAAAACACATGAAACTGTATATGAACTTTTATTGAAAATTAAAATTTAAAAATAATTACAAACTTAAAACTTTAAAATTAATTTCTTAAGAAAAAAAAAGAAAGAAAACAACTCTCCCTTTGGTTTTGCTTTCCTACTACTACTATTCCTACACTACACAGACAGCCAAGGGGCCAGAACACTGCATTCATAAATAATCACACAAAAACAGTCTAGTTTCATTGAAGAATTCAAAGTGAATAAATTAATAGCCTACAAGGCATTTTCTGTTATTGCTAATTATAGCACTTAAGAGTTTTCCCCTTAGTTTTTGGAAGCTGAACTCAGACTCTCACATGTAATTCACAACAGCTGGAATTAATTAGCATTCTTACTCAATTTCTCAAGGAGGAATTCTTGACAGATAACTATAATTGCAAAAGCAGTTTGTGAAATTTCTATCCAGATGACTAATCAAGTCTTTAATTTAAAAAATGAAACTGCTAGGAATTTTGACTGGGAGAGGGATAAACACTTAATGTGGTCATTTTTATATTCATATGTCATTGAAGAGTCCTTCCCAAGGTATGAGTAATAGCATCTGTAAACAATGACAGATTCATGGTGCAGGAATTATGTCAATCCTGGTTAGTCATCTTACCAAAAGAGCCTATTAAAAATAATTGCCAAGATCCTGGTACCCAGGCTCCCTCTCATCAGGAAAAAAGAAAGATAGATAGATAGATAGATAGATAGATAGATAGATAGATAGATGATAGATAGATAGATAGATAGATAGATAGATAGATAGATAGAAACTGTATCTGTTACAATCTGCATAAAAGACTACAAGACTATCTTTTTCTAAAATGGCATTATCCTGAAAAGAGTTTACCTAAAAACAATCACTTCTGCTGGGTATGATAGTCTTGACAGTGGTCCCAGTATTCAGAGAGCTGAAGCAGAAGGCCTTATGAATCTAAGACCAGTCTAAACACCATAGCAAAATTTTGCTTCAAAAGAGTTATTAAGTGAAAAATAAAAATAATTACTTATGAGGTAATGGTTTATATGTATACATCTCCATTTCTTTACTACAGCAAGTCAGACAGAAGCAAAGGCTAGTGTCTCTTGGCTAAGAGGCTATCTCCCCAAGAAAAGTATTTGAATTTAGTTTTTAAAAAGAGTCATTCTGTGTTGTTAGTTATGCTCAGGGCATTTCATGTAAATAGAAGAGTTGCATATGACTGCAGGGAGGCTACTGTCTCTGTACAGGAGAGTTTTCCTGGGAGGCTCTACTGCGTCCCTTAAAGTCCCAGGTGCAGATGCTCTCTGCTAAGCTCTGCTTGATCAGGTATGAACACTGCCACAGACACAGAGCTGGTCAGTGTGAAGGTACTGAAGCCTCTTGGCCTGCCATATTGCTACAATCAAGACCCCATCAGCTGTGTGGCTAAGTTTTAGTTGTGAACATAATCCCATTCTTCATGAAGAGAACTCTGATGAATCACATGCTAATTAGTTCATGAATCCTGAGCTGAAGCCAGAACTTCAGCAGCCTGGGCTGTACAGTCAAAGGGTAATTTAATCTTGTGTGGTCATGTCATTCTAAAGTATCATAGTCTATTTTCATTACATTTAAACATCAAGATTATTATTGGTATTATATCACAACCATAATGGATATTAATAGACAATTAACAAAAATAATTTACTTTTTAGTTAGTACAGAGTTGAAGAACACAAAAAGAAACAGCAGTTTTTGAACTCCCTTCATGTGAGGCAGACAGAAGCCTAGCTCTACTGAGTAAGTTCTCCATAGCATATCATTTGAAGTCAGTTTTCACAACTCAGCCCCATCCCTTACACTATACAGTGGGGCCGTTTAGTAAAGTATCCCTTGTGCAGCAGAACAGACTTAGACTTTCTGACTCACAGCTCCCCCAGAACAAGTGCTTTCAATACTATTTTGGCACCATCACCTACCAACACCATTCCAACTCAAGATGATCCAGGTTGCCACAAGGGCTTTGGATAGAGATAACTACCCACTCTTTCAGGAAGTCTGTGATTCTGGGCAAGTTATATCCTTTCCCTAGAAGATTTGTCTTCCTCATATACTGGGAGAGATGCCAGTAGATACACCTCAAAGGACAGCTATGTAGATCTGCTGAGATAATGACTTCAAAGTAGGAAGTCAAACACATGCCTTATCATTTTTGCAGAGGCAATGTTGTATAAGACTCTTATTCTTAATTTCTCAAAACTCAGAGGCTTGCCTCTATTTGCCAGTATATGTCCCTTCAAGACACAGATCACAAGAATCTTTGTTTGCTATAGAGTCCATTTCTATTTATGAAAGATCTTGAACTAGCTGCCAACACACACAATAACATTTATAGTTATTAACCCAAATATTGTTTTTGATAAGCAAGAAGCATGTCCTATTTATTTTCACTTCCCAAAGGGGAAAAAAAAAAGAACTTTCTAAGTAGATCATATACCATGGCATTGTATATTTGAAATGACAGTCCCCAGCTTGTATTAATATGATAGTGACCATCACTGGGAATGGAACTTCTCCAATCTTCCCAAGAACACCACACAGAAGGGACACACTATCCCTGTCTATTAGAGGACAGAATAACTATGCTATCCATCATCTCAGTCCTACCAAGTGCTGGGACACAGACTAGAAATAAAGCCAGGTTAACAGAAGACTCTGTATGTATGACCACACAAATAACTACACCCAAGCCAATTAAAAAGCTCAGTAGGGCCTACTCTTATTAGAAGAAATAGTGTCATAAAAATACATGTCTTAACTGGACAAAGTAGAGAGAAAAACAGAGGAAGAACCACTCTTCTACCTCAATATAAATCTACATATCCAATCTGCTAGATATTCTGGAGGATCCAATGAAGATGTTTTTTAAACTAAGCATTCAAGTCTGTAGCCTATGGCTCAAACTAAGACATTCAGTTAGCAGAAAAAAAACTGACTACCTATCCTCCATGTTCTCCCCTAGAATCACCAGAAAGAAGGTGAGAAACAGTGGCCAAGCTTATGGTCATCATACCATCCTGAAAGCAATGCTTTGGAGAAGAACAGTACACTAACATCTGTTCACAGAACAGCTCAGACTATAAAGCAGAGATCATTTTGAACTATTTTTATCAGAGTATATAAAAGAGAGATAGAGAAAGAGGAATTGGGTGAGAGAGAGGTGAAGGTGAACAGACTGTCTCACAAAACTGGGAGTCCTCAAAATGTTGCATTTCTAAATTAATATAGTCATTTTAGGTAATCACTCAAATTTTTTAATGTCTTCTCCCTCTTCTCTAATTAATAGGCACTGATTTAATGGGCCCAGAGCAATAAAAGCTTTCCCTCATGTATATTATTGTGAAATTTGTAAAAGACATCTTTTTTAGGAGGGAAATGCAAAACACAGAAAGCACGTATAAAGAATGAGTTATCTAAAATAAGCATTACACATTCAGGGATGTGGTGAATGTACTAATATGTACATATGCACACAGTACAATCTGTCGAAAATTAACCCTTAAGGAAAGTTTGCTGGCCACTCTGTGAGACACATCCACCAAACAAATCATTTCAATTACGTCCCATAATGGAAAAAGAACAAACACTCACTGTACAAAAGATCCAAAGGCTTGAACAGTCTCTGTTGTGACGGTTGTCTTAAGTTAGCTTTATACTATATTCACCTCTGAAGTCTAAAAAGTCACAAACTGCCCTCCAATGACACATAAAGCTTATATCAACAACCCTATATATAACCTACACAATATGACACTGTACTTAACGATTTGGCTATGTGCTTCACAAAATCCCAAAACGGTATGCAGGTTTATCAAGTCATTAAAATATCATGCCCATGTTTTCTTGATTATATCTTGCTCCAAGTACAGAAACACACATACACAGTATTATAGCAGCAAATAAAAGTTTGACTGAAAATAGTGAATGTTTATGTATATAAAAATGGACATTAGTTCTATGTATGTTTTAATTATTTTTTGTTCAAAACAGTTTTAGATTAATAATTAGAGAAAGCAGGATATCCTATTAAGCACTGCAAATTCAACGATGATAATTTTTCCAACATTCTCCTAAATTGTCACATCAATGGAACAAACCAAGTTTATTATCAATTTCTTGGTAAGAATGCTTTTTTTAGCTTTAACAGGTTAGGTAAACATAAAAATTATAACTGTATGGACTTGCTTACCAAGTATTTTCAATAAGTCACCACTGAGGCAGAAATCCTCAGGAAATACAAAACTATCAAGAAGTATGGTGTTCAAGTTGTAGATGAACCGCCAGATCTTCTATGTCCAATATAGTTTAGCTCTCGAATTTCTTCTGCACAAACTGTTCCACCATTAATACAGTACATTCTGCCATATTAATTGATGTTATAAAGTAACAAGAGTCCTGATATTGGTTAATTCATTATTGCAAAATTTAGTTGATGACTGAACTCCTGCTAGGTGAGCCTTTTTTGTTTTCTAACACCCTGATCCTATAGTGAGGGCTGTATACATTAGAATGGTGCCAGATGTTGGTCTTCAGATCCTGGCTGAGACAGCAACAAAGCATGGTATGGTCAACTTCACCATTGTTTGGGGTCTCATTTTAGTGATATCACCTTTCCAACTGGTAAGTCAGATAGACACTGTAGTGAATCCACTGGCCATCAGTTCTACGGATTTATAAATCATATGCCTTCACCACTATCAAACCATCTGCAATATGCAAAATGTATCAACATGAGGGTAGCAGAAGGAAAGACAAATTACAAATCCTGGAAGGCCACACACAACAGTGGAAATGCTAAATAAATCTCACTGGCTTGCCTCTTCACAGTTTAATTAAAGGCAATTAGAAAACAGTGTGAGAACAGGTACAGTGGTGCATATCTATAACCCCCACACCCCTGGGCCTGAGACAGAAGAATTGAGAGATTGAAGACAGTATGAACTATATGGTGAAATCCATACAAAATAGATAGAAAGGGAAGGGTTAGGAACATGCTTGTAACCTCAATACATAAGAGGCTAAGGTAGGAAAATTGGTATGAGTTCAAGACCAAGCTGAATAGATAAAAAGAGCCTGTTATTGTAGAAAAGTGCTGATAGATACATATCTATCATCATGAACAAAACTCAAGTCTGAGTGGAACAAATGTTTAAACATAAATCCAGGTACACTGAACTTGACAGAAGAGAAAGTGGGAAATAGCCTTGAATGTGCTGGTACAAGACAGGATTTCCTAAATATAACACCATCGGCACAGATTCTGAAAGCAACAATCAATAAATGGGACCTCCAGAAACTGAGATGCTTCTGTAAGGCAAAGCATATGGTCAATTGGACAAAATGGTAGCCCTACAGAATGGGAAAAGATCTTCACCAACCCCATATCTGACAGAGGGCTGGTCTCCAAAATATATAAAGAACTCAAGAAACTAGACATCAAAATACAAAACAATCCAATTTAAAAATGGGGTACAGATCTAAACAGAATTCTCAACAGAAGAAACACAAATGGCCAAAAGACATTTAAGGAATTGCTCAATATCCTTAGCCATCAAGGAAATGAATATCAAAACAACTCTGAGATACCATCTTACACCTATTATAATGGCTAAGATTAAAAGAAAAAAAAAAAACACTGATGACAGCTTATGCTGGAGAGGATGTGGAGTAAGAATAACACTCCTCCATTGCTGGCAAAAGTGCAAACTTATATGACTACTTTGGAAAACAGTATAGTGGCTTCTCAGAAAATTGGGAATAAATCTACCTCAAGACTCAGCAATACCACTCCTGGGCATTTGCCCAAAGGATTCACAGTCATACCACAAGGATATTTGCTCAATTGTGTTCACAGCAGCATTATTTGTAACAGTCAGACCTTGGAAACAACCTGGATGCCCATCAACCAACTGTGGTACAGTTACACAATGGAGTATTACTTAGCAGTAGAAGACAATGTCATGTTAAAATCTGTAACCAAATGGATGGAACTAGAAAAGAACAAAAAACAAAAACAAACAAACAAAACAACAACAACAACCAAAAAAAAAAAAAAAGAAAGAAAGAAAACATCCTGAGTGAGGTAACCCAGACCCAGAAAGACAAACACAGTATGTACTCAATCCTAAGTGGATATTAGATGTAAAGCAAAAGATAACCAGGCTATAATCCACAACCCCAGAGAAGCTAGGTAAAAAGGGGGATCATAAGAGGGACACACATGGAGGGACCCAACAAGAAAAACAGTTAAGATCTCCTGTATAAACTGGGAGGTGGGTAGAAGGGAAAGGATGGGAGATGGGAACAAGAAGACTGAGATGGGGGAGAACTAGAGAGGGAGAGAAATAAAAGATATGTCCTAATAGAGGGAGTCATTATGGGGTTAGGGAAGAACTTGGTACTAGAGAAATACCTCAGAAATCCACAGGATGAGCCCTGCTAAGAATCATGGCTGTAGCAGAGAGGTGTCAGAAAGGGCCATCCCCTTTAATGAGATTACTGATGACCCTAGTTGTCAGCATAGTACCTACATCCAGTAACTTATAGAAGCAGATGTAGTGACCTACAGCCAAGCACTAAGTTGAGCTCCTGGAGTTCAGTTGAAGAGGGTGGTCAAGACCATGATAGTAAAACTATAGAGATAGCTGACCCAAAGCAGAGGAAGCTCAAGGAAAATTTTATAGCTCTGTAAAACCTATAAAACCAATTCATCATCATTAAAAGTGACCTTGCTGGTAGATACTGGATCCTGCCCACACTAGCCCTAAGCTAGCTACAGGACACACACATACACACACACAGAGAGAGAGAGAGAGGGGGGGGGAGTGGGGGAAGGGAGGGAGGGAGGAGAGGGGAGGGGGGGGAGGAAGGGGACAGATAACAGAACAGCTGCCAAGTTTTTGCTGAGCACTTCCTTTAATTCTTTTTCTTGGGTCCTGTTCAAAATGTCCGAGCTTCTTAGAAAGTACTACTATCAACTAAATCCTCTTGGGTATACTCAGAGAACTGACTGAGATGGCAAGTATCCAAAAAATATAAATATCCCATCCTAGAGTTTCCTTAACTTTGCACTTCTGAACTTCCCACAATATTCTATATAGTACATTTCTCCACATATGCTATTAATTGGGATTTTTATGAATTAAGATAGGAGTTATTATTTGATGGTTTTATGAAGAGTTCCATTGCATTCTAAAATGTCACAAGAATATGGGAAATGCAGTAAAATATGAATGGCCTATCCCACAAAGTTGGGATCACACTAGAGGTGAGAGCAGCATTCTGGAAAGATGAGTCACTGCCAGGTCTGTCTTCTCTGCAGGCATGACTCATAGGACTTCCACTCCAGGTCTGAGCTGCAATGATCCTGACCACCTTTACATTTCTCCCCATGACTCAGTAGATCTTCTATGAGAGGACCAGATTACACAATCCCTGGTCTCTTCACAGCCCTCATTACCCAGGACTAAGTGCCTTGGGGGGAGGGGAGTAATGCCTTGATATAACAAAGCATGAATTCAGTAATTTTGATAATACAATTCTTACAATGGTTTACTTTACCAACGTTAAGCTCTCCTTATTCAGTAATACTCCTGAAATGGGTATTCAATACCCTGTTTTATCTCCTTTTTCCTGAAATATTAGTGTTTTCCTGTAGATCTCAAACATAATGGTAATAAAAGAAATTAAAAGCAATCATAAAACTAAAATGTTGATCATAACAATACTCAGATTCACATTCTGAAAGAAACACAGTGGACACAAGAATAGGCTGATTTTTTGCATTAAAAAATTCCTGAGCAGCCTACAACCACTATCACAAGGTAGAATTTCCTCTGGACAAACGAACTGGAATGGTTGGGTAGCAGTGAGAATATTTCTACTTCAGCTAGCTACTTAGCAACAAGTCCATTCTGCCCATTCTGCCATTCTCAGACCAAACCCTATTTATCCAATAACTATTCCTGGGATTCCTGCCACTCTTAATTCTGAAACAATCATAGCCCGATGTATTGCTCCCTAAATTCTACTAAATCACTGGCTAGACCCTGGATTAGCTTCATCTTGATAGCAGTAGGAAAATTATGGGCATCCCAGGAGTCAGTCCATACCACAGGCTCTAAAGTATCAAAATGTTACTAATAGGTCACCATTGAGCACATCTGACCAGAAAGCTTAATATTGTCAGCACTGAAATATAAACAAAATAGCAAACAGCACAAATTGCTAAGAGCCAAAAAGGAAGAAAAGGAAAGGGAGTGATTATTGCTAGGAAAGGCAACAGAATGGCAGGGAAAAGGCAGTATTTAATGAGGTCTTAGAAGATGGTTCCAGTAGAGTTGGGGGCTGGGAGGGCACAGGCCAGAAAAAGGCAGGTGCATTCAATCCTCCCCTCAACACATTCCTCCTATGGCTGCTTCTCCCCTAGCAAGCCACAAAAGTTCAACCTATCAGCTGCCATAAACAATAACCTTCTGGGCTATACAAGTTACAGAATGATATTTTTTGCTCATATTTTGTTACTTTCTTGCACTGAATGAACAGTATGTGGTGACTGTATCTGTTGGTCAAAAGCTGACAGCACCTGGTTCTGAAGATGCAGACTTCTAATCTCTAGAAAGACTCCAGGCCAATGCTTTCTACCTCACTCTTCAACAGGCTTTGTGAACAGAATCCTATAATATGCTCTATAACATGTGAGTGTTCTCACTATTTAACTTGGGCTCCTTTTATATGTTTTAGATATTAATCCCTTATCAAATATATTATTTGGCAACATTTTCTTCTTTTTTCACTTATCTCTGTTTTCATAGATCTGTCTTCAAGGACCACAACTTTAATTTATAAACTATCTTCTTCCACAAATTCTGCTAATCTCTGTTCCAAAAATCACAAAAGCTTTCTGGCAGACTTATGCCTAGCAATCATATAGTTTTCATATTGAATGCATAAAGTTTGATTTGAAATTTATATTTGTTATAAGTATTAATCTATTTTGTATTCACACATCTAATTGTAAGAGCAACAATTTTTGTTAAAAACTATCACTTGTCCACTTGAGTTCAACTGTCTAATTGCTGGCAAAATATCCCTTTAAAGTGCCATAATTTTGCTAAGGTCAATAATGATGTTTATCTCACTGGTGTTAAAGTGTCTTTTTCATCCTGGTCAGTGAGCTGAATGTCTATAAACATACTCGCGCTTAAGAAGCAGCTTTCTGTTGAACTGGCTTCTCTAATACTTTTCTGTTTCCTAATTCACTGACTTCCACTGTGATCTTTATTCTTCCTCTGTTTTCTGGAAGATATGTTTGCTACCCTTTATTAAATGGGCTTAAGACAAAAGCTTAGATTTTTTAATTGAGATCATATTTTTATTTTCTAAAATGCATGTTTCTCTCTGCATCCCACAAATTATCACAATATTTTTATATTCGCTGAAACCAAAAAAATAAAGTACCCAAAAATGGGTTGTTTAAGTCTCAATTTCCCCAAATTCAGTTTCGCTCTATTTTCAATGTAATAGCTTAATAAACAGAACCTACACCTTGAAAGCTTTCGATCCTTTACACATATTTAGACTTGATGTAAGGTTTAACCTGGTCATGCTTTACTGGAGCTCAGTGAACTACAATCTATATGTTAAGTTGGTAACTGTTGGTAACTGTATCATTCCTGTCTTCTATATCTTGTTGGCTTTTTTCAACTGATCTACCAATATTTGTAGATTATTATTAATTGCTGAAATGCCTATTTCTTCTATTAATTCTACAAGTTTATGACTCACCCTCAACATTAATGATCTTAACTTACCTATAAAAAGACACAGGCTAACAGAATGGATACAAAGACAGAATACATCCTTCTGCTGCATACAAGAAACACATCTAAGCTTCAAAGATAGACATTACCTCAGGGTAAATGGTTGGGAAAAGATCTTCCAAGCAAATGGAACCAAGAAGCAGGCAGGTGTGGCTGTCCTAATGTCTAACAAGTTAGACTTCAAACCAAAATTAATCAAAAAAAAAAAAAATGAAGACTGTCACTTCATATTCATTGCAGGAGAAATCCATCAACACAAAGTCTCAATTCTGAACATCTATGCCCCAAATACAAAGGCATCCACATTCGTAAAAGAAATGCTACTAAAACTCAAACCTCACATAAAACATCATACACTTATAGTGGGAGACTTCAACACACCACTCTCATCACTAGACAGAAAGAACCACAAATCAGAAACTCAACAAAGAAATAAAATAACTGACAGAAGTTATTTCTCAACTGGGTTTAACAGACATCTATAGAACATTCCATCCAAACACAGAAGAATATACCTTCTTCTCTGCTCCACATGGAACCTTCTCTAAAATCAACCACATACTAGGTGGAATAACAAACCTCAACAGATACAAGAGAACTGGAATAATCCCCTGTATCTTATCAGACCAACATGCTTTAAAATTGGAATTCAACAACAACAAAAATCGCAGAAAACCTACAAACTCATGGAAACTGAACAATGTGCAATTGTACCACACCTGGGTCAAAGAAGAAATAAAGAAAGAAATTAAGGACTTTCTAAAATTCAATGGAATGATGACACATCATACCTGAAATTATGGGACACCTTGAAAGCAGTGTTACAAGGAAGTTCATTGCACTAAGTGACCATATGAAGAAAACAGACAATAGTCACATTAGAGAATTAACAGCACAACTGAAAGACTTAGAACAAAAAGAAGCAAACTCACCCCAGAGGAGTAGATGCCAGGAAATAATCAATTTGAGGGCTGAAATCAACAAAATAGAAACCAGGAAAACAATACAAAAAAAATCAATGCAACAAAAAGTTAGTTTTTTGAGAAAATCAACAAGATAGACAAACCTTTATCCAAACTAATGAAAAAGCAGAGAGAGAACATGCAAATTAACAAAATCAGAAAAGGGGAACATAACAACAGACACAAAGGAAATCCAGACAATTTTCAGGTTATACTTTGAAAGCCTGTATTCCACAAAATTTGAAAATTCAAAGGAAATGGACAAATTACTGGATAACTATCACTTACCAAAATGAAATCAAGAACAGACAAACAACTTAAATAGACCTATAACCCGCAATGAAATAGAAGCAGTCATCAAAAGTCTTCCAACCAGAAAAAGTCCAGGGTCAGATGGCTTCAGTGCAGAATTCTACCAGACATTCAAGGAAGAACTAATACCAATACTCCTCAAATTTTTCCATACAATAGAAACAGAAGGTTCATTGCCAAACTCTTTTTACGAGGCCACAATAACCTTGGTACCCAACAAAGACACAACTAAGAAATAAAACTACAGACCAATATCCCTGATGAACATCGATGCAAAAATACTCAATAAAATACTGGCAAACCAAATCCAAGAATACATCAGAGAAATCATCCACCATGACCAAGTAGATTGCAGGGATGGTTTAATATATATTTGAATTCTAATGTTAGGTTTGTATATTTCTAGCTGTGAAATCATGCTCATGTGTTGACTCTTGTCATCATCATATAGCAGCTTGTCTGTAGCAAAAATACAATATTGTGTGATAGTACTCATCACAGTTTTCATCTTGCCAGATTTCTTATAGTTACAAACCCTTCTACATTTACATTCTTGAGTCACGAGAACTAAAGCTCATCTCTTATAGAGAGTATAAGACCAAAATACTATTTACCTGAATTATATGTTCTTATTTCTCCCATTTTGTTAAAAATGATTGATTGTAAACTACAAGTAAGGCAGGGGAAAATACTGAATTTTTTTTTTAAGAGAGTATTTTTCAGATTAGCCTTGACCATTTTGGAATTCACTATGTACACCAGGCTGGCCTCGAACTTACTCTTTCTACACAGCCTGAAAAACTTTTTCTCTGGAGTCTTAAGTTCAGAATGATGATACTGTAGAGTTTTACCTTTGTCCCTTGCATTTTTGCAGAGATACTTCACATAGTTTCCTGGATTCCCTTTACTGCCTTCTTGAATTAATATTTTCAGTATACTTTGAAACATAATCATATATTTTGCTGACTTTGAATCATACAATTTCTTAGTGATTATTCAATAAATTATAATTTACAGCTTGATTTATTGCAGTTTTCTCCAGGATAACATTAGCCTAATATTTATAAAATGTAGGCTTTTCTCTCCCTCACAGCCATTATATCTGTATATAATAATGTAATCTATATCTGAAACATGTCATACATCTAATAAACTATAAAGTCACTATACTAAACAGTTAATGTTTTATAGATTGTGAGATTAGAAAGAACAATATCTTTATAAAATTACTCACATATTACTGTTTCCAACATTCTCCCTTTTTTCCACTAAAAAGTGGGTGTGGTGCCACCTGCATCCAGCCTGACATGTTTCCACTAGAATTTCACTCAATTCTTACTGATTTGAACATGGCTCTGGCTTCCTTCTAAAGAATAGTCTTGTTAGGTGTAGAATTTTAATTGACAGGTTTTCATTTTCTTTTGTTTTTTATGAATATGTCAGTATCTTGCCTTCCAACATCTGGCAGTTTAGATGAAAGGTCAGCTCTTGAGTGCAGTTTTCTCTGCTATAATGAGTTGCTTGTCTCTTCCTACCTTGAGATTTCTATTTGTCTTTTTCTTTATGCAATTTTACTTTCAGTGGGTCTCTTAGTATTTCTTTTAATTGGAGTCTACTGACATATTTACAGCCATGGAATTTTATGGGAATTTTACAAAAATACCTTACCAAATCCTTTATCCTCTTTCCAATGTACATGTGTATCCATTTTTCCAAATGATTACTAAAAAGTCTCATTTTTCAGGTATTTTCATTGAGTACTCACTGAACATGTAAGAAAATATGTCTTAATATAGAGACTGAAGTCATATAAACCACCCAATTCTATCAGTAAGCATGACAGGGGCCATGAATTCATGGAAGTTCACAGTTCATCTATCTTTTGACTATTTCTATTACTAGGTAGTAGACATGGTGTGTATGTAGCACAACAATGTAATGACTTCTCAAATATTAAGAAGTAATAAATGTGTGGCAATAATTTTTAAAGCAATCTATAGCTATGTTAACAATTATCATAAGGCAATAAATACAAAATAATAAGTTTATATATATAAATTTATTAATAAAAGCTTATGAAATTGCAATATATTTTAAATTAGCCAAGAAACATTTAGGTGAAGAATGCATTGCCTTTGAACAAATCCTTCAGTTAAAACCTTTGTTTCCTAACAAAATGTATCACGAAGGACAATTAATTCATCTCTAGGCCTCATCTTCTTCTCTGCTTAGAGACATTTATACTGACAAAGTAACTCGGGATTGTTGAGAGAAATATATGAGGTAACATGTTTAACAGCATGGCCAAGTAAGAACTGAAGATGTACACAGGAATTTTTAGTCAACTTTAAATATTCAGAGATTTTTATTTCAAATGATAGTACTAGCCCTAATCTTTTACCATCTGGAAAAACCCACAGTAGTATCAACAGTGTCCTTTACACACACATGCTGTAATGGGACATGAATTTATAAGAGTTTATAGTGCTAAAATATTTCTTTTAAACCATTAATAATATTCCTTATGTCTGTTACTGCAAAAATTAACATGAATTTCTATAGAGCCTTTTACTTAACAGCCAAAATTTTGTAAATGGAAGAAAAAAAAAAACTCCATGAGTCTAGACTGTGATTCTAAGTAAGTTTATGTAAACTGACCCAATTGTTATTCTTTGTGAGTCTGAGTAATATGATGGGTGTCTACGAGCTAATATCAACAAAAAAAATTGAAAACTGTGGATCATGGACTTTAAAACCTATAAAAATAGTGGGTTTCTTTAATTTGGTTAATTTTAAAGATTAAAATTTGTCTTTTCAATCAAGTAGTTACTTTCTTAGCTGGCTGAATTTGAAAAAGTTGTATTTCATCTTATTTTGTCAAAAATATACTTAAGATTTGATGCACTTGTATTTAAAACAATTTACAAGGGATTAGATAACAAACCCTACCTGAATGAATTTTTAATTGCTTAAAATTCCCTGAAATTGGCTTCACGTTTTACCTTGCCAGGTTACTAAAGATGCTAACCTCATGTAATTCTCACAACACTCCCATGTTAATACACAGATAAGTATTATCTCTCAGGTGCAGATTAGGAAGTTGAGACTTAGGGCAATTAACTAGTCCTTTATGACACAGTTTCCCAGTAAACAGAAGTTTAACTGGAGGCTGTTATGAAAGTGTTTATTCAAAGAAAATGCACTTTAGGAGAAAGTTAATTTCAGAAATGAAGAAACTGAAGGCAAAATGAGTGAAGTATTTGCTTGAGACCACAAGGCCTAACTCCAACCAGGACAAAACATTTACTCAAGCAGTGTTTTGCCAAGTCTCAACTCCTCCTTTTTCTTACTTAAAACAGTCTGTACAATTGTGATAATATGGGTTTCTGCCTCAACAGCAATGCAAAGAGGATCCAGAATGCATTCATGCATTTGGTTGTCGTTTTGAGGTCTACTACATGACAGACAGTTCACCAGACTCTGCACCACTAATTACTTGTTGGTGCCTTTTGAAAAAATTGTCTGGAAATTCCAGCTTCTTAACTGGTAAAATGAAGATGATCAACCTTCCTCAGAACATTGAAATAGGTCATGTTCCTGAATATGACTATCATGGTCTTCAATTGGAGTGGAATTGTTCTGTGATCTCAACAGCACCACTGTGTAAACAAATGGCACATAAATACCAGGTTTCAAATTTGACACTTTCACTGAGCTCCCTAAATTTTATTAAGAGGAAAGGAACAGCCAATACTATCCCCACTACATAGCATATCTCTCTGCTAAGTTTTTGAAGGGGAAAAACATGCAGTCTCTTCAAATGTCTCTGTGGAAATGACAAGAATAAAAATCTGGAATGAGTTTAACAGTATTTCCCCAAATTCCTATCTACCTGGAACTTTAGAGTTTGGCTTTACTTGAAAAATATCCCACATAAATGTAATTAAAGAACCCCACACTTGACTAAGGAAGGCCCAAAGCACAATATCTGGCATCTTTCTAAGAAGAGGGTGAGATACAGAGGAGGAGGCCTTGTAAGCCCGGAGGCAGAGGGCTGAGTACCATACATACACATCAAAGGATCCCAAGAATTGCCAGGAGCTGGCCAATGACAGCAAAAAGCAAGTGCTTTTCACCTGCAGCTTTCATAGGGAGCCTGGCTTGTCAATGTATATGTATGTGGGTATGTATGTTTATATGTATACATATATACCTATATTACATATGTGTGTATACATATATGTGTGTGTGTGTGTATGTGTGTTTATCCCTTCCAAACCTTTCCTTGTGCTCATGACCCTCTGTTAGAAGTACCATAAGCTGTGAAGATACCATACAAGGATTCTAAATTAAAATAGGAAAGCTGATCTTGGCCACGGTTATTTTAAGCTGCCATCAAAGACATTGTAAGCTTCAAAATATCTAAACTAAAGTTAAGCCACTACATGCACTCAATCTCAGCAAGATAAAATTCAAAATCTTATCTGGAGACGCAAATCTAAACAAGATTAGAGTTGCTAGGCATTTCCACTTGGTGTGAAAATTACGTTAAAGCCTAAGTTCCAAGGTAATGCAGTAAATGGATAGCAGACGCTTAAAATCCACTTCCCTGAGCACTGTGCTCTCCAGGCTCTCAATCTTCATGCTGCTGACATTTTGTGAATGATGAATTGGCCAGAGTAGCAGAAAAGAGGTAAACTCAAATTCTGGCTCTCCTTCTCACTGACCCAGCCATAATGCTCACTCTGCAATGGAAAATTAACCTTTCCCAAGTGTCACGCCCTCCCAAAGGTTTCATGTTCTAAGGTATGATACACAATACAAGTTACTACGCTTGTATTTCTCTCTCTGTGATTTACAACAAGCCCAGCATCAATAACAGCTGCTGTTTCCATACATAAAAGGCAAAATATAGACTGTGAAAGGCCAGAAGAGAAGTCAAGAGAGGATCACACTTCTAAAACCGATCCATTGTTTCATTCTTATTATCATCATGACTTCATTTTATTCCTACTGACAACAGAGGACATAAAGAGATGGCTCAAAGGTTTAGAACACTTGTTGCTTTTAAAAGCACCCAAGTTTAGTTCCGAGCTCTCACACTATGGCTCACACCAGGAACTCCAATTGAAGGATCTCACTCCCCTGGGGCCTCTACAGTCACTAAACACTAACATGGCATGTATACCTATATGTAAGCAAACATTCATACACATAGAATATAAATAAATCTTTTTTAAAAAATATCACTCAGAAGTCAGACATTCTTAGAAATATAAAAATACTGTATTTAAAGAAAACACAATGTCATTTTGTGATAGGTTATCCCAGGCCTCAAGAATTCTTCCACAACTGTCCATTATAGAAACATTCAAAATGTGAACTTCAAGAATCCTCAGAAAATCAGAAGAATCATGTCACTATAGAAAGTTCATAATCAATTGCAGGAGCCAACACCTACCTTGTACAAATAAGGTTTCTAGGGCCCCAAACTATAAAATGGTATTGTGGGATAAATTGAGCCCTTTCCTAACAACAACCGCAAAATTGGATGCTGAAGTCTGGCCCCAGTACTTTAGTATGTGGCAACTGTGAGTCTTCATGGAAGGAACTAAGTTAAAATGAGGTCCTCAGAGTAGGCGCTCTAATTCAGTATTATCAGTGTCCCTAGAGAAAGAAGACAATGGTATACGGAGAGTCACAGAATAAAAGCCCAGAGTCACAGGGACAAGGCACCTATGTATTAGACAAAGAAGGATGGTAGGACAGATCATGTATCTCAGCTGTAAGAAAGGGTGTCATGGTATCTTGGCTTTGGCATTCCAGCATCCAAAACTATGAGGTAATAACTACTTCTGGAAAATGCAGCACCTAAAGTATGCTGTCATCGAAGCCTGACAGCCTTCTCGGCAGTTTGTCTTCTATTGTATAGTGATGAAATAAGAAGACACAGCCAAGACCCAGAATTCCAGACTCCAAAATCCACTCTATAGCTTACCTTGACTAACAGTTAACCTCTCAATTGCATAGAAAGTTCTTGTCCTTTAAACCAGTGGACTTGCTTTTACATCTGCTCTGATTTCTCCTCAGCCCTCTACTGCTGCCTTCTGTACCTCAGGTGCCAGGGCCATGCCTTTTACACTTTAGATCTTCCAGGGCATTGACCCAAATAAATCTCTGTTCTAAACTTAACAAAATAAAACTCAATATTCTATGATTTTAAGGGTCTTGCTAAGTATGTTTCTATTCAACTGCTGTACATTCCATCTCCACATCATTAGGTATTTTCACAGATGTCTCATGAACTCAGAACTCAACCTGTACAAACCAAACAATACCCACCTGCTGTCACATGACCAGCCACTAGTTGAGACCACCTTATGAAAATCATCCCTGCTCCTTGCACTGGGCAAAGGCACTGAGTTTCGACTTCTGCTCATTTTCTGGAATGGTCTAGACAGTGTCTTCTCCATGAGGTAATTTCTAGTTCAAGGTCCAGCCCACAGTTTAGCACACTTCACTAATAGAGAACCTTCCTGAGAATCCACAATACTTCAGAAATGATTTGGCATTTATATGGCATTGTATGTTATTCTTTGAGTTATTATTTCAATCTTCTGCCTGCCACCTGGATGACAGATTCCTCAAGAGCACCATCTGTATCCAATATTCCATCTTATTTACTGACTCTAGCTTAATGATTCTCTGTAAGGCATTCAATAGCTGTTACAGGGAGGGTGTCACACAAGGTCACTAACCCCATTAAAACTCTACATATGAACAGAAGGGGAGGGAGAACATTTCACATCCCAGTAAGGACTGTAATGGAAATGAACAGGGCTATTGGCATGGCCAACTGCACACAGGTGGGTAAGATAATACATAGCTTCTATTTTAGTCAGGGTGGCTATGGGAAATTTCTCTGAGAAGAGAACATATGAGTTTTTGGCTGGTACCTCAAAGCAATCAATGAAGGGCTAGACAGTGGCAGAGTGTATGTGAGGGCCCTGCAATGGAACACTGTGAAATTGTTGAAAGGAACTCAGTCAGAGTGCCAGGTAAAGACTTTTAAGGGGGGGCATTAATAAAACATGGGTTACAGTTTTAGATTAGAGTAATTTCAAAGTAACGAAGAAACAGTAAGGGTGACAAAGCAGGAGAGAGTATAATGTAAAAGCCACTGCAGCAATCCAAGGAAGAACTGATGATGACTGGGGTGCAGTGAGCAAGGAGACTGGTAACAGCTGTGGAAGACATAAGCTACCGTTTAGAGATGTAACCACTAGAATACATATGACTAATTTGGGTAAGCAGTGCTAGACTTTGCTGTTACTCATGTACAGAGAATACTGCATGGTATGTGATGGACCAGATGGACCATCACAATACGTTTGGATATACATTTTAGGTAATTTGTTACACCAACCTTACTTGGTGGTGACATCTTATTCTTCTTTTGCTTTTTCTTTCTTTTTTTGTTCCGTTTGTTTTTCTAGACAGGGTTTTTCAGTATAACAGCACTGGCTGACCTGGAACTACCTCTATACATTAGGATGGACTCAAACTCACAGAAATCCACATGCCACTGCCTTCTGAATGCTGGAATTAAAGATGTGCATTGCCAACGCCCGGTGATGTCTTATACTTCTTAGAGGTTGTTGAATTCAAGGGGAAGTCCCAAGTAGACTGATGGATGTATGAAATGGACATAAAGACCAGGTCTTCACTAAGTAAATACATGTATGGAAGCCAACAACATACACCTGCTTTTTAAACTTAATGAAATGAATAGGAATGGGTGTGTATTAGAGGAAAACCAGCATTTTTCTCTCTGTAGGTCCTACAAACCTAAAGGGCAGCACAAAGCAATGAGAAAAACAATTTGCCTAGAGTCTCTGATGTTGCAGAAAAGATGCTTCAACCATGTGCAATCTGCTAAGAGGTTGAACAAAAAAACAAACAAAACAAACAAAAACCCATAAAAGTGAAAGCTTGGTACATAATAAAGAGGCAATGAATACATTTTCTAAAGGTTTCAGCTAAATGGCAATGAAAAAAGTCAAACTGAATGAAGGGAAGAATAAGAAAAGAAAATAAAAGGACAGAATGCGCTGGCTACTTTTACGACAACCTGAAACTAGCAAGAGTCATTATGGAAAAGGTATTTTCAGCTGAGAAAATGCCGCTTCTGAACTGGTCTACAGGCAAGTCTGTGGTACACTTTCTTGACTGATGATTGAGGTGGTCAAGGGGTGTAAAAGAAAGCAAATCAACCAGCCACGAGGAGCCAGTAGGCAGCATCAGCTATTGCCTCCACACTCCCATCCTGCTTGAGTTCCCTACCTCACGTCCTAAAATGATGAACTGTAACATGGAAGTATGAGAAAAATAAATCCTGTCCTCCCCAGGTTGTCTTTGGTCATGGTGTTTTATCAAAGCAAAGAGGAAGAAGAGGAAGACGAGAAGGAAAACACACAACCATCATCATCAAATGACAAACAAATCAGATAATGACAAGAGTATATGTACTTTGTCAATGACTTCACAAAACTAGGTAGCAAACACTGACACATCATTTGAATCAGCAGAAGATGTAGCTTTGATCCCTTTGAAGGGAAAATGAACTGAGGCCTTAGGTAAGGGTGATTTGCATTTTTAATATTATTTTTTCTTTCTTTAATATTTTTTATTAATGTACATTGGTGTTCTGCCTGCATGTGTATCTGTATGAGGTTGTTGATGCCCTGGACCTGTAGTTACAGACAGTTGTGAGCTGCCATGTGGGTGCTGGGAATTGAACCTGGGTCCTCTGGATGAACAGCCAGTACTCTTAATCACTGAGCAATCTCTCCAGCCTAATTTGCATTTTACATGATACAGAAGTGAAGCGCTAATCCTAAGAGTTATGACAACAAACTGAAAAATTCCCATGAATAATATGACTCTCATTTAGAAGAAAAATCCACCTATACATAAATGAACAAGGCAAAAGACAGCTCAACCTTATTTCACAAAACTAAAGCCTTATACTTAGAATCTACTGTATTATGAGAACATTTAGAAAAATAACAATGGGAGAATAATACAACATACATAATACTAATCTATAAAGGGAATGAGACAACCAATGCAAAGTAAAGGATAAGAACAATGGTGGTATAGAATTTGTGGTAGTGCCCAACCAAAGACAGGTCCAACTTGAGGCCCATAGCACAAAAGGGACACTGCCTGGATGGCCAGAAACTGGAGGCTGGACAGCACCGATAGCTAGGATAGAACCAAACATCACACACACACACACACACACACACACACACACAGAGAGAGAGAGAGAGAGAGAGAGAGAGAGAGAGAGAGAGAGAGAGTCAATGAAATGGAAATGACTACTATCATAGTCTGCTCTAATCATAGATTGGTACTTAGCCCAATTATCATCAGAGAGGCTTCATCTATCAACTGATGGGAGCATATGCAAAACAAATATTCGACAGAGCTCAGAAAACCCCCATGGAAGAGGGGGAGGAAAGACTGTAGGAGCCAGAGGGGTCAAGAAGAACATGGCCCGCAAAATCAATTAATCAGGACTCAAAGGGGCTCACAGAGACTAAAGCAACAACCAGAGAGCCTGTAAGGGTCTGAGCTAGGTCCTCTGTATATGAATTCTGGGTATATAGTTTGGTATTCTTGTGTGTCTCCTAAGATTTGCAGTGGGGCTGTCTCTGACTCTTTTACCTGCTCTTGTGATCCTTTTCCGCCTACCGGTTTACCTTGTCCAGCCTTGGCATGAGGGTTTATGCCTAGTCTCACTGTAACTTGTTATGTAGTGTTCAGTTAATTTCCCTAGGAGGCCTGCTCTTTTCTGAAGGTAACCTCTGGGGCAGAGGTTATGTCAGGAAGAGAGACTAGGAATGGAGGAGGGTGAACACGATTGGAATGTAATATATGAGAGGAGAATTGAAACAACAAGAAAAGGAGGAAAGAAAAGGAAAAAATGAACAAAAGAAAGAATGAGCAACAAGGTAAGGACAATCTTGCATTTTAAAGAATTTCCTTTAAATTTCATCAATACAGAATAATGTTATTCTGAGATGTGCTTTAGTAATACTGCAAATAGAATCATACATAAAAAATCCTCCAGTTGCCTAGATAGCCCGCCATGAATTTCTCCCCTACAAATCTGAATATAGAAAGATGGTCTGGTCTTGTTTAATATGCCTTGTTATGATTGTAGCAGGTAGTGATATTTTTTAATTTCAGTTTACACAATCAAATGAGACATTTAATAACATAACTGTAAAGCTCAGCATGTCTGGAGATACAGCACACTTACCATGCTATGAACCCCACCTAAACACAGAATCAAAGAGAGCACAGAGGGCCTACCTTCCCTGATGGCCGTGAAAGGTGTCCCCTCTTCCTCCTGCAGTCTGATCACCTTTAGAGCCACCAGCTTCCCATTTACCCTGCAGGAAACCAAAGAACAGGTGAAAGGGATTGCAGAACTCTATCTGCTATGGTTTGGATTATGGCCCTGAAATTTCTGATCTATACAATTATGCATTGAGAATGTCAATGACTCAAATATTCTGCCGCAGCCATATTGACTTCAGGAAGGCTGGGTTTCCTAGATCATTGTGAATATTCACAGTGTAAATATACTTGTAATAGGTTAAGGTAGAATGTGATATTTTTGTGATTTAGTTTTTCCCTTCCAGTGAAATTAAAGTCCAACAAAACCACTTGACAATGATTCTCAGTTTAATTAAAAACAAAGCAGTGGCATGAATATTTTCCTTTGTTTCTCAAACTGCATTTTCACTCTAGAATAGTGTTATTTAATTCCAAGGACAGAAACTTGACACTCCCACTACTTTCATCTCTCACCCCACCACATCTTTCCCAGTTTTTAAATAAGAGGTCCTGAAAATTATATTTCTTCTGGTTGTGTTTTATATTGTGGCATACCATCAAAAATTTTATGAATAGGGGCCTGGAAAGTTAGCACTGGCTGCTCTTCCAGAGGACCAGCGTTTACATCCCAGCACCCACACAACAACTCACGACTATAACTTCAGTTCCAGGGTCCCAGCACCCTCACACAGGCACACAGGCAGGCAAAACACCAATGCACAAAAAAAAAAACAAAAATAAATAAATATACTATAAATGAATATACTATCACAAATTACAAAATACATAACCAAAGCAAATAGTTCGTTGAAACACATTCTGCATGTGTCAGCTCTAATCAAAGGTAAGATTACACTATGGAGACCGTTATCCAGTCATTCCGTTACTATCAACATCAGAGATCTAACTATATATTCTGGTCCTCTTCATTGCTTCATTTTCTACTTTTACTAAGCTTGATGGAATATCTTATTTACTTGCCCTGTTTATTAAAATGTTTTAAAGGAGATAGTAAATGTAAAAAGTACAAAAATAATTAATGAAAATCAAAGCACCCTGACATACTCCTCTCACCTCCCAACTCCCATCCTCTGAAGCCAATACTGACTGCTGTTCAGATATACTCTCATGTCTATTTTCATACATAAAGTATATGTGTATATGTTTACATCACTGGCACGCGTATACATATACACCTGCAAAGTACAGAAAGCCACATACAGAAATGTTGGTATATGATACATAGTATACTGCATCCCCTTGTATAACTATAACATAATTTCATACTAGTCTTCAGCTAATGGTCATCTAACTCATTCACAACGTTCTGCTACGACAGGATTTAATGATATCCTTGCATAATTTACCCATATTTTTAAAGATGTAACAAATCTGCCCTCTCCCCACCCCCCCCAAAAAAAAGGCCAGAACACACACAATTTCAAGTATTTTTTATGAAAATTCAAACTTCTTTGTACATAGCAGAAACCAATTTACGTTTCGTATAGCAACAACCACAGTTCCCATTCCTTTCCTGCCTCCTCTATGTTACCAATATTTGGTTTGCTAAACTTATAGGTCAGCATGGTTTCTTATTATAATTGTGATTGCTACCAGAAATCTTCAGGGTATCCAAAGTGGAGAGCTCATGTGACCCAGAGAATTCTGTGTCTGAGTCTGAAATAAGTATGTTAACGTCTTTAAAGTAAATAAGTAAAAATTTAAAAATCACAATATCTAACTAATGTTATGAGTAGGACTAACTTATGTTTGTTCAAAATACTGTCCCAGAAGGGAAACCCAGAAGCCAAAGTTTTCAACACAATCCAACTGCTACGTGGCATTTCTCCCTATGCTCACTGACACTCCACTGTTACTGGTGATGGCAATGGGATAGGGACATCTTGCTACAAGGCTTCACCATGTGCAGTCTTCCTCCTGGAAGTCACATTCTTGATGCTTTGTCTGTATCTCAGCTGGGAGGCAGGCCTAACAATTCTCTGCTGGGCAAACTCCTCTTCTGAGTGCATCATCACCTTGACTTTCCCAAACCTGTTTGTGCTCTGGGTACCCAGGTGCAAGCATCAACAAATGCCTGCTTGTGCGGTTCAGCTGGCTTCACAGCCTGTGATCCTCACTTTGTGCTTGAGAAGCCTTTGGCAGGGATTGAGGCTGCTATGCAGTCAGAGCTGACATCTGCACAGACTTCTCAGCCCAGTTGAGCTCATCAGTAGCTCCCACAGGAGGCAGTAACTGATTCCAGGAACGCCTTGGAATGTTCCCCTCATTTACAGACATTTTCCTCTCACCCATAAAACACAGACACCACCTTCTTCCCACAAAGCTTTCCACTTCCCTTGGGAAGCATTAAACTGTATGTACTAGGAACTAAATTCTGGAATATGGGATCTCAAGCTTCTAAAGGCCATGCACTCCAAACAGGCCCTGGGACCATGAAACAAGACTAGTCCTGAGCACACTGAAAACAAAGGTGCCTTTACTTGACTTAACAGTTATTCCTGAGATGCAAGTCAGTGTGGTGGCTTGAATAAGAATGGCCCCATAGGCTCTTATATTGAACGCTTTGTCTCCAGGGAGTGGAAGTGTTTGAAAGGAGAAGCATCAGGAGCTGTGGCCTTATTGGAATAGGTATAGCTTTGTTGGGGGAGTGTGTCACTGGGAGTGGACTTTGAGGTTTCAAAAACCCGTGCTGGACCTCTCTCTCTTCCTCTCTCTCTCTCTCTCTCTCTCTCTCTCTCTCTCTCTCTCTCTCTCTCTCTCTCTCTCTCTGTCTGTCTCTCAATCAGAATGTAACTCTCAACTATTGCTCCAGTACCACCACACCTCCACCATGATGATAGTAATGGACTAACTCTCTGAAACTGTAAGCAAACCATAGTTAAATGCTTTCTCTTATGAGTTTCCTTGGTCACATGCTCTTCCCAGCAACATAACAGTGACCAAGATAGCCAGACTCCCTCTGAGCCCTCTCAAAGACCAATCTACATCATTCCATAGTGACTAAAACATTTCCTCTCAATTTACTTTCTACTAATACAAGAGCCAGTTTCATGGAAATATTCTAAAATTTCCATGAGCTGAAATTCCAAGTGTTAAGGTGTCTTTTTGTTTGTTTAAATTTTATTTTGTTTTATGTGCATGAATGTTTTGTCTGCATATAAGTCTATTCATCATGCCTGTGTCGGTGCCTGACACCTCTGGAACTGGAGATACAGATGGCTGTGAGTCACAATGTGGGTGCTGGAAATCCAACTCAGTCTTCTGGAAGAGCCAGTGTTCTTAGATCTGAGCACTCTCTCAAGCTCCAAGTGTTGGTGGATTTTGTGGGCTATAATCATTTTAGTTGTTTCTGACATTGGTATTTTAGATATCATATCATACAAAAAATTAATTTAAACATTATAAGCTCCAGAAATAGTGACTGCTTCATTCACTACTGTGTATCCTATAAACAGAACCTTTCTGGCACAGCATATAGTGTAAAGAATGAATATGATGTAATTAATTCATGGATACTTTCCCCTTCATTTATGCCAGATATATCCAGAATAAGGTAGAAAAATTATTATTTCCAAAATTTTCAGAGACACAAAAGGTTGTATGAAACTTCATTGTATAAAACTTCATTCATTATTTCCTTTTGTCTTTTGTGGTTTTTCCCTTCCTCAGATTAAAAGGGAAGTCTTTCTGCTTCTTATGCATATGGTGACAAGTTTTCATTTTGTGAAAGTTTTAGAATTTGTAGACTATTTTAACCTTTCCACAGCCAACACACACATTGTAAAACAGTGACAACTCTTTAATAATATAAGCCCAGAGCTCTAGTCAGCATCTCTCTCCTCCAAGGGCTTCACACTCGGTTTCCACTAGGAACCATAGTGATCAATAAACTGCTCTTTAACCTGAGTTACCGTGACTTTCTCCTTCCTTAATTAGATTTTCTCTGAATGTCTGGGCACTCAACTAATGCTAAGTCCTTCAGCTTCAAAGTCCAGTAAAAATGTTAAGTCCACGCTCAACAATTCGAAAAAGATCTTTGAGAAAGTAATATAAAATTGACTAATGTTCTAATTTTTGTACATACATATATCTTAAACTTCAATGCTATTATCTAACATACTTAAAATTCTGAAGTAGTAACTATGCATGTATTTCACTTCTTAAAGGTATCAAATTAAGATGCTAGCCCTTAAAAAGCAAAAATAGAAAAGCCATATTTTCTAATTATCTTGTAATATGAAACTATTTTATGAGGGCTCAAAACATGCAATTCAAACAGTGATTTAAATAAACATAAAATTCAAATTGAATCAATAAATAGTGATGTTTACAGAAAAACACTGAAGATTCTCTTTTAACAAGTCATATTAATTAAATCAAAAGCTAATGAATAAAAGGCAATCAAGGTTTGATTGCCAGTGGAAACATTAATTCAGATAAATAACATGGTGTGTAAAATATGCTTTAACTTGTGTTAATATTGCCTTACAGCATGCCATAGAGATATTGCCATTTTTACCTCCAGTTGTTATAAGCTACACAAGGAGCCATTTTATTTCAGACACAACCACCATTACCAATATGGCATCACTATGAGATACAATCTAAGCTCCAGGAAGAGTAACTCTGTGATCTAGTCTGGTCGTTATGTCACAAGGAATGAGTTAACCAATGCAGCACACACAAGGTAGAGATGCATAAATAGCTATTGGGGGGAACTTCAGTCACAGAGGCCTGGGAACACTAGGTGGCTAGGCAGAACCATGTTCAAGGAAGATCTAACTTCAAACAAACTCTGACCACACCTTCAAAACTCTAAACTTTGAAATGTGTCTGCAATTCCATGTGCCGCTTGACACCTAGACACATAAAAAATTCTCTGGTTAGAGTCAAGCCTAAAGTACAGAACTTTTAAACAAAAGCAACAGCCTACTGATTATTATTGTTGTTATTGTTATCCAACCATTGGATTTGTTTATTTCTAGTTCTGTAAAACCTATAGGGACTCCCCACTTTGCTCAGGGCACAGTTTCCAGATTCAAAATCGATGCTCAAACAGAATTTCCACGTACATAACTAATTGTCAAAGAAAACCTGGAAAGGCTTCTGTTCTGTTAGTTACCTCAAATTAAAGGATAAGTTAGTACAATACAACAAAATACAAATATCATCTAGGTCACCTTGGGAAGAAGAGTGCATGTGCTAACACCCAGAAGAGATTTCGTCTGGAAGATATAAAGGAAATTAAAGCAATATAACTAGAATAAATTTAATATATCTGGGAAAAAATATATTATGCCTTCCTCATCCATTATGATCTTGTATCAAGAGAAAGAACTGAGGATTTTGTCCCTACCTGTGTTGACATGGAGGTGACAGTAAGCCAAGGCAGAGCCAGAACAGGGATTAGGGCTGAGTTTGTAATTTTGGAGCAAAGTTATTAAAACTATCTGCAAAATTATCCTAAACATACTTCATTAATTAACAACCTCTCTTCAAACTAATTCAAATGTTCAGTATCTAGTGTTAAAACTTACGAAGTTAATTAACTGTTTTGTGGCCTCCCTGATGTCCCCATCTTTCAAAATATCCTGTGAAACAATTATCCTTGGAGTTTTTCTCAAAAGTAATAGAAGGAATTAAATGACAAGATCAGATATGGGGCTGACAGTGCTTAAAGGTATGTGACAGGTTGCCAAGTATTTACTACAACTATGACTTCTATTAATTATTTTCCCCACAAACACAGAAAGAAAAGAAGAACAAAAGAGTTGGGATGGTAAGGAGCACTATAAGATTCTGTTTTCCAAATGTAACATGGCTCTCATTTTCATGAACTCATAGCAGCTGTGATTATCTGCACAGGACCTGCACAAGATGGAACCCATCAACATTCCACCATGGATGGGAGAGACTTAGTAGATCTCACTGCTCTCCAAGAAGCTACTAGCTATTACTGGCTGCTGGAGGAGGTGGGGGAATTTCATAGTAGTGGTAGCCACTGATAGCTGTCATTGCCCCAATAAGTTATCTCCCAACAGAAAGGAAGGTCAGGAAGCTGAAGTTACAGTACAGGGGAAAGAGTTAGTATTAATTCTGGGGCAAGAACAATGGAGAAAACAAACTTCTTAAGACAAGACTGCTAGAATGTCAAGGCAAAATGGACTGAGTCTTGGGAAATTAGAACGATTACTTCTAATTTCCTGATTTCAACATGTGGGCATTTGAAGGTACCATTTGTTGATATGAAGGGAACTAAAACCTGGAAAGACAGACACAAGTTCCAAGAATTGTACTTGATTAAGATGTTTGACTGGAAACATTAAATGGGGATGCAACTGATATACTGATATTTATAAGTCTGGATCTTGATACAGAACTCTAAGCCAGACATAAACTTGTGATTCATTTGTACTATAAGGAACAGACAGGATTTTGAGTTATGAAAACACTCAAAACAGAGATGGGAGTAGGGAAGAATTTGATGAGCTGAGGGTGATATTCTTGATCTGGAAAAGCATGAAGAATGAGGGTAGGTACCACTTTAGTAGACAAAGAAACAAGAACGGGCTGTGCATGTGGAAGACTGTTGGTCTTGGCTGGTGTCTTGTGTAAACAGTGACATGAGGCAAGAGACCGGACCTGAAAGTACTGTGGAAGCAGGGGAATGAGGAGGTTACTTTTAAGGATGCTGCCAGCAGAGCTGAAGGCCTCTGCAGGCAAGCAAGGCATGCAGCAGGATTGGGCCAGTCTTTCGACCTGTACTGCATATTAGACCCACCCATGAGCTACACAACAACAATAGCCAGTCATGCCTCTGATTTATCTGGTGTGCACTTGGAGAAGGGGTAAAGCCATGGCTGGGGGGAGGGGGAGAAAAAACAAAAGCTTCTCACTGTCTCTTTTCCTTTGCCTGGTCTCTTACACTGATGCCTCCTTGTCACTATAAATATGCAAAAATGCCCTGACATTGTGAGTCCCTTATGCATCTTAGCTGAAAGCTTCTTGCAAACACTCAGCTGCCTGCCCTTCTCAAGCTTAGCTATCAGGAAGCACAAGCGACCAGATGTGCTGTATTAGTGCTGAGCAGAGCAGGACACTCCCCATTCAAGGAACTGAACCTGGTATAAGCATTCACAAAACTGTGACAGCCACAGAACTCTGTGAACACATTGGCTATGTGGAAGAACATCCCCTGTGAGTTGTCATCATGGACCTTGCAATTACACTATCTCTCACCTTTTGAAATATGATCCAGGAGTATGAATTCTCTCTAATAAATCCTCAACCCATTAACAGGTACCTAATGCTCATGCCTCTAACCACTGATTCTATATTTCAATCCTACCTACAACAGGCACCTAGCCTCCCCCATTCTCATCCTCAAAAGATTAAAACATGGAACTCAGGGAGGCCAACAATGTACTTTCTGATACTGCACTCTGGACCAAAAAAATCTCATCCTCATTTCAGTGCCCATAGCTTCAAGTGCCTGTGTCTCTCTGTCTCTATTCCTCTGCAATACAAAAATAAAAAACCAGGGAAAGATATTGGAGTTCAAGCTGAAGATGAGAAAAGCAAAGCAGCATCCAGTAGCTCTTACCTCTACCTCGGACTGAAAGGACAATCCTGTCTCCATGAATCATCAGTGTGGCTGGAGACTGAATGCCACACGAGACTGAGAGCTTCTGTCTTATATACCTCTCAACTGCTGGGAATAAAGGCATGCACCACTGCCGCCCAACCTCTATGGGATTAAAGGTATGTGGCTGCTTGGATTAAAGGTGTGTTCTACCACTGCCTGGCCTCTATGTCTGTGGCTATCTTTGCACTCTCAACTGTCTCTTTTCCATCTCATCCCCAATTCCACTTTCCCAATCATGTTGGATGTTCAGTCTCTTATCCAGGCCGTTCATGCTCCTCTTATAGCCAGCCATCAGCTCTCTATCACTGATAAGTACATGGACAGTCTAAGCCATTAGACTATGCAGGAAAATCTGTGCATAGCACAGCTTCACTCAGGGCTCAGTGGTAACACCTGAGCCCAGGACTCACTTTGTAAAAGACGTACTGAAATAGCACACACTAGAGTCCACACTGCTCTTAACCTTACTTAACCAGCCTTCCTCAACTCTCCCTTGCAACAGCAAATCCAACGTCTCAGAACTTTCTTTCCTACCACTATCTAATCAAATACATGTATCAACATATATAGGCAAGAAAACATGCTGACTTGTTAAACTAGTTCACTAGTCTTCTAGAGATACAGTTTAACACTCTTAAGAGAAAAAGTTATTCAAGGATGGCATGATTTTTCCCAATCTCTTAACCTCTACTTCAGAACTGTTCAGAATTCTCCAAACAACATTCTGTTCCAACTGTTCAAGGAGAGCATGCAGGGAAAAAAGCCATCCCCACATGATGTCCTCAGGTCTGTTTCACAGCATCCATTACTTTGAACATTCAGACACTTCAGGGCTACTAGTATCTTGCAGTTTTTCATAATTTCTACAGAAAATTGAGAGTTAAATAAAAATCTCAAGTACAGATTTCCTTAAAATTTTACAGAATAGTCATCTCTGGTCTGAAAGCAAATTTTTAGAGAACCACCATACAGCACACATCTGATTGTACAAGTCCCTCCTGTGCCTGTCTGCTCTGCACTTGGGGACTGAATTGAATTCTCCTTGATAGTAATGATACAAGCAAAAGGGAAGGTAAATAATTGCATCTGTTCTTTGTCATCTTTCTATGTAAGTGGACCTGAAGCCTGAGCTCCTCAGAGGACTTCCTACATCTCAAACTAGGGTAATCTGGACTCATCTGGTCTGGTTGGGGTTCAAGAAATTATCATCATTTATCATGCTATTTCACCTTCTGCTCGATTAAAGCAGAGGACTTTAAATTTCTCAGGCCTCTGAAGACAAATGTCACAGAGGCACAAGGAAGCCCTCTGGGAAGAGCAAGAAGCAGCTCATAAACAATTGAGGAGATGACCAGCTAGGGATGAGATAAAACAGTCCTCACCAACCCAAACACATGATGGACAAAGGGAACAAACTGCAGTTTGGCCTCTGTTCCCGTGTGATAAACACTAGGACCAAAAGCCACATGGGGGGAGAAAGGGTTTATTTGGCTTCCATCGTGGACCAAAATCACTAATGAAAATCTCTAATAGTTCCTTATCAGGAAGCTTTATAGAGTCCCACAAAGTAAGACCTGAAACTATGTGATACTCACTCATAAAAACACAACATACATGAACCCATGTGTACTAAAATTTAAGAATGAAGAGAAGCTACGTCAAAGAATCACCAAATACGAAAAAAAAAAAAAAATACCAGCAGCCATGACAGAAGAGTTTCTTTTTTGTTTTGTCCTCATCCTGTGTTTCAAGCACACTTGTCTGGAGAAACATATCACAAAGGGCTTTGAAAATGCTGCATTTCACACTTCTGGAGAAATCAAATTTTCTCTTTCTGAAGTCAAGCTGCCACTTCAAATGGATTGTCATCTTCAGCAGGATTTTTTTTATTCCCACCTCTTGGACAGAAAATGGTTTCAAGGAGCCAAAACGAAATACACTTCCCTGATATTACCTCTTTCCCCAGTCCTGGGTTGCTTCTTATGCTCTGGCTAATTCTTAATCATCACATCTCAACCTTTCCTAAAAATGAAAGGCAAATCTATTCACTTGACTTTTTTTTTTTAAAAAGTGTTCCTACATCCTCACAGCCACAGTGGGCCATCAGCTGAGCTGGGGTGATTGGAAAGCAGATAAAATCTGATGTTCAACCTTACAGCACTCCAACCCTCCCAGTCATCTATGTAACAGGGCCACAAGTGCTCCCTGGCCTTGGCCCAGGCCCACACATGGAGCATGGCAAGACAGAAATCACGTCCTGACTTTCGGCATAAAAGTGTCCCTGTAGAAGGCAGATGAGATGCACCAAAGAGCACATGGCTGATTCACTGCAAGATTTTGAAGAGTCCCCAAATACTCATTGCCAACTGGTGTTCACCACAGAGATCTTGCTTTCCCCACTCAAAAAGAGCCATACAAAATTAAGTGAAGTTTAGAGGTACTGGATCAAACAATTAATGCAACCCCAGAGAGCCATCATGACAGGGCATTCAGAGTATCCTCTATACGTTCTAACGAAAACTTAAAAACACACAGGGACCTGTGGTTTATGTTCCAGCTCACAAAGAAAAGCAATATTTCCTTTTTGGTGATTGCCTGCAAAGATACGTGGAGAACTAACAGAAGGGCTCCAGACTGCAGTAACCCAGGATGGTTGCAGGAGGAGGGTCTTTATCCTCTCCTATGAAAATGGCATTGATTTCACAATCATGGAAGACATTAAATATATTCAAAAGGAAATTTAAAATACTATCAAATCCAGGCACATTTATTTCCTGTGATTTAAATCTTTTATGGTAAATGGACTTCCCAACAGTGTTATACAATGCTATTCAGCTCCACGCATGATCTCAAGCTAAAAGAAACCTTAAAATGGTTTGTTTTAGAAGCAAGTCAACCTAGAGATGGAGAAATTTCCCTGACCCTGTTGAAGGCAACCGATCATAATTCACACATTCCCATAAGGTATATTAAAGAAAGATCATTATAAAATACACCTGTAATTGGTAAAAAGAAAGATGTAACATTGTCTTATTCCTTAAATCTAGCAGGAGGGCCAGAGTACACATTAGCCTGATTTGGGATGAACTAGTTTCATATAGTCAATAAATTACAAAAAGGAACAAAGAAAAAGAAAAGAAGAAAGAGAAAGGCCCTGTAGTGTGTGTAACTCAGAAGGACAGGACTCTCCCTGACATGTGTGGCTCCCATCTCTAGCACAAAACAAAGCTAACGCAGGAGGGGAGTGCCTTTAACTCAAAGACAACCCTGTTCCTGAATGCTTTTGTAAAATGTGTGGCAGCACCTAAGGGATGAACATTTCCACTGGTGCATTTCTTGCCTGCAATACCTCAGTACAATAGATACACTATGAGCTCACTTTCTCAAGCAAATGAGGTATACACCATGGCTCAAACAACTGCTAAGTGCAGATCTGAGTTTTGGATCTAGGTCAGTCCTCTTGTAAACTTGTAGAAGTGATAAACAAACCTGCCAAGGGAGGTCTGAAGCACACTCATAGCACTTCCCTCATCAGAGGTGCAGGGCTTCTTCCCAAGATACTCAGAACCAAATTATTTATCTTTATGTGTTTGAGTGTGAGAGTATGTGTGTGTGTAGTGAAGATAGAATTTAGAATGAAACTAAAGAAAACAACCTTTGAGGTAATGTCCATCTGAAAAAGTTAAATATGTATTTTGAATCCTAAACAATAAAAAAATAATAAATTACATTCATAAAACCTACCAAACATACTATGTCCTGAGCTCAGGTTAAACAAATCATACATTTAGTACCTTTTTTTCATCATTTTTAATATTTATTTTACATACCAACCATAGTTTCCCCTGCCTCCTCTCCTCCCGTAACCTCCCCCACCTTCCTTCTACCCCCCCCCCATGCCATCCACTCCTTTTCCCTCTACCTTCAGATGGGTAAGGCCTCCCATAGGAATCAACAAAGCATGACACATCAAGTTGAGACAGATCCAAGCTCCCCCCCCCCCGCGCCCTGCGTCAATGCTGAATAAGGCAACCCACCATAGGGAATACGTTCCAAAGAGCCAGCTCATGCATCAGGGACAGATCCTGGTCCCACTGCCAGGGGCTCCACAAAAGACCAAGCTACACAACTGTCACCCAGATGCAGAGAACCTATGTTGGTTCCATGCCAGCTCCTTAGCTGTCCAGCTAGGGTCCATGAGCTCCCACAAGCTCAGGTCAGCTGTCTCTAGGACTATAAATTAAGCACACTAAAATATTTCATAAATCCCCAGGATGTCAATACCATGGTTATATACACATACTATAAAATGTGAGAGTAAATTATGATTATTACAACAAAGTAATGTGAACACAGGGTTTGCTAAATTCACCCATGCATTGTCTGAGGTGTTTTCTGGACAGACACATTTGAGCTCATCACAGTCATTCACATCACTGTCCTGTAGAGCTATTCTGCAGTGTTTTCAGTGCTATGGTACAAAAGAAACCCACCGGGTCTTATATAAAAATTACTCCATAAAGTTTTAGCTGCCAAGTTTAGCTTCTGCTAAGAAATCTAAATACTTTTTTTGTTTTCCATTTTTTTTTAATTTAAATGAGAAACGATCTTATTTTATATATCTATCCCAGGTCCCTTTCTTTCCCATTCTCCCATGCCCCCCACCAACCCTCATTCCATCCCTCTTCTGCTTCATGGAAAGGGTGAGGCCTTCTATGGGGGATCATTAAAGTCTGTCATATCATTTGAGACAAGGTCTAGGCCCTCCCCCATGTGTCTAGGCTGAGAGTATCCCTCTATAAGGAGTGGGCTCCCAATGCCCATTTGTATAATAGGTATAGATACTGTTCCATTATGAGGGGCCCCATAGGCTGCCCAGACCTCTTAACTGACACCCACATGCAGAGGGCATGGACCCATCCTATGCTGGTTTCCCAGCTGACAGTCTGAGGTGCATGAGCTCCTCCTTGTTCAGGTCAGCTGTTTCTGTGGGTTTCCCCATCCTGGTCTTGATTTCTTTGCTCATCAGTCCCCCCTCTCTACAATTCCAGGAATTCGGCTCAGTATTTAGCTGTGGGCCTCTGCTTCTAAATACCTTTCATGTAAGACAACACAACTTAGCCCCTTTGAGAAAAATCCATGTTGGTTTCTTTCTTGCAACCTAGCTTCAATAATCAAATGAAGTCAACTATCAGAAATAAGGGCTAAAATAGCAAGCTGCTTAAGAAGACATATTACCAAGGTTTTGTTTTGATGCTGTTCACAGAACAAGGTATTTAGGTTATTCCAACATGTTTGTCTGTCTGCCTGTCTGTCTCTATCTATCTAGCTATCTTTGTGTGTACATGCACACTCATGCACACTCACATATGTGCCTCTGTGTGTGTGTGTGTGTGTGTGTGTGTGTGTGTGTGTGTGTGTGTGTGTGTGTGTGTGCTCCCAGTTTACCAAATTTCAGGTAGTGTTTCTTTAAAAGAAAAACTCTTTAAAGCATTGGATAACTAGCTTCTCTTTTTATTTTTCTGGGCTTCATTTTTCTATGACACAATAGTGGAAGGATTCCTCAGAGTGATCACTGGGAATATTGTCTCTTCAATATTTTCTTTTATGTTTGTCTTGTTAAAATGGAATTCAGTCATACAAAAATTATTAGTTATTATATTAAAGTGAATACATTTAAATTCAAGATCCTTTGCCTATGGTAGACAAATAACACAAAAACAACCTCTACATCCTCTCCCAAACTCTCTTCCACAAAATCCATATACACAGGGAGCATTTTTGAAGCATGCTGCAGGAAACGTGCCTCTGCAGTCTGGTTGCTATATAGCTGCAAGCATTTACTATACAGGCCTTATTAATGAAATAAGCCCTTCTTAGATCAATGTTAAATTAGCTGAAGTCTTAACAGCTTTCACAAAAATGATTAGCAACTTAAGAAAGGAAGCCCATATGACAGTTTATATAAATACATACAATCTAATGTGTTCAGTTAAAGCACAAAGAAACGGCTAAAAGTAAAAAGAAAGACCTTGAAATTTTGGCAAGAGTTTCAAGGCACACAATAGAGGCAGAGAGTATTTTCTCTTCGCAGCCCATTTACAAAGAACGCTTAACTACAGTCACAATACTCCACAGAGAGATGTTTCAGGTAAGAGTAAAAAAAAAATCTGAATTTCTAATTTACTCAAAATCCCATTTGAGAGACTTTTATTCTTGAAGAATAGCTGCATTACTATTTCTCCTCTACTTGTAAGGGATATAAATGGGCCACACAATGAGTTGGTGAGTTGGGAGTTATATTTGCCATTTACTCAAATGGCAACAAATGAAAAGCAGTACAAGAAACGGATGCCATGAAATTTTGAGCTGAGATTTGTAGAAAAAGGCAGCACTAAATTGGAAGTTCTTTTCTAAAACACATAACCCACCAGAAAGGACAGGGAGCAGTGTACTGTCTCTACCCCTCCCTCTCCCTTTCCCTCTCCCTCCCCATCTCCCCCCTCTCTGCCTCCTCTTCCTTCTCCTCTTGCTCTCTCTCTCTCTCCTTCTCTATCTCTCTGTCCCTCTTTCTCCTCTCTCTCTCTCTCTCTCTCCCTTCATCCTCTCCTCTCCCTCTCTCTCATGCGCATATCCACCACAGCACACAGAATTCCAAACATTACGAGAATGGAATAAGTGAGGACATAGCTATGATATCATTGCCAAGATGCCTAGGGCAGTGAAAATATAGGTTAATGGCAAAACAAAATGAAACAAAACCACAACATTAACATAGAGGCATAGGGCGAGAGTTGAGACTATTACCAAAACTTTTAATTTAGGAAAGTGGAATTAGCCCAGACTTAAAACTGATAAATATTAAAAGTCACATAATACCTGGAATGACTTGTTCTGATTTATGGTGGAGTCACCTACATGATTTAGCACATTTTTAGACTAGGTGGACATCAGTTTCTTCCTTGGAAAAAATGTGGAAAATTGTCTTGTTTCAAATCTTTTCTAAAATGTTTTACTAGATAAACAAATAGACTCACTTGGCACACACTATAGTGATACAGCACTCCAAACACTGTAGATGTGTTCATTCAACCACAGTCTTCCCATTTTATAGGAATGACTCTATAAATTTACCTTTAGTCCATGAATCTAAATTACAAAGAGAAAAGAAATAACAAGAGGAGAGAGTCACAAAAGTAGATGTTACTTTAACAAATCACATTGGCATTGGTGTGAAAAATGCCAAGAGTAAAGCCACACACTAAGGCTTACACAAATATAAATATACAAATATAAACACAAAGGCAGCTGGAATATCTGACGATAATTTCCATATGGTCTAAATCCTAAATAAGATGAAGCTGACACCAAAAAAGAAATATTTGAAACCCACAGCTGTCACAAGAAATTGAAGACTAATTATCTGAGACATGTGGAAGAAAGTCCAACTGATAGAAACAGAGCTCCAAGTTTTCCAGAAAGAATACACGAATATACTTCAAGGAGTTCCTTAGTCATTTTTCCTCCTTATTACTAACCCATCATTCTAGTCTCTCTCCCTATTTCTTTCCTACTTTCGTTAAAACTAAAATGATCTGAACGCCTGGCCTCTCAGTCTCTGGATCTTCATGCCACACCCCTCAGAAGAGTGGTATATACTCTTTTTTTTTTTTTTCCACATTCTTAATTTCCATTCCCAATGGTCTTTTACAAACACTTAAAGAACACTTTCTTTTTCTTTTTGTTTTTTTGAGACAGGGTTTCTTTGTAGCTTTGGAACCTGACTTGGAACTCGCTCTACAGACCAGGCTGGCCTCAATCTCATAGAGATCTAATTGCCTCTGCCTCCCAAGTGCTAGGATTTAAAGGCATGTGCCACCAGTGCCCAGCCTAAAGAACATTTTCTTAATGACAAACTGTCCTGGCATCCTTTCAGGATGCCTCTGAACCTGTGACTTTCTGTACCACCAGATCTCTCTTATGCTTGCTCACTCACCTATTAGCCCCTCCCTCCTCATTCTCCTCTCTGACTACAATTCCTCCTATTCTCTGCTTTCCTCTTTTGCTACTCTGTTACTTCATTCTTTTTATTATATTTAGAGATTAAACACTACTAACACTATTTAACTTTATAATTCACTATGCTTTTAAGTTGGTTATATTCCCCAGTGCCCTCAGAACCCTCAAAAGCTTAGCACTGAAACTTCTTAAGATTAGGAAGTTATTTTTTTGTTATTGTTGTTTTTGTTTTAAAAAGTGTCACTGTCTAGTCTATCTCTTATTCATTGGGAATTCTGACTTCTAAGGAATCATAGTAGGCTTCATTTGTAATATTACCTATTTGCTTTCTCAGTATCTCAATTTTCCAGTGAAACCTCATAGGAGGTTTGATCCCACATACCACAAAAATCTCTGCTTCCTCTTCTCCCTCTTCTAGGGTTCTTTTATCCCCCTCTACAGATTTTGACCCCTCTGCTTCCTCAGAATTCACTCTCCAGCCTAACTCATAAAACTGATCAGAAACAACTTCTCAGGTATTCTCTACTGAATTACAACAGGGCTTTCAAATATCATCCAAAGTACCTAATGCTTATAGTTTCCCTCAGCTGAGACAATGCTTGTAGATCTGCAAGGTCACAGATTTAAATCCCTACAAAAAGCAATCCCAAAGTGGCCATTCTGAACTTGATACTGAATGAGCTTTTATAACTTCAAAGGATTCATTTATGCGGGGAAGTGTCTGTTTCCTTGGAATGCTATAAAGAAAGAACATATTTGCTCAGGAATCAACCATAAAAAATGACAAAAGTTTTATGCCAGCAATCTTCAAACAATTTCCTCTCTGTCTGAGACTTTTTAAGCTCAGATAGTTTGTTGGTTCAAAGCCAGTAAGCTCATATCACATTGCCCATTTTCAGATTCTACAGACAAAGACATAGAACATTCCCACCACTTCACGATTATGCCATAGACACAGCCTTGAAGTTGAACTTCTCTGATAAACCATTCACACTTAGGCAAAGGGTCACTCATTTCCCTAAAGCCCCTCCCCTCCATCATCTTCTGTTCTACTATGATATTCTGTACTTCAAATTCTTTTATAGACAAGATGCCTATAAAACACTCTTACACTGATTACTCAATGTAAATATTAATACAAGGGCTTGTTTATGCTATGGAAACATCATTATTACTAATAGCATATACACTTGGTTTTGAGTTCATGTTAAATAGGTAGTAAACACTTGACTAAATGCATTAGTGTTTCACATAGTCAGCTATGGATTCAAATAGTATCTGAGTTCAACTAAGCCTCAGCTTACTCATAAATTCCTGTTTCAAATGTTCAGCTATTGATAGCTATTGACACTATCTTTAATGAACATAAGTTATGAGTAATAAATGATAAGAGAGGCAATTTAAATTTTAAGCTGGTCATTTTTCACAAAAATCATAAAGCTCTGCAGGCCATATAAGAAAACTTTTCAAACTAATTGACAAGTTTGAATTAAACACTAAGTAACAATCACAAAAAATTCAAAATACTTCTACAGTGTCATTGAAATTGATGCTTTTGAATCTTCAATTTAATCCTAAGATAAACTATTTTAGTTCAATTTTGTTTTAGGAAAAAATATTCTACCAACTTTTAAGAAGTATTAAGTATGATATAAGTAAGATTATCATATAATTACTCATGTAAATGAAGACAATATTTATAGTGAAAAAGAAGTGATGACTACAGTGACCAAAGACAATATATGTAAACCAGGACTGAAATCAAAAGTAAAGCTTATCAGGAAAAAGGTCCCTTTCCAAACAGCACACCCAGGCCAAACAGACCCTTCCTCTTCTACACAGAGTATCTTAAAACTTAACCCGAAAGGACAAGTGCTCAGGGAAGAAAACTGCAAGAAGAAGGACAAGAATGGAGTTCAGATTAGAATAAAACCCAAATCCATATGAGGCCTTTAAATTTGGCCCCAATGCTAACTCATACTCCCCATTGAGAGGTGTAGTCTATGTTCTCTGTCCATGAGTCCACTCTCTTTGAACACTTGGCTAACAGAATGGGTAAACAGAGCACCAAATATTAAACTATTCTCCAATCTCAGTTTATAAATCTTAACAGTGCTGATCAAATCCTCGCTGATTGTTCAATCTGCTTGAGATATGAATTACTGACAAAAAATAATAAAAAGTCAGCTAGAGCAGGAAACTTTTCTGCCTCTGAAATTTCCATCTACTCTCACTTCTCATATTTCAGAATTATTTGTCTTGTTTTCTGTCACATAGATACTTCTTGGGGAATTGGCCCTATTATAATTATGTAACAGCTCCTTCATCCCTGAAGGGTCTCCTCAATTACCAAAAATCTCTGTTTAGGCTGAAACTAACATGGCTACTTCATCTTTTTATAATTTGTTAACATGACAAATTTTCACTCTGTCCATTCACTTTTAATCTGAGCTTCTATAGTCAGAGGATTTCTCATTAAAAAGAGATAAATGATTCTTCGTCTATTTAGGGTCTTTTAATTGGTATATTTTGACCACTTACATGAAATTATTTTGATAGAGTTGTATGAAAGTCTATTGTGTTTGAAACTATCTTCTGTCTATTATATTTGCCCTTCTGATTTTTCTGCTTCTGATTTTAACTGAGAGTTTTATATGATCCTATTTTATATGTTCACATACCTTATACTTTCTTAAATTTTTATAATGCTTGCTCTAAAGTGTATGACATCTGGTTTTCACTAAAATAAGGCCATTTTTATATACCTGGATCACACCATATATTGCACAGAAACCTCATTTCCAAGAATTCTCAACTGCAACCTCCTACCCCTTTGTAAGATTGATGGCAAACACTCTACTTGTCCATATTACCATCTAGAAGTTTATGGCTTCAGTGGATGTAATGTAGGTAAGCAGATTCTGGGTACAAACATCAGAAAGCCCATATCTCTTTAGAGATTAGGTCAGTGGCTTGTTCTGTGAGAATTCTCTCTGTATCTGAGAGATTTAAGAAAAGTCACTCATTTCTAATCAGCATGCTTTTCTTTGTAAGGATAATGTTCGAGCTCTTTACATGGTAGTATAGATATCTTAAGTCTCTCTGTGTCCTTGAATACTCATTGTACTATTATTAAATCAAATTCAGATATAGAACCTGTACCATCTGTCAGCCATGTAGTAAACCAGTATACCAGTGGTACCTTGTATCCCAGTCAAAATGCACCAAACAACAAACATGGACAAGATATAGATTTTTGCTTGCTTGTTTGTTTGTTGGTTGGTTGGTTGGTTTTTGTTTTGTTTTCTTTTTTGAAACAGGGCTTATCTGTGGATTTGGAGACTGTCCTGGAACTAGCTCTAGTAGAACAGGCTGGTCTTGGAACCCACATAGATCTACCTGCCTTTGCCACCCAGCCACATAGAGACTTTTTATATACAGTCCTTACCCAACTGCAGGAACATGATAATAAATGATAGTTAGTTGAAGTCTCATTTTAGATGATTGATTCTTGCAGTAGTTGCATAAACACAAATATCCAATGACAATCCTCAAGGTACTGTAGACTTCTCAAATTGCCCTGGGCCATTATAAAGCCATAGTCACAGTTCTATTTTACTGAGGTCTCTTCTACCTTGAAACCTGGTATGAAATACATTTTTTCCTTCTCATTACCTGGTTGGCAAAAACAAAACAAAACAAAAAAAACTTCTCTTTCAGACCCACATAAGTGTTCCTTCCTCAACAAGACTCCCAGTGTCTACCCATCTACAACAGACCTCTCCCCTCACCTTGCTCTTTTTCATTGCTCACACAATTTGCAAGTATAGACATGTCTATTGTTCCTGCTTCTCCCATTAGACGACAGCTCTGTGAGAAGAGGGCCTGAGTTTTGTTCACTACATCCCTGTTGCACACACAGCACAGGAAGTGCTTGGTCAGAAACTCAGAGAAATGAGCTCTTTTAGACAGATACTGCCTTTGTGCACCCCATGGTTTAAAGCAGGGCTTATCAATCCCAGGACCATGACATCAGGAACAAAACCTCTTAATTTCAGGAGGTGGTTTTGTTAATTTTTAGGGTATTTCTTGGCAGTGTCTGTGGCCACTACCATTCCCAAGAGATGAAAACAAAATAAGCTTCCAGACCCTATCAAATGTATCCTGACAGGCAGGTGAGAGTCACCAGCTCCCAGTAGTAAGGTGCTGGTATCTAGCATATTAATTCAAACTAAAAAGAATGCTACTCGGGATCACGGCTGAAGCAAAGAACATCATTGCAGCCTCTCATTCTCAGATATCCCCAAAACAGAGATTCTAGAACCCCTCACACTATGAAACATAATCACTTCAATAATCAAAACTCTCCATGTTTAACCTTTCAAAAAGAATTAGTGACCACACTAACACAGCCTTCAGTACACTGTTCTGAGGGTGCCCCAATAACATGATCAAAAAACTCCATCAAAAAGGCTAACAGAGGCCACTGCACTTAAGCACTGTCTAATAGAAAGTTGTTCCAGTACATGTTATTCTAATAATTGAAATCGTGCTTCTTGCTTAAACAATAACCTTATTGTCACTTTTGTCAAAAAAGATTAGGCACTGTTTGTTTTATCTGCTGCAACCTAAATGAAACCAGCTGTACCAATGAACCAAACTCTAATGTCTGCATTCTTCTTCCAAAGGAAAGCAGGGTTGGAATCTGCAATTTGAGTAAGCTTTAATGTTTCTAAAAAATAAAATTAGCAGATGTGAGTGGGTAGGCTGTTATCCTCCTTGAAATAGGTAAGGATAAAAGTCCTATTTTCAACTTTCCCCTATACTCAAAGAACACTAAAAATCACATGACAAACCTCATTTATTACGTAGTTACTCTATACATATCCCATTTCTCCTATTGTACAGGGTAATACCATATGTGCATTAAATCACGAAACAAATGCATGCTGTAAGGCTATCTCCATGTCCAACAACTAATAGTGTTGGTCCCAGTTTGATCTTTGAAGCAAGTTGCAGACAGTTTAGGCCCAAAGACCCAAGTATAAAAGGCATAGGAGCAGACTTAATTAGAAACAGAGAGGAGCACCCCAAACAAACCCCAAGATGTGGACCAATTTGCCTCCCGTCTGCACCAAGCTCCTATCTATGGACAGGTGACCTCTAGGGACAAACTAAGGTTGGAACTCCAATAAACCTGGAATTCAGTGCTTTCCATCTAGGGATTTCTGACTTTTAAAATTCTCTGACTCCTCCAATGCCGTTGACCTTGAGGGCAAGCATAAGAATCATGTCTGTAATCTCACACATTCTGGAAAGGTGGTTAGCTGTGCTGCCTCTCTCTTTCAGTGCTTGTTTTAATTAAAAGCATTCCTTTCCATGTTTCTCCCTGGGGCTTTGAAGAGCTCTTTGAAATGCATTTAGTACATATCAGTCTGGGTTTGGCTACCCTCTCAATTTATGAGGTCATTTAACTTCAAGTTCAATTATTCAGCACAAATTGGCTGAATGAAATGCTAAAGAAGATTGACACTTTCAATCACATAAATCTCACATTACATAAAGTGAGCAAATTCCTCCATTGTTCTTATTGACCTCTGAGATAACAGTTTACTGCTGGCACAAACCAGTGTGGGCAGGTTCTTCAGAAGTAGCTTAGCGGGTGCCTGTGGAGGGAGGCCTTGGCATCCTCACCTCCACAGAAACTGGGGATGATCTGAGAAAATGACCATCTGTAGGGTGACTTAGACAGAGCGGCTCCAAACTCCAGTTCCAGAGATGGAACAAAGAGGCTGCTGTTCATCCTCGGATGACACCTGAAGCCTGGAAACTCAGAAGCAGTGACAGTCCCACCTGTTTGCTGCCCTGCCATCTCTGCTGCAGAAAGCAAGGGTTTATAACGTTACCATGCACATGCAATCCCACATTTGAGCTTAAGAACAGCTCTGGTTTGTTCTGCCAGCAATCAAACAGAATATGGGTATGCACATCTCATTTGGGGAGCTGACATGGTGGGAAGTCTTGGCTTTATTTACAATAGCCATGCACTCATGGCTACCCATACAAGCCAACCACCAACCATTCCAAACCATACTGCTTAAAACAGTAAAGCCAACAGGGTATCAGCACTCACCACTCCCTGCTTTCAAATGTCACATGTGACCAATTCGTGTCATGGTGGGCTGAGGCCCCTCAAGCTATCAGCCAAACAAGCCTACTGTTCATCTATCAGTTATTTTGCCACAGCAATGGGTAATTAAGTAATGCAGCATTTAGGGGGATAATTGTAAGTAAACACAACAAACATTGGTTGAAGAAACTTCAAAAATATTAACAAGGGCTAGCAAAAGAGGTCACTAGGTAAACTCCGTAGCCACCAAGCATGAGGTTAATCTTAGGACCCACATGGTGGAAGGGGTGAACCATCTCCCTCAAGATGTCTTCCACATACACACTATGGCCTACATGCTCTACCCCACCTCCTCTGCCCCTCCCCCACATATACACAAAAAGACAAACAAACAAGTATTTTAAAATATATATTAATGAGTCCTGGCCTGGGAAACTGGTGCATATCTGAAACCGCCAGCATTCTGCAGCAATGGGCCACAAGGATTACGAAAGTTCCAAGGGCGGCCTGGTCTATACAGTAAGTTCCAGAACAGCTTAGACTAAGCAGGGAGACCTTGACTTAAAAACCTAATTAAACATGGTAAGTTCAAAATACAGAAACCCACAACCAGACATTACACAGATAGCCAGGGGAGAACCCTGAAGTAATCAGTTCTAAATGGAAGGTCTCCATCAAATGCCTCCCCTCAGAGCTCAAAAAGCCCATAGAAAGAAGAGGGAGAGTATAAGAGCCAGAGGAGATGAAGAACACCAGGAAGACAAAACCCTCTGAATCAACTGAACAAGGCTCATATAAGCCCACACAGAATGAAGCAACAAGCACAGAACTGACTCTGGGCAGCAACAATTCTTCTACAAATACAGTATAGGTATGAGCTTAGTATTTTTATGGGACCCCTGAGTGTGGGAACAGATGGGTCTCTGTTTCTCATGCCTTCTCTTGGGCTCTTTTCCTCCTGTTGGTTTGCCTTGTCCAACTTCGATGTGGTGGACTTTGTTTTATCTTATTATATTTTTTGTGTTATCTTTTGTTGTTACCATTTAAAAAACTGTTCTTTTCTAATGAGAGGCAGAAAGGGAGTAGATCTGGATGGTGAGGGCAATGGGGAGGAATAGAAGGAGGAGAAACTGTCACATTGTCTAGTCTCCACAAGAGGCACAGATTAACTTAATAAACTCCTGGACTAGGCATAAGAAGCCATCTTTTGAGTGGTTGGTCAGGGTTGTCCAAGAGACTCTCAAAACATTACAGGCTATTGGTACATTCCTCAGATGCTGCCACAGAAGTAGAAAATACATCTCTATTGCTGAAGAGACTATGTACCTCACACACAGGGCCTAGAGGACCCGAATGCGTTCTCGCCGAGGGCCAGATTTCATGGTCCCAGAAGGCACACTGTAAGCTTCCAAAACAAAGCTATGGTGCCTAAGAAAGATAACAGTGACCAGTATATGAACATGGTCCCCTAAGGATGCTACAGTAGCACTCACACTTTGGTGGTACCAACTCTCTGGTTAGAATGAATAAGAGGGAAATTATACCTTGATAATGGAATGTGTGAAGTCATGGATCTTGGAAGAGAATCTACAACCACGACCTTACTAAACCAGAGTAATTCCTAACAACAATCTAAATAAGTCTCCTTATATGCACAGATAAATGTACTTCTTCCCCTTCATCAAAAACTTTCTTTTATAACATATGGAGATGATATCAGAAAACTGCAACCAATCAACATGTAGAGTACTGGATCCCAGGCCTGACTGATAATCTCCAATACAACCCCTGCACCTAAGGCTCAGGAATCATTGGAGAAAAGGGGGGAAAAGATTGTAAGAGCCAAAGCCCGGAGGAACAGGAAGTGTGCTGTGAGGCTGTCTCCTAGAATGTCAGAGAAGCTACACTCACCAAGTCTTCTAACTGACTCCATCACTGAACTGACACAGGAGCCTATAGTCACTTTTGTGGAAGGAGTTGGCAATGTGAAGACAGATAATCCCAGGAATTTGCTAGCCTAAATGAAAGGTTCCAGATACAATGAGAGACACTGTCTCAAAATTAGGGTTGACAACAATATGATATTGACGTTTGGCCTAAACATGCACATGCAGGGGAGAGCCACCCCCCCACATACACACACACAAATATGCACATATACATGTTATGCACACACAAAGAGAAAGTATGGCAGAAACTATGGTCATCAAGAAGGTCCTTAAGGTCATTAAGAAGGACAATAATCCCATAAAACGTATGTCCTGATTCAAAGGGAACACTGGGCAGAGGCAGACACACCACACTAAGCAGAACACTGTGAAGGTTAAAGGAAGAATATCTTCAGGAACACCAAGACTGCCACACCCCAAAGCTGGAGTGAGCATCTCACCCTCAGAGGTTCTTCAAGGGAACAAACTGCCCTCCCCTTGACCTTTCACTTCTAGTTCCAGAACTGTGGTACAACAAAGTCCTGATGTTTAAGCCACCAAATTTGTGGTTCATTGTTTTTCCAGATCTGGCTAGCAACTGCAACAAGGTTGGTGGTGAAATGTAAACATGTCACCTACACACATCAATACAATGAACATGTGTGTGAATCCTCCCAAATGGAGAATCTCAGAAATCTCAAAGTCCAAGCAGCTTTTCAGGAAGATAATGAAAAACTGAGAAGGATGCTAAATACAATGTTTCAAGGTAGAGTAGGGATGCAGATCTTTATGTGAGAATGTTGAAGAGTATAGAAATAAGTTTTCCATTATTTAAAAGGCTTCTCTATGTTGCACTCTAAGGATTCACCAAACTCAACTCTTACTCTCTTCTATAGGACAAGTGCATAGCCGTTATCTTATGCAGACCTTGATACCCAAAAGAAAAGGAGCCCAGTCAGCCTATCATTTCTTAAATCTTGTGAGTAGGAAGTGGTTTTCATTTCTTGCTCAGGGAAATTAAATTCTACATGTGACCAGCAGACTTGAGACTTCTTATGAAATGCTGACAAGATAAATTTAAAATTACTGGAATGAAAGCTATCAACTGTCCAGAAATATCCTTCTCAAAGAGTAAAGGTACTGGTCTTTTTATATTCAAGAATAATAAATGGAAAAATGTTCAACACTCTCTAAGATTTTGAAACAAATCTACATGTTAAATTTATAACAGTTATTAACCTGCTCATTAGCTGAACATATCTTTTGTGGGCAGGCAGTTGTTAAGTGCTCGATTTGTTTCCTTATCATCAAATAATATGTTTGCTTTTGTTTGAATCACAATTGAGACAAGTCAGAGCATATGTGAAAACCATCTGGATTATTCAACAAGGACCAAATCTTTCCAAGGCTTTACAGAATGTAATTACTTTAAGAAGTAATGGTGTAGAAATTAGAAAAAAAATATGCCTTATAGCCAAAAAGACATGAGCTAAACATGTGTTGATACTACAACATGTGTAAGCACGAAAAGTTGTTGAAAGTCCATGAAACAAGGCTGCTAACAGGTGAGATGGAGAAACACTGTGATAGTAGGGACCACATAGGTCATAGCAAGAGATAAGTGAGGTAAAAATAGTATTGTTACTTCCAAATAATTGTTTCATTATGGCTAGTTACCATCACATTATTAACCTTAAATGTACAAGTAGTTTTATATAATGAATACTACTTAATTTTCTTTATGAAAGACTGAAAAATCTCAGGATACAACCTCTGTGGGAAGGAGAAATAGAATGGATTTTACGGGTGCTCTTCACTCTAAAGAGCATCACCCTAACCTTCCATGTTCCCAAGTTGCTTGACAAAGTCATTAATAGTATAGTTATCTGGTTATACTTTTTTTTCATGCCCTATCATATTGACTCCATACTGAAATTACAAGCCCTTTAACAGCACCCAAAGTTAACACAAATATTAGCTTTAACAGTATATTTCTGCATTTCTTAGAAATGATCTTCATATGGAATATTTAATCATCTTTATTTAAAAACTAAAGAAATATGAGCACACACAAACACACACACACACACACACACACACACACACATTAAACCTAAGCCAAATTTTCAATTCATTGTTCTCCTTCAATTTCCTGTCATAGATTTTTAAAAAGATGTTAAAATAGGGATGTTTGGAAATTATTTTCATCATCATTTAATAGTTACTAAGGTGAAAAAAGGCTTTGGCCTTGAGTTATTCCTAAAACAGAAGCTTCCTACAAGCTTCTTGTCACTGGATACAGTTATTTACTAACATTCAGAGATGGGAAAGTATGGAAGAAGGAATCCTCAGAAATATGTCAAAGAAGGCTTTTGAAAAATCCAAATCTGGAAAAACAAATTAGAAAGTCTACAAGAAAGGAATAATTTTCTCCATACCACCTACAAAAATTAAATCAAGATCAAATAAGCAGACCTATAAGCCAAGGGAAACAGAAGCAGCCAATAAAATTCTCCACACACACCCCCAAGAAAATGCCTAAGGCAGATGGATTTTGGCATTGATTTCTACCAGACTTTCAAATTAAAATTAATGTCAATACTCCTCAAATTATTCCACAATATGGAAGCAGAAGATTCAACAAAAGCTGTATATAGAAGATTCCAAATAGATGTATATCTATCACTCTGCACAAAATTCAACTCCAAATGGATCAAAGAACTCAACATAAAACCAGATAAAATGAAAGTGAGAGAAAAGGAAATAAGGAATAACCTTGAACTCATTGGCAGAGGAAAAGACTTCTCAACAGAAAACCATTAACACAGGCACTAATAATCAACAACTGATAAATAAGACATCATGAAACTGAAGTTTCTGCAAGGTAAAGACACCATTATTCAGACAAAACAACAGCCTACAGAATGGGAAAAGATGTTTCCCAACTACACATCCAACATAGGGCTGTCTTAATTAGGGTTTCTAGTGCTGCAACAAAAACACCATGACAAAAATGCAAGTTGGGAAGGAAAGAGTTTATTCATCTTACAGTTGCTATTCATTATTGAAAGAAGTCAGGACAGGGATTCAAACTGGGCAGAATCCTGAAGGAACTCCCTATGAGCCTATCAGGGTCATTTTCTTTTAAATCACCACAATCATGTATAAAAGCAATCTAAATGAAATCACCAAATAATGGGTGAGACTTAGCCCCAACTAGTTATCCGAGAATGGGTTACATCTAATTGAGTTTTTGGTCAATGAGGTCCCATCAGAACTTGCAAACAACCCAGGCAGTTGCTAAGATTATAGGCTGTTCTTTATAAACTGGTAGTACAGCCCCATTCCTGAAAACACACTTAAACAACTCATTGAACAAGAAACTTAGCTGGCTTCTACCTAGGTTCATGACTATAGGCTAGCACCTTGGGTATAGGAAGGTACTCTACACACTACCACAAGAGAAAGGTAAAAAGGAAGAAAATAAATTCTTACCATTTTAAACTAAATGACTTGAGAAAACTGGAACAAATGTTTAATATAAAAGGATGTCAACAATGACAATACGTTTGGATTTAGATCACTTATACTTATTCGAAACCCTACATGGCCCTCAACAGAAGAATGGATAAAGAAAACATGGTACATTCACACAATGGAGTATTACTCAGCTGTTAAAATAATGGCATTTTGAAATCTGCAGACAGATTGATGGAATTAGAAAGTATCGCCCAGACCAAGAAAAGTAAATGTGTTATATATTCTTTTCTTTGAGGACATTAGACATTCATTAAGTATATGACAACCACACTACAATCTGTAGACACAGAAAGGTTATATAGACAGAAAGGGTCTCGGGTGGGAGGGAGAAATAGAATGGAGTTTACGGGTGGATTTGGGGCAGGTGGAGACAGGAACAGTAGGATCAGGAAGGAAGACAGAAGGGAAGTAGGTAGTGTGAGAGAGAATGAAGGGAGAGACAGCTGAAACTGAGGGGCATTTGAGGGGGGATATGGAAATCTAGTGCACTGCAAACTTCCTAAACTACAAGGAGGAGATCCTAATGAGGTCTCCTATAATGGAAGAATACAGTCTAGCCATCTCTTGTTACTAAATGAGGCTTCCAATACAAGGACTGGGTTGCATTCAATTGATTTAGTGGCCAAAGGGGTCATATGAAAATCCCAAAACAACACAGGCTGATTCTAAGACAATGGGCAATGTCAGTCTTCTCTCTGCAAACTGAAAGTGAGGCACCATTGCTGAATACAACATCCATACAACTCATTGAACATGGAGAAGTCCAGCTGATGTCTACACAGAGCTCTCACCTCTACATTCTAGTGTCTTTGATGTGGAAAAGTATTCTGAAGGCTCAAAAAAGAGATACACAAATATCAACCTCTACATAAAGCCTTTGACCTACAATCTGTCCAGATATGCTAGGGCAGCAGTGGCACAGAGACTGTTGGAGTATTCAATCAATGTTTGATTTGACTAAGGCCTACTGTACCGCACAGAACCTGTAATTGACACCACTTGGGAGGCCAAGTACCAGAGATTAGATAGCACAGAGACCTAAGGTAAAACCAAACACTACTGGTCTAAAATAAACAAACAAACAAACAAACAAAAATCAGTAAAATGACTCCTAATGATATTCTCCTATACCCAGTGCCCTATTCAGTTATCATCAGAGAGGCTTCCTCTGGCAGCAAATGGGAGTAGGTGCAGAGACCCACAGCCAGACATTACTGGAGAGAGTCTAAATGGGAGGTCTCCACTAAATACCTCACTTCAGAACTCAGAGAACCTCAGGAAAGGGGAGGCAAAGAGGCATGAAAAGTGTAAGGCCAGAGAAGACTTAGGTCATCAGGAGGAAAAGGCTCTCTGAACCAACTAAGCAATGCACATATGTGCTCTCAGAGGAAAGAAGCAGCAAGCACAGGCCATACACGGGTCTGCACCAGGTTCTCTGTACATATATTATAGAGTTTAACTCGGTATTTCTGTGGACCTCCTGAGTATATATTGTCAATATATATTGTATGAGAGAAGAATCTACTTTCAATAAATGGGAAAGTGGAAAAAATTATAATAAATATTAAACCACCATGAGAAAGTAATTGCTTCATTCACCTGGAAAATAGTTCTCATGAGAGAGTTCTAGTCATTTGAGAAATAGTTACATTTACTAGAGAAGTCTGCAAGACCACCTGGCTCAGGAAAACCACTTCCTTTAGCTTTTAGATTTGTTTGAAGAGGGCCCACAGGATCCAGAAAGGCAAACAGCAGGAGATTTGTTGTAAATTTATTATTTAAATATGCTGTTATTTAATATTAGGAAAACAGATACATGGCACATGTGACTCACTATTTAAAACATTGAACTTACTTGCTTTTCCCTTTGTATACTGTTGCATAAGATCCTTCTCCTAGTTTCTCCAGTTTCTCATATGAGTCGGCTTTCCCAAACTTGGGACTTGTTGGCTAAACGTGGAACAGGGAAAACAAAGCAGATAGTATCAAAGTACCAATTGGCTGACAATGGAAAAATAACTTTCTGATATAAGAATATTTTTCAAATAATGCAATAAAGTCATAGTACAAATTCATAACACAAACACATGTAGAATTAAATTTACCCATAATCTAACCAGGAGAGCACTGTAAATATCTTGATACAGAACACCCCAAGGCTGTCTTGCTGGCAAATGCTTTTTATATAGATGTCTTCACACTCAGAATATATGTTTTATGATCTGTGTTCTCACATTTCAATGTGTTATGAACATTTTTCATATTAAGGCATAATCTTCTAAATTAGAGATTAATCAACTATTATATACAGGTCAAACATACCCTGCCATGTGTTTTATACATCCTATTGATGTAGAGTAATTGTTACCTTGTTTCAGTAGTTGGGGAGGGAACAAAAGGGAAAAAAATCTGTAATATTTGAAAGTTGTACATAAATCACATTTTATTATCCACAAAGATTTATTAGAATGGTCATGTTATCTATGGCTTTCCAATTATAACAAAGCTGTAATTATAGCATAAATTATATTACTGATAATGCTGGTAATACTGTTACTCTTATAGTAAATCACAACTGTATAGTCTTCAGTCATTAAAAAATAAGCCTTCAACATATTGGCAGTAAGTCAAATAGATAACGTACACTACATAGGGATAACTGATCACCCTAATGTTGCATCTTACTAGATCTTAAAAACATTAAGAACTGACATGTGAGATGACATGAAATCAAGGAGTGTCTATACTGCAAAGGCAACAAGCATCAGAAAGGAGAGAGAGACAGCCTACAAAATGGGAGAAAATCTTTGCAAACTGGGTGTGTGGTAAAGGATTAACATAAACAACACTGGAAGGTCTCAAAAAATTAAACATGAAAAATCATTTATCAATAAACAGGTGAATAACTAGAACTGTTCTCAAATGTAGAAATATAGATGGTCAATATTTGTTCAAATTAAAAAAAAATTGAGATGCCATCTCATCCCAGTGAGAAAGTACCACCAAGAAAAAACATGACAAAAAATGCTAGAGAACCCTTATACACTGCAGGTGAGAATGTAACTAGTGATTTTACTATGGCAGTAAAGAACTCAGAAAATACAATATATGCAACCCGCCTAGATCACCATCAATAGATTAATTAGATGAAAAATAAAATTCATATACACAATGTAATTTTATTCAGCCATAAGGAAGCTGAAATTCATAACATCTTCAGGAAAATTGATAGATTATCATTAACATGATATAAATAGCAATGGCATAGGCAACATAAGTCAGACTCTGGAATACATGAGTCATGTTTTCTGTCATATATGGACCCACATATTTGTGTGTGTGTGTGTGTGTGTGTGTGTGTGTGTGTGTGTGTGTGTGTGTGTGAACCCATATATGACATATACAGACATCATGAAAGAAGAAGAAAGACTACGATCAGGGGGGAAAAAAGGGGGATTTGCTTATAAACACACATGAAAGAGAGGGGAAAGTGCTTACAAGGAGAAAGTTGTACATTGAGATTATAGGGGAGAGTAGTGGGAGGATTAATAAGAGAAAGTACAATGATACAGATAACTATAATGTCACAATGAAGCTCATTTTATGCCAACTATAACATTCAATAAAAATGAAAAGACTAAGTATGTTCTTTTGTCTCCTGCCCATATCAAATGTGACATGGTAACTAAAAATACATTCTTCAAAATTAATGATTCATTATGATGAAAAAAATTATCTAAGCAAACATTTTAAGGAATCTTGAATGGTATAATGTAATTAGGAGTAAAATTTCAGAGAAATGGCCCTAAACACATAAGAAAACTATTAGACTAAAATAGATGAAACCTTTAAGAATACATGAGATTGGTCAATACAGCGAGAACACTAAGTCTTCCCAAGAAAGGTAAGGTGTGAGTTAACTTTATAAAAACAGGAAGGGCAGATGAGAATGTGGTCTTCGGTTTGAAGAGAAAAGCAAAGACTCAATTGGTCAACATCCATACAAGGGCCAATGTAATAATACAAATAGCCTTTGATTACTTGAAAAAATATTCAACACCCTTAGTCATCAAGAGAATGCAATAATTTCTAAGGTTTTTTTATGCAATTAACAGAAGCAAGTGACAGAAAAAGAATAAGCTAGCATTGGTTTCTCAAATAAAAACATGAGTACAAATCCTAAAGTCACAAGTCAATTCACACAATCATGAAAGATGAAACCATGAAAGAGAAGCATGGAGATTAATGGTCAGAGGAGGAACTAAAACTCTAGTAGCAGAGGTAACAGCCCAAAGGCATGAATTTGAAGTTATTGTATGATCAATATGTAATCAGTATAAAAACATTTCATGAGTATTGAATGGGAGAAAAGATTTGGTTGAAATACAGCAATAAACTCAGTTTTAAACAAAATTCTCACCAGAAATATCAAGGAGAGACTGCATCTACATAGAAAAGTTAATCAGAGTTAACAATGGCTGCAAAATAGTAGGTAGTATTTTATAAAGTTAAGAGGAAGTGGTTTGGCTGGGACTAGTTGGCACTCCCGAGGCAGAGGTAGGGGGATCCCTATGAGACTGAAGTCAATCTAGTCTACATTGTAAGTTCCCAGGACAGCAAAAGCTATGTGGAGAGAACCTGTCCCAAAATAAATAAATAAATAAACAAACAATCAAACAGACAATGACTTTGTATCACTAATTCTGTTCTTGGCAGTGTGACCACAGAAAGATATGAATACACTGTAACTATAAATAAGGTGTTAACTCCTACAACATAAGGCTTGGCTGGACTGGTGTGTATAAGAAGGCAAAGAAAAGAGAAAATCATGTTGAGATTTATTAATTAATTAGAACAAAGCACAGACACTAACTCCAAAGTCACACAACTTAAAAACTATTTGTTACATTTTTATAAGTTAGGATGTATACGTGTTAAATAAGTAGAGGGATGGAAGTAAGAGTATAAGGAAAGGGAAGTTGGTCAAGAGATTCTCAAAAAAAAAAAAATAGCATACTAATTGAATCATCATCAAATAAGGAGAAAGCTAAGCTCAACATAAATGAACCACCTTTGCCAAATAAAAGTTCACAGATTAGTGACTGGGTGGGGTGGGTAAACAATATGCTACTGAGAAGATTCAAATAAAAGAGTGAATCTGAAAATAAGGAAGTGGAAAAGCTACCTGATGTTTATTTATATTTGTATTTCTGATGTGTTACTATAGTCTGTATGTGTGCACATGAACATTTTCAAGACTGAAAAATCAACCCCTGAAAGTAAGCTTTCAAGTTACTGCTTTCTTAACAACAGTTCAATCTATCAATTAAGACAAAAAAAAAAAAAAAAGAATTATTACATGTAACTAAATAGATGGTTTTTGCTGCTGTTGTTGTTGAATATAAATAAATGGTATTGGCAAAAATGATTGTCCAAGGAATGAAATCAAATCCCCATTTTGCATCCTGCACAAAAATCAATTCAAAACACAACAAGGACTTTAACTTATAACCTGAAATATTAAAACTGCTAAGAGAAAATAGTCTAAGATATAGGCATAGGCAGGAACTTTCTGAATCAGATGCTAATAACATAGGAAAATAACCCTAAGAATTGACCAACTGAATGACAAAGGAGACAATCACCAGAATGGAAAGAGAGCCTGAAGAAAGAAAATTCTACTTCAGTCAGGAGGTTACTAGATAGAAAATCTAAAAATTTATCACCAAAAAGTTGCCAGTCTATAAATGGGACAAAAGATCCACAGTTCTGCTTCCCAGGTATTATGCCTAGAGCTGCAATGAACACAGATATAAAGTGTCTCTGTAATAGGCTATACCTAAGCTCCTTAGAGCACAGACCCAGGATGGTGTAACATGGTAGTTCTATTTCAAGCTTTTTGATAAACCTCCATACTCATCTAAAATGACTACACAGCCTCACACTCACCAGCACAATCAAGGGTTCCCTTTCCCCCACACCCACACCCATACCAAAGGAGCTGTCATTTGTATCCTCACTGGGGTGATAAATGACATCAAAAAGTGGTTTAAAACTAAGTTTATGTGAAGTTAACAATGTTAAACACTTTTCAAAGCATTCCCTAGCCATTTCAATTTTTCCTTTAAGAACTCTGAGTAGTAGTACTTCATTGTATAAATGTACCACATTGTCCTTATCTATTCTTTGGTTAAGGAGTATCTAGGTTGTTTCCAGGTTCTGGGTATTAAAAATAATGCTGCTATGAACACAGTTAATCAAATATCCTTGTGGTATAAGTGTGCATACTTTGAGTATATGCCCAAAAGTGGTATTGCTGGGTTCTAAGGTAGTTTAATTCCCAATTTTCTTAGAAACCGCCATACTGATTTCCAAAGTGGCTTTTACAAGTTTGCACTCCCACCAGCAATGGAGGAGAGTTCCCCTCACTCTACATCCTCTCCAGCATAAGCTATCCTGAGATGGTATCTCAGAAGGTGTTCTTTACTTTTGTTCTTTTTCTTTTCTTTTTTTTTTTTTTGAGACAGGATTTCTCTCTGTAACAGACCTGGCTGTCCTGGAACTCTCTTTGTAGACCAGGGGTGGCCTTGAACTCAGAGATGAGCTTGCCTCTGCCTCCCAAATGCTGGGATTAAAGGCATTTGCCACCACTGCCCAGTGAAACTTGCAGACAAATGAAAGTAATTAGAGAAAGTGATCCTGAATAAGGTAAGCCAGAACCAGAAAGACAAATATAATATATACTTGTATATAAGTGGATATTAGACATAAAGCAAAGTCAAAAAGCCAGAAAACCTAGGTGGCAAAGAGGACCCTAAGAGAGAGACACATGGATCCACCTAGGAAGGGGGAAAAAAAACAAGATCTCCTGAGGAAACTGGGAGCTTGAGGGAGTGGGGGGGGGGGCGCAGAAGGATAGATGGGATGAGGAGGGGAGTAGGGAAAACGTATAGCTCAATATAGAAAAATAAATAAATGAAATTAATTAATTAAAAAATGAACTCTGATCATTTGGACTATAGTTTTGTGCATGGGGATAGATATGGGAAAAGAGGAATGGTAGGAATAAGGAGTGGAAGATTCTCAAAAAATCAGAAATACCACCACTGCTTGACTCAGCTATCCCACTACAGTTCATACACCCAAAGCATTCCATATCAAAGCATTCCATATCCTGCCACAGAGATATTAGCACAAACATGTTTCTCCATTCACAATGGCAAGAAAAGGCAATAATGTAGACAACCAACAACTGATGAAAACAAAGAAAATGAGGTACATATACACAATGGAACTTTATAAATCCAAAAGGAGAAATGATGGGTCTGGAAATTATTAAATTAAATGAGTTGATCCAATCTCAAAAGGCAAACATCACATGCCCTCTCATATGCAAATCCTAGCTTCTACAAGGGAGTGAGTTTGGGTAAAGTCTAGAAACGGGATCATGAGAAGGGAAAGAGGACTTTTAAGAAAGGATGTAGAAAGGATAATAGATACATATGACACAATAGCAGCATAGGCATCAGGGTGTTGGAAGGGAGAAGAGTAGAGAACAGTCTCATACAAAAGGAAATATTCACAAAAAATGCTATAATGAAACCTATTATTTTATGCTAAGTAAATAGTAATAAAAATAAGAACATAAAACACCTGGCAATAAAAAGGCATCTTTTGTTTTAGTTAGATCATCTCAATGTCACTCCAAGGTGTCAACCCCCTATAATTTATGAGTTTAATGCAATCTCAATAAAAATTCCAATGCCAGAGGCTTGTTGTGGTTGTGCACATCTTTAATTCCAGAATTTTGAAGGCAGAAAGAAGCAGGGGGATATCTATGAGTTTGAGGTCAACCTGGTGTGCACAGTGTGTTCTAGGACAGCCAGAGCTACATAGTGAGAGACATGTTTCAAAAAACAAAACAACAAAATTTCAATGGTAGAAGGGAAAAGGTCAATTTATCAATCATGACACTGAATTTTTCCAAGTTTATATGACATGGTTGGTAACTTGGGGTTATGAGCCTACTGAAAAAGTTAAGATAGGCACATTCTTCTTTTTTCAACACCGACACAAATAGAATTATTTTCTGATCCCAGTGATTAAACCCACATATCTCAAGATGCTGACTGAGTATCTTCATGGGAGGAATGAATGTGTCAAAGGCAGCAACAGAGACATAAAGAAGCTTTGAGCGTCAATTATTCAATTTGCCATAGAGTTGAACACCATAGTAACCCATTTTTTTCAACAAAGTATCCAACGAGAGAACAATTCCACACAGCAACACCAAGCTCCACAGCTACATGTTGCTAAATTTTTAATGAACTACAGGGCAAAAATAGAACTGTTGTCTTCACAGAAATCAGAAATAACTAGGGCTCACAAGACTTTCAGCATTGTTTAGTCTAAGTGTATAAATAGGAGAATCTCCCAGAAAGATGACTTTCCCAAGACTATCTGCTGAGTTTTAATTAAACACATTTTTCCTCAAAGCTAAACTCATCTGTTTAATGTTCCCATTCAGCTCACAGGATGAGGGAAAATAAGCAAAATCTGATAATGAACAATATTATAAGAAAACACCCTAATTGATAACAAATTATTTTCTAAATATAGATCAGTTCCCTAAAGTTGTCAAAATGCTGCAGCTTGAGTAGAGTAGTGTCAATAACAAAAAAAAAAAAAAAAAAAAAAAAAAAAAAAGGGAATTTTCCAAATATGGAAGCCAGCAGATCAAGATGGTGGTGATAGCAGTTTGGTTTCTGTTGAGGCCTCTCTCTGGCTGGCATCCTCTTCCTGCATTATTTCTGTAGTGTCCCTCCTTTGGTTCATAAAAACATCAGTCAGAGGAACCACCCCAGTGACTGTATCACCTCTTCAAGGATCTTATCTGCAAATAGGGTCTGAGGTACTGTGGTTTAGAATATCAACATAGAGATTGAAGGGTGGGCAATGCAGGCCAGACCAAAAAAAAAAGAGACAGCTTGGTGATAGACAAATATACTTCACATTTTAACATAGATAGGGATGTTTGAGGAGATCCAAGAGTTTTTTTAATGAGATTTTGTTTCCACATATGTTAAATTACACATTACACTGAAGGGTTTTCTACTTTTTCTTTCCTCAAAAAAACACATAAGAACCAAGTAAAATTTAATGGACATTTGCATTCAGAACTGCTTGACTAGTCCTGTGTGGGTTATGTTCTCACTCATTTATCATCGCCAGGAAACAGCTTGCGAATGTCGCACTTTCACCATCACCCTCCTGAGCCCAAGATCTAAACAGAAATTTTAAAACCTATGTTAAATTTCAGTAAAAATGATCTTCAATGGAGAAAATATTGTGTTCACAGTTCCTCTCTAAATTATTCCAAATCGGCGTGAAAAACCTTCACATTTGTTTTTGTGCTCCTTTAAGAATGAATTTAAGCTAAGGAAAAGGTAGCTTGAGAAAACCACCCCTTCGCTATTATCAGGGCCTACATGGCTATTGCAGAGTGACAGCAAGTACAAGGACACATGAACTAATGGAAGAATGGAAGACAGCAATTTTTCCTCTCTTGGGAGGGATATAAATAGCTGATTAAACATTACATGTTTCACTCTTCATAATCTGCTTAAATATGCAATTGCTTTCAAATAAGACATAGTGACACTACTTAAAAACTGAATGAACAAAATTTTAAAATGTTGTGGTTAACGTATATTCTATTTACACTGCAATGGTAGAATATAAATACTTTGCTGAGTTTTGCAGTAAAACAAAAAATCAGTTATTTGCCCTGTGGAACTGATATGTAGACATTGTGGAAATACACTATAATTTGCAGATCAATCACAGTCTTCCTAAGACAAATCAAAGGCATATGATTCCTTTCTCAAAATGGTTCTGGTCTAGGAAAGAATGGTTCTTGGAACGGGAACCGTATGAACCAGCTAAGCTATGAGGATTAGATTCTTACAAATGAGACCCTATTTTAAGCAAGGAAAGTAGTTTGATGTGCAATTACCATGCATATGAATAAGGAATCCAAATGTTATGTATTTAAAGAGGCCAAGAGTAAAATCCCTCCTAGCAAATGAACAAAACCAAGAATAATGCATGGGGGAGGAGGGAGCGTCCTGTCTTAAAATTAAAGATCAGGTCTCTCATTTGCCTTTCTTCACACAACTTTATTATGCTATTGTGTTTAAATGAAGACACTAGCATTTACTAAGATGCACTCAACCCTGAGCATTAGCTTTGGCTCTGTGACCTCAGGTGCATGAATGGATGAAAACAGCCTTATGGGACAACCATTTTCTTCTTATCACTTCTCTACTTAGAATGCACGCTTGAAAGCACCATGGTGACTTGGAAATACAGACAACTAATATGCAATTGCTAACACACACTCCATGGAGACATTGAATTTAATGAGATAATGCTAATACATTTTTCAAAAACAGAATAAGAGTGCAAAGGGCTGTCAATTGTCTGGATCACTGGAGGGGAACATTGGTCTGGGTAATGGAAAGTGCAGATGCTGCAGCTGAACAGTGCTTGCCACCCTGCCACTCACAAAGCGGGACCTTAACAGTTCTACTTCATTGTTTGAATAGCAGTAAAAAATACCAAAAACTCTGAAGGGTTACTCTTTAGCCTTTGGCTTTTATTACCGAAATTTAAAACCAATAAATCCATCGTAAGATTAATTCTATCACACTCTATTACACATCGCATTTGGACATGAACATGTAAAGGCTGGAAAAATAACAAAACTTATCTAAGATTCTGTAGCAACTCCCAGAACTATAATTAAAATAAATTGATAAGAACTGAAATAGTTTTCCTTTATTACGACTACACTAGTAAAATAGTCCCATAGATTGAACTTTCACCCAAATGGGGGAAATATTCAATTGCACTTAGCTCTATCTTAACTGAAATCTTATTCCTAGAATAGAGATGGGTGTTTAAACTGTATCATTACACACTGTATGAGTACCCTGTAATGTATATCCCAACAATGCAGCCACAGTTCCACATTGACTTTACTGAGGACTGATTCCCATTCTCAGTAAGAACTTTCTGTTTAAGGCTGAGAGCCCCATGTGTTGATGGGTGCTCCACACTTCCTGACAACATATCTAAGATACTCAAATCACAAGAGAAAAGGTTTATTTGGACTCATGATTTCAGTCCATGGTCACCTGACTCCATTGGTTTTAGACTGTGATGACCCAGTACCAAATGACAGGAACATATAGAAGAAGGTCTGGTTACCCCATAGCAGTTGGAATGGAGGCAGGAGAAGGGAAGGAGGATGAAAGAGAGGAAGGAAGGGAAAGAGAAGGAAGAGAGAAGAGAAGGAGGAGAAAGGAAAGGCAGAAATGTGGGAGACAGGAGAAAAAGGATGTGTTCAATAATACCCCTTATGGACACATCCACATTGATGCAATTTTGCTCCCCTGGGTCCTACTTCATGAAGCATGGATAGCAACCAAGCCTTCAAAACATGGCCTTAGTCGAGCAGCCATAAGATCAGGACCATACCACCATTAACTGCAATTAAGGATTGCTGCAGTACTCTATGTACCTTATGAGTATTCAAATGAGGGAGGCAAAGGGTTTAATCAGAATTCTGTGACCTCATAACAAAGATTCAAGCTTTACTCCAGTCTTTGTTTTTCCTTGAGGCCCAGAACAGGCTCTATCTCTCAGCAATTTTACTCCATCATTAAGGTAATTCACAGTGAACAGACAACTAAATTGCAAAGAGTATCTAAATGCTGGATGAAGGTATAGACCCAAATACCATGTATGGAAATAAGCTGACAAAGAGGCTTGGTCTGTGGGGGGGATTTTTCACTCTCAACAGAAGGCCAAGAGGACATGACCCCAGAAGGAGTATGTGAGGACTCTCACTGCAAACCCTTACACTCCTCTCTCTCCAGATTTAGCACTACCTATCATGGCATGAAGATTTTCATGGTATGGAAAGATGTAAATCTATAGCAGCTTGTAGAATATATGGAAAAACCTAACCTAAATATGAAATTTCCGAAAATAAGCTCTGTTTGGGCTAAGCAGATGTCAGCCCAACTCAATGAATGCCTTCTAACTTGAACCATCAAGAAAAGCATCTACCTACAGTCCTCCCAAAAGCTATAGCTGGTAAGAGAGTAGTGATGGGCTGTCTTGAAGGTGACAGGAAAGGCTAATCATGTCAGTAATAGCATTAAACACTATTAAATACTATGGAGAAAGTAGGCACTAAAAAAATGCTGGGAAAAACTATCAAATATCTTTTTTAAATGTTAATTACTATAATATTTTATTCTTTACAATATTCCTGAATTTAAGCATGCTATGGTCTGGGGGTGGGGGCATCACAAGTATGGACTAGTATGACAGATACAGATACGAAGGCTTTATTGATTCCTGGACCTCGTGCATTGTTCCTAACATATAGCAGCCTATACCGAACACACACACACACACACAGAAAAAAACACACACGAACACAAACATATATAAGAAATGAAGATGTGATTAAAGTTTTCAGTTGTTTTAGTTTCTGGTTTTGTGTTGTGTTTTGTTTTTGTGCAATACTGGAGATTGAACATGAGGATTGTCTACCCATGATAGACAAGTGTTCTACCACTGAGTCACATCCTCATTCCAAGGTGTGGCATTTTAAAATAGTTTCTGCCACAATATGTGTAAGGGATAATCATTTCTGCATTGTAACAGTAGATGAAATGCCACACTTCATCAAGTCATCTTTTATTCTTAACTCCACTGCTAGAGACAATTCTAACTAAGCAATATTTTGAAATAATGATGAGGTGAAGTACAAATTAATGCTGCTGTGTCAGGGTAAGGGTACTTTTCTTGGATTTAGCATCACTGCCATATTATCAAATGCCTTCAAAAATAACATGACCCTGTGCACATGGTTTTAGTAGGTTATAATTTCCTGTGATTGTCACAGGTATAAAGTAATCAAGCTAACAAATTGCTACTGAAGGTGAAACTGTGTTACTAATCTTGCTAGTTAAGGACAAATGAAAAAAAAGTGCAATTATGAGTAATAAAAGTTAGAAAGTCAATCACAGTACACTTCATTTTCTGTATTAGGAGTAATATATTGTCAAATGCTACATACTAATGTTAGTTTAAAATGTTAGATAAATGTATTGTATTTGTAGATAAAAATATAAGTGGGAAATTATCTTTGTATTCCTTATTATCCTATAAATCACTAGCTATCCCTAAATTCTGCTTGCCTCTGTCACTTCTTCCTGGGACCTATTGAATATAGCCTGTGTGGAATTCATTCCAATACTTTCTACATAGCACAAGAAAGTGCCTCAATTTGTGATTTAGAGAAGACCCAAAAGAACAATGAGAAACTACCTACAAACCCTGAGACTTCTGACACTCTCCTTGCTCTCCCCCACTCACAGGAGCCATTGAGTTTGCCTTTGAGGTGTCAGTGCAGTGCAGGATTCTCAGTGACCAACCACATATCCCTGGTAAGAACTTCTAGGCCCTCAGCTGCTCAGTTCTTGATACTGTTCACAGTCTGTCCACTCACTATGACCCAGAGCTGCATAGAGATGCTGTATGCTTGCTGGAGATATTATCTACTGGTCTGGTTTTACTCTACCAGTTTCTCTAATACATGGTGAGTTTCAAAACCTATGGAATTACCATCTGACTAATTCAATCATACTTGACCTCTGAAGCTATACTCAATACTATTACAATAAGAAAAAAATACTTCATGAGGAAATAGAAATACCAAGTGCATTAAACAGGTGGGTCCCAGATTTCCTTGACCAGGATTTTATATTTCAGCTAATTCCTTATTAAAAATTTATAAATTAGTATCCAAAGCACATTGTTAATGTTTATATTATGATATATGCACTGACTTTAAAACTGCATGACCGAGGCCTCTGCTAAAGAAAGAGGCCTCAGCTGGAGGGTCCCAGTTTCCAGTGAGATCCGACTATCCTGCAAAACCTTCCCAAGTTTCAGCTCAGCTTTTGTCCTCTTCCACCAGCCATTGGCTAGAGGTAAGTCTGGGCCCAATCGGGGTGGTCTCTCCTCTACAACCTCTCCCCCCTCCCCCCGAACTCCCTGGGTTGGCCCCTGATCCCGCTGCTCCTGTGTCCTGTCCCCATCGAGAGTACCCCTGGAGCTCTGATACACCCCCACCCATCCCCACCACGAGCCTGTCACCCCCTACCCTGTGCCCTGCCCTGCCCACTGTCCCACTGCTCTGGTTGAGTACTGGGACAGAGGGTGGAGCCAACAGTCCACTCTACTTCGGAGACTTCTCAGAGCAACTCTGAACAAAGGAGACCTGCCTATCCACATGGGACCGCCCATAATTTCCACCTGCTTGGTCTCTGACCCCACCTCCAGTCCTCTGCTGGAGTCCCGGGCTCCTCCCAGAGATCCGCCTATCTCTGTGGGTACACTCTGAGTCCCCCCCCCCCGGGGCCCCCTAAAGCAGGGTCTCTGCTAAAGAAAGAGGCCTTAGCTGGAGAGTCCCAATTTCCAGTGAGATCAGACTATCATGCAGAAACTTCTCAAGTTTCAGCTCAGCCTGTGTCCTCCTCCACCAGCCATTGGCTAGAGCCATTGGCTAGTGGCATCTTCTACTGGATCCTAGCCGTGACCCCATCCCTGGGTCCCTGTCTGATGAGAGACCTCCTATAGAGCTTGGAACACCCAGAGCTACAGATATTGAATCTCTGACCCACATAAGCCCACTGGGGAAGTACCATAGAGAGAGGGGGAGACCCCAACACCTACTGGAAGAAGCTATGGGAAGACGGCAATACAAGAAAACACCTAACAACAGAAAGATAAGCATGACACCACCAGAATCTAGGAAATCTACACCAACTAGAATGGAACACAACAACAAAGCAGAGGAAGCAGAAGGGAACAACTTAAAAATTTCTGTCATAAAAATGATAGAGGCCCTCAAAGAAGATGTGAGAAAAATCCTTAAAGAAATGGAGGAAAAAAAATAAAAACCAAAAAAGTGGAAGAAGTGAACAAATTCCTTAAGGAAAGCAAAGAGAGTACAGAAAGCCAAGAAAAAACAAATAAGCAGTTGAAGGAAACAGTTCAAGACTTGAAAACTGAAATAGAGAAAATAAAGGCAACACAAACCTAAGAAATGCTGGAAATAGAAAAACTGGGCAAAAAATCAGGAACTACAGACACAAGCATAACCAACAGAATTCAAGAGATCGAAGAGAGAATCTCAGGCGCAGAAGATAAATTAGAAGAAATAGATTCATCAACCAAAGAAAATCATAAATCCAACAAATCCTTAACACAAAACATCCAGGAAATGTGGGACACCATGAAAAGGCCAAACCTAAGAATAATAGGCATAGAGGAAGGTGAGGAAACCCAGCTCAAAGGTGCTGAAAGCATATTCAACAAAATCATCAAGGAAAACTTTCCCAATCTGAAGAAGGACATGCCCATGAAAGCACAAGAAGCATACCGAACCCCAAATAGGCTGGACCAAAGAAGAAAGACCCCTCGACATATAATAATCAAAAGACCTAGCATACAGAATAAAGAAAGAATATTAAGAGCACCAAAGGAAAAAGGACAGGTAACAACATATAAAGGCAGACCTATCAAAATTACACCTGACTTCTCCATGGAAAGCCTCAAGGCCAGAAGATCCTGACACAGATACCAGCCTAGGCTACTATATCCAGCAAAACCCCCAATCACTATAGATGGAGAAAACAACATATTTAATGACAATACCAGATTTTCCCAATACGTATCTACAAATCCAGCCTTATAGAAAATATTGGAAGGAAAACTCCAACCCAAGGAAGGTAACTACGCCCACAAAAATGTGGGCAACAGATAATCCAACTACACCAGAAACCAAGAATAAAGAAGACCTAATATATTCACAATACCACTGCCAACAACAAACCTAAATCAAACAAGCATCAACAATCAATGGTCCTTACTCACCCTCAACATTAATGGTCTTAACTCACCTAAAAAAACACACAAGCCCACAGAATGGATACGAAGACAGAATCCATACTTCTGCTGCATACAAGAAACACATCTAGGCTTTAAAGATAGACATTACCTCAAGGTAAAGGGTTGGGAAAAGATATTCCAATCAAATCGAACCAAGAAGCAAGCAGGAGTAGCTATCCTAATATCTAACAAGTTAGACTTCAAACCAAAATTAATCAAAAGAGATGAAGACAGTCATTTCGTATTCATCGCAGGAGAAATTCATCAACACAAAGTCTCAGTTCTGAACATCTATGCCCCTAATACAAAGTCACCCACATTCATAAAAGAAACACTACTAAAACTCAAAGCTCATATAAAACCTCACACACTTATAGTGGGAGACTTAACACACCACTCTCAACATTAGACAGGACCACAAATCAGAAACTCAACAAAGAAACAAAAGAACTAGCAGAAATTATGTCTCAACTGGGGTTAACAGACATCTATAGAACATTCCATCCAAAGACAAAAGAATATATTTCCTTCTCTGCTCCACATGGAACCTTCTCTAAAATCGACCACATACTAGGTGGCATAACAAACCTCAACAGATACAAGAGAATAGGAATAGTCCCCTGTATCTTATCGGACCACCATGCTTTAAAATTGGAATTCAACAACAACACAAATAGCAGAAATCCTGAAAACTCATGGAAACTGAACAATGTGCAGTCAAAGAAGAAATAAAGAAAGAAATTAAGGACTTTCTGATATTCAACAAGAATGAGGACACAACATACCTGAACTTATGGGACACCTTGAAAGCAGTGCTACAAGGGAAGTTCATTGCACTATGTGCCCATATGAAGAAAACAGAGGATAGTCACATAAGAGAATTAACAGCGCAACTGAAAGCCTTAGAACAGAGAGAAGTAAGCTCAGCCCGTAGGAGTAGATGCCAGGAAATAATCAACTTGAGGGCTGAAATAAACAAAATAGAAACTAGGAAAACAATACAAAAAATCAATGCAACAAAGAGTTGGTTTTTTGAGAAAATCAGCAAGATAGACAAACCTTTATCCAAATTAACGAAAAAGCAGAGTCAGAACATGCAAATTAACAAAATCAGAAACTAAAAGGGAAACATAACAACGGACACAGAGGAAATCCAGACAATTTTCAGGTCATACTTTGAAAATCTGTATTCCACAAAAATTGAAAATTCAAAGGAAATGGACAAATAACTATCACTTACCAAAATGAAATCAAGAACAGACAAACAACTTAAATAGACCTATAACCAGCAATGAAATAGAAGCAGTCATCAAAAGCCTTCCAACCAAAAAAAGTCCAGGGCCAGATGGATTCAGTGCAGAATTCTACCAGACATTCAAGGAAGAACTAATACCACTATTCCTCAAACTGTTCCACAAAATAGAAACAGAAGGTTCATTGTTAAACTCTTTTTCTGAGGCCACAATAACCTTGGTACCAAAGCTTCACAAAGACACAACTAAGAAAGAAAACTACAGACCAATATCACTGATGAACATCGATGCAAAAATACTCCATAAAATACTGGCAAACCGATTTCAAGAATACATCAGAGAAGTCATCCACCATGACCAAGGAGGCTTCATCCCTAGAATGCAGGGATGGTTTAACATACGAAAATCTATCAACGTGATCTACCATGTAAACAAACTGAAAAAAGAAAAACCATATGATTATCTCCCTAGATGCTGAAAAAGCCTTTGACAAAATTCAACACCCTTTCATGACAAAGGTCTTGGAGAGGTCAGGGATAGCAGGAACATACCTAAACATAATAAGAGCAATATACAGCAAACCAACTGCCAACATCAAATTGAATGGAGAGAAACTTAAGCCAATTCCTCTAAAATTAGGAACAAGACAAGGCTGCCCTCTCTCTCCATGTCTCTTCAATATCGTACTAGAAGTTCTAGCTAATGCTATAAGACAACAAAAGGTGATCAAGGGGATCCAAATTGGAAAGGAAGAAGTCAAAATGTCTCTATTTGCAGATGATATGATAGTTTACATAAGCGACCCAATAAACTCTACCAGGGAACTCCTACAGCTAATAAACACCTTCAGCAAACTAGGAGGATACAAGATAAACTCAAAAAACTCAGTAGCCCTACTTTTTTCAGACGACAAAGAGACAGAGAAAGAAATCAGAGAAACATCACCCTTTACAATAGCCACAAGCAACATAAAGTATCTTGGTGAAACGCTTACCAAACAAGTAAAAGATCTATATAACAAGAACTTTGTGGCTCTAAACAAAGAAATTAAAGAAGATACCAGAAAATGGTGGGGGTGGGGGGATCAATGCATGTCTCACTTAGGGTCAAATGGCCAAAAGGCACTAAGAAATTGTTCAACATCTTTAGCTATCAGGGAAATGCAAATCAAAACAACTCTGAGATACCATATTACTCCTGCCAGAATTGCTAGAATTAAAAACACCAATTACAGCTCATGCTGGAGAGGAAGTAGAGAAAGGAGAACACTCCTCCATTGCTGGTGGGAGTGCAAACTTGTACAGCCATATTGGAAATCAGTAGGGAGGTTTCTCAGGAAAATGGGAATCAGTCTAACTCAAGATCCAGCAATCCCACTCTTAGGCATATACCGAAATGATGCATATTCTTACCATAAGACATTTGTTCAGCTATGTTCATAGCAGCATCATTTGTAATAGCCAGAACCTGGAAGCAACCTATATGACCTCAACCAAAGAATGGATAAATAAAATGTACATTTACACAATGGAGTATTACTCATCAGTAAAAAACAATGACATACTAAAATTCATGGGGAAATGGATGGAACTAGAAGAAACCATCCTGAGTGGGGTAACCCAGTCACAGAAAGAAAAACATGTTCATAAGTGGACATAGACATAAAGCAAAGGATAACCAGCCTATAATCCACAACCCCGAAGTAGCTAGGAAACAAGGAGAACTCTCAAGAACTCTTTAATATCTTTTACATAATACTAAATCTGAGGGTTCTCTGGGAAGCTAATGGCAGAGCTGTGACACAGGCAAATCCTACCTTACAGTAACACATAACGATCACAGGCGAGGATTTGGGGGATACACAACCAAGTTTCACAGGAGTTGCAATAATATTTACTTCTATTTATTGACACTGGATTTGTTCAGTAGCATAAAACTTAATTAAACTTAAGTGCCAATACTATTGGAGCAATTAAGTGGTATTTCTGGGTCTGTTCCCATTAAAACTTTGAACTCAACATTTGTCAAATGACATGTGTTTTTGGCAAGATAACAGAATCCAAGTCCCCTTAACAACTCCCTTTTGCTTTTTAAACTCTTAGGGCATCAATATCAAAAGATTCAAGTGTCGGTTAAGTCAGAAAATTATTCCATTTCAAAGGATCAAAGGATATTTTTACAACAATAAGTGCCTGTCTTGAAAGTATGAGTTCTAACCACAACTTTGTAAGTGAAAGGTGGCAGACATCCTGAATGAGAATGCCTCTCTATATGCTGAATGTTGAAAATACCCCATCTCCCTGAAGCCACACTTAGACAGGGTGACATCTGGATAAGGCAATGAACTCAGATGGTTACTGCCCTCATGAGTGAGATCAGTGTCCTGGCCACCAGCAGCAAGCAGCATTATTGCCAGAATCCTGATTGAAGTTTTCACAGCTCTAGATGAATGGTACATTTCTCTTTCTGAAGCCACCCAGTCTGCTGGATTCTGTTACACTCAGACTGAGATAAGCATCTTGATCAAAAGGCAAGAACTGCCTTGGTTTAGAGCTTAGGATTTCCTAAAAATGAATGGCCTTTCCCTCTGAGGATCGATACTATGCGTTAAATTCTATAGTATTTATTCCATTGGAAGGAAATGGAGATCACTCGTGAACAGCACTCATTCTTGAAGTGAAATGCTTCATGAATCTGCCAGCTTAGAAGAATTCTCACAAGCACAGAAAAGTTCACAAACATCTCTTAAGAGGGTGAAATACAAAGGACTTCTAATGATAAATTTATCTAACTCCAATCTTATTTTTAAAAGAAGAAAAGGGTGGGTTTTTTTTGTTTGTTTGTTTGTTTGTTTCTAAAAATAAGTAAAATTATTTCATTCATTGGCTTGCTGGGTACTCTTCACTCAAGAGTCTGTGTATATCTTTCTCTGTTCCAAAATACTCAACCACCCTGGGAGACAATGCATAAAACCCACTGCTAACACCGCTTGCTGTCATCCACAGTGTGTACAGCTATGCTGAAGGCCAGTACTTCTGTTTACCCACGATACAGGAAGGTGGGGCACTTACCGAGCTGGGGCTGGAGTGCCGCCGAACTTTAGGGGACTCTTTGCCAGCGGAGGAGGACTTAAAATTAATGCAAGCATTGTTCTCAGAGTGCACCCTTTTTACTTGATTGGCAGGCTTCTCAAATGGGTCAAAGGTGCTCTGTGTTCTCTGAACTCTGACTTTTTTATCCTCAGGGATTGTGTCCAGGTGCTTGATCACCGAATCCATCCCCTGGCAGTTCCGTGTAGACATCTTTGTGACACATATCTGGAAAACAAAAGAAACGACATGAAGACTCTTCACTGAATACATCAATCTTTCCAATGCTCATTTCAATTTCAGGAAATACCCCCAAAAGCCCACTTTTATGAGATATACTCACTACACAGGAAATTCCTTATAACTATTCTGTGTACACTTTACAGCTTACACTTTAAAAGGAAAAAAAAGAAAATTTTATCTATAAAAAAACAAAACAAAACAAAAATAAATACATAAAACACCTTATGGCACAGGCCAGGTCACGTATCCTACAAAGTTCTGAACTCTGTCTCAGGTTTTATCATCTGACTGCAAGTGGATATTTCTAAATCATCAAAAGAGTGGATAAGCCAACTTCATTTAAAAAGAAAGGCAACAAAACACACAGTTGGCTCCCTTGGGATGGACAGAAGCTGTAAGGAGGAAGGGGGTTACTTTGTTTGAAAGGTTTACGTCTGAAGACTCAGGTTGAAAAATCTGCCCCATCTGGACTTAGTATCAAGTGGAGTGAAAACAGTAGTTAGGTGGTAAGTAGTGAGGACACTTGTGCCTTTTTTCCTTTCTATTTCAAAGCTAAGAAATTACACTTTCAGTGAAACACCGGGTGACACCGTTTTCCTGTTGTTTGCCTTACCTTACTGACCTGTTTCCCGCCCAACACCAACGCCCACAGTCACTCTCTCATGCTCAGATTTCACTTCAGTCTGTTGTGTTTTGTTCCCATTTACCACACTGCGTTCCAACTTTCATTCTCCCTACTCTGGGAACACTGGAGTCGTCTACTGGAAACCTCTAGCTTTCGTGTAAGGATCTTAGGTGGCCCCCAAAAGCCACATGTTGAGGGCTCAGTGGTCCCAACCCTGAACATCACTGTGAGGTAAAGTGTTAGGAGGTGGGGCCCAGCAGAAGGAAGTTAGGCCATTTGTTATGTGTGTTTCCTTAATTTCTGGACTCTTCACCATAACCTCCCCGCCCCCCTCCCCTGCCTCCTCTCTCTAAGCTTGCTCTTGCTCTCAGTATGATTTTCAGCAATCTCAACATGAGCATCTTGGCTGACTCTACTGTTCAGCTTAACTGTGGCACTGCCTCAGCACAGGCCCCTGAACAACACTGCACTGGTTCAAGGCTGGACTGGGGAAACCTGTGATGCAAGAAAATCTCCCCTGGTTTCAGGTCACAAGAACAAGAAAGCTGCACACCAGGTTCTCTCTCCTCTCTAAAGAATGATTACTCTGAATGGAACTGCTTCTACACCTTTTCCTAAACAGTTACTGCATCCCTATATGCTATCAAATGAGAAACACTGGAAAACATTTAATAAAAGCTCATATTGTTAAAGATCAACTTTTAAAATAACATACAGGTTGAGTTCATTAAGAGAATAATTGTCTCTATGTATATGGATATACATACACTGATGTAAACAGAGACACAGATACAGCTGTGGGCTTCAATGTTTCAGAGGGTGTATAAGGACAGTGGGGGAAAAACTCAAGCACAATATCAGATATCTGCAGATACAAGTAAAGCTAATATTAAATTTATAAACTTTTATTTGAATTATGCAATAAGTATGCAAATTTATATGATAAGAAATAAGTTAAATGTGTGTATAAAATAAACAAAATATGTAAAGCTTTAGAAAATAAAAATTAACTTAATATTTTGCATCCACCCTGTCTCAAGAATTTGCCACCATTGTATTTGTAATAGCAAGAACCTGTAAGCAACCTAGATGCCCCTCAACTGAAGAGTGAATAAAGAAGATGTGGCACATTTACATAATGGAATAGTACTCTGCGGGGGGTGGGAGAGGGGGGAAATCTTGAAATTCTCAGGCAAATGATTGGAACTTGAAGAAACCATCCCGAATGAGGTAACCCAGTCACATAAAGAGGAATATGGTATGTACTCACTCATATATGGATTTTAGACATAGACCAAAGGATTACCAGCCTATAATGCACACTGCCAGAGAAACTAGGTTACAAGGAGGAATCTAAGAGATTCATACAAGGTCCCTCACAGAAGGGGAAAGGAATATATTGGGAGTGGGGGGGGCAGTGAGTGGAGAGGGAACTAGAAGAAAGAGAAGGGGTGGAGAGGAAAGCACCTGGGATTAGAAATATTGAGTCAGGGGAGGAATAGATGAGAGAAAAATAAAAAGAAAGAGAGATACCATAAAAGAGGGAACCATTATAGGTTTCAAGAGAAAACTGTCTCTAGAGAAATACCCAGAGACCTACAAGACTGACCCCAACTAACAATTTAAGCAACAGTGAAAAGCCTACCATAAATGCCCTTCCCTGATAATGAGATTGATGACTGACTTATCCACCATCATAGAGTCCTCATCTAGTAGCTGATGGAAACAAAAGCAGACACCCACAACTAAACACTGAGCCAAACTGGAATCCAGATGCAGAGAGGGAGGACAAGACCAGGCTACAGAAACACATAGAGACAGATGACCTGAACAAAGAGAAGCCATGGGGCCCCAGACTGATAGCTGGGAATCCAGCATGGGACTGACTCTGAACCCCTGAACATAGGTCTCAGTTAGAATGCCTGGGCAGTCTAAGGGACCTCTGACAGTGGAATCAGGATATATCCCTGGAGCACAAAAGGACTTTGGGAGCACATTCCCCATGGAGGGATACTCCCTTAACCTAGAGGCAGGAAGGAGGGCCTAGTCCCTATTCCAAATGACTTGACAGATTTTGTTGACCCCTTCTGGAAGGCATCACCCTCCCTGTGGAATGGGGGGATGGGATGGGATGGGATAGGGGTGCACAGGAGGGAGGGAGAAAAAAAGGGAGGGAGAGAACTGGGATCGACATATAAAATAAGAATAAATAAATACATAAGAATATGAGACCATTGTTAAGTATAGGATGAATTATAATTAAACCAAGTGAGGCAGAACCTTTGTAGCATTCCTCAGAGGTGCTGAGAATATTTGGTAGTTTGGGGTTTCTTGTTGTTTATGTTTTTTATGTACCTGTATATGTGTCTGACTCTTTGTGTGTGACTTTGTGTGTGTGTGTGTGTGTGTGTGTGATATTTATGTAGTATCCCAAGAGGCCAAAAGAGGACACTGAGTTACAAATGATTGTAAACCATCAGCACAGATGCTGGCAGCCACACATGTATCCTCTGGAAGAGCAGCAAGTGATCTTAACTGCTGAGCCATCTCTCTAGCTCTGAAGATATACAATATAGAATATTCTACACATGATCAAAACCTAGTAATATAAGTATGCTAAATGCAATCAGTGTTTTCAAGGATTTGTGTTCTTTTTAAAAATAGGAAGGCAATAAATAAGAAAATATCACCATCACTGAGTCAATCAACAGACACATGAGCCTTAAGGGTCACTAAACCCTAAAGACAAGAGGGTCTAAGACAAATCCATAAACATGTATTACTAATATGTGTATACATATAAGATACATGTACATAAATATATAACACCAAATGAACATAGAAAAGAAAAGATGAAATATAAAGACATTACATGGGAGTCAATTGTAAGATACTTCAGATACTTAGAAGAATGGATGGAATCCAAACTAAGCATAAAATTAAATAACAAGTCAATATCAAAATGGAAATAAAATAGAAAACAATGAAAAAATTAATAAAAATTAAAACACAAAGTTAAAAATTGACAACCATCTAAGTAGAATGACAAAGGAATGAAAAAAAAATACATTTCTTTGGATTTAGACTCCAGTTCACAAGTGAATCTAAAATAAATCAGCATACCATAATAGTTCTGCAATACCATGTTTTCAGGCACCTACTAGCAGAACATAATGTGAGAGAGTAATGAGAGAATTACTTCTCTTTTTAAGGTTATTTTGTTTTGTTTTGTTTTAGTTATATGTATGCATATTTTGCCTGCATGTATGTATATGTACCACATGCATGCTTGGTGCCCACAGAAGCCAGAACATGTTGTTGGAGCCCCTGGAACTAGGGTTGCAAATACTTGTGAGCTACCAAGTAGATGCTGAGACATCCCAGGTTCCCTATGAGATCAACAAGTGTTTTAATTGCTGATGCTCCAGCATCTGAGATTCAACTATTCTTTAGCTAAGTCGATGAAAGAAGGGGCCACACTACGTTACTGCATCCTTTTCAACAATACTGTGTTAGGTCTTCTTATAATAAGACATATACAAAATATTCACCCAAATATTAATCATCATATGTTTTATACAAAAGAGCTGAGGCATCAAACATTCATCCAAAAGCTATTATTTTAAAAAGCACATTAAAAAGCACAACCCTGCTACAGAATAATAAATACATATGTACATGAACAGCTATCACCAAGATTCTTCAACTGAAGCTCATTATAATATGTGGATTCTAAAGCAGTACTTAGTATCTCCTGACTTTGACTAATACCCTCCCTTTTCCATGCAACTCTGATGTGATATCATGCAACTATATTGTCCTATATGTAAACATTAGATCACCTGTAGGGATAACCAAAACTAGGAGAGCCATTCAAAGCCAAGTAAAACACGTCAGAAAGCTTCAGGCTGAGTGGCCTGAAAGATGGTGATGACATGATGAGAAGTATGCTATGCAACCATAAGGATAACACTGTCTCCTGACAACTTTCAGGAAAATGGGGGCCATGATACTTCACACACAGTAAAACTAGCTCTGTGGACAAGTAAGAAGACCTTGCGCTGCAAGTGAAGCCACCCTCCAGACAACAACCTGATTTCAGCCTGTTAAAGCAATGAGCAAAGAAACCCCAGGCCACACCCAGACTTTCACCCTATTGACACTATGAAATAAGCCCTTGCTTTTGTGGTACTACTATGTGACTACTATGTGCATTTAGTCATTCTGATACCTGAGACAAACTTACAAAAAACAAACAAACAACAACAAAAACCAGGCCAAAATAAGCAATGCTTGTCTTGACTATTGTACTGAGCAGCATCAACCACAACTGTGTAAGTACTCTAAAGCTTATGAACAAGTTTCTCCACATAATTAAGTTTATATACAATTTAGTCTGGCACAAATCATACCGGTGCCCACACCTTCTCTGTGTGCATCTTCATGAAGGGAAGAAATGTATACTGGGTTTTCCACAAAACACCAAGTTACTCTTCTAGACAGGTTTCATGTTTCCAGTATTCAGGACATGGAACGTAAACATGATCTGACCATGTCTGCTGCCTCTGAGCACAACAGAAAGCCGAGCTTGGGTCCGGCTGAACCGCTCTGCTGCCTTCACACCCTCACCTGATGCTCTTGTAAAGACCCTGAATTAAAGAACTCTGGTTCAGCAAAGGACCCAGCAAGATGAAACAAGAGCAGTGTCCACTCCTTGCTGGAAGCAGTAAATTCTAGTGGCTCTTAGCATAAAGGCATTGAGTAGCGCAGACCCAGCAGAAGGAGAGGCAAGGAAGACAGACTAAGTGCAGGTGCTACTCCCTTGCACACACATCTTCCTGTCAATCCTTCCATAACCTGTTAGTAGGTAAGAACCACGGTTAAAGGTATAACCTCATAAACAAGAAGGCTCAATGACAGAACCCTGTACCTAACAAAATAAATTTCTCCAACCCAATAAATAGTAACTATTTTATCCATTTCCAACTTTCACTGTCATCATCACTGCATGCCTGGATTCTGGCTGATGTTATACTTCCCACTGAAAAAAAATAGATTACAGCTCACAGAACATAAGTGCCGGGGGTGGGTTGGAGAAAAGAATCAAAGACGAAAAACGAAATGGAGGCTAGGAAACATCCAGCTATTTGTCTGGAAAGCTAGGAACATTTTTAAAACATCAGGAAGAATGTTAGCCGGACAAAAGAATCGGCCTAACAGAGTTCCCACTGATGAAATTGTGGTTGCTTATTAGAGCATCAAAAAGAAGCATAATATTGTGTTTAAATCAAATGAGTTACTGAAAAAGCATGAGTTCAATATGATTTCAAATGACCAAAGCTGCTAAAGTAAGAATAACAATAACAGGCCAGGACAATATCAGTAGTGCAGGATGCTGAAGGGCAGGTAATGTTTCCCAAGTGGCATATTCCAAAATGCACATTGGTTAGACAGACTGATGGAATGTCCACTTGTAGAAGGCAATTATTAAACTAAGTCAACTTTGAACTGTATATGTGAAATAACCCCTAAAAAGGAAAGCAGTTTGACTTCCATTCCATGATTCCAGTTGGAGTCACAAATTTATACAAGACCAAGACTCCAAATGATCAACAACTAAGGTTCTACAAACTATGCTACTATGGAACTGTAAAGATAACAAAATCCCAAAAACACACAAGAAAGAATTTTTACTAAACTTCCTGGAAAGGCAAGCTAAGTGATCTATAATGCTTAGCAGGCTTTAAAAATAAAATTAATCCAATCCATAGTGCTGGTGTTTTAGAACAGGACATGTGCACAAATGCATCAATCATATTCATTCTTGTGTTCTTTAAAGTACATGAAACATGCAAAAATTATGCAAATTAGTATGTGAAAGTAGGTAATTTGATTAAGTCAGTAATCAGAGATTAAATATCAAGTAAGAAAAATTGTAAAGATTTAAGTATGTATGTATATATGTGTGGGGGAGAAGAGAGACGTAAGAGTCCATGTATGAGACAGAGAAAATGTGTATGTGAGAGAGAAAAGAGAGAGACAGAGAGAAAATACATATGTTGTATGTGGGGACCCACAGAGGCCAGACACATCAGAGCTGGTTACTGGCTGTTGTGAGCCACCCAACATGGGTGCTAGAAACCAAATGCTGGTCCTATGCAAGAGCAATAAGCACTCTTAACCACTGAGCCATTTCTCCGGCTCCAAATTAACTTTTAATTTATTGTATTAGCTACACATATTTTTAATAATATGAGTACTTTGCCGTGCACAAAGACTAAAGGCTAAAGCTGTTCTAAGCACAGGAGACCTAGGCCATTCCACAGATCAGCAGTTACCATTTGCTGCATAGACTTCGTCAATGGTCCTCCTCCCAAGCCACTGGTCCTCCTCCGAAGCAACAACTGTGCTAAAAAGTCATCTCTGTCCAGAGGCCCTTGATGATTCAATCACAGACAAGCTTTATTAAGCTTCAGTGACTGCATTTAGACTGCCATATTTTGTGTATTTATAGTGCAATGCTTCCTTTTAATTAACAGTCTCAATAGACTGTCTCTTCCACAGGGCAATGATTTTGTCTCATATTCATTTCACAACCCTCAAAACTACTTTTTCTTCAAAGGTCAAAGGAAATAATCTAGCAGATGTCATGAGAAACAGGAGTCTTCTATGGTTTAAAAGAGGTATGCTCAGATCATGAGGCCAGGAGAGAATATCGTGGGTACATGTGCCCAAGGCCAATCACAGCAAACAAACACACCATCACCCTGTGTGAGAACAAGGCATACCAGCACTAATGGGAATTAAGGATATATTTTCTCTAGCTTCAGCTTTTCACACTTCATTTAAAAACAGAAGTGACAAGTGTTACATAAGCAGGGATGCCTTGTGGTACTTGAAAACACTTAAAAGCAAGAAATCACAAATACCATAATACACTATTTTATTCCAGTGAATTCAACAGAACTTAAAATTTTGATTTAGGTGAGAGGTGAAAACGCACAGAGAGATATTCATCTGAATAAGTATGACCCACTAAGCTTTTTAATTTGTTCTTTGAGAATTTCATATACTATATTCTTTCCCATCCTCCACTTCCTCCAATCTCCTCCCTGCTTCCCTTCCCATCAATTTCATGTTCTTTCTAATAAGATAAAAATAAAAAACAAAAAAGTCACCAAAAGCTAGAGTCCAATTTGTGTTGGTCAACTACTCCTAAGAATGTTAATAAACACAGTGTCACTCATAGAAGAAAACTAATTTTTCCCTCTCCCAGCAGCTACCATTTGCAAACAGCTTATTGGTTAGGGGCAGGAAACTGTGCTCACTTCCCTTCACCATGTTGGGATTTTGTCTGGCTTGAGCTTGTGCAGGTCTTGTGCCTACTGTCATGTCACCGTGAGTTCGTGTGAGCATCTGCTCTGTTGTGTCTGGAGAATGCTGTTTAAAACTGTCCACCACTGCTAGTTCTTACAGTCTACCTCCTCTTCTGCATAGAGCCTTGAGTCTTGAAGAGAAGAGTGTGACAGAGACATCCCATTCAGGGCTGAGTACTCCGAAATCTCTCACTCTCTACACATTATCCAGTTGTGACTCTGTGTTAACTGCCATATACTGTAAGAAGCTTCTCTGATGAGGGGTGAGCAATGCACTCATTTGTGGGTACAGCAGTACCATTGGGAGTCATTTTACTGCTTTGTTAATTTAACAGAATACTCATAGTAGGTATTCACTGGCTCCATATTTAACCTCATTAATCATATCAGCTCTAGGTTCTAATAGTGTTGGCCTGCTCATCCTTAGCAGAAGTTTGCTAATTTATTGGTTTAAGAAAAAAAATTAGACATTCAAACAGTGTTGGGGGTTCCAAAAGGCAGAGTTTGACCTATAATTCTTGCTTGCAGCTATGTAAAAACTAGACAACTGTCCACTGAAGCCTCTGCAGGAGATGTGAAAGAGCACAACTTAATTTGGTTAAGGCTGGCAGTCAGTTAAAGTGAATTCATTCAGGTTGAAAATTGTCCTTTTGAATCAGGCCTTTTCTGGTGATTGGCCTGTTTCTAAAATCCCAGTGTGACCTTTCCACTGACTTATCCCACACTCACAGTGGAAAGCAGCAACCAAAAAAAGAATGGCTTTCGGAAACATCAAGTTGACTGGTGTCAAATATGCCCCACGTATCTAGCAGGGTCATGGTCTAATGTTCATGAAGGGAGTATCTATCACAGAGCCAGTGCAAACTCTAAGATAAGCATGATCCTGACAATATCATTCTGTTTTGTTGTTTGCACTGTACATTACCCCTATGGAAGAGTAAGTATTTTCTCCTACTCAACAACTTCTCTCAAAATTGTTCCCAATAAAAATCACCTTTAGTCATTTATAAGTTTTTATGTAAAGTATTACATCCCCCCCAAAATATTTCAATTATAAAAATTATAAAACCAAAAAAGCCTCCTTTAAAAAACATTTCAGCTATTAAAAAGATAGACATAGAATTCTGAGGAATACAAGGAATATATAATGACACTGGAATAATAACCTATGATAGCCACCTTTGTCTTTTATTTTAAACTGTGGGGTTAAAAAGGATGGCATCCACTCCCTTGTTGGTTGTGGTTTCTTTTATCCTCAATTAGTGTATGTTTGCAAGTCTATGGTCTGTGCAGCTATGTCGATAAAGATGGTTCTATGAACACATGGAACAAAAACATAGTGTGTTAATTGCATGTAGATATGGTGACATATGTATGAACATTATATTATCATCTTGTTTTACCAAAATCAAGATCTTCATAACAGCATTTACCAATATACATAACTCAGAATAAGCCTGTTAAACACTCTAGTTCTGTCTTCTCAATTGCTAAATAGCACAGTTGTTGTACTTAGCAATTTCTTTGACCTATCCTGCCTCTAGTATGAAACTGGACTCCAGGTTATAACTGGTGAATGATTTTAAGTCAATCAAGTGCCAAGCAAAGAAACTCCCTTAAGTACCCTTTTCTTTGTGTTTTGCTTTATAAGCAATTCCTCCTCAGCAACTTAGGATTCAAAAAGTATGAAGGTGGTATACACCATAAACATCTACTTTGGTGTTTCTGATCTCATATTTCTATTAACTCTGAAATAATAGAATCATTTCTCAGTGATAGCTGCATGAGCACTCTGGCTAAGGAATCAATCACATAAAGCATGGAGTAGAAATTCACACTGTAGAACATTTTGCAACCTTGGTTCTGTCAAACAGAAGGTCTGCCTGGTGTATCAATGTCATTGCTGCAACCACAAATAACTTTACTGTGAACTATATCACTTTTAGATTGTGCTTCAAGGCCTATCATAAATAACCGCTGCTGTCACATACTTATATAAGCTACACTCAGCTTGTTCTCACTTACTTGGTTGGAACAGCAGGAAGTCTTTGTTTTTAGTTAGTTGTTATCTGTCACATGTAATAATTATATTTCAGGCCCAAACTGTACATACCTTAAGCACATATAAGCCATGTTTTCTGTTTCTTTAGTGTCCTAAAAGATAAACTGTATGGCCAGGAAACACATGCTCTGCCAATAACTACTCAATGATGAGCTTTTTCCTTTAACTAAAAGTAGGCTGTGTTAAAATGATCCTCAAAAACTAAATTAAAAGGAGACACCCTCTGAGTTGAGGGCTTTCAAGTCAATGAAAATGCTTTCACTATCTTATTCCTAATCAACAGGATTTGATGTCCCACAAGGTGACCTTGTTTTAAAATGCTATTTATTTTTCCACCATTTTTTGTATATATTAATTGTAGAAAATAGTGGGTTGCATTATCACATTTTCATACATGTGTTTACACACACTCCATTACCCATGCTGCCCAGCCCCTTCCTGCTGGTCCCCTTTCTCTTTCCAAACAGTCCTCTTCTATTTTCATATCTTCTCCACCCCTTAATCTGGGTTCAGCATGTGAAAGGAAGAAATGCGATTCTCGTGGCTCTAAGCCTGACTTATTTCACTTAATGCAATGATCTCTAGTTGTATCCATTTTCCTGCAAATTACATGAATTTATTCTTCTCCGTGGCTCAGTAGAACTCCATTTTGTATATATACCATGTGTTCTTCATCTGTTCTTCAACTGATACCTCGTAATAGGCTTCTTCATCGTGACTTTCACAGATAGTCTTGCAATAATCGTGGACATACCTGTACCTCTGTGCAATACTAACTCCAGATTCCCAGAGATGCACACCTAGGAATGATACAACTGGATCACATGAAGTTCTGATGTGAGTTTGAGGAACCCTTATCCTGACTTCCATCATGGATGCACCAACCATAGATAAGGACTTCTTTTTACCTGCCTCATCAGGATTTGTTGCCATTTAGTTTCTTTATGGTAATAAAACATGTATTTCTCTACTGGCATGTTTCTTTAGATCTGACCTAATTTTATTTGATTCTTTCAGCAACGACAGAGCTGAATGTAAATGGAAAAAACTGCATCATGTCATGTTGCCTCCGGAATTATTATTTTGTTATAACCTTTCTGAGCTCCAATGTTTATTTCCAACAAGCAGGACAAATGGGAATATGTATGTATGTATGTTTCCAGCAGCCTTTGTGAAATATAATTTTGTCTACAGGCTCACGTATAAAACTCCAGGCTACTTATAAAACTCTAGTATCTTCATTTTTAAAGTACGATAAATTTAAAGTAAGGTTTAATGATGACTCATAGTGCGGGTAAAAGTAACACCTCTATCACTACTTGAGACCTATATAAGGTCTTAGTCATGTTATTATGTTTAGGGATTCACAGATTCACATTTCATCTAGGATATTCTTTAATTCTCTTGGTGTTCACAGACCAGCAGGAATGGCCCTGCCTGGGTTGTCAGGTCATCACAGGCCTACCACATTAGAATCTGAATTTTTTAACAAGATGTCCTCTAGATGTAATGATATATTCTGCTGTTATGGTCAAATAAGGGAGAGAAGTCAACTCCTTTAGAAACAAATTTTGTCTCAGTTTCTTCATTCCACAGGGATGCTAAGCATGTTACCATTTCTTTGGGTAAACTTTTGCTCAAACTTCCCACAAAACAGGATGACAATTTCAGATAATTACTATTATTTTGAACACTAAAATAAAGTTTTCTAACAATATACAGACAATGTGTATATAAATATTCTCCAGTTGAAAAAAAAGCAGTAAGAGTAGGTGAGAATGGATAATATACACAGATCATTACAGCGTACTCTCTGCCTATTGGTTGATGCACTTAGACATTTCTAATAAAGGAACATTTATATTCAATGTTAACATCATGACTATTTTTTAATGTCATTAACACTTTTCTCAAGAGAACTGTGCTTTGCTTATTTACCAAGGTTTATTTGGCATCATTGAAGGGAAATAGTTTAGAAAGAAGTTACTCCTAGATCTACAAAAGAACGTTTAAAAACATGGAAGTATACAAAGTAGAGTGTACCTACCCTACAGCAAGCCCTGCCATGTGGAGAGAGCCCTCTGCAGTATGGACTCGCCAGACTGGAAAAACTCAATGGGCTCTGACTCCTGTTACATGGAAGACTGAGTGTGACACCTCCCAAATACTGGTCTCAGTAAAATATTATCAAGTATTCTAAAAGGTCAAATAAGGTGTATACAAATTCTCTTACTGCTGCTTGATAATTATATGGTTAAAAAGCCATCAAATGAAAAAAAGAGTTAAAGAAATAGTATTCACATGGGATGACCATATGAGTTACCCAGTGTTGGGGGCTGAAACGGTAGAGCTGATACCTCTGCTTCCCCACTGAGCAGAGGGACCAGAAAAGGAGCCTGTGTGATGATCAGACTCTACACATGGAAAGGAAGTAACTCTGCCCTGCTATTCCACAAAGTGAAGGTACTACGTACCTACAAAATCCCCACAGCTGCCACAAGTAGAGCGCAAATTCTCATGGAAACAATCTATATCAACAAGTTCTCAATGCATAGCTCCTTAGTTTCCTCATCAAGACACTTTTCCCTTGAAGCTTTCACAAAAAGAAATCTATTCCTGCACAAAAGGACATTTTTCTCCTCTCTCAAAAACCATATATGGTCCTTATTAAGCTCTGTCTTTGGTACTGCCTGAGAAAGGTGAATCACCTTGTATTTTCAAAAGATTCTCCATTATGCATTAGTGAAGTAATCTGGCAAGGCGACTAATATGAACCACGGCAATTTAAAAACCGAGACCATGTGCAGTTCCAGAAGTTCTAAGAGCAAATAAAATGGACTGAGTTTGAAATCAATGTTTTATCATAACCAGGATGGGTTTTTGCTGTCCTGGAATGCAACTGTTTGAATTTCACTTTTTAAAAGACATCACAGAGACTCCAGAAGCCATCGTCTCTCAGAAAGGCTGTGCAAAGGTCAGTCCCAGGCGCCATCTGAATCCTGTTGTTTCTCTTCTGAGCTTCACTGAATCGCCCGCAGCTTGTTTGTGCTGAACCAGGCCAGTTCTATCTTCTCAAATACATCTCTATTCTTTCCCTCATGCAAGATAGAGCATCCGGAACGTTCAATAACATTAAACAAAGGGAGCTGAAAAGAATACACTACTGGAGATAAGACTGATTCATTAGGAACTGAATTCTTTTCAACTATATGAACAACTGTAATAATTAAGATTATAAATCCTTAAAAATTCTTCCCTGAAGAAGAAAAAAATGCCATACTATCATCCTATTCTGAAAAGCATAGAAAATAAACACAATTCATATCATTTCACATGGACCAAACATATTTTTAATAAAAAAAATGTGATGTATTATTAATGCTTGGATAACAACTTAGCAATTATGGTCGAGTGATGTTACAATGTTCAAAATGTGATGTTTATCTTCCAATAAAATCCATCTGAATACAAATCCAACCAAAGAATTCTAAAAAATATAGGACATTCAGTGACTATAAGATTGGCTTCTGAAGCTCTCACCATTTTCACAGAATCATATGTGGGTCACTAACCACACAGAGCTCCTGAAGAGAAACACAGGGAACAATGAGCCTTTGAAAAGAAAAAGGGAAGTGTCTTTCAATGCAGCCCTCACAATTGGTCCGTCCACTGTGAAGAGCTAAAACTTCAGCAATAATAAACCTGATAGCGATCCTTTAATAATAAAATCCCCTGGTTTCATGAAAACCTGCTCTATGTACCTTTCCCACAACAGAGAAGAGTCAATAGTGATTGGGCACTCGGCAGGCCCAGGTGAACAGGCAGAGCAGTGGGATGTAAATACCCAGCTGTTTGTCTGCCACCTGAAACAAAGTCAGTGCTTCCAAAAGCATTTCCCTGCCAGTGTGTTTATCAGGATCTCATTTCGTTGAGGAACTGGCTGCTGGTTGAAATAGGTTGTCAATTGGACAGAAGGTAATGTCTTTAGAACACACACCCCTCCCAAAGCCTGGCAGATGACAAGCAGAGAAATGGAGCATCTTCTTACAACCTCCTTTTATCCTCTACAACCCTATAAAATTAAGAAGTGTTCATATATGCCCTCTAATGAAGGCAATTGGAGAAGGATCTGGGACCTGGTAAAAATGTACTTATTAGAAAGCAATGATGTAAATTGAGTGTTTCTAGATGAGGTACAATGGTAATAATGAAAGCTAGATATTACAGAACTATTCTAGAACAGCTACTATGAAAACTGCCTTTAGCACGATTTCTCAGCCTCTACAAGAGCCTCAGTGGGGACATCATTATCCTGGTTTCATAGGTGATTACACTGACACACACATGAAGTAAGCAACCAGTCCAAGGCCACGCAGTGAGAAAACACCGGAATGGAAGTTTATTGCAGGACCAAACACAAAGCAGGAGCTCTTGGCCACTATGCACGTGTCCTCGGAGACCTACATTCTAGACAGAATAAGCAAAAGATAAATCTCACCTGCAACACTGCCCATCGGTTTTTTACTCATCTCTCCTGACACAAAAGGAAGAGCATATTCAAAGAAGCACATAGTAACTGGGATGTGGTTTTCTGGCCTGACGTTCCTTCCTCTCTTCCAACTCATCACCCAAGTAAACATTCATTTAATTAATCTAATTCTGAATCTGCCCCATATAAGAAGCCAGTCTGTAACAGAAAAAAAAAAAAAAAACAGAAGCATTAGAGCATAAAGCATTAGGAATTATTAAGGACAGAATGCCAGGTATAATTACAAGCACCTGTAAGTCTAGCACTTGGGGAGCAGAGGCTGAAGACCTTAGCTATATATTGAGTTGGAAAAAGTCACCATGAATAACAACATGAGGTCCCAAAGAAAGCAAGACGAGAAAGACTATGGCTACTTAGAAGGATGGAACGACTCATGTAATAAACACTGCTGTGGTGAATCTTGCTCCTCTGTATCTGTTTAGGTGCCTTAAACAGGGAGTTACAAGAATAGACATAAAATTTCCAGGGATCCAGTACAGAAACTGTCAAATCAGTTGATGGTAAACAGATAGATTGCTCTGGGTGGGGCCATAACATGATTTTTTATAGAGGAATCAACTATTGAAAAAATAAATTGGATTTAAAGGAAGCAGTATGTAGAGAAACTCCAAAAAGAAAAACATCACTGATGAAGCTAAGCTTGCCTATCTAATGAAAAACTGTTTATTGTGATATCAAGCATAAACTCTCTCTCTATGCTTCCTGACTAATGCAGAGGCTACCTAGGGGTTTCTGGTTGACTGTCCACTAAAAACAGGACTGGGGGCAGAAGGTAGCACACAGAATGCATAGAAACCTGGGTGATGGTTTGGTAAGTTTTTGTTTTTAGAGTCAGAATGAGCAACTCATCAGAAACACAGTAGGTGAGATCTTAAGGCTAATGATGACAAAAGTCACAATGAATATTCCAGCTGATCATTGCTCTTTTATCAGCAAAGAATAGACAAGAAAATCTTAGCAGTCCCAGTACTGTGCTCAATCACCAGGGCATGTAAATACCTCAATACTAGTGGGTGGTTCTCTGAGTGCATTCCTACTCCTCATTCCTTGCTATTTCCATGGGCTACGATTTTTAGAAGCTCGAAGGTGTCTACTACAGAGTCCATATGGAAACTTGATTCAGTGACACCCTATATTAAGGAGAAAACCGCTATCTTTTCCATATTAAAATCAAATCATAGCCTCCACAGAATGAAATTCCAATGTATGGTACTACAACAGTGAACTGTGAAACCATGCTAAGTAAAATAAGACAAATACTATGTCATTCTACTTGGCAAGAAACACAGTACCTACCAGAAGCCAACTCATGGGCACAAAAAGTAGAGTCAAGGTTGAAGAGAAGGGAGAATGGAAGTTATTATTTAACTGCTTGGAATTGTGGGAAATTTTGGGAGAGAGTAGGGGTAATTAATATAAAACATGGAATAGACTTAATAATGTCATTGTATTATAAATCTAAAAATGGTGAATTGGCAAGTTCTGTGTAATGTGCATTTTAAATATCAAAGCACACAGTATCTCTTTCACAATTAAAAAGTGAAAAACCAAAAATTTCCCACAGAATTTCTCTTAAAAATGATTTTCAGAACAAGATTCCAAGTTCTATGAGGACAGGAACCAGATCAACCTGTTCCATTTACACCTTAACAGAGTAGATTTTTGCACAAATGTTTTGCAAGTGAATGCCTGCAAGAAAGAGGTTCTCCTCAGCAGTCACTATACTGCTTGCAACGTTCAAAGTTACTTTCTGATAGAGAACATAAAGGTGCAGACTGCATGGGGAAATGGTAACATTACTACAACTGAAGCTCCCTCCACCTCCTCTCCACTTTCTGCAAGCCTGTATCCTATTGTCCTATACACAGTATATAAGTAATATGTAGAGAGAGCATATAGGTAGTATATAGATAATAAATGTTTGCATTATGAAGACAGGAGTGGGATATTATAAAATAAAGTTAAATTATTGCTCTACCAGTCCCCTTTTTAAAATTACTTTTTGCAGATGTAACATTTCTTCTGTCACAGAATGAAAAAATAAACCTCACAGCTTACACAAAGTGGAGATAAAAATATAAATAGCTAGAACATATCGTTCTCAGAAAAAAACACAGCAAACAGTATATCATCTCAAAAGAATTAGATTTAAAAAAAATAACAGCTCCTGTTTGCATTTACTTTGGGGGAAATAATAAGTGTTTAATACACAAGAAAATTCCAACTCTCCTTTGAACAAAATCCAAATATTCATTCCTAGAAATCAAAGTCCAGTTTTGCACTTAAATTTTAGTAAGTACAGAGATTCCTCCTCCAGTAAATCACTTATTGTTTTTCTTAGCTGATAAAGTATTCTTTCTTAGACATGTGTACCATAAAATTATATAAAACGTCTCTGGCCAAGAAACAAGCTACTGATCAACAGACATTTACCAACAACAAGGTCCACATTTCAAGTAAACTATGTTCAAGCATACAAAGTAAAATATTCTAAAGCAAAATATTAAATACTGATATCCTTAATAATCAACACCTACAAAAATGTAGACCCAGATAAATTTACATGATCATTTAATGGTATTAGTCTCAATGTAAACAATATGAAAATATATCCTTCAACTTCAAACCCTCACTACTTAATACTCTGTTCCAAATAATGAAACAAATAGGAATTCATCCTCTGTCCAGGTTTACATTCCAACCTTCATAAACAGGCAAACCTCATTTTGGAGTAGTCTGTCTACTACCCCAGCCTTTCAAGCATGCAGGAGTTCTCCATCAGCTTCTACAATGCTAAAAGCCCACTAGCAGAGCCAAGCACTTCAAGGAGAAGTGCATGGAGAATTATCACTTCTATGCAGAAAAGCAGAACCACTTTAGATAAAATGATCTAAATGGCAGCACCCTGACCTCTACTCAGCAACACACACTAAAACCAGGTGCATTCAGGGCTCAAGGAGGGGAGAGGGCGAGTTGGGCAGCAAAGCAACCCCAGATCGCTAATATAGTAGAGATTACCAATTCCACTCAGGTCCAATCCAGCTAAATTCAGACATCAGTTTACCCAGAGGAAAAGTGGTCTCCTGTCCTTCAGTTGCTTGACTCAGAGGGCATTCAGCCTAGCATAACCAGGCAAAACAGTCTGCAAGATCTCTTTAAGCCATAAATAAGACTAGTTTCCAAAGAAATCAGACTCAGCTCTGGCCAAGAAGCAGTCACTGAACATTTTCTTCTACTACTGGTGTTTACAAACTACCAGCAATAGCCTCAGGAACCTCCGGAGACTCCCTGAGTAACCCCATCAGATCCTTAATGTAAATACCCCTTTTATCAATCTCTGATGGCTTTGGCAGCTAAATAGAAGGGAGTGAGTAAGATGACATGCATAAAATGAACCCTCTTCAAGTTGTAAATGAGTGACTCAGGCTTCCGACTTGCCGAGATGCTCCAAATAAAAACCCTTGATATGATTCCAGGCATGCTCCGTCTTACCGTTCTGCTGTTGTCTCTCTCAAGCCGGATTCACCTGGAACTCTTTAACATATCTCTAGCAATGTGTTTGCACCAGGCCAGCCTCACACAGCAACTGAATTCACATCTTTCTGCACTAGCAGGCTGAAATGGTACGGCCGTACTACAACCAAGAAAGGGGGAAGCAGAAGCAGGGGGAAAAAAAATCCAGAAATCACTCAGAGAAGCTGATCTCAACGAAGCAAGACCAAAAAATTATTTCAGAAGAGCACAAAAGACATGCTAATGTTCAGTATCAAAAGCTTCAACAGTTCAGTTTTTCCCCTAAAATAATCTATTTTTTTTCCTCCAAACACGATGGACTTGCCTGTGGAGTTCCCAGGAAGGCAGAGTAACAGGGCTCTGCAGCAGCGCTGCAGCCAAAGTAACCATGCATACGCTGTCCAGGCAATTCACAGCACACTGTCTCTCCAGAAAGCTATTGATTTGCAATGCAGGGCTGCTTCAAAAGCATATAGGATGGAAGCCAAACAGCTAATGGTGATTGCACAAGAGGAAAACATTTAATCAAGGGATGCACCTTATCATGCTCAATTCAATTTTTTAAAGGCACTAGAGAAAGCCAGTCAGTGTCCTGAGTGACAACCCCATTAAATAATAATCTGAGGTCCCATAAAAGGCCAAGTTTAGGCTACTATCATTAATGTTAATGCTTGGAAAATGGTTTAATATGTCTATATGCATACATGTGTCACATGCAAATGAGACATAATGAGGACATTAAAATTACCATGCCTCAAATACATGAGGTATAAAAAAAAAAAAAATCACACAGGTGTAGCATTTACTGAACCAAAGTGACAGAATGCATAGTTATGAGCCTGAAGAATTACTGTGGGCTTTGGACCCAGGACACCCTTAAAAATAAATATCAACACAAGCCAGAGCACACAATCCTTAAGTAAATTGTGCCAAGTCATGCCAGAAGGGGCTGGGTGGCAAAGGAGTACTAAACCGCTACTCTCTTAGCACCCCCTACAGGAGAGAGGCTGTTCTAGCCCTTATATTTGTTTCAGATTTCCTAGGCCTGAAAACAGAACCACTAAGGGTTCATAAATTAGAGTAAGGTACAGTCAAATTGGAAAATAATTTACACAAGAAAATTTTAAATGCCATGGTAATCTCACATCACAAATGTTCAACTGTATGATTAATTTAGCTATGGGAGGTGGTAACTACAATGCTAGGTGAATGGGACATACTCACAAAACTCTGGACTTGAGTCTGCTTAAGGCCAGAAGGCTAAGGAAGAACCATTTGCCCATCACATTCCAGCTGATCCAAATGAACCACCTCATCTTCCTGCTACTTTGCCCTCATCACTCTGAATGTCAGACACTTCAGAAATAACAACCTTGATTTTTTTTTTCTGTAACACAAAAGTTCCTGCAAAATCCTACCCAAAACCAACAAAAAAAAAAATGTGTTAAAATAAAAACCTTCTGCACTCCCTTCTTCACCAAGGTTATACAGTTTCAATCTCACGAGCATGCATGACTGTGTGTGTGTGTGTGTGTGTGTGTGTGTGTGTGTAGGTGTATGAATATACATGTCCATTTGCAAATCAGAAGTCAAGATCAAATATCATTCTTCAGAACTCATCCACCTTGTTTTCTGAGACAGTTTCTCACTGACCTGGGACTCACATATAGTCTACACTGCCTCCCAGTGCTGGGGTTATAAGAATGAACTGCCATGACTGCCATTTTACACAGGTTCTGGGATTACACAGATTCAGGTCCCCATGCTTGCATGGCAAACACTTTATGACAGAGCTGGCTCCCCAGCCCAAGCTGTCACCTTAATATCAGAGCACTTCAGAATTGTATGAGCACATGCCTGAAGAGCAGACTCTGAGTCAAAAATGCCTTTCAAGATGAGATTCTGTAAGAGATTGCTCATCTCTCCTACCCACAAATGCTCCCTTTTGCAAAGCCAGTGTCTCGTCATAGTTGAATCATTTAGGATTTAATTACATGCTGTCTCATAAGGTGCTTTTTTATTATTGGTATTGTGCCTATTTTAAAGCCCTTGAGTACAAACCATGCCAATCACTGGCTTTTTAATTCCCCTGTAACACAAAGCTAGGCATCTAAAACACACTGATTAAATTCTTAAAATAAGTAATCAATTTCCCAACTCCACATTTGGAGCCTAAAATTATCTTGGCAAACTCCCTTCCCATCAATCAATGCTCCCTGAAATAATCCATGTATCAAGTCAGTTTAATCACTTCACCATAATATGGCTTATTTTTCCTGAAACTGTGTGTGAAATATTCTTGTTTACTAAGGTATTCTGTATAAAAATGAAAGGGTTAATGCAAAAAAAAAAACCTTCTCCCTTATTCTTTCGGTTATTTATTCCACAAGCATATATTTATACTGCATTGTGAACAGCTGTGTCCTCTACATCCAAAGAACCAAATGAGTGATTGGAAAAAAAGTTTCTTTTATGCACACATACACAAACACACATACACACACACACACACACACACACACATACACGTATATATTGCATATAAGAATGAGATTATGCACAATTATCAAATATCTGTTTGTGAGAAATTAAATTTGAATGTAGATCAGATTAGATCTAACTCAAAATAAACTTTAGAAAATGATTGCAAACACTTAATAAACCCTATCATAAGATGAAGCAAAAGAAATAAAAACGAGATATGATAGTGTGGTTTAAAAAATATAGTGGTGTTGTTTTAAGACAGGGTCCTACTATGTAGCCCAGGATCGCCTTCAGTGGTCTCTTTGAGGCTGTCCTCAAATATTTAATCCTCATGCCCCAGTCTCCTGAGTGCTAGACACAACATCCCTAATGAAGCAAGTTTTTTGACAGCACGTGTTGGGGTACAAATAACCTCCCTTCAGTAGCTCACAAGAGATCCCACAGAGGAAGTAACACAATTCAGACACCCAGGAGGGGAAGGGCATGTGAGGGGCAGTATGAAGCCTCAGTTGGAAGCTGGCTGAAGAGACAGCCAAGCACAGCAGTGGCAACTGTGCAGGCTGAAGGCAAGAAGATTTGATGCCAGCGCATAAGGGGTCCTGGAAAGGATAGCAAGAACTTAGGCATTTTACCCCACATAAAGTTGCCATGGCATCCAAAAGAAAAGTCCTATGAGACTGTAAGGCAGAAGGCTGGCTGGATGGGGTTTTTAATTTTTCAACAAGGAAATGCTGTAGAAAATGGACCAGGACAAGGAGGAAATGGGGAAGACACTCAGGAAGTAAGGACAAATGTTAAGACCAGACCTTAAAGAAGCCAATGGAATTGGGGATAGGAAGAAGTGTTTCATTATCTATTGAGTAGACAGGAGGAAAAAAAGGGGAAACTCTGGTACAGCTCTGAACTTCTGTATTATAAGGAGAAAGTGGGGTCATAAACCACGGATAGAGAGGATAGGCAGCTAGAGGGAAAAGCTGGCCTCTGGCATATGTACATACACAACCGTGTGCTGCCTTTTACACACTTTGAGTCGGAATTTCCTAGCTAGGCTCAGCCAAGCTGCTGGTCCACCCGACTTCTTGAGGATATTTGCTCAGCGAGGAAGGAGAGACGGACAAAGAAGGGGAAATCAAAGAAAAATTCAGCCACAGGTAAAATGTTTGTACCCAACTTCAGTCCACCTGAAACTAGAAGATAAGCCATTTGTTGCCTCAGGCAGGCACACTAGCAGCCACTGACTGGGCCTGGAGAACAAGGACTCCAGGCAGGGCTGGGTCCCACTGATTGTGCAGAACTGAAAGGTACTTGCAGAGCCTGCTGAGATCAGTTCAGTCAAGACGGCCTTTCCCTTTTCCTTTCCCTTTCCTGAATGCTTGCCCCAGCTATCTTCATCTTTGTTCTTCTCTGCATCTACCATGGTCACACCCAGACAATCACTGGGTCATTCAGTTGGCCCTGGCTCTACACAATGAGATTTAAGCAACCTCTTCAGCATAGTCTTGTCCTTCCTTCCTTGTCACACTTCACTGCTTCTATAAACTAATTTGTTTCCTTTATTTGTTTATCTTCACACCCAACCACACTATAAACCCCTCAGGAAGAGGCTTCTCTGCATTACTATGAGTCTCCCTAGCCCCTCCATAAATAGAGGCAGGTGACAGGGGTTCAAATAAACTCTGTGGGTCAGTGTAGAGTGGAAATGAACAGGGAGCTTGGAGAACATGAGAAAAGAAAAACAGTGTCAACAAATACAACTTTATGTTTGGCCATAAAATAGCAGTAAAGACAGTGCTGGGGGGGGGAGTGTAAAGCATCCAGAAATTAATCACTGTTTTCATGCAAAGAAGAATATCTTTATGAGGGACAGTAACATGTATCTGAAACCTCACTAGCTCATGGTAGAGGCTACAAAACAGTTGGAGATTCAAGAACAAAAGACAATAACTCTTGTGAACAAACATCCCATTGGATTGGTGGGAAATAAGACTGACACATAAAGGCTAGAATCTGGCATCTATGCAAACTCACTTCCTGCAAGGAAACCAAAGTTAATTCCCCAAAATGCTTTCCCTTACACAAGATTTTTTTTTTCCAATTCTGAGATGTAGCTGTGCCCCTTCATTTTAATAACTAGGTTATAAGCACAATATTCATATTATTCCAGTTGGTGATGGGAGCCAGATGAATATTAGGGAACCACATTCAGCTTCACTGTGTGCATGTAGGGCCAAGTGCATCCTGCTCCCAATAACCTGATGTCTGTGCACTTCCCTGCTTTACTCCAGACTCCTTCTTTCTTGTCCAGCAGGCTTTCCTACATGCTCCTTCTAGCATTACCACTCTGTCTCAGGGCAAGCTTTTCTTAGCTCTCTTTGCATTGGGAAAATATCATGGCTAGAGGGCAGGTCTGACTCTTCAAGGCACAGCTGTGAACAGAGGTGGAAGTGTGTGGTCTTTATCCTACTCCAGTTTTGTGGTGGTTCTTGTCTATACAGAAACCCAGGAAGCACATCAGTTGACCTGGAGCTATCCCAGACACTGCAGAGGAGGGAAATATATGGAGGAAACAATAAAGAAACAAAGCAATGGAAGATAGGAGTAGAAAAATGCATTTTCAAAAATCAAAGGAAAAGACAATGTTAACTAAGAAAACTCAAGATTAGATGAGGGTATCAAAAAGGGTTACTTAGTGCGTTATAATTCTGCCCATTTTATGAATTAATTTCATTAAACCTATATGACAAAAAGTTCAGTGTTACTTTGAACAGTGATAAAAGATGGAGATTTCTCAAAATAAGATGGTTATCAAATTGTTAGGACTCTATATAAACACTAGCAATTTTTATGATTAAACATTTACAATGAAATACATGCGATACTGACTACTTTTTTTTTTTAAATGTTGGTGTTATTTTGACAAACCTAAACATAACCTTTTAGTAAATCTGAAAATTCTACAACTCAATTCTTCTAATTCAATGACACTCAATATCCACAATTTTTATATGTGGATGAAGCACTTCCTCAAATCCCCGCAACTCTGGAGGAGCTCTGACTGAGTGTTCCAAGCCATTCCATAGCTACACTCCAACTATCCTTATGTCACTGGTGCCACTTCATGAAACATCAGGATTGGTCACTTACTTATCTTTGAGTGGTCTCTGGGTCCTAGAGGGAAACAGACATGGTCAGCTTTATCAATGAACACCTATCATTCTATCATACTAGAAAAATTTGTTCTTGAGAAACTTTATCAGCTGGTTAAATTTCCACTTACAAAAAGGAGATGGTAGGGGAGGAAGATAGAGGGCATTCTCAGAATCTGGGCACTCCAAGCCGGAAAAAAAAAAAAAAACAAAACAAAACCGTTCTAACAAATACACAGCATCCTCATCTTTTTATTTTTTTAATTTATCAACTATGTGACATTGTAACTGATGACTTATGTAGTATATAGGTATAGGATACAAAGTGATGTTAGGGTTTGTCAACAATTTGTAAACATATCCAATCAAGCTAATATCTATTACTTCAAATATAAATTTATCAAATTAACAATTTTTAATTATACTACACCACAATTTAATATATTCACTGGGCTTTAAAAAATATAAAAATATGACCAAAGGAAGGGAAGAAGGAAGAAAGGAAGGAAGAAGGAAAAAAGAAACCCTTATCCTCTACCTGAGACAACTGATAAAGGCCCCCATCCCTCAGCCTCTGTGAACACTACTGTACTTTCTGCTTCTATTAGTTCAATTGTTTTAAATTCCACATGTACAGGAGAATGTGTGTTTTCCTGTCTATGCCTGGCTTACTTTATTTAAGCATAATGTTCTTCAGTTTCACTGTTACTATAAATTTCAGAAATCCCTTCTTTGTGAAGACTAAATAGTATTCCATTGTATGTATGTATATCACATGTCCTTTATCCATACATCTATGATCTACATAAGAAGATTGCATATCTCAGCTTTTATAAATTGATCTGTAGTAAGCACACAGTGCAAACATTGTTTTGAAAAGTTGATTTCAAATCTTTTTGGTAAACCCCAAACATAATATAGGCAAATGTGTGTATCTCCACCTATGCATTCCCTACAGTATTGATGGGGTTTGGGTGTGATGAGCTTATTATTGCTTCTTAGCTAAAGACTAAGCTGTGTTGAAGAAAACATGTCCACATGAAAAAAATCTTCAGCTTTCCCACCCTCTTCTATTACCTTCTCAATTACCCTGGGAACAGAGTGTCTGCATCTCCGTCTTTGTTCCCTCTTAGCTAATTCTTTATCACATCTGATTTGTATATGCTTTGAAACATGTTAGTCTTCTGTATTCCTGCTAAATACCGCTTCCTCATACACATGCATGTGCCCTCATACACGTACTATCTATTTGAGTGATATAAGAACTATGTGCACATTTCTCCCTATTTATGACCCAGCAGAGAAGCACACAGACTCTTAATGTGATGTCATGCACCAAGTATACACAACAGTGAGAACCTGACTGAAAGGTGGTGTTTGTTGTGACCATCTTCACAGAGGAGCTGTATGAGAGTTCAAATGTTCAGAACTAACAAGGAGCAAGAAATGACGCTTAAATTATGAAACTTCAATGGCACACACAAAGTACGCAGAGCAAAGGAAGGCCAGTCACATTGAGACTAGTGACTGCTCTCATGTGTGGCTCCAGGGAGAATGGAGTCTATGAACCCATGACTGTCACAAAGCTCCCAAAGGAGCCACCATTCATTTTGTTGTTGTTGTTATCGTTCATTGGTTTGTTATTACACTGGCCTAAATGTTTGTATATGAAGAAAAGACAAAGTAAAACTCTTACTCAGGGTTATTGCTAGCTTTGCTGCTTTGAGATACATTATCCCAGATTTCTAAAACAGTCTGAAATTTAGGAAAATCTCAAAAGGGAGAAAATCATATTAGAAGTACACCAAAAAGACAGAGACAAATAACTCTGCATTACATTTGACACTTTTAAATCTAGAAAACTGTCACTGATCTACTATTTACAGTATTAAAATGGGGGAAGGGCCATGGGTGAAGGCACTTGCTACCAAGCCTAACCACCTGAATTCCATTTCTGGAACCAACATGAAAAAGTTGGATGTGGTATCTCACATCAGAGACAAGAGAATCACCAAAAGCCTGTGAGCCAAACAGCTCTCAGCATACAGTACAACAACAGAAATGAGAGACCCCCCCACCTCAAAAAAGACAGAAGAGAAAACCAACTCCAGAAACTTGTCCCTTTGACCTCCATGGCACATATGTACCCCAACAACAACATACACGCAATAAATAAATTTGGTTTGGTTTAAGTTTAAAGTACTAAAATAAAAATTAGTCATTAAGTGATTTACCTTCATTGACTCACTTTCTATCCCTAAGAACTGAAACAAAACAACAGGAGAGACTTGAGAAAGGATAACAGTGCTGTGATGCAACAAAAACATGTGATGATCACAGGACAAACAATCCACTGCCTTGTATGTGAGCACTACATTGGTTCTGGTCTTTTAAAGGACATGCTGCTGTGGCTTTCATTATTCTAAAATTACATGTACACCATCCTCAAGAAGCAAAGGCAAATTAAAATATGCATTTGGTTACTTTAGACCCATGTGAAAGACACATCATAAGGGTAGCTCATACAGAAGAGATTTGGGTGTTGTCTAAAATGCCACACAGGGATGCTAGGAGAGCTGAAGTGCACAACAGCAGAACTGAAATACTGCTTAAATGCTTCTGGCACTCCTCTATAATGTTCTTCGTGGGTGATTGTTAAAATAGAATAGATGCCCACTTCTAAAGAGAAGTGAGTGCTCAGAGTAGCAAGCACAGCTTTTCCATCTTCCTTGTAAAGACTCCACTTTGCACCCCTTCACTGCAGTTGAGGAAAGAATGCACCCTGTCCAGCACCAGACATGGACCAGTCCTCCTTCCCTGCTCCACTGCACTGCACCCCTCTACTTTGATAGTGGTGAAGCAGAGAAAGTATCTGCTTGGAAATGCCCACTGGCAGCGTCTTCATCTGCTTCAAGGAGCTGAACAGAGATCCTGACTCCATCAAGTAGTAAGAGCTGAGACAAAGTGACAGAGCTGATGACACAGAAGATGGGTTCCAGCCCCAGGACCTCAGCATTCTGGCCCTGTGGGGCTCTAACAGAGTAAACCAATTCTTGTTTCTACTTTGCTACAATTACCATTCCAATAAATCTCCTTCTTACCTATAGATATTTTAAACTCACTTTCACTCCTTTGTAGTCCATAAAGGGTGCTGAGCTATGAAGCAGTAACACCAGAGGTAGGGCTGAATAATTTAACAAGTGTGTTGTTTTCAGAGCTAGGGAAGGGAGGAATATGGTTGATACATTGACTGAGAAAATAGTAGGAAAAAATGGGTCTCATACCAATCAAAGTATTCTCCAAAACTACTTCATATGTTTATCTACATCATAGGTAAAATCCTACAAATCTGCAAAAAATTCAGTACCAAGTTAAATGTTTGTTATATACATTTATAATTTATAAGGGAAAGCCATGGAACAGTAACTATTAACAATTTATTTGGATTGCCTGAATAGTTTGGTGAATTAGTTTGGACAGGATCCAAGTTTCTGTGACAACACACTCTAAAATATGAGGTTCAATATCTATACACTGTGAGTAAATATTACTACCCATAAGTAGCTAGCAAATGTTACAGAAATGGCAAAAATGAAGTCAGTCTTGTTGCCTCAATACTGGCTTTTAAAGGCCTCTGGCCATGACAGCAAGAGGACTCTTTAAAAAGCCAGGAGTACTCTGGAGACTTGTGGAGGATGTAAAGAAAAAGCTAAGAAGATAGTTATAATTTTGTGTACTTCATTCCTAAGACGTTTCTCTCCATGTTCTATTATTTTACCAGCCATTCACTGAGTTTTGAATTCCACATCACAGGGGTAAAGATGAATGGAGCACTACTGCTGCTCTCACAACTACTCAAATAATAAATACAAAAAATAACATAACTCCCATAGACCTCATAACAGAAGATACTTTGAGAATTCAGGCTAAGGGAGGTTTCAGAGAAATGGATCAAGCAACACTGGCATATTTCCAGATTAAGCAATCAAATTCTGAATACCAGGATCACAAAGAACTCAAGAGGTAAGATGGTGTGAGGTGAGAGCTGTATATCCAAAGACTAGCAGTGACCACGATTAACACAAGAATTGTATCTATATCTGAATGAAACCTGATAACATAAAAGCAAGGTTTTGTAATGCCATGGGGGCACATCTTAGAACAGTGAACCAAGTTCTGTAACTTAAACCCTCCCAAACACTGGTTCTTTGAACCTCTAGTGGAAAAGCATTTGGATGGACTCCAGGAGCTCCAAGCACACTGTACCTACATGTCTCAAAGATGTGTTTTTTCCTCGTTGCCCTGGATGCAGACAACAAAGTTTTGCCCTATATTTTAAAGAAAACTTAGCTTTAGCAACTGCTGCAACTGTTTAACTCAAAGAATTTGAAAGCCTCTCTAATTCAGTAAGCTTGCATAGTTTCACTTACCACAATGCAAAAGTCAAATCAATTTATGTTGGCTTTATCAACCCACTGCTAATGCACCCACCTCTTTCATTAATGCCCCACTGATTCAAGAAGACTCATATAAAACACACAATTGCTTCCAAACAGATCTCCTCACAACCAGAACTTTCTATGAACAAATACTAAACAAACTACAGCTGAAACTGGACCACCCAGCAACTTCAAGAAATCATACACAGCCCATATCCACCTTGCTCCAAAGCCTGCATGATACACTCAAGCAAGGTTATTTAATTTAGCTCAGAATTCTTTTTTGTTTGTTTGGTTTGGTTTGGTTTTTTGTTTTTGTTTTCAGTTATAATTGTTTGGCCAATGACTTAGGCTACTTATTGGCTAGCTCTCTCTTATAAATTAATTCATTTTTATTAGTCTGTGTATCACCTAGGTGATGCCCTGGCATCCCATCTTCCTGGCAGCTACATGGTGTCCCTTCTCTTTGTATCTTGGTTTGGATTGCCTGCCTAACTAAATTCTGCCTGTCCACTGTCCAAAACTAGCTCAGACTTCTTAAAGAGATCAAACAAGTTCAATGAGGAAAACAAGAATCAACGTCATAGATAAACCCACACAAACAGGCACACACTAACTCCAACATAGACTCAGACCCAACAGTCAGACAGAGAAAGTAAGATCAAGGATGGAACAAAGATGAGTTCCTACCAAAGGCCACCAGCAAGATACCATACTTATGGGAACAATACCAATTCCTATGCTTTAGAGGGGTCTTGTAATACTAAATAAGGAACAACTGCCTAGAACAATGCCCAATAAAGCAGGCACTAAACTTTTAGGCACCATAGATGTCCTGCCTCTTGGAGCTTGTGGTCCAACATGCAATGTGGTACCAGACTGAGTTCTTCTGATTCAGTTTGGCCCACACATTTTCTTTTGTATGAGCTACAGGCCTCCCAAGCTCATTTCTCAGTAGCTCCTCAACCCCAGTTTCTACTGATTATTCCCCAGCATCCTTGTTTGTTTCCATTGGCACTGAACTTTGCTTTCACACGGTTTCAAGAAATTGAGAAACAAAAAAACAAAAACAAGCAAAAAACCTATAAGGATGCCTACAGGCTTTTTTGATATGTGCTCTGATTTTCTTGGACTAACGATGGAAATGCCTATTGATAATTCAATATTAAGTCTATACTCACTCCCCATTCTCATTTCTGTCTTTTCTCGGCCTCATATTTCACCACTGTAAGTAACTATAAAGCTCCAGTGTGTAAGATTCAAGTCAGAACTGAAAACCTGGAGTTTCCAGAGTTTGAGACCAGTCTGGTCTTTATAGTGAGTTCCAGGACAGTCAGGGCTACATAGGGAGACCTGCCACCACACACACACACACACACACACACACACACACACACACACACACACAAAGAAGAAAAAGGAGGAGGAGGAGGCGGAGGAGAGGAGGAGGAAGTGAAATTTACATTTGCCAATAGGAAAATCAACTGTACAATATATGTACAACTAAGTACTTACCACAAAACACTTTCAGTGAGAGGACATTAATTAAACATGGTAACTTATTGAGAATTAATCTCACTAATAGCAGCCAAGTGCCTTTTCAAATAAAGTTTTAAATTAACAGGCACACATTTCTCAAAAAAGAAAAAAAAAAAAAAGAAGGTGTTTGAAGGCAACTGCTACCAATTAGAAAGCAGGACTCTGTCTTCTGAGACCGTCCTAAACAAACCATTGTGTCTGAGCATAGCAGGACTAAATTAACGAGGCACCAGTTTTGAACGCATGCACAAATAACTGGCTTCCTACGAAGACCAAGTGATCATACATGATGCATGGATCTCAGCAGAAACAGGAGCCTCCACACGGGTTAAATCTCAATAAGGAATGCAATGCTGAGCTTCCTCTCATGGACAAAAATGTTCTACTCTTAAGTAGTACAAGCAAGTTACTTCAACTAGGAACCTGTACTTTTATGGTAGGTAAGGACATGTATGAGAGGAACTCATTGATGCATTATCATTCCAACTAAAGGGAAATTAAAATGATAACAGAAACATTAGTAAACGGTAATTATTGGCTGAACAATGTGCATAAATAAACACAGATGAAATGTCCCTACCCCAGGAGTCCTCAGAAATCATTTTTTCAAGACAGTGCCCTGTACTTCAGATTTCTTTTCTACTCTTGGGAGGCCCACCACCCAGCTGGCAAATAAATACACAGAGAATTATTCTTACTTACGAATGTCCAGACTTACCATGGCTTGTTTCTAGACAGCTTTTCTAACTGAAATTATCCCATTTTTTTTAAGCTACATTTTGCCTCTGTATTTCTTGACCATTTTTGTTCTGTATGTCTTTCTTTCCTCCTTACTATGGGGCTGGCTGTGTGGCTGAGTGCCTGGGCCCTGGAGTCCTCTTCTCCTCCTTTCCTTGGTCCTTGCCCCTTCCCTGGATTTCCTCTCCTACTTAGTGTCTGCATACCAACAGTGCCTAATTCTTTCTCCTGTCTAGCTTTTGGACAGTCAGTTCTTTATTTGACCAATCAGGTATTTTAGACAAGCAGAGTAACATACCTTTACAGAGTTAACAAGTACAACATAAAACACACCTTTGCAACATCAAACAAATATTCCACAGCATAAACAAATGTAACAAATCTTAAATTAATATTCCACAGCAGTGCCCTACACTGAAAATGAAAACACACAAATATGTGGGCAATTAAGTGTAAATTAGCCTAACTCTACCTATGGGGACAAACATAAAGCGGCATGTGTCAAGTAATTTTCATTCAGTGCTTAGCTTGTCTTTACAAAAGCATATGGAATGTCCATAAAAATCCTTCTTTTAAAGCAATTACTTCTTGAGAAATAATGACTGATTCTTTTAACCCTATTGAAATATCTCAAAAGAATTAAAATATTTGCACCAACTTGACTTCCGACTAGAAATCCTCTCTAATTGTTTTATACTAAAATTATTTCTAGGTTTATAGAAACTCTCACACAGGGCTGTTCAGCTTTATGGCAGCTCAAAGTCACAATCTAACATTTGAAAACATAAAGGAAGAAAGCCCTGCAGTGACAATGGGATCTGACACCCTATAAAAAGACTACAGCACCACAGAGAACAGAACGAGATCCACGTTCACTGACAGGTTTCTCTGTTTATGAGGCAGCCTTGTGGCCCAAAGGACCTTTTTTTGTTGTTAAGATGGAAAGGAATGAAACCATTTTAAATCCCACAGTTCACCTTTACCTTAAATCTCCTTAATCCCATCTCCATTTCTCTATTTTCCTTCATAACAACTTTTTACCTGCATTGGTGTTTTGCCTGCATGTATCTCTGTGTGAGAGTGTCAGGTTCCCTGGAACTGGAGTTAGAGACCCATGTGAGCTGCCATGTGGTTACTTGGAACTGAACCCAGATCCTCTGGAAGAGCACTCAGTGCTCTTAAACACTGAGCCATCTCTCCTGCCCTACCAAATTTTTTAAAAGGAAGGATTGGCCTTTCCCAACCCCTCTTTACCGTTATTAAAATCAGGTCTATCATCTCTATCCCACTCAAGGCCATCCTTGGCCTCCACAGGCCAATGCCAAGTCTTACCAGAACCTCTTGGAACACCTAACACAATGGAGCAGTACCTCCTTCCAACACCGCACAGCATGGGGCTCCAATTACACAAGACTACTTCTCTCCTATTTGACTGGCTCTCTTTGCAATTGCCACAAACTTCCTTTCTTCCCAACTGAAGGCTGAGACCTCCCAGTACTAGAACCCTGAACCTCTCATTGCTTCAATCTACACTCTCTCCATGATGACTGAGCTCATCTTTTCCTGTAGTTCAGACAGCACCGGTAGACTTAGGATGTCCACATTTATATCTCTAGACCCTACTTGTCCCTCATCTTCAGACTTATATACTCCACTATTTATTTTTGAGGGCTGGGCTAATCCAAGGTTTTCCCTGAGTCCCTGATGTATGGAGAAGGAGCCCAGCTCTAGAATCAGGAACATGCTTAACAAAGCCAGTAATATCTTGGGGCCAGGACCTTAGGGAGCTATGGTTATCAGTCCTAAGACCACTTATGCTTAGTTTATGATGTCCTTAAGACATCCTTTGTCCCCTTGTGCAACATTGTTTGATTAGCTTCTTACTGACTTCGTTCATCCCATTGTGTGGTGGTTTTTTGCTGACTCTGACTTTTTTCTGAAAATAGTATGTAAGATACTAACTACATTTCTTAATAAACTTACTTGGCTAAGACACAGCTTATGAAAGGTCTCCCGATTCAATTTTTTCTGTCTCCTTGTCTTCTGATCCCCTGTTCCTCTCTTTCAGAACCCTGCTGCTGAAGAATGACCTGATGAATCAGGACAATTTATGTGACAGCCCCATTCAGAAATTGAGCACAAATCTTCAAATTACCAAGACTAAAACTTAATTCCTGAGGACCTCACCTCTCAAGACTCCTACATCTCAAAACAACCTTCTAGTTAACTGATTCTCCAAACAAATCCCCAGCATCTTTTCCAGGAGACAGGAATGTCTCCAAAGAAAATCTGAGAACAGTCAAGGGATCAAAGCAAGGGGACAGGTGACAGAGATTTGGGACAAGGCAGAAAGTTTGACAAACAGAAATCATAACAGGCCTCATACTTAGCATCTGAACTGTGTGTCACCTTGGGTGCCACAAGCAAGAAAACAATAATCAGAACTTCATCTGGGAAAAGTGATATGTTTGTTCTCTTAACTGAAGTAGCAATCTAGCTTCTCAAAGAAGCACAAAGATGCACAAAGTCATCAACTAAGAATGATTAGTAAACCCCTGTATCCATTATACTGTCTTGCTCATACAACCTTTGCTGATCAGTTTTCTCAGTGACAGTCATAGTCAAACTCAGTTGTCAACTAGACAACACTTTGGAAGGGGGAAGCTCACCTGAGGAATTGCCTCCATACACCTGGCCTATGGGCATGTCTATGAGGATTTTCTTAATTATTACGTGATGCTAATGATGGAGGATCCAGCCCATTGTGGGTGGTGCCATTCTTGGGCCTGTGTCACACAGGAAAGCGAGCTGAATGAGCCAGAGGAAGCAAGCCACTAAGCAGCATTTCCCTGCTCTCTACCTCAGTTCCTGCCTAGCGCTCTGGCCCTGGAATCTCTTGAGGTACCTTAGCCTAAGCTATAATAAACCCTTTCCTTCCCAAATTTGTTTTGATCATGGTGATTATCATGACAGAAAGCAATGTAGAAAGGTGATAAACCTCAGCACATTCTACTTTGAATGTGTTCAGCTTGTAATCAATTAGCTATTCAAGAACACTTACTTAACTAACACACTGCTTCCTGTGTATGCACAGTCAATCAATTAACTTACTTATAACAATAAATGTTAATAAATCCTCCTCTCAGTAGTGAAGTAATCAGGAAGAAAATTCAATTGCAGCTATATGGATTTGTAAAACCATATGCATATAAGTAACTGTCACCTGATTATTAAAACACCAAAATAATCTAGAATTTCTCTACTACAAAACTCAAATTAAAGTAGGAGTTTGCAGAGAGACAAATATTGCCTGTTCAGTGGGTAGGGTGAAAAAAGTAAAGGAACATTATCTAGAAGGAGCAGTGACCAGTGAAATAGGATGAGAAGGGGAGAAGACAAAAAACATGATATAAAGAACGTTAAATGCACCATGAAAATGTCACAACAACATCATTAGTTTGCACAACACATGACATTGAAAAATAAACAAAAGAAATTTCAGTTTGCTTAGACAAGAAGCTTAAGAAATTCTAAACACTAATTTAAATTAAAATTGTTTTTTAACTTTCTTTTTATTTATTCTATATGTCTTTTACATCATGCATCTTAATCCCATTAGTTTCCCTGTCCGTTCATATATACCCTCCACACCTGTACCTCCTTGCCAAACATAAAATAAAACAAAATTTAAGAGGAAAAAGGAAAATTTTTTAAAACATTTCATGGAAGCTGCAGTGTGACACAGTGAGTCATAAACCCCTTTGTCCTTATATCTTTACTTGCAACTGTTCTTTACACAGAATCATTGGAAACTTGTTTTAATCAACATAAGATTAAAATAGTAGGCTTACATTAGTTTTAATATTTACTAGTTAACATAATATTAATATAGAGTATTTAGTATACTTTTTTTTTAGTCAAATGTCTTTAAATTAAATTGAAATGGCTATTGGGGGGGGTTAGATACTTCCCTTCTTTTCTAGGCTTCTACATCCTTAGAACTAGCAATTTAATCATTGACATTTTAGTATACCTCATAGCTACTATCTGCATTCCTATTTTCTGTGACTTCAACTGCTTCACAAAAAATACAGTTAACATCTACTACTCATTAGTTACAATGTCAAGCACTAAGAAACAAAGTTTAAAAAGGGTGAGATTCCCCCTATGAAACAGATCCCAAAGCAGCCAGCCAATTATCTTCCTTCCCATCTCTTGGGTATCCACGGTGGATCCTTCTAATGTCTAGGCTTACTTATCCCTGCTTTCACTTCTTCATCTAAAAGACTTAATTCCAATGGTTTGTGTGCTCTTCCTCAATGGTCCTCCCAGCATTGGTCTCTACACTGTTGATCCAGAAAGCAGAGCAGAATAAGGTGTTGAGCATCTCATGACTATAATCCCAACACTAAACACCAAGCAGAGGGACTGGTGCATGCTGTAGGACAGCCTAGGCTATGTGGTGAGTTTCAGACCATCCTGTAAAGCCTTATTTCAAAAGCAAAGGAATAAGAGTGAAGGAGAAGGAAGTGAGGGCAGTGAGGGCAGGGAGTACCACCACCACCAGAATTGGCAGCAGAGTAACCAGAAAATGAAGAGTGCTTTCATATATCACTTCTCTCATTCACATTAGCAAGTATGAGTATGGCCAAGTGAGAGTGAATCTGGAAAGAGAATCATTAAGAGAATGAAAGGCACAGAAGATTCAAAACGATGATGAAGCGCAGCATCTTCCGTCATTAGGTTCTTCACAGCACAGAGGGACAGAGGAACACAGCACTGGGTCTCTGCAATAGACTCACTGATAACCGCTCTCCCTGTCCACCACCCTGAGAGAGCCTTTCCTAGATGTACCAAATAGCACAACACTCAATGTGCAATACAACTGGGAGGGCCATCAAGACGGGTATCTACATAAGCTATTCACTATAACGAGTCCTTACAAAACAATAGGGGACCCCCTAAGGTATCTGCTCGAGAAGCATATACCTCATGGGCACTAACCTTTGGGGTGCTCCTACCAAATCTTTGTTGGCATTGCAACCCAGGATCTATTCTAGGTCAAGAGTTCCCCCACCAGTGCCTATGACTTATGCCACTTCTCTTCAATAAATATTTAAGTATAAAGGAGTGTAGCTGTTTTAAATTTTAAAAACGACCTTTTGACATCGACCTCAATATTTATATTCCACAGAAATAGTCACATTTTAAATACCTTTGGGAAGCACACACAGCACAACCATCTCAAATGGAGAAAGAGCAAATATGTACAAAAGCTGAAATACTTCCTACAACAGCACAAAAAAGAATCTGGGTTTCCACACTCGGGCTGAAGTACAATTCTTTCATGCATGTGCTTCACATGTTTAAGGGTCTTTTCCTGCTATAGACCATAAGCAAAGAATTCTGTTGGCAAAATGCTTTTCCCTGGGGAAAAGTATTTTTAGCTTCATAGACTAAATGGCTCAAATTTAAAGCAGTTTTTTTTTCTTTCTCATCAGAAATATGTGATGACCTCTATGCAAAATATAATGAAAAACACAAATGAATGCTATAAGCTAGAAAATGAAGCCTGGATTTGTATCTGTGAAGAATCGGATCTATGGCTTTAGAATTCTTCCATGCAATTGAAACAAAGGGCATGTACATCTGCTTATGCATGAGAAGTCCTTCCCACAGAAGACACCACCAGCCTTCTTCCCAAATTCTTCAATGGAAAACAAACAAAAACCAGATACAGAGAGGGGATTGCCTAGTCTTACTGAAACATGTTACGTTATGTTTGGTTGATATTCTTGGGTGACCTGAGCTTTTCTGAAGGGAAACAGAGGAAGAGTGGATCTGGGGGAGAGGAGTGGTCGGGGTGGGGACTGGGAGGAGTGGGGTGAGGGGAAGCTGCAGTTGAAATGCAATATATGAGGGAAGAATAAGTTTTTTTTAAGTTCAAATAAATTTTGCCATTTTATTAAGGAAAACCAAATATATAGACACACCAGTGATGTAAAAACTAGATAAAAATCCTCTGTACCCTATCACATTCCAGTAAAATCCCAATCTACAGTAAACACAAAATGTATGTAAATAAAAAAAGACATCAGAAACATCAGACTGAGATTCAATAAAAGCAAGTCCAGGCTATTCATTAAGTATGAAGTGTTTTCCATAAATATACAGGCTTGACTGAAGAGCTAGGTGATCACTGGCTAGGGGCTTGAGATGACAGCTGCTCAGGGACTAACACTGTTGTATCAGAAAAAGTGGGGGCAGAATTCCCATTCCCCTTCTCTAAGAATAGGAACTGAAGCATGTAGCAGAAAATAACCAGCTATGCCTTACACTGGGACAAAGATCACAGAGGAGCGCCCCACAACACACATGTTTCAGTCCAGGTCAAATCGAATGCTCCTGCCTAAGATGATGAAGAGAATGCACAGTGGAGGGGCCTGAGCACATAAACACAGCTGGACACACCGGATCAAGAATCGTGAGAAGAGATTTGTAATGAGTCAATGAAATCAAACAAAACATCCCTGTAGGAGTTTAGGTGACTGGTGGAGAAAAGAAGCTTGAGAAATTCTTAGTACATGAAATCTACAAAGTAAGGGGTGTACTTCTATAAATATGCAATTAATATTGTTACCATAAAACGCGCAATGGGTATTTTAGTGTGCTAGTCATTACTAAATGCTTATTTGCATTATCCTACTTAATTCCATTTATTATTCAAAGAGGTGGATGCCAGGCATCAGTGGCTCACACCTTTAACCCCACCACTCCGGAGGCAGAGGCAGACAGATCTCTGTGATTTTGAGGCCAGCCTGGTCTACAGATCGAGCTCCAAGCTTCAGGACAACCTCCAAAGCAATACAGAGAAACCCTGTCTCTAAAAACGAGAGAGAGAGAGAGAAAGAGAGAGGCACTATTATTGCAACTATATCAGGTAAGAGCAAAATGAAGTTTAGAATTGCTAAGCAATATGGCCAAAGTCATCTTCGCCTAGTTTAATGAATGCAACATAAACAAATGCAACACACCTTTACATAACTACAGAATGCTGTGCTCACTAGGGCCTCACATCAACTCCCTTGATCTGCATGCACACAAGGCCTTACCTGATCCATCTGATTTTCTCACCCTAAAGAAAAATGTCTCCAACAATGATTGACTCCTGTGAGGAAGCCACTTTGGTTGTTGTGCCATTACCATTAAGAAAAGCAACTTGCTAATAAGTTTTATATATGGAGAAAGGCTAATCAGAGAGCATGTCAAGTCTTTCCCTCACACACTGCATAGGATATGATAATTATGCAAATCATGCACCTATGAACAGCTGCAAACATGTAACAACAGGAGAAAAGGTAGACTACATTTAACAGACTTTGTACAGAACAGAAAAACAATTTAAAAGTAAGAAATCATCTGGCCATGTTGCCTCAGGCCTATATTCCCAGCACTCGGGAAGCAAAGGAAGGGAAGTTCCAAGTTCAAGGCAATCCTGAGCTACATAATGAAACCCTGTCTCAAAATGGCACGGAAAAAAAGGAGAAAAACAACGCATAAAGGGACCTGGAAGACAACAGGGTGATGATTTAAAAGTTCTTCAGGGAAAATATTTCAACTACAAGTCTATATGAAGCCAACATATCAACTGAATGTAAGAACAGAAATAAGGGCTGTAAAAGCTCAAGGGACAGAAGCCGTCCCCTGTTACTTTCCTTAGGAAACCACTAGTTAAGCATTCTTCAAAACAAGGAAGCAAGCCAGGGATGGTGACTCATACTTGTACCATGGCACTTGAGAGACCTAGGTAGGAGGAGTTTGCAATCAGCATAGGCTGCGGGGTGAAATCCTGTCTTAACAACATACCTAGAAAGCAGGAAGGAACAGAGAGGATTCTGCAGGATAACGGGGATCCTTCAGGACTAAGACAAGTGAACAGGAACCTAGATCTAGAAAAGCAGGTATGAAGGGACAGCAGTACATAAGTGCATCCAGTCACAAGGATGAATTCGAAGAGAGAGACAAGGACAAGGACATAGACAAACAAGAAAATGGGAAAGTGGTAGTCACTAAGTTAAGCCAAAACAAAAACTTGGAAAGAAAGGCATTGTGCCTTCCTTGGCTCTTCCTGTCTCACGTGCTAAAACAAAGTCATGAATTAAAAGTAGTTTATAGGCAAAGTTTTAAGTCAACTTATGAGAAACTTTTCAAAAAAATATTTAGCCAATTATGGCATCATTTTCAAATAAGATGTTATTCTCCAATATAGACTGTATTTGAAAGTCTTCAAAAGACAGATATATAATAAAATATCTGTGTGTGTCATCTAAAAACTGAAGCAATAAAACAAAAAGTACATTATTGGCTTCCATAAGAAGTGCCATGTGATAGATTAGCAACATAAGGTAGGTTGTCAGAACAAATCCCCAAGTATTTTCCATAAAATGTATCTTTAAACCAACTCTAAATCCAAAATGCAGTATCTACTTCTCAGGTCCAATCACGCCATGTTTCCTTTCTCTATTTTGTAGATACCCAAATGTGACTTGTAAGGTAAGAAAACTGCATGGTTCTCTTGAAGCTAACTCATCTGAACTAGAACTTCTCAACTGTTCCACAACAACCCTGTAATTGGCTCACCCACCATCCTCTGGATTCCCACTTAGTAAGTCTGCTTACAAAACGAAGGCTCCAATCATCTCTTAGGCTCTCAGTAGGGAGCTGCCCTTCTGAGGCAATGATAACATCACTGCAAGATTGTTCTTGAAGATTTCTGCAGGAGCCTCTCACCTACTTTCCTGCTATTGCTGTCCTTTTAAAAACAGATGTGAAGCCACTTCACTCTACTCAAAATTTAGTTTAGTTTTTGGATATGAGTGCTTTATCTTCATGCGTGCATGTATCCCACATGTGTTCCTGGTGCCCTCAGGGGCCAGAAGAGGGTGGTGATTCCCCTGGAATCACACAGATGAGTGCTAGAAACTGAACCTGGGTACACTTCCAGAGCAGCAAGCGCTCCTAACCACTGTGCCATCTCTCCACCCACTCACAAACTTTCACTGGCTGTGTGTGCAGGCTCATACCTGAAATCCTAGCATTCAGGACACTGGGGTGGGAGGATCTTAAGTCCAAGGATAACCCAAGCTAAAGAGACCCTGTCTCAAAACCTCAAACCAAAGGGAAATCAGAACATGTTTGTTGTATGTACAAGTGAAGTGGCAGCCATTGGATGATTAGTGCTGACACAAAACTGCACTCCAGGAATGAGCCCTATCAAGGGAACAAGCCACAAGACCATGACTAAACCTAAGACAGAAGAGCATTAGAAAGAGTAACAATACAGTTACTGACAGCTGGGAGGGCTGCCATTGAGGAATATTTTAAAGTGAGAAATGAAATGTCCATGGGGGAGGGGGGGAATAGGAGTAGAAAAGAGCCTTCAAAGTAATCCCATGAGCACAGAAAAGTATCTGGCTTTAACAACTTTTCAGGGCTTTCACACCATGTGATTAAGTCTGGGATAGTGTGGTGATTTGAATGAAAATGGCCCCCATAGGTTCTTGGCAGAAGGGGACACTATTAGGAGGTGTGGCTTTTTGCAGTAGGTGTGTCACTGGGGGAGGAGGTTAGGCTTGGAGGTCTCCAAGGCTCAGGTCCAGTGTTCTTTCCTGCTGCCTGCTCATCCAAATGTAGGACTCTTGTCTCCATCTGCAGCACAATGTCTGCCTGTGGACCACCAGCTCCCTGCCTTGACAATAATGAACTAAGCCTCTGAAACTTAAGCATGCACACCCTTGTTGTGGAATAATCCTCTGGCATGCTGCATGCTGTGAAGATGCGTCGTTCTGATTAGTTTAAGAAAAGCTGAACAGCCAATAGCTAGGCAGGATTTTCAGGCACACAGGACACTGGAAGGAAGAAAGGGAAGCCACCAGCCAGATGATGGAGAGGAAGGAGCATGGGCAGCACAGGGTAAAGGTAATACAGCCATGATACAAAAAGCAGGTTGATAAAAGTGGGTTAATTTAAGTTGTAGGAAGCTAGTTAGTAACAAGCCTCAGCTATCAGTCGAGCTTTTATAATTAATAATAAGTTTCCATGTCATTATTGGGGAGCCAGCAATCCCGACAAAAAGGTCTGACTAGAAGCCCCAATTAAATGTTTTCCTTAGTAAGAGTTGCCAGGGTCATGATGTCCCTTCATAGCAACAGAAACATAACAAAAACAGTGTATCTGATCAAGAACATGGCAGAGCCAGACACTGGTGAGGAATATAAATCAGGGGCTGTAAAACCACAGCACAGAAACATCAACTTTGTGTTGCAGGAGGTAGAGCGAGAAGGATCCTAATGTCTATCAGGCTCTGGGGTCTTACTTCTTAAGGTAACATATTCTTAAGGTAAGGCAGGCTATAAGCAACCTTCCCACAGTCCCTGTCTCCTAAGTCAATGCTGTTTTAGAGCAGCCTGCAACGTGTACAAGGTAGGATACATTTCTGAATTTATCCCTGCAACCTCCCCCACACTCACCATGTTCCACTGGCAGGGGCCCCTCCCTGCTGCTGGAAATCCTAATTTCTCAGGCATCTACATGCCTTATCCCTCTAGGCCTCACGTTTACAGAGTATCTGTTCTGTGAGCTCTAGGTGCTCCAGCCTGCCTCCTTCCATGGCTAAATTCCATGGTGGGGGGCGGGGGAGGGGGGCTTTCATCTGGTTCACCCATTGTTGTATTCTCATGGTCCAGAATAGAGATAAACACACATGTCATTTGTGGATGACTTTCAAGTCACAAGGCTGCATGTGGTCAAATGATAGCACACTTTAAAGTTAAAAAAAAAAAAAACAAATAAAAAAAAAACTTTCAAGAAATTATAAAGTTTTTAAAACTCACAATGTAACCGGAGAGCCAAGGGAATAGTGGTCATATTTACAACTTACAAATTAATTGTTTTTATTTTTATTTCTCTCGCTTTCTAACGTGATCTTTGGGAAAGGAGACACAATCAGTATAATTTTAATTCGTTCGTTTTCTCTTAAAAGTATCTTGATACAAAAACAGCATAATTACAACCATGTAAATGATTCTACACATTTGCTGTATCGATGATTTAATTTTGAAGTAATTGCTTACAGTTTGAAGCAATGTTTCTGCTTTCTCCAAAAATGACACAACTTCAGAGTCCTAATTCTGAAGTTACAAAATGGCACAATTTGAGAGAAGTCACACTATGACACTTAGCTAGTGTCCCTAAGGAGACTTCTATTTAAGACGAAATAAACCTAGTTGTGGTATTTTGTATAGCAAATAAATCCTTCATAAGCTAAAAATGTAGAAATTCGAGAAAATAAGAATATGTAGTAATTATTGCAAATGATAATAATGGGAATGGCCAAATGCATTTTGCATGTTGCCACACTGAATATGTAGAATAACTACTTGAGCTTGGTAGGCACTATTGTTAATTTCATTCTGCAGATAAGGAAACTAGGACACTGAGAAAATAAACCAGTTAGAGTTACAATTCAAATCCATGTCACCTGACACCAAAGCTCACACCCTCAGTGACCTATGGCGTTCCCTTTCGGAAACAGCAAATACAAGTTCATCAGTGACTTTGCCTTCCACATCAGACTTCGGATCTGCCTTGAAGTCTAAGGCTACAGACTCAAATGTCTTGAGGATACATCACTTTATTTGAAATGAAGATCCTTGGAAACTAGGTTTGGTGACACAAATCTTTGATCCCAGGAATCAGGAGACAGAAGCAATCAGATTTCTGTGAGTTCAAGGCCAACCTGGTCTATACAGTGTCAGGCCAACAGGGCTTCACAATGAGACCATGTCTCAAAAACAACAAAAATGGAATTAAGATCCTTTGGGATAAATTATTTGCTTCTTTTAATATAGTTTTCTCTCTCTCTCTTTCTCTCTCTCTCTCTCTCTTTCTCTCTCGTTCTCGCTCTGTGTGTGTGTGTATACAAAATACTTTAATTTTTATTTTTTTTTATTTAAAAAACTTAAGACATAGGTTCATGCTACATAAGTCAGCTGTGAGTCTTAAACAGGAATACAAAAAAGTATAAACATTTTCTCAAAGACTAAAAACTTCCCTTTCCATTGAGTCATCAGAAAATTATTTTGAGTTTACTAGCAACTTAAAAATTCTTTCATCCATTTACCAACCTTCCTACATGATAATTCAAATGTAGATAAACGTGTTTAATGCTTTTAGAATAACCTGAGCAAGTTATAAATATATTTTTCCAAATGTCATTTAGAGGTCAAACTCTACCCATTTATAACTTTATAAATACTGGATATAAGGAAACCATCTCTTCCCAATATCCAAACTAAGTTTCTAGAGAGCAACAAATGTATTCTAGGTTAACAGACCAAACTACCCACAATGGCTCCTAGAAGACCAGCATGAGAAAATGTGCTTATAACACCTTCAAAGGAAACCGAGGCTTCACAGGCCATAGCTCAGGTAACAGAGCATTTCCATCTGGTCCCATGCTCCATCTCTAAGACTTCACCATCCTGTGATGGTTTTAGGTTCCCTATTCTCATCCAATGTCCCAGATGACCCCTTAAGTCCATACACAAAACAACAGATGCAGATGATGAAGCCCAGGATAATCCAACCAAAAGCAAAGCCCTTAAGTTCTGAGAATGAAACCATCAGGAAAGCAACCAGCAATCAGTCCCTAGAGTACCCACAAGTCTCTTTAAGAATTGCATGTGTGTCTCTCTCTACTTCTCTATCCTCATGGAGCCACACCAGTTGTCCTTGTGCACCAGAATTCTAGATAATTGTATAAATACCTATGATGTTCATGTTGGTACTGTACAACAACTGTCTGCTGACTTGTCTGACATCTAAGGCCCTGCGGGGGGGAGGGGGGACGAAAGAGTGGAGGATGTCAGAGTTCAAGTTCCACTAATGGAAACAGGGAAAGCCAGGGATCAGTCTCATATTTAATAAGCACCAAAACCCAGTCAGATAGAGTTGAAAGGCACAGTTTGTGGGACCAAGGGAAGGGAAGGAAAGGGGAAGACTGCCAAGTCATTACAGGCTTCGGGCTGATGGAGTGATATCATCATTTTAACCATTGTTTACTCACATGAATGCTATTTAAAAGTGTCTGAAGTCAGCACTGATTACACCACTGTAGAATGAAATGCCCACAGTCTCAGAAAGCTCAGGATAGGTAACAATTCCACTGGGACACGAAGGTGAGTCTTTATTGAATTACACATTCAAAACACTGTGGTACTTGGAAAACATAACAAAAAATATATTCATTTTCAGTTTACTCTTATAATAGCCTATTAGTTGTGGAATTTGTTGTTGTTGTTGTTAATATCAGTTACCCTGCCAAGGATTACTGACTCCATGCTTAAATATACATGACTGTTAAGTTATTTCCACATATTCCTTAAATAACAACAAAAAATCCTTTGTCAGGCAGAAATAACTAAACAGATTTTTTATTGTAATTTTATAGTGATGTATATGGAAGGCTAATTGTGTCCTAGGAAAACCAAATATTTGGGTTAGGTTCTTTATTTTTATCTTTTAATATAATTGCAAGACATGCTATGTCCTTTCATTTTCCCACCATTACTGACTTCCATTAGAAATCTGTAGTCACTGCTCTATGACTGATCCCAGGTGTCAAAACCAGATATTGGATTCCACAGAAAATCTCTGAAGTAATCATTTTCTTCTCTCATTTTCAATGCAGGAGTGGGTCACAGGGGTGTTTTATACATGTGGACTCTGACTGCTATGACCACTACAGCCCAACCTTCATCTTCTTCAACTATACTCCACATAGTTTCCTAGACACCACGGCCTTTCACTTGGTATTTTGTCAATCATATACTGTGAGCACTGATTTATGGGAAATTGAGAAGAAAAAAAGAGAAAGAGATCATAATTCTAAGTCACATTTCTCAGCAGTCAAATCTGACAGCTGCCTGAAACCAGTATTTACTGGCTGTTCCCTCTGTCCTGAAGCAGCTGCCAGAGCTGAGACTGCAGAGCCTATTCCCAGTTTACACCATTGGTGGGAGGAAAAGGCCGCTTCTCAATAGCATTCCTTGGGTGCCTTGAGATTGCTTTTATAACCTAAGTATCTTCAGGACTAATGACTCTGTCCTGTTTTAAATTACTGGAGGGTGGTGGGAGTTAGTATTTTTAAAATAAAACCTTCTTAAGGGTAAGGGGACCCTTAGCACCAAGGACCACGGACAAAGTTTTCCCACCTGACCATCAAAACCATCTACAATCTAGCGCATCACATTGCCTTCCCTACTTCCCCACACAATACGCAGCTCTGCTGCCCGCATCCCATAATTATTTCTACTTTCAATAATATCATTCCCACTTATCCTCTGTCCAAAAAAGATCCTTGCTTGACTCTTTCTGCCCAGCCAAATACTGCTCACTCGTTTTTTTATTATTTAATAATTTTTTCTTATTTTACATATTAATCCCAGTTTCCTCTCCCTCCCATCTTCCCATACCCCCACCGTCCACCAGCATAGGACTGACCCACCCAGACCCCCTGGGAGGCCTGTGCAATTTATGGTACCTCTGGCAGTGGAACCAGGATTACCACTAGTGCAGGAACTTCAGGGACCCATTCCCCATGGAGGGATATTCCCTTAGCCTAGAGACACTGAGGAAGGCCTAGGCCCTCCCCTTCTCACTCTAAAGAGCATACCTAAGTGTCCTTTTGGGTAGCGCTTTTCTGGCAGCTCCTAATTTGAATAACTCCCCTGCACATAGCAGTTCACAGTTTCCTCTCACCAGGCCCGCCTAATTCAGTCAGTCATGGCAATCTTCTAGTTGACTTGTATAAACAAAACTGCAACTAATGTTCATACCTCCCCACCGCTGGTATTCACATGGCACCCTGTAGTCCACTGAGATCTTGGAGTGAAAATGGCTAAATGGTGTTTGCTCTAGCTGATATTCCTAAACTTATACATTGCAGATGTTCCTGTAAAAAGCCATTCACACTTAAACCATGCATTCACTTATTTAGACTCTGTCATGATGAATGAATTTTTAATTCTTAACTCTGCCATGGGGAATAGTTCACAAACTGCTCGTTGGTTAAGAGTTTTTGACCTTTTCTTGATATGCTACCAAGGAGCTACATTATTCACCTAAAATTAAGCTTAAGAACATCAGAATATTGAACACATGAGAAAATTCAAAGCAACAACAACAACAAATCCATTGAGGCTCCCAAAAATTTCTCATCGATGGATTACAGGGCACAAGTTGCAATTTGGATTCATCACCCCCACCCCAGAATCTTATTTTTAGACAATGATGACAGGCATACACACCTGTCTTGTCCTACAGACACCATATAATTTATGGTTGGTTCATTTATTTGGCAATGTTTACCAGCATTTATGCAAGGAAGTGACATACACTATGAAGCATGCACAATCTTTAATAATACAGTGTCAGGTCTCTGTCTCTGACTATGCCATTTTGAACAAAACATCATCTTTATGGACCATTTCTTCCAGGAGTGTATCAATAAAACAAAGAAAACCATGCTGTATATTTAAATTTTAAGTTGACTTCCCAAGTTCATTCACATCAGGATATAGGTGACATTTTGATCAGTAAGTAGAAGGTGACTGAAAGTGGCAATGACCCTAGACACCTTTTCCCTGAATTAAACTCATTCTAAAGTGTATTTTAAAATCTTGCATGAGAGGAAAGAGAAGGCAAAGTTTATTTAGAGATAAATGGGTGAATATTTCAAAACTAAAGTCAACTGGAAACACCGCTAAAAACAATAAGAAAATTCAACAACTCATACACACAGTAAGAGATGTCAAGAGTAGCAATGTTATTAATTAGCTGAGAGCTACATACTAACATCTTTAAAACAGGGTCTTATTTAAATGTTAAACACTCTCTATGAGAAAGCTATTATCTTATTCATTTTAAAGGCCAGAAGAACAGTGGAACAAGTAATTTTCCCTGAGATACACAGTATGCTATGCTTTCTTATGTATCAATATTTTTAAAAGAAGATGTAACTAAGAGGAATCATCAGTGTGTCTCTCAATCCTGTTTGGAGAAATAAGAGATGGCAATTAATGCAGAGTACAGCAAACCGTGGAGTGTTCAACCATAAATGTACATATCATATGCCTCCCTACAAGACTCAGGGATCTTCAACGATGAAGGAGTAGAAAGAGTAAAGAACCAGGAACATTCAAGAAAATGGTGTTTTCTGAATACAACAGGGCAGCTGCCTATATGAGCTCTCAGGGAGTGGGACAGCATACACAAGACCTGTACAAACCCAAACAAGACAAAAATTCCAGCAGGAAAGTGGGCCAAAAATCCCACCACTAGATGAGGAACTACTAGCATTCGGTAATGTCTGAGTAAGAGACAGTCACTTTTCTTTAAGGGCGCGACCCCTTGTAGGTCGCTCAGACTTTGGGCCAGGCCCCACTATCCAGAGTAGTGCCAAAGAAATGGGGATCAATGGGCTTCAGGAGGAAGAAATGGAGCAGAAAGGGGAAGACCCAAAGTTGGGTGGGAAGGGACATCAGGCAAAAAGGAGAAATCTGGGAGAAGTGGAAGTGAAGGAGTAAATATGATAAATATGATCAAAATATGGCATAAAGATTAATAAAACTTTTTTTAAAAAATAAGAAAAATTAAATACCACAGAGTAAACTTTAATAAAAAATCTATATAATCTATATGATGAAAATTAAAACTGCAAATTAAAAACCAGAAAAGAAATTATTAGGTGATTTTGATAAAAAAAAATACTTTAATGTTCTCAATAAATCAAATCCCCTAAACTAATTTTTAAATTCAATTTTCTATAATAAAAACCCTAAAAAAGATATTTTTAAATTGAATATAATATCCTAAAGTTTCAGTAAAATAAAATGTATGGTGAGCATATTATAACACTGGAGCATTAATTAACAGGACAGTGCTGATACAGAAGAAAAGACAAAACTAGTATCATCAGTAAGTCAAAATCCAAGCATATCCTGAATACTAGTAAATTATAACTGTGCCACTCTGAAGCATTTGGGGGAATGATAGGTGCTCCAACAAATGCTACTAAAATAAATGAAAATCTATTTGAAAGAAAAGGAAGATGAATTCCCTATTCAATCTTTATTGTATAATGTATTTCAGAATTTTTTAATGTAAAATAAGTAAGGAAACTATCAGAAGAAAATATGGCTGAATATTTTTCTCATCTCAGAACAGGGAAAACTTCTATCAAATAAAACATAAAATTCAAAGATTAAATAAATGTGAGAAAGAATTTGTACATAAAACATATATATGTGAAAGAAATATGATAAAATAGAAAAGAATTACCTGTTGTATACATGTATATAACAAAGATTATTGCCCCTAACAATAATAAAACAGGACCTCAAGAGAAAAAAAATCACTTTATCAATAAAATTAATGGCAAAGATGAAAACAGAGTACACACACAAATGATAATCAGTCTGCATTTGCAGTTCAACTTCATTATAAATTAATTAGAAGCAAAAGCTACAATACACAAGTAAATCAATTTTAACATAGAGACCATTTAATAAAGGCTACTCAGATTTAGGAAATACATAAAGTAGTACAGTATAACTTCAGCCAGAAAAAAATCACAGCACCTAGCGTAATGTTTAGTAATTAAGTTATGCTGTGGGTTCAGCCCCTTGGAAGACAGAGCATCAGCCCACAAGGCCTGACTCCAGCACTTGCACACTGAGAAAAAGAAAGGCAGCCAGTCATGAAAAGAAAGCACTTTGTTTTTTAACACAATGAGGAGACTTTAAGAAAACAGCACCAATCACTCCATGTGAAGATGCTCATCAGGAAAAAGGCTCTTGTATGAGAAGACAAGCATCTCAGAAAATCATTAGAAAAGAACTGGAGAGTTTACAGCCAAGGGATTTTGAGATGATGAGTTGGGAAAGTTTCTCAGAAACTTTAATATGGATATGCAGATTATATAAATAAAACACATTAAAAGCTATAGATGTTTATGTGTATGTATGTGTCTATTAATGATACACAGATTAAGATACACGGGATGAGGATAAAATATGGGTTATATATTCTATTCTGGAAGAAATCACTTACATGGGAAACCAATGACTCACAAGTTCCCACTCCAAGGATCCACACCCACGCTGCTCTCTGTGACCAGACCGGAACCAAGAGAGCAAGCTGGGGTCTGGGACCCCAGACCTAGCCATCACAGATCAAGTCTATAGCTGTTCCCACACCCAAATGAGCATGGTCAGTGCAGCAGGTGCAGCCAGGGTGGATATCTCAATACAGTCTATAACTGTGATTGGAATTTAAAAGCATTGTGCAATGAATGGATGGATAGGTGGGTGAGTGTGTGGGTAGATGTATGGGTGGATGGATGGATGGATGGATGGATGGATGGATGGATGGATGGGTGGATGGATGGATGGATGGATGGATGGATGGACGAATGAATGGATGGATGGATGGATAGACGAATGAATGGATGGATGGATAGACGAATGAATGGATAAACGAATAGATGAATGGGTAGGTGGGTAGGTGGGTGGGTTAAGAACTATGGAACCATCAATATGGTGTTTTAGTTTTAAATTACATACCTAAATTCTTTGATGCCTGCCTTCACAAAACCTAACCCAACCCTCTCCTTTTCTTTGTCCAAGAAACTGAGCTGTGTTACTTACATGTGGGCTGGAGGCTGGAAGGTGAAGATGGAATAGAAAAGACACTGAAAACCAGTAATACTTCCTACACATACCTCCCTATGTCTTTTTACTTAGTGTTACTTTTAAGTGTTTTACTGTTACTAACATTCAAAAATTAAAATTAGAGCAAAACGGATAAGGAAGAAAAATGAAGCTGAAGCAAACACAAGCTGTAATTTGAAATGGATAACACAGCCACTCTGCCCCCCCCCACACACACACAAAAAAAGAATTCTGGCAACAATGTATGTAAAGTGTTCATTTGTTTACTAGTTTGCTGGTTAACTGCCTGTGGTAGTAACACACCTTAGGATACACTATGTTCACAGGTACCAAAGCACCATGGTATAGCATTAACTACACACAACAGAAGAACATTAATAGCAAACTGTACATGTCAATGAAGACAACATTTGGTTAGAGTACACTCTTGGCAGGAAAAGGTAGAGGCCTGAGCAACTGTAAACAGTTTTTATTCATTTGATTTTGTAGCAGTGTAGCACACAATTCTTAAACTGCTTCACATATACCATAGATACTAGTAAATGAGTAAGTACCCTGATGTCATTGGGAGCTGGAGTTCTCACTATAGCCAAATAAAGACAAAAACACTATAGGGAGGAATCAAAATTGAGGTTTTACATGAATTCAATAGTGCTAAGGTATGTGTGTGTATATTCACCTATATACGCAAAGCCCCCAAAACGACTGTATATCTGAATACATTTGTATAAAGACATGGCTACATTTTCTAGCCCAAAAGACCTAAGAATTAATGCATTTACAAATATATATGTACATGTCAACATTTTCTAGCCCTGAGAATGAATGTGTATATGAATACACATGTAGACAGGCATTGCTACATGTTCTAACCCTCTGCTCAAGACCCAGAAAGCAGACTTTGTAATAAGAACGAACAAAGCTATCTCCCAATCTCTCTACCCACTCGAAGGAAGTGGTGCTTCTTGGGGAAATGCTGAGGCCAAGGCATGAGATGTGAGCCTGTAACCTCCACTTTGCCATAAAGTTAGAAAATACTTAAATAAGATTTGGGGGCATATAAGAAAGATATAGGACCAGCTTTAAGTGGTGCCACTCAGACAGCTGGAATTGCCAGAAGGATTTTAAATGAATTATAATCCTGAGGGGAGTGGTAATCTAAGTTCACAGCAACAATAAATGGACAAAGATAAAAGGAAAAGAGAAAGGCAGTTGCTTACTCCAGGAAGTATCAGTATGAAAGTAAATCTTACCCACGTAAACAACCAATGAATGCTAGGTATAGGTTTGAGGGAAATGTTTTTTATGGGGACCAATGCATCTATATTGAATTAATTTCCCCACACACAGCATACAGGCACTAACACCTTTATCTTTATAGACTGGCCAAATGGCAGCAAGTTTGAAGCACAGATGAACATCATGAGCCTACAGGGACAGAAGCCAAAGAGTGTGTCAGTAATGGCATTCTGCTAGGAATGCATAAATAGGAGGAAACAGGACACAAACATACAAACATGGCATGGCATGGGGCAGCATTCTATTAAAAAAAAACTTCCCCTAAAAATGCCAATGTCATAAATCCAGAAGGCTAAAGAATTGTATTAGATCAAAGAAATCAAATTACATAGCAAGTAAATACAACAGATGATTCTAAGCATGGATCTGCCCTGGGGAAAAATGATGCCATGCAACACTATTCTTTAGGTCAAATGACACAACTAGAAAATAAACTATATATTAGAACAAAAGTATGGGATCCATATTGTATTTTGATCATATTCACCCCCAATTCTTCCCCTCTTCAATTCCTTCCAGAAAAGATCCCCTCTCTTCCTGAACCCAGGTCAGATCCTCTCTCCTCCCTGTCCCCAGGTCAGATCCTCTCTCCTCCTGTCCCCAGATCAGACCCTGTCTCCTCCCTGTCCCTCTGAACAAATGTATCACCCTACTCTCCCCCCCAGCATTCACCTTTTTTTTTTTTTTTTTTTTTTTTTTTTTTTTTTTGACCCATGGAGTCTAATCATGCTGCCCATGTATGCACTATATGGGGTCATCCACTAGAGTATGGAACTACCAGGAACTCTACCCTTGAATTGAAAAGCCTCACCCCACACACAGGAAGGCATCATCCTCATAGTGCTACAGTTAGGTGTGGAGGTTCATGATCCCTTCCCTTCCCATGCCAGAATGCTGATTGACTTGATCCCATGCAGACTTTGTTCACAAAATCACAGCTGCACAAGTTCATTAGTGCAAACATCCAAAGGATGCTGTTCCACTCAGGTCCTTCTGACCTTTGACTCTTACAGTCTTTCCATGGTGGTCAGATTTTCTCTGCAAACAGTCTAGGAATTTAGGCTCCCTCGCCTCCCATTTTAACCCTAATTATAAACCATCTATAGATTCCAGTGTTAGACTTCAAAAGAGAAAATTTGAAGATTGATAAGCTGGCCAGGTGAGGTGGCTCACATCTGTAGTGTCCCTGGGGAGTTGAGGCTCCAGGACTGCAGTACTCAAAGCCAGCTTGGACCACACAGGGAGATACTGAGACTACACTGGGAACAAAAAAAAAAAAAAACAGTCTTTGAAATCTGTCCTGCCTGTAGTTTTGTGTCTTCTGCAAGTGAGTTAAAAAAAAAAAATGAATTTAACATGCCCAAATTCTATGTTTCTAACTCATTTATTTCCATAGAAACAATCACATCCTTCCTTTGTGCACTTATGTTTCATTTATTTATCACTCACTTATATCTGTGACAGTTAATCTTCCTTGTCAGGTTGACTTGATTTAGACTCTCCTGAGAGATAAACCTAAGATGTGTCTGTGAGGGAGTTCTAAAAAGCCCACTGTGACGAGAGGTGACACCACCCATGGCATATGCAGGCCCTGATTATATACACAAGAAAATGAAGAAACCCACCTGAGTGCCTGTATTATTCTCTGCTTCCTGACTTAGTGAAATGTGAGCAATTTCCCACCACCACAGCTGCAAACTCTTCCTGCCACCATGCCTTCCTCACCACAACAGACTGTCCCCTCAGTCAGGAGCCACAATTAACCCTTCTTTCAGTTGCTTTTCCCCATGTTATCTGACCATGGCAGTGTAAAGGTAATAGCAAAGCCTTTTACAAATTCAGGTGTAATGGTCATGAGTCTGCGATTTACTAGACAGGTAAGCAGCAGTTGTACACAAGCTTCCCCAGTACTCAGGGACAGTGGAGAGGAAGGTCTGTCAGTCCCAAGAGTGTGGGTAGTAAAGCTCTGGAAAGTCCCACAGTGGCTCCCACCTGCTGAGGCAGGAGGATCACACAGCATTCCAGGCTAGCCTGGACCACATATGGGAGTCTTTCTCCAGGGCTGGGGGGGGAGACTGGGAACAAAACTGGCAGACACGCAAATGGAGTCACGTCTACCACCATGGATGTACAGAAAACTTGCTTCTCTAACAGCTACTAAGCACTTTGTGGACTGTCCTCTCAGATGAGCAGAAGTGCACAGGGATGACAGTGACATTTGATCAGATTTACAAACAACTTCAACTTAAGAGTCTCCCTGTTTTCTTACAGACCAACCATACCACAGGACAGAAATGTTTGTCCTAAGTGGTCAAGGTTTAGTTACATTGTTTCCCTTAAAACTCAGTAGTACCTTGGGTTTGAGCCTCAGCACTGAAGGAAAAAGAAAACCAAAATGGGAATGTTAGGGAATGTTAGAAAATAAAGGAAAAATTAAGACCTGGCTTGTATTCTCTTTTTTAAAAAAATGCATCTTCAAAACTGTGTGTGACAATAATGCAGAGTTTACCGAGTCATAGAATCCATGAGACTGTTTAACTTTCCAACAGTGTTTGGGAAACACTGAACTGTATATAAAACCATGTTCTAAAACACAACTACATATACAACCAGGTTTGGGTTAGCCTCACAAAGTTTTGAACCATGAGAAATGAGTTCTTTTGTCTTCTAATTTGGGATCACAATGGTGTTTAGAGTACCAAAAAGAGTGCAGATAAAACAATGATAACATCAGTTCTTCTCCATCTAAGACCCACAGGAACTGAAGTCTGCAAACACTGCAGCAGCTGGTGTGGGTCACTGTGCACATCTAATACGTGACAAGGAGACATGCAAGGCAACATTCTGCAGTAAGTCATTCCATCTGACTCCAGGCCTTCACACAGCTTCTTCAATACTCTGGTTCTCAATTTATTATTCACACTGTATTTTACTTCTCCAATATGGGGTTCTTCTATGTACAACTGTGTTGCAGATACCAAAATTTAATTATATTGAATATTGACAACCTAACATAACAAATAAACTGAGTATTTTTAATTAAACACTGGAAACTGCTTAATAAATTCATCTGAAAGCAATTGTCACAAAATCCAAGGAAAATATAAACTGATGCCTTCTTAATGCCATTAGCTGAGGCAATGTTTCACAATATTAAAACACGTTGATGCTATACAACACACTTAACTTACTGGAGAAACTTTCAGAATCAATACTAAATTACCTTCAAGGTTTCATGTATGTGTATGATATACATGTATCCATACATACACACACATATACGTAAATCATATCTGCACACAGATACACAAATGTATGTGAACAAAAAGAATATTACTGTTTATAAATCCCTACCAGTTACACAGAATTATCTTTAACACATAGTAACAAAATACTGGGAGGTAAATCTCTCTTAGCAAGAGATACCCTTCCTCAACACTCCAAAATGGCCTCTGTAGTAGCCCACAGTGATTATGAAACTATACTTTAAAAAACATTTCAAAAACTGTATTTTTTAAAAAAATGAGATTCAGTGATGAATTAATTCAGAACACCTACTGGCTCACTGAAGAACATTTCCTACACATTTATAGTATGTAGGAAATAGAAAATTATACCAGCTGACTATTCCCATTCTTTGAAATATGATTTGTCTTCTTGTCAGTGAACTCGTAAAAGTGGCCATACTTCCTTGGGCATGGCCTCAGGCGACGGAAGTGGAAAGAGAGTAGCTTTGAGGTGTGGCTTTCCTTTGTGTGCTCTTTCTGGTCAGGGGATTCAGTAGGAAGAGCAGGGAAACGCCCCAGTGGTTCTTTGTATTCTTCTGGGTAATTGTTCCCCAATAAATACCCATTTATCATTTATCTTAGATCTATTGATATAATTACACCCTTGCCTTCAATGGTTTATAGTAGATGGCATTTTGTTTGGCTTTGTTTTTGAGACAAAAAAACACTATATGCAGCCTAGGCTAGTCTAGAACAACTTGTGTAGCCCCATTTGGCCTTGAACTTGTGATTTTCATGTCTGTCTGTTGTACTGGTTGGTTTTGTGGGTAAACTTGACACAAGCTAGAGTCATCAGAGAGGACAGAGCCTCAGCTGAAGAAATGCCTCCTTGAGATCCAACTGTAAGGCATTTTCTCAATTAGTAATGAATGGGGGAGGGCCCAGTCCATGGTGGGTGTTGTCATCCCTGGGCTGCTGGTCCTGGGTTCTACAAGAAAGCAGAGTGAGCAAGCCATGGGAGAAAACCAGTTATCCGCTCCCCTCCATGGACTCTGCATCAGCTCCTGCCTCCAGGATCCTGCTCTAAGTTCCTGTCCTGACTTCCTTCAGTGATGAACAGCAATGCTGAAGTGTAAGTCTAGTAAACCCCTTCCTCCCCAACTTGCTTTTTGGTCATGATGTTTTTCACACCAATAGAAACCCTAACTAAGATCGCCTATCAAGTGTTAGGATTATTGGTGTGTACTAACACACTTGTCTTACCTACAACACTCCTGTAAAGTAAAATGCTCTGGAGACTGGTGTTTCAAGAGGTCTGCAGAAGAAATATCTGCTAAAAATTTAACAAAATGCCCCATTTATTCAGGATAACCTCTGCTATAGGCCTTTAGGGCGATAGTATATTGTCTATCCCAACAAGTCATTAGTATTAGAAAATAGAAATAGAGATGCTTTGTTTAAAGTAATAAACTGAAACTTTGTTTACCATACAGCTCAACTTCAAGTTGCAATCAGTTAACAGATTTTGAGCTGATCACTGAGCCACACCCCTAAAGAACTGCTCCCAACTCTCTGTATAACTCCTCCTAATGTAACTCCTTTCAAGATATTTATGTCAGGTGACTGTTACTCTCTTGGCCCTTTTGTCTTGAGTACAGAAGTCTGCCTGCCTTTCTCACGGCACTAAGCTGTGTTTGCATTCTAAGCACTGGGACATAAAAGAGTGCCCAGAACACAGACTGATGAATGAGTTAGATGGACAAGAGTGTGAGGAACCAGTGAGAGCTTCTACTGCTATACAATCCGTCATTAAATCCCATCCCATACCTCTAAATGGATGGAAAGTGAGATTTATGCCACAGGCTCACAAAAATATATCCGAGTAACAGTTTACTGTCAACCTGAAGAGGGACATTAGAGAAATGCAGTGTGTCTTTCAGCTCATCTCAATAATGCCATGATTAAAATGAACAAACAAGCATAAACATCTACAGTCTAGTGGGGAAGACATAAACCCAAACCAATATTAAGATAGGCAGTAATGCTTCCCTCTCCTTTCTTCTTCTGAAGCTTTGGGACAGATTCTTTTGTTCTTGTGCCTCCTTGTGAGACCGACAAGAGGGCTCGAGAGCCAATACCTCACCTTCCCAAAGCATGTCAGGCAAACCATTTTCACCCCTCCCCCTCTACTGAGCCCTGTCACTACCCACAGTGATCTTTGTTTCATCATAACACTCTAGGGTCACCTGCTACTCTCTAAACATGAATGGGCTCCCTGGAAGGGCATCTACCCCACCACTGCTCCTCAGCCGGGAGAAAACTGGCTTGACTCCATCTTAACCTTATCATCAGTTAATAACCAGGCAGGAGCTCCACTAATCATTTAGACTAAACAAATGTTTACACTCGCTGAGTCACAGCCTCTCTGACCCAACTGTTGACACTGCCCAAGAGACACCCAGGGAGCAGCTGCCTGCCAGCCATACAGCTGGCACCAGTGGGCGTCCCCCTAATCCATTTCCCTGGCAACCTAAAACAATAACACTCCTGAAGTAGGGCACTGGTACATAACCCGCAGAGACCTGATCTTCCCAATACTCAATACTCGGTCCCATCCCCAACTTCCATAACACAAAGGCACGTAAGATTCAAAAATGTTAAACAAATGGGAAAACACCCAGTCTTGAGCACAAATGGGAGTTTCAGAGGAAACCGCCTTGATTATCTATGCATCCATGGGCCAGTGCAGATGGTGGGCTATTAAGAAAGAGCAGCTCTCAGCAAAGCACATTATGTATTCTCTCCCATTGCCTACAAAAGGGGGAGCCACTCAGTGGTTTCCTCTTTAGTAACCATAAGGAAGAGACCTCCATTACGTGGCTAGTGGGTTGCACTTTCACAATAGAACTGAAACCATGATTTTTAAACCAGCACACGTTGTCTTTAAATAACAAATAAGAAACCGCTTACAATACAGTAACACGGTTTGAAAACGATCTCAGGGCTTCAGGAACATGGTTTTAAGTCATGCTTGCCCAGAGGAAGAACAGTAAGATTGAGAGTGAAACTAACATTAAGCATTATAAGCAACCCAAGCTTCACCAGTAGGTTTTAGGAACTGATAACAGTGGGGTGCAGGGTGGATGGATACAGGGAACAATGTATTCAGGGGTCACCAGAAGCAGCTTGAATGACAAAGCTCACCCCTCTTGTATAGTTACTGTGGGCATCTACAGATTTGTTATGCCAATGGATCTAAGGAGTTTCTCTGTCCCCTGCTTCCTAATTAAATAGCAAAGCATCAAATTTAGAATAACATCCTGATATATCTTTCAAGAAATTGTAAAAGAAATAATGAACATACACTGAACACATCACTGTCACTTCATTAAAAAAAAAATGTTGGAAACCTGAAGCGTGCTTTTAAAAACAAATTTGATATACAACTAGAGGAAATTTTTTTTTTAAAGTACAATAGGGCTGGTTTCCTGATTTATTTGTGCTTTGGTATGAAGGCTGGGAATTGTGTCTGTGCTGCTGTTCATGGCATACCTGGTGCCCCACGGAGTCCGAGGTATATGGTGGGTGCTCAGTGAGTACCTTCCTGAGGAGCTACAATCTGCTGGCTGTCTCACAGGCTCCTGCCTAGTGGAAGGCCCTTGCTCAACTCCTCCACTACTCTTCTAGTTTTCTTCTACCTCCCTGTGCTTAGCTTCAAATCTTGTTAAAAGGAGCTTTCATGATAAGCAATCTAAAATCATTCATGAAAGCAAGCGGGTTTAAGGAAATCAATAAGTAGACTGGTGGTCAGGGTTGCCACAGAAAGCTTTGACCATTTAGTTTTTCATGTTTCCCCAATCTTTGGAGCATATCAGTGTAAGATCTTATTTATGTAAGATATTTCCAGAAAGAAGACTGACATTTAATCGATATAGGAAATAGGTGACCATCTTTATATCTGCTTACTTTGTAGAAATGAGAATAAATTACACCGGTACATTACATTGATTCTATTCATGGAAGTGCTGTTTAAAGTACTACATATAAACTGCTTAACACAGATACAGTTGGGTGGTTATCTGACAGAGGACATTCCTTCCTCGAACCTTCATAATACCACCAATTAACTGCTGGGACTTTGACAGGATCTGCCAAGTCCCTATTTTAACAACAAAAAGAAAGTTTTAGATGCCCTATGCCAGTATTCATTTAGGAAGGAAAAGAATTCTCTTCAGACCTCTAAAGCAAAAATATACATGAAGATAAAAAAAAAATACATGAAGATAATCAAGTTTGGAAACAATGAATCAAAGGGCAATGAATAAAACACAGTTGTAATGAATAAAACAATAGTTTGCCACACTGAGAAATGGGGGGAGGGTTGCCTTAAGGAAAGGAATCCCTATCTGTTTTAAAAAAGTCAACGTACAGGAAAAGCCAGAGCCACAGGACCCTGAGCACACTCAAAACTATCTCCAACCCTAACCTGTCCCTGAACTAACCAGACATTTTATGGGTTAGCCCCCTTCTCTGCTACAGTCACATTACAAGAAAGGACCATGATCAGCCAATGCTCCCAAACTACACTGCTGGGGCAGGCATTATTTAACTCTTCTGGGTTCCATATCATCACATTTCCAATGGAGAGGGTTCGGATCCACCTTCAGGAAGAAAAAGGTGGGAAAAGGTGAACTTTTTGGTGACCTCTCCAGCCCAGCAGAACCATGGGAGGACTGAGAGCATCCAGCATGCAGTGTGGAAGAGACCATGCATCCTGGAGAAAAGCAAGCATGTGGCTCTGGGTTCTACTCTCCATTTTTAAAGTTGCCTAGATTACAAACTGTAATTATGTATTTCGTGATTTTATTTTATTTTATTTTATTTTTGCCTTCTGAGAAGAGAATCCTCCCTAAATGTCTAAACATAAAAGACTAAAATTGGTTTTACTTTCCTATTTTCAAGTATAATCATGGGTGCAAATTAAACTGCTGAGTTCATCTGCGGCTCACTCTACTTCTCACTTAGAACATGTCTACATCTGCAGAAAGTCCTGCTACACATTCTCTAGTGGGCTGGCCTTTCCTAAGAGACCATTTCTAGTGGCCAAAGGTCCTTCTCCAGCACTGGCTATCTTCTCTCTAACCTGATAAGGCAGATAAGGGCTAAAACTTGTTTCTCAGGGTCTGACAAATCCACTAAGCCCCTGCTACCTACCCAGCAATACATTCCACACTACAGATTTCCCTCCCAGCTCTTCCCTGACTAACACGTAGTTCCATTAATCATAAATGACTTTGTTCCAAAGGTTGTAGTGTGTGTGTGTGTGACTAAAAACAACTAATTTTTAAGCTTGACTTTCCATAAAAATTCATGCAGAACTTCCATTGATTTGATACTGTCTGCATTATGAACAACAGAGCTATCTCAAGATGAAGCTAGGGTTAAGAGAACCAAATAAGCTAAGTGTCTAGTTATCAAATGCTCCCATGACAATACACTCACCTCAGTGCCATCAGCACTGAACACTGGATAAGGGGTGCCAATTGTGTCTGTGGAGCAACACACCAGCTGTCACTTCATTTTGTTAGATCTTTGATATCCATACAAAGGCAAGTTCTACCCTTGATATAAATTAGTAGTGTCAAAGCACTTAAAATTCATCTCTCATACCCTTTAGTTATCTTAATGGTGGCATTGGTGGAAGCAAAGGAAACAGAAATATGAACATGCTATACAGTAAATGAGAAGTGAAATCAGCAGTTTTGTGACTGAATAAACATGAACTTTTGGTTATTAGTGCCCAGGTTTTTCTCAATGTTAGGTGCATTTATACATATATAAATAAAATAATTTGTGCTTAAATATGAATCTAATGGTTCAGCTGTCATTTCTGTTATCTATACAACAAAACATGGAAAACTGATGCAAAATTTTTTATAACTGCAACTGCAGATATTTTTTCATAGTAATAAAACATTGTTTTAGCATTAAGAACTTCCATCATTCATGAAGCCATAAATGCATGTTGGTTACATGAAAGCACAATGCACCAAGAATTACAACTTTGGGCACATTCTATGGACTATCTGGGCTTCAGTTTTCATCATGATATTTGATGAAATGACCCAAGTCCACACAGTAAGGTCAAACTAATGTCAAATCCATGAAGGCAGAAAACAAATATGTATGCCGTAAGCTCGTGGTCTTGTGTCTGTGTTAACAGTCACAACTTTTTCAGGAACAAACCTGAAAAGGAATGTGCAGACTCACAGGTCTGGAATGTGCCTGGAATGGAGGTCTATGCTCCAGGCACAGCTAGATACAGGTGTCTCACCGGTAGTGAAAGGTACATCTTTTTCTCTTAGCCCACTTCTTTCCATGCTGGCTTTATAAACAGAAGATGTCCATTTGAGATATTTCCATTCTATGCCAGTTCTCTTTCTTTCTTCTTTCCTTCCTTTCTTTCTTTCTTATTATGCTTTAGGCATGGATTTTATTAACCATTACTCTGAAATACTATACAAGACTAATCTCCGAAAGTAGAAATTAAAAATCATTTATAAGTAAATGCATGTGCTTACTCTTATGAAACCAGGGTTACTGTTGTGTACTTGAGGCCAATCAGATGTCAGTTCCCACCACCACCAAGGAATTTAGAAAACTGTCTTTAAAAAAAAAAAAAAAAAAAAAAAAAAAAATATATATATATATATATATATATATATATATATCAACCAATCAACCAAGCAAACTAACAAATAAAAGATGAGGCTGGCATCCACCAGGCCCACATAAACTGATTATGGTGGTACAGGCTTGTAATCCCAGTACTCAGGAAGTAGAGACAGGAGGATAAAGAATTCAAGGTCCTCAGTTACATGTTTGAAAACAAAAACAAAAGCCAGCACCCAGAAAGCACTGTTGTTTATCATCATCAAGGCTGCCCATATTGGACAGCATCAGCTCCCAATATTGGCACAGAGAATCCCCAGTACTCCTGTGTTAACCTCAGCTTAGCCTTGCATTAGGTACACACACCACTGGGCCTCTGAATCCTGTTGCCAACCGGGGCAGAACTGTGGACTGGAGCTGCTTCCCTCGACTGTAACTGGCAGGCCCACCTCTGAAAGCCCATCTCCACGGGACAGGTATCTACCCATTAGGAAGGACACATGATGAGGAAGACTTTTAGGAAATGAGTCTTCCTAAAAGTTGTTACTTTTAGGTCTTCCTAAAAGTCTTCCTGGTTGTTACTATTTTAACGAATTGCATGCATAATGGCTTCTTGTGGTTTTTACATCCCACAATTTCTGGTCACCATTCACTGGTCCCTCTGGGCTAGGTCAAGGTATCACCAAGACTAAGCTCCTTTGTGGGTGCACTGGTGGAAGGAAGCTGTACCAGTTTTCTTTCATACCAGTTCTGATTATCCTTTGTCTGTGTCCATCTTTGGACAAAGAGAGAAAACCCACAGGAAACAGACCAGGCCTCACGGTGAGAGAAATGGAGAGTAAAGGAGAAAGGAGCAATGGCAGATGTCCACTGTACCTGTTTAATTAAATATAATCACATTTATAAAGAGACTTTGTCCTCCCTTAGATTATATTTCTACTACTTTGAATTACACAAATATCAATTAATTATGTCATTATTAGCTAAGAATGGAGGATTTGGGACAAGGTTGGAAAGGCAAGAAGATGGACATAAAGAGAAAATAACTACCTTTCTAGGTCATCCTAGAGCTGAAGTCAAATAGTGTGGCCTTCCCTTGCATCACATACAAAGATTAATTCAAGCTGGATCATTGTACTAAATGTAAAGGCTGGAACTAGTAAGTTCTCAGAAACAAAAAACAAAAGTGTAGGTGTATAAGATCCCAAATTTGGTAATGACCTCTTAGATATAAAATATATCTTAAAAAAAAAAGCAAAATATCTAAATAAAATAATGGAAAGCTGAACCCAATCAAAACATAAATGCTAGCACTTCAAAGCACATCAACAAGAAATGAAAAGACAAGCCAAAGAACAGGAGGAAATTCTGCAGCTCATATCTCTGATGCAAGACTAGCATCCAGATTCCATGACAAAATACAGTAATGTAAGACAACCCAGTTAAAAGCCAATGCTTAAGCCAGTGGCATACACACTTTTAATACCAGCATGGGGGAGGCAGAGACAAGCAGATCTCTGTGAGTTTGAGGCCAGGCTGGTCTACAAGACAGCCAGAGCTACACAGAGAAACCCTGTCTCAAAAAGGTAGATAGATGGGGGAGGGGGAGATAGAAGCCAGTGCTTGAAAAGACAGTTCTTCACAGAAGATATCCAACAGCAAATATCAAAATGAAATAGTGACTAATTACAGAAATGATAGTCTAGACAATGTACACTTCCTCTCCGGCGTGAAGGATAACATCAAGCAGACAACAGGCATCAGAAAGGATGTGGAAAAGTAGAACTCCCTGACACTGAAGGTCGGATTTAAAGTGTGCTCTCTGGAAAGTGCTGGACTGTCCCAGTGGCAGTTATATAGTTGTCAAATGTCCAGGAAGATCAATTTTCATATTATATGCCAAAATTGAAAACATATGTCAACACAAAATAACTAGTGAGTGTTCACAACAATATATTCACAATAGCCAGCAAGTAGAAACAGCCCAAATGTCCCCCAAACTGATGAATGAAAAAAATGAAGTCAAGTATGTATGAAGGAATAGCTCACAACAGACCATTCAGTGTCTATAACAACCAATTTGATACACAAAAATTACACCAGTTAGAGAAGAAGATAAAAATGAAAAGTTACTGCTAATGAGAATAGGTATCCTTTAGGAGTGGTAAGAATGTTCTGGAATTAGATAGTGGCAATCATTACATATTTTTATGAATATATGGAAGCCAACCACTGAATAGCACATGGAAAGAATGAATTTTATGCTGTAAGATTATATGTCTGACTTTTCAGGTTTAGATATTGACACAGTATTATCCAGGAATTACAACTTGGTAGGCACATCAATACCACTTGAGATGAGATGAGATGAGAGAGTAATGTGCCTCTACAAAGATGCTCCCTGAGTCTGGGGCCAAGCAGTTCAGAGGCACAGCAAATCCATGTACACTATTCAGAAGGCTGTGCTCCATTCCCCATACCCGGATGTGAGGGCGATCTGGTTGCGACATCTATCACCCCATTGATCGCCAAGGTTGATTCCGCTGATCTGGCTGCCTAGACAGATGTCCCCTTCCTCCCTCACCACACCATGTGCGTCCCTCTTAGCGCTCAGTCGAAGAGGACGACCTTCCCTGAATAGAGGAGGATCGGTCTTCGGTCAAGGGTATACGAGTAGCTGCGCTCCCCTGCTAGAACCTCCAAACAAGCTCTCAAGGTCCATTCTCCATACCCCTAAGTTCCCCCAAGAAAAGTATGCACACTCTACACAAAGAGTAAAATGATATTTCCCATTATGCTTTAAAAATAGTTTGGCAAAAAATGGTAAATAATATTCAATTTGGTAACAGCTGAATTTGGATAGTAGAACTCTCTTAACATTTACATGTGTTTTAAATTTTTCAAATAAAAATTTTTAAGAGATTGACATAAAAACTTGCATTTCATGTGCTTGGATTATGGAGAAATTAAGCCAGACCCAATTTTAAAGAAAATCCTCTGAAAAAGAAGTAACTATTGAAACACTGAAGCTAAGTCATAGAGTTCACTCAGAGAGATGGGCAAAGTCTGCTTGCCATTTCCATTACTTCTAGAACATTCCTTCCTAAGACATTTTTTCTAATTAATTGAAACCATGTTTTAACGCAACATTTTTCCTGAACTGCATTTTGTGCAACACCAAACAATACTCAAGACAGAAACAGATGTTCTTCAGCAGAAGTGATCAAAGAAGTTCAAGAAAGACTGCGTCAAAGTTAGCTATTCCTTCCATAGACTTGAGAGTAACCCTTCACACATTCACCAGTATGGGGAAGCCTAAGACTCTGCTTTCTTCTCTAGCCTATCAATTACGGTCATGAAGTAATTTCTCAGAGAACCAGAGCAACAAATATACATCATCTCCACAACCTGATGTAGACACAACCCCTCATGACCCCTCATGACCCCTTATGCACACTCTTGTGCTCCTTTACTCTCAAGGGGTCTCAATACACAGCCAGGCTAGTCTGGAACTCCTGACACCCCGGGCTCAGTCTCCCACACAAGGGGATCATGGTACACCATCCATGCCCAGCTCTTGTCTGTCTCTGCAATCCACCCAAAGCCAGAGTTTATGTCATGGATCATTAAAGACAATGTTTTTCTTTGGAGAAAATGCATTTGAGCTAAGCCTAGAAATAAAACAAGAAATGGGCTCTGCCATGTTCTATTCAGGGCAAAGGAAAAAGCAAGTTCAGGGATCTGAGATGAAAAGGACCCATGGAGCACTTCAGAAGTGACAGAGGAGAAAGAAAAGGAGCACCCAGATGAAGGGATGAGGGCTGGCAGATGATGGCATGTCCCCACAGTGGGGATGCTCTACAACACCGTACAATACTACTCCTGAAAGCTGCCAAGTGTGGGAATCATTATATGTCCACGTACCAGAAAATAACTTTGGAAAGCCTCATTTTTCCCCTTATACCAACATTTCTAGAAAGAGGGTAAAACTTCTGTGGTAGTCTGAGACCTGAAAGAATTTCCCCATATTACTCAGAAGCTTTTTTCCTTTCACTTTTTTGAGCTACACTTTCTAACATTTTTACTTCATGCATTCAGTAAAACTATGATCATATCTAACCCCCACTGCCCCCACACAATTTCCCTCATATGACCCCAACATATGTCACTCAAGTTTTATGTCTTTTTTTTTTTTAATTCCTTTTGTATAGCCCACTACGCTGTGCCGTCGGTGCTTTGTGTCAAGCTTGTAATTACTCAGACTGTAACTGAGGTTAAAAGTCACCCCTTGCCTTTGGCCTCAGTTCTGCTTTTTAACAGGTTTCTTGCCTTCATTGAGCTCTTTTCTTTTTTTTTCCAAATTTATATACTTTCAAACGAATTTTAAATTTATTTTTGATTGAGTTACAAGATAGTAGGTTTCCATGTGGCTTTTTCATCCAAACTTTATTTCTATCCACTCTTCCCCAACATATATCTTCTGACTTTCCATCCCTCTGATTTTAAACCTTTCCCCCCAATATTCCCAACTCTGCTTTTATATCCCCTATATTCTGCTACCATCTCTCTTTTAAGCTCCCCCACTAAAATCTCCCCTGTAAACTTCCATCATTTCTGCAGAGATATTAGGTTACAAAAAACATAACTAAATACTCAAAGTTAGAGTCTAGATGTGAGAGAGTACATGTGGCACTTGTATTTATGTCTATGAGTTACCTCAGTGAATATTACTTTATCGGTTGCATCAATTTACCTGCCAATTTCATAACTTCATTTTTCTTTTTATCTGAATAATTTCTTTTTTCCATTTTTTTAATTTAATATTTTTTCTTATTTTACATATCGATCCCACTTCCCTCTCCCTCCCATCCTCCCATACTTCCCACAGACCCCCCCCCATTCCATCCCCCATCCACTCCTCAGGAAGGGTGAGGCCATCCATGAGGGATCATCAAGTCTGTCAAACCATTTGGGGTAGGGCCTAGGCCTTCCCCCATGTCTCCAGGATAAGGGAGTATTCCTCCATGAGGTATGGGTTCCTGAAGTTCATTCCTGCACTAGGGATGCATCCTGGTTCCATTGTCAGAGGTACCATGCACTTCCCAGGCCTCCTAACTGAGACCCACATTCAGGGCATCTGGGTTGGTCCTATGCTGGTTTCCCAGTTATCAGTCTGGGCTCCATGAGCTCCCCATTGTTCAGGTCAACTGTTTCTGTGGGTTTCTTTAGCCTGGGCTTGACCCCTTTACTCATCACTTCTCCCTCTCTGAAACTGGATTACAGGAGTTTGGCTCAGTGTTTAGCTGTGTATGTCTGCTTTTGCTTCCAACTAGCTACTTGATGAAGGCTCTAGGATGGCATATAAGATAGTCATCAATCTTATTAACAGGGAAGGGCATTTAAGGCCCTCTTTATTATGGTATCTCTTTCCTTGCTCTCCTCTATTCTTTTCCATGAATCAATCTTCCTGCTCCCTCGTCTCCTCTTCCCTCCTCTTATCCCCTTCTCTTTCTCCTAAATCCCTCTCCCCTTCACCCATGCTCCCAATTTGCTTGAGAGATCTGGTCCCTTTCCCTTCCTCAGGGGGACCATGTATGTATCTCTTAGGATCCTCCTTGTTTCCTAGCTTTTCTGGTAGTGTGGATTGTAGGCTAGTGACCCTTTGCTCTATGTCTAAAATCCATATATGAGTGAGTACATACCATGTTTGCCTTTTTGCCTTTTTGTGACTGGGTTACCTCATTCAGGATGGTTTCTTCAAATTCCATCCATTTGCCTGCGAATTCGTTGAACTCTTAAGGAAAATGTAAACACATCTAAAGACCTATAGGAATCAGGATTTCTGACAATGTTGAGTTCTTGATACAAAAGGAGACAAAAGTTGGAGATAAAATGAGCTTACTTGTCCTCAATGCATGCTTGTCCTTCCTTAGATGGACCTTCCAGATATTCCCAGTGTACGTGTGCACACAGAGAGACACAGAGACAGAGACAGAGTCAGCACAATGTATTATTTAATGTTGATTCTGATGCTGATTTTATTTTTATTTTAGTTTGATTTTCTGAGACAGGGTTTCTCTGTGTATCCCTGGCTATCCCAGAACTTGTTCTGTAGACAAGGCTGGCCCCAAACTCATAGATATCCACCTGCCTCTGCCTTTCAAGTGCTGGAATTAAGTAAGGGTATGCACCAACACTGCTGTAGAATTAAGCTCACCTAAACTTTATGTACATAAAATATTGATGAGTCAGCACCACTCAAATTAAAAAGAACACACAAAAAGGATTTCCAGATATCAACTTGACATTACTTACCACAGTTGTATCCTGGCCTTTCTAAGAAAAACATAATGTTAAGTTATTTTTTCAAGTAAAACTTTTGGGCTTCCAAAGTAGGGCTGAGCTGACCAAGATACGAGATTTACAAGAACACCTTCAAACTTTGGCAGCAGAACTGCCTGCACCTGCTTTGCTCTTAGAAGAGCCTCGGGGTCGCTATTGACTTGCTGTGGATTACCATGTAGGGCATATACATTAGAAGACTAAGACCATACACTGGCTGTGCACGGTGCCTCAAGCCTTTAATCCCAGCAATCCAAGAGACAGGCAAATTCAAAAACACCTGGTCTGCATAGAGAGTTCCAGGCAAACTAAGGATACACAGTGAGACCCTGTCTTAAAATCAAAAAGCCATAAACGATGCGGTCATCATAATCATTATCAAATGTATTAAATTCTCCTAGCTCTTGCTCTACCTACTTCTATCCTAATAGTCAGTCTTCCTTGCCCCTTTCAAATGAAAATTGCTTTGAGATTCCATCCCATCTCAGTCAGAATGGTTATCCCCAAAAGAACAAAGGACAACAAATGCTTGGGGGGGATGGGAAAAGAGGAACAATGACACACTGATAGTAGGAATCAGTAAACTGTGCAAGTCAGTGTAGAGGTTTCTCAAAACAGTAAAAATATAATGATGCTTTAACCCAGCTAGTTGTACCATGCCTGGGCATATGCCCAAAGGACTCTAAATCAACACTGTATAGGGATGCTTGCACACCCATGTTATTGCTGCACTATTCACAATAACCAACATTCAAAGCCAGGCTAAATATCCATGAACAGAGACATGGAAAAGAAAATATGATACACATACACAATATAACTTTACTGAGCCATAAAGAACTGAAATAATGTTGTGAAGTGACAAAAGCCAAGCTCAGAAAAGTCAGATATCATATCAAGGTTTCTCTCAGGTCCAGAATGTAAGGGAGGGGTGTGTGAGTGTGTGTGTGTGTGTGTGTGTGTGTGTGTGTGTGTGTGTGTGTGTGTGTGTGTAGACAATGAAAGGAGAAAGAAGGAAGAGGAAGGAAGGCCTTCAAAAGAGAAGAAAAAGAATGGTGAAAGATACAAGTGACATATAGCAGAAGATGGCCTAGGAAGCAAGGCAGAATGTCAGCAAGAAGAAAGGGAAAGCAGTGAGAAGGGAGAGGAGTGAGAACAAAGTACTATAATATACATCCATAACTGCCACTGAGATACTCATTATATTGTCCAGTGACTTGAAAAATAATTAAAAACTGACATAACATAATAAAAAAAAAGCCACTAACGTTTTAAGATAACAAACGATTAGCTTTTGCTTCTGAATTACTTTTAGAAAGACAAAGATATTAAGTTGCTAATAGACAGTTCCTGCTTTAATTAAGAAAAAAAAGGAAATCATTTTGCACTGGGTTTTGCACTGGGTGTGATCACAGCTTTCATGACAGTATCAGCCTGTGGATGGGCTGTGGGGGCTTGATGGGGCTACAGGTTATTGTTAGTTTTCTTTAGGAAAGCGATTCTTCCTGCAAAGACTTATACTGTGACCAGATAAACTCCCAGATCATGGTAACAGCTTACAGCATGGCATGCCACTGCATGCAGGGCGGGACATTTTCTGATTGAAAACCCACTGGTGGAAAGCCTAGTCTCTACTTGATATCTTAAATTTTACAGAAGACATGCTTTTTTGTCCTTTCTCTAGATTTGCTGCACCCAGAAATATAAAGCTTGTAATTCAAGGCTTTGCATTCTCCACAGCTATCAAATGGCTGTGACTTAAGTCCCTTTGATTTCAGTGACACATTTGAAAACTTAGAGAAATAAAGTAGAAATTCTTGTAAATGAAAACAATCATGGGGAAAATACATTCACCCTGACGCCAAACAACAATTCATCAAATGTCAGTGTTGGTGAATATTTATTAGTTTTGAAACTAGAAAAATTTAGAAATTTCTTTTGACCTTGACACTTTCCTGAACATGATATTTTTAACCTACTTCCCACTACACTGTGAAGTTGTGGAGGGCCAAAAACAAGGCTATGCCATTCATCATTCTCTCTCCAGACCTCATGGCAGCATCTTCCACATGGAACATGGCTAACAGAGTGAGTGGTTTTTAAGCAGAAGGTAGTGTGTATGCGCAAAGCACAATGATGGCTTACCTCTATTAAAATAATGAAACTCATTGTTGTGCAAAAAAAAAATGTTTAAATAAAATGTGAAAAGTAGAATATATTAGCCTTAACAAGTATTATCTACTAAAAGGTTCTACGTTGATATTGTAAATAATTTTCACTGGCTTCAGACTCTTATCACAGTAAAAATATTTTCTGCAAAACAACTTCTCTTGTGTGGAGAGAAAGGACTGTAAAATGCAAGCATTACCAAGAAGCCTTTGAACCATAAGACTGATTGGAAATTTCGTTTTGTTTTATTAAAGTTAAAAGCGACTGGAGGGCACAATAGACTTTGAAAGAGACACTAAATAGAAGAATATGACCAAAACCTTTAAGCGCAAATTTCGTTAATAAGTCTTCAATGCCCAGGAACTGAATCCAAAAATATGGAAACAAGGGAAATATCGACGCTCCTCAGAGATCAAAAACAGACACCCTTCATAAAAATAGATTAATGCTAAAGCAGGGTTCTGAACACAATGGCAGGACACCCACTGCAACAATGTCAGCAGCTTCCTCCCTGGAGGCCAAACCCTCAGTTCTGAGGGAAAGGTGGACAGAATAAGCACAGCATTGTTTTCTTCTCGGGAAGTATTTACCTATAGAAATGAAAGGAATGCCAAGTAAGTGATGTCTGAAATGGTGTTACTGTTCATATAGAGAGAGGTAATGAATGCTAGAAAGAGCCTTAGATAGGAACCAGTGTGTGTGTGTGTGTGTGTGTGTGTGTGTGTGTGTGTGTGTGTGTGTGTGTTTCAATGCAGCTTCTAAACACTTCAAAGTGTGTAGAGATACCACACTCAGTGGAAAGGGGATTAAAGAGACCTGTGTGACAGGCTTCTGTTCCCTTCCCCTCGCCCTCACACTGAGATACACAGTCTTATCTGTCCATGTGCAAACTGAATGCATAACATGTCAGCAAAACCTAGAAAGCAGAACTCAGATTCAGACCCATAATTATCTGTGCCAAAAAGAGTTGCTGCCATTGTCACATTCTTTCACTTTGCAGAGACTGGAGTCTTGCTGCTATTTCCTCAAGCTTTCAGAGTGTCCAGAGTTATGAGTACGTGCTACAATGTCCAGCCCCCTCTAATATTCTAGATATCAGCAAGGGTACAAGATGATGACCACTTACACCTTTCTACAAGATAACGTTTCTCTTGTATTTGGATTTTATTAAAAAGTAATTTTCAGCAGGTTATCTGACTGCTTACGGATCTTTGGCACTGCTGTGTGCCACACGCTGGTAAGAGTGTTAGCTCTCCACATCTCTGACCCTCTGGAGGAGTGAGTGGGATTTACCGGTTCAGAGACAGCAGGGCAAAGAGGTTAACCACCAAAGGTCCTTCCTCTGGTCAGTGACACGGGCCTTATAAGCATTCTTCCACACATGCCAGGAAGTGTCCAAATGACAGCTAATCCCAACTGAAGAGAGAAATATTCTGAACTCCTGGAGCAAGTCTACCCTCTCCAAGGGCACCTGGCTCAGCTCAGAAACAAGAGAAGGAAGCGGGGCTTGTATTTGTTTTCTACTTTTCTTTACGTTTGAGAATTCCATGCATAAATTTTACCAGCACTACACTGCTAGACTCTGACTTCCCAGTTAGTTGGCTTCCTAGGCCTTGGCTTCATCACCATTAAAATAAGGAAATCATGATAAACTGCCTCTGGTGAAAATCATCGGATTTTCTCACCTATATTCCCAACCAACAAACATGGAGAAATAACGGTGGGCATAGACAATTAGCATCTAATTTACAACTTCATAACTTACATAGGCAACACATACAAGTTACAATCACCCCAACATTGCAGTTCTTTTTTCACCTCAAAGTTAAAGCTCACAAGCTGCACATAGTCTTCAGAGCACCTAGAGCATTCAATTAAAGAAAACAATATCCTTCCTAAACTTTCTCTCCCAAAGGAAGTGGCCTTGTGGGGATAGTGTCAATTTTCTTTGCCTTGTGTTGAAATTCAATATTGGTTTTACTTCCTGAGGTATTCTCAAATTCCTGCCAGGGAGCCCAGCAAGCAGCATATTTAGTCTTTCAGGCACACAGTGGAGTCCTGTCTCTAGTCCTCAGAACTGGTTGGAGTTGCTGGAAACTGCCGGGAGCAGCTGGCCTCACAGCCAGCCTTGCTGTCGCAGGGCACTGGAGCAGCCTCTTAGACTCCAGAATCAACACATTCATCACCTCCTAGACCTTGAGGAGACAGCAGGAGGACCACTGATCACTACCAGCCACTGTGGTTTAGTTAACAAAAGCCAGGCCTAAATGTGAAGGTGAGAAATCCTTCCAACAAGTCACCAGGTGACTCATGCTGATAAGGCTTGTCACAATGGCCTGGATGTGAACACTGGAGTTTGGGGAACACCACTGGACTTAGACACTCGGTTAAATACAGGTTATTTGAATATTGGAAGCTCAGGATCTTGTCCAGTTAAAAGTTCAGTTCCATCAATGAGGCCAGAATACATTCTAAAAACGTTGTAACAGCAGGTACTCAGACCCCCACGAGTAGCTGTGTGCTTCACAGTTCCGGGGAACACAATCTACATTAGCCATCTGTGAAGGATTCTCCCTAGACGTGAGCTCTACATGGCCCTACTAAACACTTCTAAAAGAAGAACAGAGGCCCAGGTAATCCTTATCAACCAAAAGGTAATCATCCTTCAAGAGGTTTTTTTTTTTTTTTTTTTTTTTTCTTTTTTTTTTTTTAGAAAATATGCACCTTGTACTATACTATGCCGATGTTGTACATGTATACCAGTGCATGCTGTTTACCCATTATTGTGTAAGGATCTGGGCACATGAAATTTTCTTTTAACATTCCACGGCCTATATCACAAGACCAGGGATATAAGTTATCATTTGCTAAGCATTTATCAGGTACCAGGTACTGATCTAAATATTATTGTGTATAATAATAAATTCATTCTTCACAGTCATACTAAGAGGTAGTCACAATTGTTGATTAAGAAAATGAAGCTGGAGAGAGCAGGTAGTTGGCACCAGGGTCTGATGATAGAATCTCTGCTCCCAGACAACATGCTATTATTCTTTCTCAACTTCTCCCAATCAAAAATGTTGTTTGAAATGATTATGCATGAATCCTTCACTGCAGGATAATTTACAAACATTATCTCTGCCTAAACAGACCAATGGCATTATTTTTGTCATTCGTTTCTGTGGTAGTTAATCTTGATTACCAATCTGACTGGGCTGAGAGATAATGGTAAGCCACACTTTTGGTTTGTATGTGAGGCTGTTTCCGGAGACACATGGCACCTGTATGAGCTGAAACAGGCAAATGCTCACCTAAAACATGTGTGGCCCCAGCTTTGGGCTGGGGCCTAGACAGAATGAGGTGAAAAAATAGATGTCCGTACACATGAACGTGGCCCATGTTTTGTGAACAGGTGCCGTTTCTATTGCTGCCATCACTCATAGACAATACATCCCAGATTGTTCTGCCTTCTAAGGATTTATATCAGTGTCTCTCTAGGATCATTTAGCCTCACGCACCTTTCATCTGCCTGGACAAATCTTCCAGCCTCTTGGAGTGAGTAGTCACTTATTTCCCCATCTCTGCAGTCTGTAAGTGTCCACTGTGAGACATTCAGCATCTGATCATGCATGTCAATCCAGCAATGTCCCTCTTCATATTACATGTGCATCTCATTGATTCTAGTCCTAACTCGAAAGATTTCTTGTTATGAAATTCTAAAGTTAGTCTTTATCCACTTCATAAGAATTTTCTTTTTAGAGTCCAAATTAGTAAATTGTTTTTACCATTAAAAATAAATATAAAATATTTATACACACAAGCATAAACATATACAAATACATATGTACATACATACATACCTACATTCATACCTACATACACACACTACACACACACACACACACACACACACACACACACCCCACATCACCATCTCCAGATTGTACTCCTCTTAGGGCTTCAGATGGGTGGGCCCCTTCTGAACTACTGGAACTTTCCCATAGACTTCTACTCCACTTTCCTTCATTTTGGTTCATGTCACTATTTGTATAACTAATGAACCCTGATAAGACATGGTAAATCAAAATATCCAAGTGTATAAACTTTTCACCCCTCTTTAGCTAACTGTATTACAATTTGGGGTGATACTATTATAGAGCTGTTTATCATGTCCTTATTTTAATAAAATTGTTTCTGGAAATACACAAGTAATTATTAAGCTATTTTTAAAAGCATCTTCATATTTCTGTCATTTTAGCAACAAACGTCCATTTGTTGAACAGAAGGAAGCTACCCTGCCTTACAGTAGTAGGTAGACCAGCAGAAGGGACTCAGATTAACCCTTCAAGTCAAAGCAGGAAAGGAACAGGGAAATACTAGGAATTAACAGGGATGTTTGTCCTCATCATCCATTCCCCTCCAGATTTCTTGAATACTTATGCAAAAATGCAGTTTGTTATTTCAACTGATATTCTAACAGCAACCTGTGGACTCGTGCTGTCCATGTCACAGTAAGGATGTCACTTATCTGAACAGCGCATACAGCAAACAGAAAGATGAAATACACTGGGGAAGTAGCCATACATTTTCTTATATTATCAATGTTTAACAGTGGCTATACAAATCCACAAGTTTTGATGGTTAAAAACACAAAATCTAACCAGGTCTAGTGGAGAGATACTGATACTCCTCAATTGTTCTTTGGTTTTCCTTCTCTTAACTCTACAGTTTGCTTTACCCCTGATGCATTACTCAATAGGAGTCACCATGATAAAAGAAGGCACAGTCACATTTACCAGAATGAAGGTACTTCTGGTTAGGTATGGTGGTATACATCTACAACCAGTACTCTGTAGACAAAGGCAGGAGGATCACCAAGACTTTGATGCCAGCATGGCCAACATTGCAAGTTCTAGAACAAGCAGAGCTACTTGAGACAAGGCTATTGCAGTGGGGAAGGAAGCATGCATGAGAGAGAACATACCCTTGACTCAGAAATACTACAGTTACATACAATCTGATGTTTAAAAATATAAACAAGCAAAACAAAACTGTAATCTCCCATGAACACATATGTGGGTATGTTCACAGAAGCAATTCTTTTTCCTTTTATTAAAAATATTTTATTTTCTCACATAATATATCCTGACTGTGGTTTTCCTACCCTCTACTCCTCAGTTCCTCCCCACCCTCCCTCCTATCTGGATCCACTCCCTTTCAGTCTCTCATTAGAAAACAACAGGCTGATAAGGAATGATAATGAAATACAATAAAAGAGAAACTACCCCATCTGAGGTGGACAAGACAAACAAATTAAAAGAGTCAAAGAGAAAGGCACAAGAATCAGAGACACATGCATTCATATGCTTAGGAATCTGATAAAAACACTAAACCTTAATATATACAAGGAGGACTTGGTGCAGAACTGTGCAAGCCCTGTGCATGCTGCCTCCGTCTCTGTGAGTTCATGAGCTTTGCTTCTGTTGATTTAGAGGATCTTCTTTTCTTTGTGTCCTCCATCCCCTCTTGTCCTTACACTCTTTCTGTGGGGTTTCCTGAGCTCTGAGGAGAGGAATTTGATGGAGACCTCCCATTTAGGGCTGAGTGTTTCCAAGGTCTCTCTCTTTCAGCATAATATCTAGCTGTAGGTTTCTGTACTCTCATCTGCTGCAAGAGGAAGTTATAGCTACAACTCTTAAGATCATGAAAAGGGTGACAACTTAACTATCCATCAAGTAATAAATGAAGAAAACATGGAATGTCCATAAAAAGAGTATTATTAAACTACCTAAGGGAATGAAGGACTGAGAGCATGCAATGGCATACGTGAATGTTGAAATTATGGTCCAAGAGAATGACCTCATGTACAAGGCCCATTTATGAATGCTATGGTCTGAAGGTTTATGGCACAGATCTCAAAATACATTACATTTCAGTCTAATCTCTGGTTCTCTGGTGATACGGTAGTAGGAAATGAGGATTTGTAGAACCCTCATGAGTGGCATTGGTGCTTCCCTTCTATCAGGTCACTCTAGAAAGTCGGGAGTTGTGCAGCTTAGACTGGCACCCTCACTGGACCTTGACTAGACTGATGTCCCTACCTCAAACCTCCAGCCTCAAGAAATATTACTAGTAAAGACACAATGCTTCCAAGACACCAGAGTAGAGTATTATGTGACACCTGCCTGGAGAAGCCAAAGTAGTATGTGATCACATTTATGTGAACTCCAGGAAATCTTTAGAGACTAAAATGAAGGAAGCAGTTGCCAGTGGAAAGTGGGGTGGTGGGGGGAGATGACATCGACTCTGCCATTTCCTTTTAGGGTGATGACAATAGCAGGAAACTAATCTAATCATAAAGTATTAGGAATGCATAAATTAATGATGGCTAGCAAGTCATCCCATCAATAAAGAAAAGAAAGTAGACTCCATCACAAAACAAGAGCAAATATGTCCACTAGATCTATGGCCTGGCCAAGTTTCTCACATTCTGTGGGCTCTGGTTTTCTTATGGTGTAGCCAGAGCTTGCAGTGGTTTTCCTATACCACAACAGGAGCTCAGGGTATTCTTATTGGTAGTAAAAAAAATAAATATTCAGCAACATTTTTAGCATGAAGTAACTAGATAGACAATAAATTGTTGAGAATGGTTCAAGAAAAGATATGACTCCCTAGAGCCATGCTGTTGGAAAAAGCAGCCACTAACTGCTTGTGGTTACCTAAATGAACTGAGATTAAAAGTTCAGTTCTGTAGTTCCAAGAGCCACCTCTCAGAGACTGGGCAATAAAAACCATATAAGGGCTACACACTTAGACAATACAGGTCTAGAAAATCTAAAACATAATCATTGATACAGACCCAGAACATCTATTGCTCTAAGTGAAGTAAAGATATTCAAATTACGTATCATATTCCATACCCATTTTAAGCCCTTTATGGTAGTTTTAGTTCCTAGGGCCCCTACTGAAGGTTATGTAAGGAAAATAAAAATGTGAAGAAAAGATTGAATTAACAAATTTCACTGAGAGTATCTGAAAGGGGCGGGGGGCTTTGAGCAAGAAACAAAAAGTTGCAACCAAAGTCCTAATCATAGTTAAAGTGATCCAGATTTCTGAATAAGCTTTCTCAACATGTAAAACTATGGCAGTCTCTTCATTTTATAAGATGAAATTAAGAAGCAGCAATCTCTAATAACCAAATATTTATGGCATCAACTTTTATCAATAAATTTCTTAGAAATCATTTTGAAATACCTATTTCTATGTGGCACAACCTGGTTGATGTCAACTAGAGGCTTAAATCTCCAAAAGCAATGAAATATTTTCATTTGTGGCCAGTCTTTGTCTACAAAATAGACTTTCCCCACTATTTCTAGCTGTGTTATAAGAACACTTCCTGGTTTTTGCTTTGAGAAAGTACAAGGAAGTAGAAAGTCGTTCCTCACTCCACTCACTGTCCCTCAGGCACATGAACAGCACTAAACACTGGGATGCTCCAGGAACTGTGTGTGACCAGCTCAAGAAGCTCAGAGTCTTTCACAAACTAGAATGAGAACTGATTTGCTTCATCCTAGGTTCAGCAAGATCCTAGGCCACTGTGTATGACTCCACATGCCAAAACATGAGACTTAAGATGAAACATTGAATAATAATTTTAAAACTCCCCAATTGCAGCTCAAATGTTTTCACATTCAAGATGAATTACCTGCTGAAGGAACCAAGTAGAGGCCCTGGAAGAAAATGCTAAGAATTTGGTTTTCAAGTGGGTGCACTTTGTTTGCCTTATTCCCACTATAATATACCAGTAATTATGCCTAGAAGTTGCAAAGCACTTTCCCCTGAGAACTTTAAGAGCTCTAAAAAGGTGGGCTCACAAGGTTCTATGCTCACAAGGTCTATTCTCACAAGGTCCCCAGGCAGCAAGAAGGGCTTGCTGTTCTCTCAAACACACACACACACACACACACACACACACACACACACACACACACACACACACAACAAAAAAAAAAAACAAAAACAAAAAAAAACAAAAACAAAAAAACCCACCAAAGTAGCTTCATAGAGTTATGCCACTCCAAGTTGAGTTTCCCATTGGGAATGTATGTGTTCTGGCTCACACTACAGGCAACAAACCAAAAGATTTAACAGACCACAGAAACGCCAAAGATCTTTCAACATGAGTCAACCTCACTGAAGAAAGCTTGGCAAAGCCCCAGGTTGTCAAACCCCTTGGCAGAATTACTAATGGCCACAGAAAAATCACGAAGAATGAATGCCCTTTTGCCTACTCCACAGCAAGCAAGAGCCACATTAGCATCCCAAAGATGTGGTCATACTCCAGATATGCGTGTGAAACATGTGTAGAGCTTTCTCTCTAAAATAAATTACTCATGCAAGGTTGGGAAGCCGGTGTTTGTGCTGATTTATATCAGATAACCAGCATGTGTCCCAACTCTAATTTTCAGCTTACACACAAATATCTGATTAATTAATAACTTAATAACACTTACGGGTGGCTAGTAAGTAAGTCGGGATCTGCCCATGGCTTTTACTAGATCAAAAGGTCCTTTTGCAGGATTAGAAATTTTACTTCACATCTAAAAATAGGTAGTTTGCTCCAAAGATACTTTCCCATGCGATCCTCTAATACTCCATTGTAGGCTTCCTGCTAGACTTGTCCAACCAGCCAACTGAGGCTCCTTTCCAAATTCTACTTTCATCTTAAATAAATCTAGGACATCAACCCAAAACTCATGTCCACACAAAACCCTATATGAGAATGTTGATAGCCCTTTCATTCATGACTGCCAAAACCCTGAAGCAACCAAGACGCCCATCCATTGGTGAGTGGATAAACAAACTGTGGAACATAGACATAGGAATATCATTTATAGATGTTATTTTTAAAATTCAGTTAGTTGCCAAGCCACAAAAGGACGTGGAGGGGACATAGTGAAACAAGCCAGTCTGAAAGCATTATACAACATAATATTAAAATATATAGTGTGTAACATTCTAGAAAATGGAAAGCTTTAAAGACAGCACTGTCAGCAGGGGTTCAAGGACAAGAGTGAGGGATGAGGAAGGGATGCAGCACCAAGAACTTTCTATGGTAGTTGAACTATTCTGTTGATACTGCAGTGGGAAAGGCACGTCATCTATTTTTCAAACCCCTTACTATGCAGCACAGAGTGAACACTAAGGTGAACTGTCGTTAACACTAATGAGCATATTGTTCCACCACAACAAATGCACCACCCTAAACCAGTAATAGCAGTGAAGGATGTACAAAAAGGATGATAGGAAAAATGCCAAACTTTCTGCTCAAAATTTCTATAAGCCTAAAAGTGTTCTAAAAGATTAACTCTAATAATTTAAAAAAGTAAAATCTTCAGGCCAGATGTGGTGGCACACACCTTTAATCTCAAAATTTGGGAAGCAGAGATAGGCAGATCCCTGAGTTCAAGGCTACTCTATGAAGTGAGATCCTGGAAACCCAGGGCTACACAAAGAAAACCTGTCTCAATTAATCATTTAATAAATTAAATTTTAAAAACTTCATATGGGTCATAAATGTAGAAGTGCCCAACCAAGAATGTCTTTAATGTCTACCCCTGAAGGCAAACCTTTTTCTAGTGAAATGTGTTCTGAAAACCAAGCTACAGTTAGTTGCTTCACTTTAAAATAATTTATATTATTTTTGTTAGTGTATCAACCTAAGCAAAATGAACTTTTTGAAATGTTGGCCAAGTGAAAGTTAATATATATGTTAGCAAAAGCAAGCAATTAATTTATGAACTGCAATCTGCATTGCACAGTAAGTAATCAACCAATGTCACAAAGTAGGTTTCTTTCTACATGGACATATTCACATGTATGCAGATGTGTATTGCGTGTGTGTACATGTACAAGTATGCAGCCACATGTGTTTCCAGATGCTTATATGTGTATGCCATTCATGGAAGCATGAGGATCATACTGTGTGTCTTCCGTGGTTGTGTCTACCTTCTATATTGAGGTGAGGGCTCTTGCTGAACCTGGAGCCCATTGACACTGGCTTGGTCTAGCTGTCCAGCTTTTCCTGGGGTCCCCATATTTGCTTCCCAAGTGTTAGGATTAGAAGAGAACTGCCCACTTTTCCAATAGGAAACAAGTCATAAAGGAGGGAGATGAGAGAGCAGAGGGGGGCATAGAGGGACACAGGAAGAGTTATAGAGCAAACAGGCTGTGACTGACAAGGAGGAGCAGGAGAAACAAACACCCACTATCCTGCACTTGCCCACTGTGCTGCTGAATGACTTTTCTTGATCACATCTTACTGCAACACATTGTACACGGGTGTTCATTGGTGAAATCCACATAGATCAGCCACCCAGAGCTCAGAGCAGGATGAAAAAGACACAAAGAGACATCAGTCCATCTCACAACACAGAAACACAGGTAGGGGCCACAGGTAGGAACATACTCACCATAATCCTCAGACTCGGACCAGTCAAAATCCTAACTTCTGTCACTCTGTCCATGTATGTCTTTGGGGAAATGAGTCAACATCTTAGCCTCAGATTCACCACTTGTAAAATACAACTACGTTGGAATATCTATCCTAACAGTGTTACTAACTAAAAAAACAAAGTGGTCAGAGCATGTGTATAGGAAGCACCATTGCCTCCCCCATGACATCTATGTACACACAGCATTTATCACATCAGGGTTCACTTCTTTTCATTCCTCTTCCTTGTAATATGTGGTTCCTCTCTCAATAGCTACACAGTAAGGTATTTCAAGACAGGCAAGAGCCAGGCCATTTTATTTCCCTGCCATGTTCCAAAGTGCACCTGTCCAATGCATACTCTTTTAAACCATGCAAAAAGATAAATGCACAGTAAAGACACATGTAACCCCTCAGGTAGACATAGAGAGGCTGCATCAACCCCCTAACCTGAAGAACAGAAGTACCATTAATGACACTGCTAGCTGTTTCCTTGGGTCTCTAACACACTCATCTGATCCATGAGCTGATATAATTATGCTTCCTTGTGCCATTATCCTTCTGTAAAGTACAAGTCACTCCGCCAGATATACCTTCTCAGCAAGTGCTCCCAATTTTAATATACACAAACTATCAATCCTTCCAACTGGGGACAATAAGAAAAGAGGGGATTAGGGTTTGCAAACAGAACGGGGAAATAAAGCAGATGGCAAAACAGGGGTAAGTGTCTTGGGGAAAATAAGAGAAGATGAGCAGTGAGTCTGGGTCTGGAATTGCCCACTGGTAAGCTGGAGGCCATTGTGTAACATAAGGAAGATGCCCTACAGCAGTCTGTCATGCCAGGGCTAGTGGCACACAGAATTTATCTCACTGTCCATGTGATGAGAGATGATTTCTCTTTTTTTAAGCTTCCTGGTGAAATAGACTTAACAAAACTACCCAGCACTGCAGAATACCTATATTTCTAGAGCCATCGAATGGAGTCCGGGGGTGGGGGGCTATAGGAGACTCACACCAAGGGAAAACTGATGAAAACATGACTCTGCAGTTGTCGGGGATGGTGTGTGTGGGAAAGCAAAACCTCACCGTAGGCAACTTTAAATGCAGAGATTTCATGGGGGAAGCTGGCCATGGTGTGTGTGGACTGAAAGGCAAAGAAGGAGCATTGATCACCAGATACTAAGGGGCTGCCAGGAGCAGGTGGAATAAACACAAAGGAAGAGGAATTACAGGATCTAGGTGATCAAAGTAGTAACAAAACCGAGTGTCTTGAATGGCTTTTCACACCTTAGTGAGGGGTCAAGGCATCAAGGGCTCCTAAAGAAACTACTAGATGCAAACAGGAGCTGGAGAGCCTTCTCTGTTGTTCCCCTTCCTTCTAGACCAGAATATTCATGGGATGCCTTATCCTACAGGAAGTGAATGGGAATCCAGATGGCAGAGGAATCTGGAAAAAAAATAGTCTGCAGAGCTCCAGTCCAATCTCACACTACAAAGTCTAAAATGGCAGGTCTGGAGCTAAAACCACAACTGGCCAGCCAGTACAGTTGGCCGTCCATATTTCCCTATTACATTCCAACTCCCTGGCCTGACAACCCTTCAATAGGGATTTTCCAGGAACCTCAGCCACAAATTTGAGAACCAACAAGCATTAGACATTTTTTCTAACTAAAATTAATTTATAATATTACACTAAGCATCTATTCTCTGCCATAATGGTAAATATATTTTCTATTAATTCAGGCCAGAAATTCCACAGGACAGAACATAATTTCTAATTGAGAACCTTGCCAAATTCCAATAAAACCTTCCAATAAGGGAAAATTTTTAATGAATCCATACTTCTCAAAATCTGTTTAAACAGCTCCTGACCACTCCCAAAGATCTGGAGTCTATTGAAATGAAACATGGGTCTTGAGCAAAGTGAATATTTTGTCTGGAAGGAGGGAGAAAGATGAGGCTTTTAGAAAAGGGTGGCCATTCTCCAGGAAACTCCCAACGATCACACTTTTCCTCGCATTTCGTAGATACAGGAGTCCTCTTCCATCCTAAATAGAGCTCATCTGTGTATCCAAGGGGACACTGGAGAAATGACAGTGAGTGATTTCCAAGTCAGGAAAGATGTGTTGTTTCCATTGGGCTTTCTCTCTTGGATTATTCCTCTGGGAGAAGCCAGCCACCACAACAGAATACTTGGCATCCCGATAGAGACATCCATGTGGCAAGGAATTGGGGCCTTTTGTCCACAGCCAATGGGAGGAGTGAGGGGTCACTGAGCAGACGGACCTGACTCAGGCAAGTCTTTAGTGCACTACAGCTCAAACTGACATTTTGTGGGAGACCCCAGAGCCTTTACTAGCTGGGCACTCTTGGATTCCTGCCACAGAGGATTCTGGGACAGAATAGATGCCAAAGTTGCTTCAAGGCATTAAGTTCAGGGATGACTTTCCTATCATGTGTCAGGGGTACTGTGTGATTAGATTCTCTTGTTCTTCAGTTGACTGGATGAGATTCATTAAACATACATCAGCCCTTGACCCACAGCTGGACCCCAAAGAATTCCATGATTCCATTAATGTCACTTATTTAAAGAAGCCAGATGCCCCCACCTTCTCTAACTATTCAGCCACTCTTTTAAGACACCTTGAAATCTCCATCGGTTGAAGCCTATAGGAATGAAGTGCTCATGGGGTTTTAAGCCTCTTAAAGCTGGGCACATTCCAGCAGATGATCAAAGATCGGGTCACACCGCTCTTTCTTACCCAACTGGAATGTGGGGACAGATAACCTGCAGAGCTCCTAGCAGCAGGAAGTGGTAAGACACCAGCCTCACTCAGCTTCCCTACCCATCAAAGCTACACACTCATTCTTATCAGTAGAGGTATTAAAAGTAGCTTAGAGTCCACAGGGGAGGAAATGGTTTAAAAACAAAAAGGAAAGACATTCAGCTTCCTTACTAAAGTAATACGCCCTTGAAACAACTAGGAAATAACCAGTGTTGGTATGTCTAATTGGGGAATCTTGATGTTTCAGCAAACAGAAGAAAAGTTAGGAAAATGAACACTGAGGGCAGGGTAAGAGTAACCAACCTGGGCAGCATACAGAGGCATGTGCCTGTCACACTGTGGCCTCTCATCAATGGCAGACTTACAAACAGTGGTCCCACAGACTACAATTTCACAGCAATGTCACAGCCCTCTGAGCTCATACAATAACAACGAAACTGTCTAACAACACCACTGCATTTCCTGGAACATGTTCCTATCACTAAGTAATTTGGGACTTTCTTACAATTTTACATGCCCATAGCCCATATGCCTTGGTATTTACAAATACCAAGCTGTCCACTCTCCTATAGTTGTAAGGACAAAATGTGTATAAAAGGTAAATGTTGAAGCTGGAGAGGTGTCTTGCCAAGGACTCTTGTGGAGGACTCAGGTAGGGTTCCCAACACCCTACCTGACAACAATAGTTAACAACAACTATAATTCCAGTTCCTAGAGGTCTGATGCTTTCCCCTGGTATCCCTGGACACTGTACTTATGTGGTGCTCTTAACATCCATATACATGTTATAAAAATAATCTTTTTTTAAAAGCTAAGTAGTCAATGGGTTGCCTCTGTGCATGTAATAATATAAAGCAGCTTTCAAAATCTTGTTAGGAAGAAATGCAAAGTAAGTTCCACTGAAAACAAAAAGGAAGGAAGGAGGGAATGAGAGGAGGCAGGAAGGAGGAGAAGAAGGAAGGGATTTACAAGCAAAGCAATCATGCACAGAAGCAGTGTTTAAAATGCTGTTCATAGTCACCTATAAGGAAGAGGGACTGTAAACCAGGACACTGATAAATGCTTCTAAATGCTGTCTTAAACTATATATTTTAATGCTTTAAAATAAAACAAAAAGGCTTAATAAAGGAACTAGAACAGGGAAAAATAAAGGCTTACATTACAGCTACTCTTAAACTAATTTTTAATGCCATCCATTCAGAGTAGCCAGGGCCTCGCTTTGGGCTTAAAACACTCACGTGTACATTCAAGCGTTAAAAATCACCATTTGGAGGAAAAGGTCTTACACAGTCAGTGTGCCTCTCACTAATTAAGGACAGAGTGCTGTCTCAATGTAAACTCAACAACGGGAGATGCCCAGCAGCTGCTCATCCTCCTGCCAAAGCCTGGTGAATCATGAGATGTGATGGAATTGCCTTTCTCTGAGTGTTTGGGGAGAATGGCAAGGTTACAGAAATAAAAGAAGGCAGCTTGCACCTCACTAACTCTCAGCAGGGCCCCAGAAGTAAGATGCTGTCAGAGAACTGGCTGCTCCTGCCTCCTGACTCCACCCATAAATGTCATCTGTGATTTTCTTCTCCACTGACCAAACCCTTTCTGAGACCAAGAGAGCACTCCCCAGATCCGGCTGCTGTACAGAAGTCTGCTGAGTGCCTGTTAATTACTCTCTGTGTGCATCACATGGAAGGGAGATTAATGTAGGACAACATGCTTTCAGGAGAGGACATTCCCTTTCTCTTCCGGCCAATGTGTCAGTGATGGGCCCCTGTGTACTGAACTGGGCAGAAGTGGTAGCACTTTCCCGTTCACCTATAAATAAATTGTAGCTGTCTAAAACATTCATTTTAAGTGCTACCAAATACGTGTTGGGTCTACTTTAAAAGGAAAGAAAATACCCAGAATTCTCCTTACAAATTATTTAAGCAAGACTATCAAGTCTAGACAGAAAACACTCCAAACCACTTTGCCCACACCTTCCAGCAACCTCTTTTAATTCAGACCTAGAAAACCTAGATTTTAAAAAACTATTAAAGAGGAGATACCCATTTTTCAAGGTGTCTACAGGGAAATCTTTTGTTAATAATAATTCAAAATAAGATTCATTTGTATAATGACATAAGCCAAGCACAAGTTAAAAGCTTTTTCCATGGTTAAAACAGTAGAGCTCAAAACAACTGAAGACTTGGTTGTCAGGAAACATCCATATTCAAAGCTCACTAAAACCAGAGAAAGTCATCATTTTTTTAAATACTGATTTAAGTAAAATCAGGGCTGACCCTTTCCCACACACACCAGCACACATACACACACCCACACACACACACCCTTCTCATTTCTACTCACTATGCATGACTAATTCAACTCTGGAAGATTCTCATCATGTTCACTTTCGAACATGCAACTCTGGAGACCCCCATGTGGAATGTGAAGGTGTACTTCCAGCCCTAGGCAAGAGCTCCATACCCTTCCTACAGTCCAGGAAGACTTCCAACACCAGAAGCCTTTCCTAGAGTCTAGGACACTTCACTTCAAGTCACCTGCTCTCTCTTGGGAGGGGAGGCTATGAAGCCACACTTGAGTACTTCCCAAGGCTCCTGGAGTAGATACTATTTAGTGTGCATAAGAGTAACAGAGAGAAATTGAGTACCAAATTCTCTATAGAAGGGGCCACACTTCTACTTCCATGGAGAAAGAGCAACCAAGCACCCTGCATGACAGGGCAGGGAGCGATGGCAAGGTCCTGGCCTTCAGGATCAAACATCTCTACCCTCCAGCACAAATCCCAGCCCACTAGCATCATGGCAACATTAATGCTCAGCTCTGCTGAGACCACACTATGCACCCAGGAACATCTACTTTCTTTTCTTGAAGGTAAGCTGCCTAACTTTGTTAGCTTTGCCTAATTTATGCAAAAAGGGGGGGATGAAATGAAATTTAAAAGAACTGTTCAGAGTAACACAAACATCTGTTCATAACACATATTTTTTAGCAAAAAAAAAAAACATAAGAACAAATGTTGTGATGGTGTGGATTCTTTATTTTGTTTTATTTGTTTATTTGTTATTATTTATGTTTTTGTGACAGAATATCACATGTAGCCCTGGCTAGCCTGTAACTCAATTTGTAGACCAGGCTGGCCTCAAAGTCAGGAATCACCTTGCCTCTGTCTCTAGAGTGCTGGAATTAAATGCATGTGACATAATGCCCGGCCTTGATAGTTTAGGTCTTAAATGTACCCTAGGAGGTCATATACTGAAGGCTTGTCCCCCAGCTGATGGTGTTACAGGGAGATGATGGAAATATAGTGGGCAAAGCTACCAGGAAGAAATGAGTCATTGGGAACATGTCCTTGAACAGAACACTGGGACCCTGACCCCCAGCTCTCTGCTTCAAAGCCACCATGATTTGAGCAGCTTTGCTGCATCCTACTCTCTCTCTCTGCCATGATAATCAGCCTCACTACAATCCAAAAACAGTGAGGCCAAGTGACCATAGACTGAAACCTCTGTAGCTGTGAGCTGAAATAAACCTTCTTTTTTCTTAAGTTTTGTTACAGTGCCAAGAACCTAACATTCTCATCAAACATTCAGTGCATTGTAAATTAAATAATCCTTTGGTGGATGGTGCCAGAATCTAGTGACATCTCTGGCTCTCAGTTTAAACTGGTGTCCATTAGACTTGCTCTCCAGGATTCATCAGGGAAGTTCACTCTTTGCTGCTGTGATTAAATACCATGACAAAAAGCAACTTAAGGAGGAAAGAGTTGATTCTGGCTTATGGCTCCAGAGGAGTAAGAGTCCATTACAGCAGAGAGCTAGAGCAGACAGCAGCAGAACAGGAAGCCGAGAGATCACATCTGAACCACACACAGGAAGCAGAGAGAAAAACAACAGGGTCAAAAGGGAGAAACCCTCAAAGCATGCTCCCAATAATGCACATTCTCCTGCAAAGCTGTACTTTGTCCTTAAGGTTCCATGACTTTACCAAACGCACCACCAACTGGGGACCAAGTGCTCAAACACAAGAGCCTACAGAGGCTGTTTCTTATTCAAAACAGCATACCTTGGAAGTTCTCTAAGAGGCACAAAGATGACTCACAGCACGATGGTGGATGGTGTTCCTCAAGATAACACCAAGGTTGTCCTCTTACCTACACACACACACACACACACACACACACACACACACACACACACACATAGCATTTTGTTTTAATTGAGACTGTTGAGATATAAGGTTGCCAGTGACTTGCAGTGAAATACATATTGTGATAAATACTAAAAATCTCTATGTAGTCTGTGTGGAAACAAATCATCATAGCTCACTATGAGCGGGGTAAAAATTAAATGTAAAGTAACTGGAACAGTGAATGAAGAGACTACATGAAAATATTTGTCCTTAAATATTTGACCAAAAAAAAAAAAAAAAAAAAAAAAAAAAAACAACATTGCTACTTATATTACCACTGAATGCATAAAGCAGTTGCCCTGAGCTAGGACCCCAGGTCAAGTGAAGGACCAACACAAGAACAAATGGAACTTTCCAGAAGCTCCATCTTCATGTGGTTGTTTTTCTATCAATACAAAATAAGGAAGTAAAATCTTGGCAAGCTTCTAATTCCTATGAGTAAAGAAGAGCCTTTGCAAACAAGAAAATGTATCACTATCATGATAAAATGATTAAAAAAAAATCACAATTTAAAACATTACAATGCACAAATTACTTAGAAAAGAAGGCAACATGTCCTCAATCAAATGTTATACAAACACTAAAAGTAATCATTTAAGACCACAAAACTACTGTGCATACTTTAGATTTTTTAAGGTGACATCTTTTGAACAGTCAATCGCCAGTTTATCTGGATGACAAAATGTATGTCATTTTGGGCTTTTTGTAAACATTTTATTTTAAATGTAAAATTATTACATTACTTCACAGTTTGAGATAAAACTTGAGGATGTATTATACCCACTTAGAGTATACAATTCAATGAGTCTTATTGTGTTTATAGAATTCTACAAACATTAGCAGTCAGCTACAGAACATGTTGATTACCTGAAAAGGGAAATGTACGTATGTGCCCTAGCCACAAAAGCACCCATCAACTCTGAGACCTTTAGTCTACTTTCTGTCTCTATAGATTTATCTACTTTAGACAATCTTTGCAAGTGGAATTGTACAACATGTGCTTGTCTTCATCTGACTTTCTTCATTTATCATAACATGATCAATCTACTTGTTTAAACATAAGTACTTCAATGTTTTATGAATGAGTGATATCCTATCAACAGACACATTATTTGCCCATGAATCACTGATGGACATTTGGATTGTCCCCACTGTCATGAACAATGTTGCTGTAAACATGAATGCAGAGGCTTTGTGTGAGTTCAAGTTTTCATTGCTCCTGATTATATATCAGGAGTGTACATATCATGTTGTAATTATGTGCTCACAAACTTGAGAAACTACTATTTCTGCAAAATAGGGGAACCTTCTCCATCCCAGGGTATAAGGGTCCCTCTGCACAATCACCATCACTCACAATTTCCTGTCCTCCAAGTAACACTTCAGCTTTGGTCTGCATCCACTGGTGAATACTGTACTCCAACACGTTTCCATATGCTGGCTGGTCACCCATACATCTACTTTCTAAAAATATCTGTTAATGATGTGTCTGAGTTGGAGTTTTCATTGGTATGAAGTGATACCATGACCATGGCAACTCTTATAAATGAAAACATTTAAGTGGGGGTGACTCTCTTACAATTTTAGAGGTTCAGTCTATTATCATGGTGGGAAACATGGCACCATGCTGGCAGACATGGTGATGGAGAGGTAGATGGGAGTCCTATATCTCGAAGGCAACAAGAAGTCAACTGAAGCACTGGGCATAGGAAACCTCAACGCCCACCCTAACAATGACACACTTCCTCCCATAGAGCCATACCCATTCTAACAAAGCCACACTCCTAACAGTGCCACCCCATATGAGATTATGAGGCCAAATACAAACTGCCACACAAGTGGTTTCATGGTTTTTGGTTCTTTTTTAAAACTGGGTTACCTTTCATATCCGAATTGTAGCTTTATTTATTTATTTATTCTGGGTATAACCATCTTAACAAATACATAAGTTATAAAAACTTTTTGCATTCTATTGCCTGTCTTCTCACTCTCCTCGTGTATTTTGGTATGTATCTATAGAATTCTACATAGTGTGGAGACTTCATTCCCACTAAACCATGTGAAATATATGTAGAAAAGCATGGAATATTTATAACATATAATTTTGTCTCTGAAATCACATTTCATTTCCCTCTCCCTCTGAATTTTACCCTCATGAAATGAATCCACGTTTGAAAGTTTTGTTTTACTGAATTACACTGTTTCTCTGCAACAACTACAAAAGCACATACTTTAGTTTTTAAATTTTTAAATTTTACTTACATTATATATGTATATCTGTTTATGTGCTCAATAGAGTGTGTGCAGTGCCCACAGAGACAAGAAGACTGCATTAAATTCCCTGATTGTGAGTCATGTGACATGAGTACTTGTATAAATTAATGTCCTCTGAAAGAGTAGCAAGTGTTCCTTACCACTAAGTCATCTCTCCAGCCTCAAATTTAAAACTTTTTAAACACCCCTGATTCCCTGTGACAATAAATTAAAATCTTGCATGTGATGGTGTTTTTATTCAGTTAATCTAATTAAACAAGACATAGTAAGCATACTGTGTCATGGATTCAGAACAATAGATGAGGTAAAAAGTGGTTGTAGGACCTAAAGATGTGTCTGATGTTAAAATAATGGACTAGTAGTTTAATGAACAGGGCTTGGAAACCTTGCGTCAGTATGCCATAGCAAGAGCCAGGAAGAAAGCTGGGTCAGTGAAGTGCTTGCCATGCAAGCAAGAGAACCCAAGTTCAGATGCCCACCACCCTCATAAAAAAGCCAGGTGTATAGCAAGCAAGCATTTGTAACACCAGTGCTAGAGACACAGAGACAAGAGGATTCCAGTGTCATGCAAATACTCATACATATAAAATATCCAAAGCAGGCCATGGGTAGAGAAGAATGGTTCAGATGTGTTTGTTTCACTGTAAAATAGAACAGCAGTGTAGCAAAAGAAAGTGTGGGAAAGAACTCCCTGCATTATGTCAGACCATGGTGCAAGCATGGTCTCAGGCAACACAACTTTAAGAAAGAGTAGAACAAAGGTTGACAGCCTAGAAATCTCTCTCATCCATCTAGTTGGCACAGCTCTTGGAAGGTCTTCTTGCCACCATGTTCCTCTCTGTAGGAGATCTGCTTTCAGGGCCTTCAAGATGACTGTACTGTATTTAAAGACTATGGATGATGAGCTCCTAATATACTACACAGTCTCTGTTTGGTAACATTTCATTCTACATAGGACAGACATAGTAACATACCAGGAAAGAAAGTGAACTTTCCCTAATATATCACAATTTAAAAACAATCAAGCAGAAAGAATGTGCTCAACAGTTGATGAGAAGAGTTTCAAATGTGATGAATTTTATGCCACTCTTACTTTCCACCCTAAATGTCTGATGGTTTTCTACCATGTGCTCCTGTAGACAGTGATAACCAAATAAGCCTAAAATAGCTACTTTTAAAATCAGACCTAAGTTTGACAGGAGCTTATGACTGGATTAATATTGCTTATAGTCATCTAAATGTCACTTTGACAAAGTAAATGTTTATCTTGATGACATCTCCCCCTAGGCATATGGCACTTCCATTAACTCCAGCATTATCTCTGCATCAGAAAAGGATGCCTCATTGTCTCCAGAATATTCATAATTTACTAGCCGACTCTTTGGCCATGATTGATAATTGCTCATAACATTGAGGGGAAAGATCCCTGCACAGATGCTCTCCAGTGTGGAGGCTTCCTGTAATTACTATTAATTTCAAAGAACAAAGAGTTCTCTTTAAGGCAAACACCTAATAACCATGATTCACATATTAGATGGAAATATTACCACATAAAAAAGATACTGGGCTAAATTTTATAATAATATTGGAAAACTCAGAGAAATAATACTAAATCATAGAGGTATGTAAATGTATAACACTGACAATTTCACCTATCAAGTATTTAAAAACTTGCCTTGTTTAAGACCCAGTAATACAAACAGTGAAGGATAAATTTTCATTATCCCAACTACTGTGATCATCACAAAATACATTAAAAAATCCAAGAGCTATAAAGAAGATTTGCAACCAAAACATGTATCCTCAAACATTATCACAATTCAAAATTATTTAAGAAAATGCCCACTTCTAAAATTGATTCAACAAACCCTCTCCTTGTGGGCTGACTATGCATCAATGGCATGAAAGCACACATCATAGCAACCTTGAAAATCATACAATACTCAAGAATGGAAGAAGTGATTGGGAAAGAAACTGCCTGAATAACATAAGACCACAGAGAATAAGAACAATGGCATTCTCTGTACTTCACAACTCAAGAGGAAAAGAATCCACAGTTGTAAAGATGGCAGGAAGTAGTTTGGAAAGAACAATACCCAAATTCCCAAATATTGTGTATAAATGTTTGTTTTCATTTAATTGGACTTTTTATATAAAATAAATTTAAAAAAATAAAAAAAAACTAAATGTAAAAAAAAGATCAAAACACATGTGTAAAGTTCTTTCAATATCTTATAAATAAAATTAATACATAAAACTTACTTTATAATTATACTAAAGCATAGCAAATTATGTTATGTGGTTTTTACAAGAGAATGCTCCCCAAATCCTCAAATCCTCATTTCATTGTTCTTCTAAAAATTAAAAAATAATTGCAAGTTTAAAAGGAGAGAGAGAGAAGTGGTTTCTTTTCATAGTTACATATTTATTTCCTAGAAGACCCAAATTTAATCAGTTTCTCTATGTATAATAGCCATGAAATTGTGATCTTCATAATAAGTGGAATCCCTTTGAGTAACCTTTTATTCTTACCCTTGAGTGTCTTTCCAGTTCCAATTAATAAGCCATATTCTAGCTAGAACCAACAGACTGAAATTATTTGTGTTTGAAGGAGCTTTCTGCTCTGGCACCTACTAATATTTATTCCAGCTCAACCCCAAGAGTGCACACTATGCACACCCCCTTTGACCTTTGGGTTTTGTGTCCAACTCCAAGGTAACTGCTGAGGAAGACAATCTCTTAGTCCATAAGTACTGTTATTTGATCATTATAAACAGCAAACATGAAGCTGTTACAAACTTCTTGCAATACTGGTACCTGGTCTAGGGTTCAAAACTTCCTCTTAGAAAGTTCGAACACACTGCAATACTATTCAGTTGACCAGCATCAAGTTTTACTCATAAATACTACCTCATCACTCTATCACCACTCTCTATACCATTGCATCAGCCAAGCTCTTTCTCCCATGATGGTCAGTGACCCATAACAAGAAATGTGACACAGAGTACATAGCCCAGGTAGCACTCTTGACCTTCCTGAGAAATCTGATTGTAGGCCACCTGGCAAGCCATGGTCCTGGCCACAGAGGCACTCATGAAACACTTTCTGTAACTTTTCACACAGTGATTTGTTACCTTGTCACTAGTATTGTGGATGACCTAGTAAATAGAAGTTGGATGAGTATTCCTATAAATAAACCAAATATATTCTTAGCATTTGTTACCAAAATGTGGGACACTCCTCCATTTTTTTTAATGTATGTTTGTCTTGTTTTTTGAGATAAGGTCTCTCTGTGTAATCCTGGCTATCTTGGAGCTCACCATGTAGAACAGGCTGACCCCAAAACTTCCATCTTTGGAAAACAAATGGTTGTAATCTATAGAGATAATGTCTAAACTGAGGGAGAAAAACAGTAAAATGCATAAACTCATGCATAAATGCAAAATAAGAGGAAGTAATTTGTATTGCCTTTAGTAACTATATATACACATATCTAGAGATGTAAATGCTTGGGCCTACTGTACTAAGTGATTTAATGATGTGATAATTTTGCAATTACGTTTTAAGTAGTTTAAGTTTTAAAGAGATAAAAGTACATTTACCACACCTCTTACTGATGAATTGGAAATGTAGCCTAAACACGAATGAGTACACAAACACATTGATAGTACCATATCTCCTACAGCTATGTATTGTGTCCATATAATGTGATGCCACAAGCAGTTCTGTGATTTCAGTTGAATCTGTCTAAATGAAAAGTAGTGTCTTTATAAAGTAAACTATATAGAAGTACAACATTTGAAGTACTCAGAAGCTCCTAAATTTCCATTGTAAAAATACACACACACACACATTTTTACTGTAAATGGACTTAGATCTGGTCAATCTGAGATGAGCTTATCATTAACTGAATCTCAAACAGGATTGTTGAAGAAATTTTACAAAATGCAGATAGTCCTAACCTGTTTGTGTATTCTATATATTACAAAATGTGTCACCCTCCCACCAAGGACTAGTCAGAATAAAGCCACCCTGAATGTTCAATCTGACTGGGAATCAATGGGTATCAGTATCTAACTTACAACTATAGGGACAAAGTGATCTAAAATATTAACAATAATAAACAATGGAGCCTGGTGCTAGTGAAGAAAGTGACATTGAACAATTATCCAAGTAATTATATCAACACAAAATGCCATAAATAACCAGAAAGAAAATGATAAATATACCACTAATTTAGAAGGTAGGATAACATCAGACTTTAGAAGTTTGTAATGCACTGTACTTACTTTATTTTATTAACATAGAGCATGAAGTGTTGTTAGCTTTTGAGTTTTCCAATGAAAGGTCATTTTAAAAAATAATAACTACCACTTACAATAACCATGGTAACAAGGAAGGGAAGAAATTGTCTCTGAATGGTAAAAAAAAAAGATATAAAACAAGAATACTTTCAGCCTGGAGGAAAATCTCACTATATTATTCTTATTTTACTCTTTTTGTAGCAGATTGGTAAAATCCTACAAGTGCCTAGAGTTTTGTTACCATGGCACCACAACATTGATGTTCCCAGTGTGGACTGAGAACCAGCAATATAACATCACCCAAGAGTCTGAAAAAGCTGAGGGCCATCTCAGACCTCCAGCATCAAATCTCATGGATCAGATCCCCATGTCCCCATGTCCCCTCCACATCAAAGCCTCAGATGTACTGTCTAGAACACAGAAATCTTCCAGTGGCTGAAACTCCCCCACAGCCACCTACACTGCACTGCAGGTTCAGCAAGGAGTGTCTGCTCTTCAGAATCAATCACTTGCCAGAGAAGAAAATGGAAGGGATTGGTAAAAAAAAAAAAAAATCCAGGTCCAATATGAAACATGAGGTAACGAGCTAGTATCAAAACCTAATCCTGTTTCACAAAACTATATGACCTTGAAAAAGAATTGGGTAGAAAAAAAAACAGTACTAAGTGCTAGTCACAAACAATACAGGACACACACAGTTTTCAGCAGGTTTGGGGGATTCTGAGTGAGCAAACACTGCAGGAACTGCACTAGGTGACAGCTCTTGCCTGCACTGCCAATCCTTGCCTTAGAGGATACTCTATCCACCAGCTTCTCCTCTGGTGACCTCACACATAACGTGTCACTTCACACATAGACATCTTTTATGGCAAATTAAAAGTCTCTCTATACATCTGTGGACATTGAGGTCCAGAGTCACACTCTTTTATGGACCACTATGATAGGAAAGTAACTGCCAATGTTACCTCCTGGCTTCTGTGGACCAGTGGAGCACCTGCACAGTCGTAAGTCAAGGGTGTTTTTGAAGACAGAAAAGAATCAGGGAAACATTCAAGAGAACAATTTTTACATTCATTTTATGCCCTGATTATTCTACTTTTGATATTTAGGGTTTAGAATACACAGGGCATAGCCTCGTGTTGGTGATGCACGCCTTTAGTTCCAGCACTCGGTAAGCAGAGGCAGGCAGAGCTCTGTGAGTTCGAGACCAGCCTGGTCTACAGAGCTAGTTCCAGGACAGGCTCCAAAGCTACACAGAGAAACCCTGTCTCCAGGGAAGAAAAAGGAAAAAAGACTACACAGGGCTCAGAGCAGCTCAGAGACACAGTGCATGTGCAAGACCCTGAGACTGATTCCAAAACTACTGGGTAGGGACAGGGGGAGATAAATTTATCTACTTCTTTTATTTTAAAATTTGACTAATAGTAAAAAAAAAAAATCACTTACATTATACTTCTAGTTGACAATGATGGCCTGGAATCGCATTAGAATTATCTTGACACTTATTTTAACAAGTGCTAAGTAGCAGAGCCCTTGAAAAATGTTTGTACTGGGGTCCCTGAATTCATTCCCCAAGGAAAAAGAAGTCCTTCAATAAAAACAAAGCCAGCATAGGGGCTGCTGCAGCCCAAGTGTACTCACAGGGATGCCCAGTTCTCTCACAGTCTAGGAATGTAGGAGTGGGAAAGATAAACAAATTCCATCCACAATGGCCAATCATTTCTTGGCTTAAGCCTTTCAAATGGCTATACTTTCCCACCTCAAAGTACCTCGAGGAAAGGAACAGCACAGTCTCAGATTCCCAGAGCAGCTCCAGGAGGGAAACAGAAATCATTGGTTTTCATTTGTACAAGCGGGATGACAGCTAGAAAGTAACTCGGTTCCTCCATGTTACAAAAGGAAAAAGAGAAAAAAATCAGAACGCTTTTCCTGAAACTAAGTAGACTCAAGAGCCATGTGAACAGTAAGCCTTCTGCACAGATCAGATTTAAGGCAGCACTCCCAACACTGAGAAGGGCTGGATCTCAAATCAGTTTGGGAGGAAGGTTTCAAATCGGAAGCCAGCAAAGCAGCTCAAGCCATCTTCCAAAGCAGGCAGATTCCTCTCATTCCTGGCCCAGGAACAATTCTGTCACTCAGGAAATCTGGAGTCAGGCCAGCACACTGCTTCAGCAGCCTGCTGGGGGATGGGTGAGGAGAGGGGAAATGTCTGGGCAGCTGGCTTTTGTCACAAAGCCTCCTCTCTTAAAGAGGCTTATAATGAATTTCCTAGACATGATAGAAGACAATGTCTTACAGTGATTAACAGGGTAAAAATATCCAAAGTGCAAAAGGCCAGTCACTATATGAATTAAATCTCACTCAAATAGTGAAATGTAATATTCTAGTCATTTTTCAATTCTTTTCATTAGACTAACCTCAAATGTCTATGTGGAAGAGAAAGAAGCTAAGACACTGAGACCTTAATATACCTACCAAGAGTTTCCCTCACTTTTAAGGAGCACTGCCCAGTGGCCCCAGGAAGATCACCCTGGCTCAAGGTACTGAGAGGCCTAGTGGCTAATGCCACCACAGGTGGACACACACACACACACACACACACACACACACACACACACACACACGAAAGGTGACCCAGATGTGTTGCTGATAACAAAATGAAAAGGTGCCTGAGCACAGGCTTGAGTCCACAGCTGGTGCCAAAGCCTTCTGAAGGGTTGCTTGTGATCATCAATATCTGTCCGAGTTTGGAATGCCTTCAGTTGTTCCCTTTAGCCAAATGGTCAGCATTCCCTCTGCTGCATGAAATGCCTGAGCTTTTAGCAGCTAAAAGATTGTGAAATATGGTTTCCAACTATGGCAAACTAAGCATCTGGAGCCATGAGTCGGGAACACAAGACACAGAAAATAAAATGCATTTGTCTAAGTGGATAAATTAGTGGGTTGCTCATCTTATCACTGATTTTATAATTTCAAGGAAATTACTATCAATTTGAAAAGCAAATGACTATGGTTTTTAGGTGTGGACAAAAATCCAAAAATAATCTGGACTTTCAAAACGAACCTTCCTGGCTGGTCATCTATCAGAACTGCAATGCTCCAAGTCCAGACACAAATTCTCTTCAGCCTCCTTGGACTGCATTAGGCAGAGCACTAGTTTTCCTTTGGAACACATTAACTTAGAGACCACTAGCTTCCACCAACCCAAAGGCTAACTAAGCATGTTATCAGGGAGGATCTGAGGCGTATGGCAGAGATTTCTCCATCTTGCTGCTGTAACCAGCCTCTCTGGCGTTTCCTACAGTGTATTTGAAGTGTCTTGATCTATAACTTTCTTTGTTCTGTTACTTAAAATATTGGTTCAACAATGGAACAGATATGTAAGGGTAATCTAAATCTGTGCTCCTTGACCATAGGTACTCATATTTGGCTCCAGAATAATCTCTTAGGCTCTTTGAGATGAGAGTTTCATTATGTCAACGAGGCACCTAATGATGTTGCCTTTATCATAGGAGTGCCTGGTAATAAAGACACCAAAGATAATAAGAGGTGGTGCTTTCTCTCTCTACCTCAGTAGAATAGAGAGGTCAGAGAGAACTCATTCAGAGAGAAACACAACAAAGACACCCCATTCCCAGATCAGAAGGAACTGGTTGGATCCCATAGGAAGACATATATAAGGGTTCTATCACCCACTACTGAGAATCCTCCATTTCTACAAAAGTGCACGATATTTCTGAGTTAATTGTTGACAGTCTTAGATTGAAAGCAGAGGAAATCAGTCCCCAAAATTAAGATAGAAACCTGAGCCAAAATGCAGATCCTAACTGGCATAGAGAACTGTGCAACTCAGAGAGGTGGACAAGAAATCATTTTTTTTCAAAAAGGTTTAGGAGATTATATCAGAACTAAAGATAAATCCTAGAACAGCCTGTTGCTTTCATCTCTTCATTCTTTCTTTCCAAACACAGCAAACTTCTGTATTAAAAGAAGAGTTTGTGGAATGTTTTAAGATAAGAGCTAGAGATGAAAATGGACTCTGTTAAAAATTTCCATCTGCAAAGGCCACTGCCCTTGGGAAGACACACTCACACCTATGTGTGTCCTCTATTTCACTGACCTCAGATTTAAGCCTACATTAAAATATCTTTATTATGCAAGCCAGTCCTAAATTCCTTTCAGTGTTTAAGCCACAAATCACAAATCCCTGTTTGGTCTGAGCCAAGGTCCCTGAAGCTTAGCAGAACTCCTCAGGCTGCTGCTGATAACCATGTAATCTCTCTCTTCACTGCCAATGTAAGGATGGAAAATTTTAGCCTAACTCTCCCTAGACTCTGCCCCCTAGCAGTGAGTAGGCAAAAGATCACATTCTTGACTGTTTAGGACAGGGCTGTTTACGACAGCACCTGTGAGTGAATGAACACAGGAAATGAGCCATGTCACACCACCCAGAAGCCCTAGCGAAAGCAGACTTCCTGGGCTAAGCGCGGGCTTGGATAGTTCAAATTGATTGGTCCGCACTAGATGCTATGAGATGATTGGTTTATGATGCGCGGGCTTTGTTGTAACCCTATAAAAGCTGTTTAAATCCTGTACCCAGAGTTCCCAGTCCTCTACCCCACGTGGAGTATGGCTGTGGACCCCAGTACACTGGAATTAAAATATCTCATGCTTTTGCATCAAGACCGCTTCTCGTGAGTGATTTGGCGGGGAGGGGGGGAGGGCGTCTTTCCTGAGTCAGGGAGTGAGGGTCCATGCCCCCTGCGAGTCTTTCACCAACACTGCCCAGGGCTGGTGCTAAGACCCTTCTTGAAGCACTACTGGTGAGTTTCCCTGTTTTTCACACAACTGATCTACCCTAAGGATGGTTTGTAGGTAACTTTGGGTTTCTTTGCTTCATTTTTCTGGCCAGAGACCCACTAGTGTTTGTTAAGTTTGATTGGCCCCCAAAATAAAAAAATAAAAAAAAAAACCTCAGGATTCAGCTGGATCAGAGGGAAGAGTACAAGAGACTAGATTCCCCACATGTCCTAAGGCAGTCTCTGGCCATCAAGAGGGCCCAAGACACAATGGAGAACTCCTTCCATAGAGGAGTAACAGCTGCTATACTTTTTCTCAATTCATGTTCTCACTTGTTTGATTTCTAGCCTGTGCCCTGCTTTCTGTAAAGCTAATAATAACAAGGGGGACCCTGCCAGCTTCCTTCCCTAGGATGCTCTAATGAAGGGGCTGACTTCTATCATTTTTAAGGTCAAAACAGACAAACTTACTCCATATGTTCTCACCTTATACTGAGTTAAAAAAAAAAAAATGAAAGGCTATTGTCTACATCTGTGTCTTTACACCTTACACTAGACAAGCATCCCTGATCCAAGAGTCTCCAGCCATGCCTAGAGGGAAAAGGCATCCACCTGAGGGTTACTGCTGAACACATGTTAAGTAAACAGCTATATGTGACTGGCCTAGGCTGTCTAATTCAGGAGAAGAGGCAACCAGCATTGCCACATGTAGGAAGGGGACAATATTCCAGATTAACACTGAGCCAGGAGATGCTGTTGATACAAAACACTCTTCTCTTCTTTGCATTTTCCTTTAGATAGAAAGCTAGCATGGAAAATATAATTTAGTCTCATTATACATTAAAAGTGTTTAAAAAAGAAAAGAAAACTTTGGCCTGAAAAATTGAGAAAAACATTTCATGATCAAAGAAATAACCCATTTAGCTATTTGGCTCTTTAAAGGGGAAAGAAATATTTCGACATATTACTTGAACTCTAGTTGGCAAACTTCACCTTTGGTCTTGGATGTTTACCTTTCATTGTTGTTGTTATTTTGTTTTTGTTTTGAGATGGAGTCTCTCTCTGTAGCCCTGGCTGTCATCAAACTCAGTGATCTGCCTACCTCTGCCTCCCAATGCTGGGACTGAAGGCAGCTCCAGCATTACTAAGCTTTTCTCACAACAGAACATAATGGAAAAAGGAAAGATAAAAACCTTCTACCATTTTTGTAAAACTAGGTTTTCAGGGAAGTCATGTAAATGGGTTATGTGTTGCTGTGATAATTGTCCTTCATGTGTTGTTGGCATCACAAAAAAAAATATATAAAAACTATGGACACTTCAGGGCGGGGTTTTTTTGTTTGTTTGTTTTTTGGGTTTTTAGCATGCATTTTTACTGCATGATAAAATTGGTTTTTGGCATGCCCATTCAAATCCACATGGACTCCATGTTTTTGGTGTGCTTTGTTGTGGTGACATGGCTGTGGTTTGGTGTTTTGCCTTTTTTTAGGTTTTATTTTCTTTATTGTCTTTAGGCTTTTTTGGAGAGAGAGAAAGAATGTGAAGTTGGATGGGTAAGGAGGTGAGAGGATCTGGGAGGGTTTGGGGGAGGTGAAAGAAAATTATCAAAATATATTGGATGAAAAATTAAATAATAAAAACATCAAAAAAAGATGTATACATAAAGCTTTATTAATATGAGTATCTTGGTCATGCATTAAAAGATCTAATAAATACATACTGCCTTATAAATGCAGCAGGTACACTTAACATCTTAAAATCTATTAAAATGATAACTTTGGATCTATTGTTTCATAAAACCTTAAAATGAGAATTATTCATATAAAACAACATCATTGGAATCAAAAGATAAAGATGTCATTAAGCTATAAAATTAAATTTTATGTACATATATTTCAGTAAGATTCTCTTCATGAATAGGTTTGAAATAAATATAAATGTCAGTTAAAAATCATTTCAAATCATACAAATGAAAAACTATTAAATGTAATGTTTTCATTAAGGCTGGACTACAAGCAGAATAATGGACTTAAGGGTTTCCTAAAGATCTTTTGTATTGAGTTTCCTTTTTAAGGTGAGTATTACGGGAGGCATAACCTCAGCTAACAGCATTCAGAATCTTGGGTTTTAAAAATATGTCTTATATATGTACTGTCTCCATGAGCTTACTTTGTTTAAATATCATTTACTCGGTGTCAATTATTTGTCAATCTGTAAACTAAAGTTGTTAAATTAGCCTAGACTCCCTTAGGCTCGTGGTGAAACTAAAACTTCAGGGGAAAGTCCCAATTCCACCTTCCCCAGAAGTTAAGTGAGCTTGGCTACAAGTATATATAGAACGAAAGAATAATGAAGATGAAAGAGGGGATAATAAATCATTGGACCACTGAGTTGAAAACAAGTAGAGGTGGCCAATGGTCCTATATCTTCCTTTGGGAGAAGCAACCTGAGTTTTTAAATTTAAAAATTAAGAAGTCTTGTTGATTTAAGACAAGATAGACATAATTATACAATTCTGGTCAAGATGGAAACCCCTAGATCCTGGATTCATTCTGGCCCTAGACATGTTTCCTATTGTCTGAGAACATAAATTAATTTTAAGAGGAATACCTCTATTCCAAGGAACCATTTTCCTACTGGATAGAACCCTTCTTCTGACATACTAATTCCTTACTCCAAAAACTAAGAGGATGATTTATCTACATGCTTTAGATGTGTTTTGCTTATAAATAGAAGGATTTTAAGGATTTATTTTTTTTTTACCACTACTGTCTCTTTGAAACAACTAAATAAACAAGTAGGTTTTCCAAGATCCCCTATCTTTGCCAAGCCTTTGTGAGATATATCTTTTTGGGGAGGAGGAGAAGAAGCAGATAGCAGAAGGTCATTTAAAAAAAAAAACATCCTAAAGTTCAAAAATAACCTTAATGAGTTATAACATAATAACATTTGGAATACATATTCATCATTTTTAGTTTTAAAGAGTTTACATAAACTATTTATTAAATGATTAACATATTTAGTACAAAAATAAACAAGTGGCTAAAAAGGAATAAAGTAAAAAAGGTCGAACTTAATCCTGCTCTGAATGTCTCACAAACTTTTATGAAAATTGAATTCTATTTTTAACAAAAAACATCACTTTTTAATTGAAAATAGGCTTTTTTCATGCACTATAGCCTAATTATGGTTCCCTGCCCCCCAACACCTCACAACATGCTCCCCACCTCCTCACCCACCCAAACCCACATCCTTTCTTTCTCTCACTAGAAAACAAATAAGCAGCTAAATAAAAGAAAGTTAAAAAAATGAACAGAAAAACAAGGAGTCAAAGGAAAACCAGAAGAAACATCTATATACAAAGAGGCACAAACACTGGCAGTCTCAGGAGCCATGGAAGAATGCTTCTTACTCCACATCCTCACCAGCATGAGGTGCCATTTGTTTTATTAATCTTGGCCATTCTGACAGGTTTGACACAAAAACCTCAAAATAGTTTGATTTGCATTTCCCTGATGCCAAAGAATGTTGACTATTTCTTTAAGTGCTTTTCAGCCATTTGAGTTTCCTCTATTAAGAGTTCCTGTTTAGATCTGTACCCCATTTTTAATGTGGTTATTTGTTTCCTTGATGCCCACTTTTTTGAGTTCTTTATATATTTTAGATATTAGCCCTCTACTGGATGTGTACTTGGTAAAAATCTTTTCCCGTTCTGCAGGCTGCTGCTTTGTCTGAGTGATGATTCCTTTGCCTTTCAGAAGCTTTCAGTCTCCTCTTAAAGACCCATTTATTAATCACTGATCTCCATGCCTATGCTATCTGTGTTCTTTTCAGAAAGTTTTTTTTTTCTGTACCAATGAGTTCAAGGTTATCCTTCACTTTCTCTCCTGTCAGGTTCAGTGTAGCTGGCCTTATGCTGAGGTTTTTGATCCGTATCAAATTGAGTTTGTGCAGGGTGATAAATGGATGTATTTGCATTCATCTAAATGCAGCTATCAAGTTTGACCACCACCATTTGTTAAAGATGCTGTCTTTCTCCCAGTGCGTATTTCGGGCTTCTTTATCAAAGATTAGGTGTCCATAGGTATGTGAACTTATGTCTGGGTCTTCTAATCTATCACATCGATCAACATGTCTGTTTTTGTGCCAGTACCATGCTGTTTTTATTACTATAGCTCTGTAGTGGAGTTTGAGGTCAGGGTTGGTGATACCTCAAGCAATTCTTTTATTATTCAGGGTTGTTTTAGCTAGCCTGGACTAACAGAAACAATGAAACAATTTCAAGTGTCTTTAAAATTATTTAAATCTTTAAAAAATAATTAATTCATACTTTATTTTAAAAGTACAAAACTATTAGGGTTTTACCTGAATTTCTGTTAGATATTTTAAATAGCAAGTATGCTTTCTGTGTATTACATACAGCTTTCTGAGTCTTCATTTTGAAATATTTTACCAAAAAATAACTATTTTTTAAAATTTTGTCAAAATGATAAAATGGTAAATCTATAAACATTAATGATGATACCAAAAATATGAAAAGAGGAAGGTAAAAGATCTTGTAGATATACAAAATATATTATATTTTCCCACTTGCTTTCTTCCCTCCAGCACCTCTCGTACCCTCCCCTTGCTCCTTATGATATTATTTTTGGTTTAAAAATAACGGTTAAAGAAAAGAAATGGTTTTGTAACAAAAAGGATATCGTATGGCAAGGTAATGATTAATAGAAAATGAAAATGAATAAAAGTAATGTTATGAGATTGGAGTACATTGAAGAAAGACTGTGAAAATAAAGTTAAGTAGATGTAGTTAAATTTCAGTTGATTTTAATGTAAGAATTATTAAGTTTACTGTAAGATTCATTACTCAGATAAAATTAATGCTTCATTGTCTGTTGACAATAATAAGGTTTTCTTAAGTAGTGATCTGTTCTTTGTAGTGTTTACAGAAAATATCTTAGACAAACAAAAAGTTAACTATGGTAGCAAAAGTGCAGATTTGATTAGAGTCTTTCTCAAAGATAAAGAAAGCCAGACGATGACATCACATCCAAGATTCAATTCTGACTACAGAAAAGGGGCTGTGTCCAGGTACCTCTAAACTCTGCTGTAATTCAAGCCTCAGTTTCTCACATGAAGCCGTGGGCTGACATCATCACAGCACATGTCACAGGGACTTCCAAACACCCAAACACAGGCACTCTTCTCCACCCACACTGACAACCAAGTCCCCCAAGGAGATAAATATTCTCTCACCTTTTGTTTTTTAAATCCTTTTATCATTAGATATTTTTAAAATTATCTATGATCCTTAATACAGAGTGAGTTCCAGGGTAGCCAGGGCTACACAAAGAAACCCTCTTTCGAAAAACAAGCAAACATTTTTTTTTTTTTTTTTTGATGGCCAGAAATGGAATTGGGATTCTAGAAAGGGTCACTGTAGTGTTGCCAATTTTATTTTTACTAGAAAAATACAAAACTTTGAAATTCATTTTTCTTTAATACTAGTCAGTTGTAATACAGGCCACCTTGAATTCTCATCATTTATTATATTCCTAAGTGATAAAGTAATGCTAATCTTATTTTCAATGAAGTTAAAAATGTAGATGATATTATCTCATAATTTCTTAATCATGATGTTGTAACTAGCTTACTTCAAACCTTATTTGAATATAGTTTTCATGTTCCAGATATTCAACTGTTTCCGATACCTCTAATAAGAAATTTTTTCTCATTATAGAGTATAACTTGAATAAAAGACAAAAGCATATCTTAAATCTTCCAGAGGAAACTCATTTTGGGGTACCTACATTTTAAATCAAATGCCCTTTTTAAAGATTTACTTCTTACTTTACATGTATGAGTGTTTTGCATGTCCATATGTCTATACACACACCACATGCATGCCTGGTATCTGCTGAGGTCAGAAGATGGCATGGAATCCCCTAGATTACAAAGGGTTGTGAGCCACTGTGTGTGTGTTGAGAACCAAATCTAAGTTTGGCTAAGAGCACAGCAAGTCCTCTTGACACTGACTCATTTCTCCAGCCTAAAACTAAATTCTTACAAAAGAAATAAATGCTTTTCTCTAAAGAAAATGTATTCTCTTTGTGTGTGTCTAACCAATTATATCACCATGTTCCTACTTATGTTGAAATGCTAAGAAACAACAAATTAAATGCTAAAAGGCCCCATATCATGCTCTGTTATTTAAGCAAAGGAACTTTAGCTCTACTTACTCAACCTACAGACACTCAATGATCTGGGTTAACTTTTCTTCCCCAATTTACACAAAAGGCATTTATCTATATCACAACATTCTGATGGCTTATTTCTTAAGTGCTGGTGCTTCTTAATTAAATGAGAATTTAAGGTGGCCTGTATTACAATTGGCTAGTATTAAAGAAAAATGAATTTCAAAGTTTTGTATTTTGCTAGTAAAACTAAAATGGGCAACACTACAGTGACCCTTTCTAGAATCCCAATTCCATTTCTGGCCATCAAACAAAAAAAAATTGTTTGTTTTTCGAAAGAGGGTTTCTTTGTGTAGCCCTGGCTACCCTGGAACAAACTCTGTATTACAGGGTGACCTCAAATTCACAGAGATCCACCTGCCTCTGCCTCCCCAGTGCTGGGATTAAAGGCCTGCACCACCACCCACCAGACATCAAATAATTTAAAAAAAAAAAAAAACTATTCCACAAAAAAATCTATAAGATTATATGATTTGATTTATAACAGATCTGATTTCTTATTTATAATGTTATTAGAATCTATTACATTTAAAAATAATATTGTTCAAAACACTTTTTTTCCAATTACTTTTCAAAACTAAATTTGGCATGAAGAAATAGAATAAAACTAGAATAAAACACAGATTCAGTTAGTATCCACAAATAATACTTATGGTAATTTAGATATTAAATACAGGGCTTTTTTCTTCCGGATGAGAGCAAGCCACTCCACAAGATGCTATAGGTATAAGGTCAATCTGGATAGAAGAAAAAAACAAAACAACAAGTCCTAGATTGCTTTAAATATAAATAAGAGTTCATTGTATACCAAACTGTAAACATGGTGGGGTGGGGGGCAGAGGGAAGGATACAGACAACCAAGCTTTTTTTTTTTTTTTTTTTTTTGTTTGTTTAAAATGTGTCTTTGTTTCATCTGTTATCTTAACTCCACTTGGCCTAACAGTAGTCATGATTATCTTAATTTGGAGTATAATATTTTTATTTTATGTCTCATGTAAATGTTACCTCAGATACACAGGACAAAAGAAATGAACAATAAGTCAGATACAATGGCTCACAGTTCTCATACAGTTCAGGAGTTCCTTCTTAATGACTTCAGCCAGCTCATCTCTCTGATAGGCTCATGTACATCAGAGTCTAAGACAGATCCTTCCCAGCAAGGAAGAACATGATTATAATATTTAATAAATAAAATGTGGTCCCAGCATGCATAAAACGTAATGTTTGGCCAAGAGGGAGAACTATGGAGAATTTCCATGATAAACCATCCTCGTGGCTAATCACCTATCAGAACTGCAATGCTCCAAGTCCAGACACAAATTCTCTTCAGCCTCCTCAGGCCTCTCAGGGGACATGTAACCCCCTCCTCTGTACCTCACCTAACAACTTTACAAGCATTAGGCAAACCATTTCCAACTTACAGGCAGAGCACTAGTTTTCCTTTGGAACACCTTAACTTAGGGACCACTAGCTTCCACCAACCCAAAGGCTAACTAAGCATGTCATCAGGGAGGATGTGAGGCATACAACAAAGATTTCTCCATCTTGCTATAACCAGCCTCTCTGGTGTTTCCAACAGTTTGTTTGAAAAGTGTCTTATCTATGGCTTTCTTTGTTCTGCTGCTTATAAAAACTTCATGAAACTGCCTCCACATTGGAAAATGCAATTTGGGGTAACCTATATCTGTGCTCCTGGGCCATGGCCACTCATATTTGGCTCCAGAATCTACTAGCCACTTTGAGGTGAAGGTAAACAGAAGTCTTTACCAGGTGAGGCAGAATAGTGAGGAAGATGGGTGAGGGCAGGAAGCCCAGGCACAAGGTTCACTACCTCAGAATGCAGTGTCCTGCTTTACAAAACAGAGATGAAAATACAAATGCAGCACTTCACCGGTTGTCACAAGAAGTCGGTAGTTAAAAGGGAAAAAGAAATAAATGACTGTAAATTCCAAAGGCCTGTAAAATCTGTCATGAATACATGGTGACAATTTGCCATGATTAGACAGCTGTCTGTCACTCTAATCCCACACACCCAACAGCTCAAGCTTCCCAGATAAAACTATTGCTGGATCTGATGGTGTGGGAGCTGAGTTTTTAAAGGACGCTGAGAGATAACAAGCACTGATTTAAGGAAAAGGCTTGAAAGCTCCGGGAGGCATTGCGCTGAGGCAGCTGCCTTCCTAATCACCTCTGCCCAGGATGGCTGAGGGAAGTGCTAATTGCCAGACTCTGATCAAGTATGAGATGGCAAGAGCAGCACCACAAAGTGACTTACAACAGAATCACAGACCCTGGGCTCCAGTGTTCTACGTTTCAAACCCGAATGGGGAAAAAAACATCACAATAATAATAACTGTAGTACCTTAAATTCTGATGTTCAGAACATTACAAATTTTTATTTTCTGATATACTTCTTTTGTTTAATTTCAGACCATTGTTGTCCCAAGATCCCACTCTGACAAACATCTTGCCAAAGACATGCCCGAACCCTAGATTTAATCCCTGACACTACAAAATAACAGTTACTACTAAAACAAATTAAAAAATGAACTTTTTAAAAAGAAAAGAGAATGTGCAGACTCAGATACTGCTGTTTAGATGAAGGCCCTAAGTGGAAACTTAGATCCAGGATAAGATGGGGATAAAGAAAGAATGTCCCTACACTGTGTAAATAAATAAACAGCATAAACTACTCAGAGTGACAGGAAGAGCTTTAGTCAAAACAGTCAGGGCACTGTTGGAAACAGAGTAATACATTTCCAAGTCACTAATACCATCACTAGGCATTCTCCCGAAACCCCCTTTCCACTCACCACTTAATGCAAGTGACAAGTCTAGACAAAAAATCCAATACACTAGAGAGCAAGCTCTAGGGCTCACTTTTACATGTCTTGAGACCAAAGTAAAAAACCCTGATCCAAGAATTAGTCCCAACATATGTGCTTAGAAATCATGGCGCGTGCACATGAGCACACACACACACACACACACACACACACACACACATACAGCGCGAGCACACACACATACACACACACACACACACACACACACACAGCTTTTAAAAGGAACAAGCCCACTCTATAGTTATTTTGTTTTTAAAAAAAAAAAAAAAATGTAACCAGAATAGGAGCAAAACAGCCACTGGTACTAAATTCCTGGCAAGCATATCTGGCCTGCCCTGGTTATTAGATAAGAAAGTCTCCTTAAGGCAAAACGCCCTAGAATTTATAGTAAGCACTCTAAGTTGGAAAATCAATTTGTATGCAGCACTTTTGTTCTGTACTTTGTTTCTCAATTAGTCAGTCCCACAGCCAATACACTCTCAGCATTAATTTGCAACTAAAAGTTACAATTCAACAGAAAATGTAACCCAATCAACAATCAGAGCAAGGACTTTTCAATGTTCCTTTTCAAAGGCCAACCCAGCAAGCCTCTGTCAGTGATTTCCAGTTCCAAGCATGACCCCTTAAACTGTGACAAATTTTTATGTGGTCCTGGGGATATATACATACATAAAGTAAGTATTCAAGTCAAACATTTACTAGTAACAAACCATAATAAGGTTTATTTTTAAAACAATTTTGGGGCTAGAGAGACACCACAGCTGAGAAGGATGCAAAGGCCACGCATAGGTTTGGACCCCAGCACCCACACCCTGTGTCACAATCACCTTTAATTCCAATTCCAGGGGATCCAATGTCCTCTTGTGCTCTGTGCAGGCACCTGCACACACATGACATAATACAGACAAGCAGGCATACACATATACACCTCAAATTAATAAGCATTTTATTAAAAAAAAGTTTTAAAACAAATTTTGGTATACATGAATGTAAAAATTTACCATGTATTAAAGAGGAAAACAAATGTGCATACTAATGAGATATAAGTACTTATATCTACATGACGAATAAAAACTTGACTAAATATTTAACACTGCAAGACCTACAGTATCTTCCACATTTTTCATAACTAATCTATATTTCTATTTTGTAACTGTCAGTGCTAAGAACACCATTTCACATACATATGTAATAGCAAACTGGGAAAACTATGTTGAGAGCCACTTCCTTCAGAAAGTGTTGGAAATTCCATCTTATTCCCAAGCCAAAATTCCTCTAATGGTTTTTGTGAAAATTAAGTCAGCATTTTTTATTCTAACATAACACAATCCAAAATGATAGGAATCAGGTACTAAATGAGGAATGATGGTGTTTTCTGTAACTAAACCACTATGTTTATGTGAGAGCAGAAAACTGTGTGTGTGCAATGAAAACACTTTGATTCAAACTATAATAGCCTTGACTAGGACCCAAGGTGTTAGCATTGTATGATACAGTGGTGTGTGATACATATAAGATGTGCTCAAAACTAAGGTCTGGTAAAGTTGTACAAGCATGACCAAAAAGATGTTGACTTTATCTTACATTTGATGAAGAATTAATTTTTGGTCATTGCATGTTACAAAATTTTTTACTACCACCACCAAACTGTCCACATGTTCCACATTCAATAAAACAACCTGACACAGGGCCCCAACACAAAGCTTAAGAAGCTGGGGTCTAAATTACTCCAAGCTCAGAAACTTCACTACTCTGGGCTATTTAACCCTTGTAACACTCACTTTCTTCCATACCTGTAAAATGTAATTAATGGGAACATTATTGAAAGAATTAAATAAAACACAGAAAGAAAAAGTTAAAGGTAAGACTTATCCTATCGCCATAGGATTACAACCTTCCTGAGGGGGAAAAAATAAAAAAGGAATGGGGGGAGTGAGAAGAAAGTCCAGATAATACAAATGCGCTTAAAAGATCGCAAAAGTGTTGGCTGGCTGGTCTTTCGGTTGCTTTCATTTGCAAGTGCAAAGGACTGTGCTGAACAAGTCTGGAGAGAGAATATCCTGATGGCGAAAGTGGATCAGTTACTCAATTCAGAGATGCAGGAGCCAGGGAACTGGGGAAATCGGGCTTCTGTAGACAATGATTGTATTCTAGTGAAAATGTTAGTAAAAACAGAACCAAATAGACACAGGGAGATACTGGGAGGCCTCAAGCCAGAGGAAGAAACAGGAACCAATAGGTATCCTCTTCCTCCCACTTCTATCAAGGCTATTCAGTGCCATCTTTGTGAAATCCCTGTCACCAGGTGCACAGTATAGATGTGGCATGTGTAAGCCTTGTGTCTTTGTTAAACACTGGTTAGCAGTGCTCACAAAGGCTTCTGTTTGGTTGGATATAACAACTGGTTTGTTTGTTAATTTTGTTTTATTCCATTTGTCTTTGACATCGTGTATCTTGACCCCATCCATCTCCATCCACCCTATGCCCCTGCATCTCTCCCACCACCATATAAAACAAAATTTAAGAGAAAAAAAGGAAAATAATAAAAAGAGAAGAAAAATTAAAAATCTTGTCATGGAAGCTACAGTGTGACACACTAAGTCACTATAGACCCCTTTGTCCACAATCTTTACTTGCTCAAGTGTTGGTTCCAAAGAGGCATTGGTCTGGTTTGAGGCCTCTGGTTATTACTACACTATCAATGCTGGATTCCCACCAGGACTCTTCCTGGTTAACCTGTTGTTGCCCCGTGTTGTGGAGATACAGGTCAGGTGCTTTCACGTGTTCCAGCACATCACATACAGGGAGGGTGATGGGGCAGGCCAAGTCATAACCCTGGGTCTGGGCCTGGATAGTTGTAGAGTTGGTACACCAGATGAGAAATGTTTACAACTTCAGGTCTGGCTCCCCAAAACCTACACTAATAATAACCATGGGCCAGCTCTCCCACCTGCCCCAAGCATTGATGGGTAAGGGTGGGGGCACAACCCTCCCCCCCCACCCCATGCCTCCATAAGACAGAAGGGCATAATGGGAACAGCTCTCCCATGCTTACAGCTCTGGGGCTGGTTCACCGGACATAACTCTTGTTTCACCAAAAAACACCTGGTAGACATTCCTTGCAGTTAGATCCAGTCAACACATGACCAACCAATAAAAGGCCATGGGACTTCAGAAGTTGAAACAGTAATAGGAGGAATTTGGATTTTACAGTATTGGTTCTCTTGTCTTTAAATTGAGGCAGTTTCTAAAATGAAATCACTGGTGTATGTGATGAAGCTACACATCCACTATGTGGCCCTGAGCCTGGACCCCTAGATGTGAGGGCACACAAAAGTCAAAGGCACATCACACCATGAGTGTAAATAAAGGGTGTTTCTCTAGGAAGTGGCAGTGCAGGTTCTGTGCCAAGACCTTTGAAAGGATTTACAAGCTTTAGGTTACCATTCTTCACAACTTCTCCTGCAGAGATAATCATCCTTGCTGGACAGATAAGGAAAAGGAGGCTTCCAGAAGGCTTTGCAGGATCTAGAGGAAGATAGGAGGAAGCTCCCCTATCTCCTGCTCTAATGTTCCAATAGGCACTCAGCACTGCTCCCAGCACCTAGACAGCACTGGAGTTAGAACCTGAGAGGTGGTGCCAATCCACGTATGGATCAGCAATAAATCTCAATGCCTCACCCAACAGACTGGAAAATCTATAGTACCTGTAGCTATTTGATTCCTTGCAGATCCACGAATGATAGTTTATGTCCTAAATACAGTTCACAAAACTTTTTCACACTTCCAGCTATACATAAATATCATACTGGAATTACAAAACCTTGCAGGACATACTTGTGGCTTTCAGAATAGATACATTTGCTGATATACATACTTGGAAGAACAAGGGGGTGACACCCAGAGAATTTGAGCAGTCAGCTTTCTCCTTTGACATAGATTTTTTTTAAATCCTCAAAACAGCCTCTAATAATGAAACATAATTGTCAGTTCTCTGACATAACATGCTTCAAAAATTCATTCATAGTTTTACAAAATGTATCTGAAGACCTTTTGTCATTAACAATCTAAAGAGGCTAAAACAATCAACATTTCATGTTCATTAAAAACATTATATTACTCATTTGAGACTCAGGGAAAATTAACAACTTCCATTAAGAAAAACTACACCATCATAAGACAGTTTTTTAAAAAATATTAATTTCATAGCACACTAGAAAAACTTAAAAATTAAATTGTAGATAGTGTAATCTGAAAAACACTGCAATCAACAGAGTTGAGCAAGACTACCAAAATGCAAACTAAAGTAATAAAAATTGATTCTTGCTCTTAACTAACAATTATGTATTAAACAATGTCTTGAAAATAACACCAAAAGCAGACTTCTGAGAGTAAATTGCCACTAAGGTTAAAAAAAGCAACAATCCTTTGTGACAAGCTCATCTTTGTTTTTAAAAACCTACAAACTGAAGTCAATATTTATTTTATTTAAATATTAAAATAATGAGATGGCGAAGTGGCTCTGCAGTAAAGTGTACAAACTGTTCTTTCGGAGGACCTGAGTTCAGTTCCCCACACTGGAACTGGACAGCTCACAACCTCCTGTAACTCCAGCTCTGTGGGATCAGATGTCTATTTCTGGCCTCTAAGGGCACCTGCACGCAGGTGCACAGACACACACACACCCATAATTTTAAAAGAAAATAAACCTTTATTTAATTAATTATCTAAATAATTAATGAAATATTGAAAAAATGAGCTGCTACTAAGCAAAAGTTTTTTTTCCCTAAATTTCCAGTATTTCCACATCATCTGTATTGTTTTCGCCTTTCCCATAAATGATCCAGAGCTTTTTTTTTTATAATGCAAGGGTGTCACACTGTCAGAATTAATACAAAAAAATAAACACAGTTTCCAGATCTGACCTTTAGTTTCTCAAGGTTTGTCTTTAATCTGATGCCTGATCTCTTCATACATCTCCACAGGGTTAATAGAAATGGGTTTAAAAAAACACAAGATATCATTTCATCACTTGACCAAGACTGGGCAGCAGAAACGGAAAGAGGGGGGAAAAATGTGACTCGGTTTCATTTCTTCCCTGAAACCTAAGATACATATAATTTCAAGAAAATGAAGACAAACATCACAACTGGACCCAGGATGTCACACGGGTCACCAGCCTCAGAGTAAAGTGCCCAGTGGAAGTAAAAAAGTCGTTTGAGCTTTCAAGTGATGTTAAATTCTTGCCAAACAAACAGCAGGAAGGGCGGGCAAACACATTCATTTTGAAAGTAAATATTAACTTAATGAGCCTGGTGACCTACCGGAAAACTGATTTTGCTCTCTTGAGATTTTCACTTCCCTACTCCTTCTCACCAAAAGGAGGAGGAAATAAATCCATGAGTAAAGAAAGGACTCTTCTACAACTGGGTCCAAATGAATCTGAAATCACTCATGTTGGTGCCCCCACAACGAGTGTTTTGTCAAAAGCGGAAGACCGCACAAATGATCAGATGTGCACACTGGAGCCCATCGGGGTCACAGAGGGAGCTGTGGCCCAGGTCTGGTTTTCAGAGGCTGGCCATCACAGAACATCTCCATCGCCTGCCTCCATCCCTTGCCTGAAATGTCTCCTTTCTTCTCCAGTCTGTACCCACTGTGTATTCCCCAAAAATTACTACCTGAGCCTCCACGGGAGAACGGCACTAAAAATGCCCCTGTCCCCTATCATCATCCCAATGCCTGGTCCATGAGGGCCAGAATAGAGGAAACTCAGCAACCACCAGCTCTACTGTCTGTTATGGAGGAGACAGAGGTGTGTGTCGCACTAAAGCCAAGCAGGGTTCAGAACCAAAGACAAGACCATGCAATGATGCTGCGGCCAGAAGGCAGAGGAGTGGAAAAAAGAAAAAGTTTTAAAAAGTCTATTTCTTTCTTCAGCACCCACAGCTACCAAACAACAAACAAGGGGAAAAAAAAAAAAAAAAAAAAAAAGGTGTTGTGTGTAGGGGGGATTCAATGTCTCTCCTCTTTGCCTACTGAAGTCTTTCGTGTTTCTAAATGTAAATGTTGCAAAATATCTGCTTGTTTTCTCTCTAGACATCCCCTTCACAAAGATTCCAGCTGCCACGATATGAAATAAATATGAAGGCAAGTTCCTTTCATATGCAGGAGCTAAGAATCCATGTATATATTCCGGACACGAAGAAAAATATATACAGTATTAACTATTCCGTCTTATACAATGAAGGCAATCTATACACACTGTCAAATGTTCCAACACTGCTTCCAGAACCTGCCAGTTAAAACACACACTGGCATCACTCAGCAAGCCTCCCAGCTTGACCCTGTCTGTGGATCATGCAGCTGCCACCCAATCATTAACCTCCACCATCTTCAGAGCTCTACAGCACAGCTGTAAATGTTATCAAATAAAATATATTTAAAATTGGGATCTGAAATGAAAACAGCAAATGAGGAAAGGGACCCTTTGATTTCACAATAACTAAGTAGCCAACCTTTCTCCAATATCATTTTTATTGATGTAACTATTTCATGTTCCTGGGGCCTTGGTTTTCATTCAATAAGCTAGGTGTAGCTTGACTCCAAAAAGTGTCAGGGCTGGAGAGACGACGGCTCAGTGGTTAAGAGCACTTGATGCTCTTGCAGAGGACCTGGGTTTGTTTCCGAGCACCCACATGTTAGCTCACAACTGCAAGCTGCTGCAGTTTCAGGGTACCAAACCTTTCCTCTGGTCTTCTAGGGCTCCTCCATGCACATGACTCACATATATTCAAGTGAATACACATACAGATTGGATAAAGAAAAAGGTAAAGTTTTTAAATGTCCCATTTACTGCAGAAATCCATTCATTTTTTTAAAACATTTTATTGAAAAATTTCTCAGACATTGTTTTCCCCTCTAGTTTCTACCAGATACCCCCACCCTCTTACCCACACCACTTTATGTTCTTTCTTTTTTCTCTTTCTCTCTAAAACAAACAATAAAAAATAATAAACCAAGAGGCACACAGAAACAAAACTGAAAATCAAAGTAATAGCATCATGACCTGTCAGGAAAAGCTATTCAAATGCTAGGATTACTACTGAACGTAATTAGTCTCTCTATGAGAACGTTGTGTCCTTTACAGTCTGTATGCCATATGTCACAAGGTGCCTATGCAGCATTTCTCCTACAGGACATCCAGGTAAAATGCTACTCCAAAGGCAGACTCCAAGTCAATGTAGTCAGAGAAATACAGGAAATGCAGAACATGGTCAAAATGGCTCACCCAAAAGTGAGGTAATGCAGTTTACGTCAGTCATACAGATTCTCATATTTTCATTGCCGAATAATTTCAGAAATCTGCAGTATACTTTGCAGAGTACATGTTTGCTTTTCTACCCTCCCCCCCCATCCCACCCTGGCTATGACTAAAGCACCAAGTGCACATGTAACACATCATTTAGACAGAGTCATGAAAACCTCCTGGGGAAGTCCCAAACTCAATTAAGGCATCTGGGCACAGGCCATATGTTATCAAGCCTTTGCACACCTGAACCCCAATATCTAATGACTCCAGGACCCTCATTTGTAAGACTTAATAGTCTGCCTTTTAGGAGAGGAGAAGTGAGCTCTATGTGACGTTCTCCATCATATTCACTTGAAAGCAATCTAAAGAGAGACAGGGAAATGAGGACTGGAAATAAATGAGCACCTATATAACACAAAAGAATTTCTAATTCATGCCCTAGATGACAACTCATAACAAACAAATTTATCTCATCAATCTTTATTTCTTCTTTATCTACAATTCATGAAAAATGCTTTCAAGAAAATAGCAAAAATTCATTTTATCTGCTACAGAATAATTTCCCTCTGTTAAAAAATTTCTTTGTAAATGACTTAGCTTTTCTTTTGGTTAAGATACCTGGATTATTAATTTGGTATCAAAAGGTATATACTGTAGAACTAAGAAACCCCACTTTCTGAGTCAAAACTCAGACCGAATTCTAAAACTGAGCCAAAAGTTGAGACTGCACATGGATGTAGCAACACCCATCTCCAACTTCTCCCACTGTGTGGGCACATGCATTTTTAAAGAGGGCTCCTGGCCACTTTTATCACTTGCAGACACTCAAAGGGTACGAAAAGCCCCAGCACTGACTCTGGCTACCTCCATGTATGAGTAGAGGACTTGAGAGGCCTACACCACAGTCCTCAGGGAATATGTAGAGAACTGTCCCCCTTCCCTACGGGCTGCTTCACAGTACCAGTGCCATCCTGTCCTTTTACAACAGAATTAATAAATACCCAGAGATAACTAAGCCATAGTCACTGTTTGGCCTTAAAGCAAGAACTAAACTGTGGGGACATATTTCAGTTTGTTTCCACCAAAACATACGCTCTGGATGATAAGATCGTGATTGACACATTCTCATCTGCAAACCCTGGGATGTGTCAAGTTTGTGGTATTATAGTTACAACCCTGTGCCTTCCCAGAAAACCATTAAAATACACTGAAAGATTGGCGGCATCAATCAAATATATATATATATATATATATATATATATATATATATATATATATTACAATTTGGATTAGGTATTTGAAAATATATGAAGGGAGAGATGACTCGGCAGCAAGTAACACCAGCAGCTCTTCCAAAGGACCTGGATTTGTTTCCCAGCACCCACATGGCAGTTCACAACTGTGTGTAACTCCTGTTCCAGGGGATTCGATGCCCTCTTCTGACCTCTCTGGGCACAAGGCACACACATGATGTACATGCATACAGGTAGGCAAACACTTCAATTCGGAAAATAAAATAAATTTTAAACAATAAAACACATGGAGAAAGTTATCTCCTTATTTTAAAATGACTGGGTAATGAATACTACTGTCATTGCTTCATAGCATTCAGTAAGGCACTTTAAGAAAATCCCTAGGCTCATATGCTCTAAAAGGAAGCTGTTAACAAAATAGCTAAGAAAACCAAACATTACAAAAAACAATGCTAAAACTAGATGATAAATTGAAAGAAAAAAAAAAAACAAAGAGAAATAACTATGTAAAAAAAAGACTCACCAGGGAAATGAATTACAGTTATTATTATCATAAAATGTTGAAAATGCTCACTTAAGAAACTTAAAAATAATGATATGGCCTCAACAAAATAAGTTTGGAAAATAAAAAAACTGGTAGTATAAATGATTTGCAATTATGTGCAATATCAAGGGATGTGATGTGAAATATCAAGAATAATAAAAGACAGGTTAGTTTCAGTTTTAGAAATCAAATGTTGAGCACAGATTCAAGACCTCAGAAAACCCTGAGACTCTTGACTGACCAATTCCAATTGTCATGTTTGCTGCTAAGAGACAACCCCAGCCACGACCAGAACATCTACAGCATCTACAGCTCTGTAAGAGACAGCCACGGCCAAGCCACCTAATGCTCTATAAACTGGTGGTTCAAGTCCACCTGTTGAAGAAATATGTAAGTGCCTATGCAATACAGAAACTCTTCATGTGTCAAAGGTCAGCTCTCCACAAATGAATTCACACACACACACACACACACACACACACACACACACACACACATATATATAAGGAAGGCTGGAGGGGAGCACTCACCCTCACAGGTGATCCTGCTGACAGAATGATGAAGTTCAAGGCAGAAGCAGGAGGCTGCTTGGGCTTTCAATTTCTATTAGCTCTCTTGTCAAAATGAAGGTGACTAAGTCCCCCAAATGTCATACATTTTGCATTTCAAGACATGGACTTCCTCTCTGACTCTTTACAGCACTACGCAGACATTGCAGCCACTGGCCGGGACGAAACATAATTATGGTAATTATGTCTACCATAATTAGGGAGATGGCAAATCCGATCAAACATTTTTAGAATAGAAATCCAAGAAACACAGAAAGTTTTAAGCATCCAAAAATCAAACTAAATTTCCAACAAGAGACTTAAGGAGAACTAAGGTTCTTTTTCAAATGATGCAGGATGAAGAGCTTGAAACACAATGACTTCTGGAATTCTGCTATAATGAAACAATAGTTTGTAGGTTCCTGTGTGGGTTACCTAGGATTACTATTGCTGTGATGAAATACCATGACCAAAGCAACTTGGGGAGGGAAGGGTTTATTTGGCTTATGCTTCCACATCAGTGAAGGAAGTCAGGACAGGAACTCAAACAGGGCAGGAGCTGACGCAGACAGAGGCCATGGAGGGGCCCTGCTTACTGTCTTGCTCCTCGTCACTTCCTTGCCCTGCTTTCTTATAGAATCCAGGACCACCAGCCAGGGATGGCACCACCCACAATGGTCTGGGCCCTCCCCCATCAATCACTAATTAAGAAAATTCCCCACAGGATTGCCTACAGTCTGATCTCATAGAGATATATTTTCATTTAGGGTTTCCTCCTCTCAGATGACTTTCCCTTGTGTCAAGTTGACATAAAACTAGCCAGCACACTGTGATCCACAGCAACTAAGGTAGGCAGATACGCTGTGTGAAATGTATTGCTGTGATTTGGTGTAATAAAAAGCTGAAAGGCCAATAGCTAGGCAGGAGGCATAAGTGGTCTTCCAGGCAGAGAGAAGAAGTAGGCAAAGATAATTGAGGTGCAGAGAGACACCAACAACACCTGGAGGGAGCTGGACATACTAAATGAAAGGTAAAAATCCATGAGGCAGAGCATAGATAAACGGGTTAATTTAAGTTAGAAGATCTAGTGGGACAAGCCTACACTAAGGCTAACTCTCATAAGTAACAAGACGTCTGTCTCCATGTCATTATTCGTGAACTGGCAGCCCAAAGGAGAATCCGTCTACACAATGCAGAATAAGACAGAATAAGACTGAAAAATGCCACGGGAGGCCGCCTGATAAACAACTCAACATTCCCCACTCTGAGTCTGATGAGATGGAGATCAGGTATCCAGAGACTGACACAAAGCAGGCATCTGTAAGCACTAGCCGCATGAGTCTTTGCATCGGGGAAGACCATGGCAAGAAAGACAATTGGGCAAGGCTGAGATGGGGGAACAATGGCATCGTGGGACCAAAGAGGAGCTGAGATAAAAGCAGGTGATGGCGACAGAGCACCCAAGCGACACAGCAGCAAAAACAGCGATAACGAGGGCACTGGAACAGCAGACAAATGTCCACGGGGCATGGCGAGGCAGGAATTGGCTGTGGAAGCCTTCAGAGTCAAGCCAGGAAAGTGGACTTCTTATACTGCAAAGGCAGGAGTATAAGAAGGCAATTTGTGCTGGGGGATCTTACCTCAGGTTGGAACAGGAAGGAAGCCAGAGATGGGAGAGGCAGTCAGAAAACAACCACAAGGGTAGCAAGAGATGCTAAAATTGTGTGCCTGGGTTAGCGGTGGGAAACAAGGGAGCATGGGGGTAAGAGCCAAGCCAGTGTTTGCATGAGGGGATGGAGAATTTAAAAAGACAAGAGGTTCCCAGCCTGGAAACCACACAGCAGGGAAAGACAGTTTCTAAGTTAAAGAAGAGAGAAAGTGTAGGTTTGGGGAACACAGGAATCACCAATATTTTGTGTGCACTGAGGCCAGGATGAATGGAGATACCAAGGCAGAAAGATCTAACTGGGTAGCTGGCGAGCTCAGTGCGGACTTTGGAATGGGAAGCTGAGTCAGACACTCTGGTGTGACTATAATGAGAGGGTAGCCAAAAGCAAGGCGCAGACGAGACTCTCAATGAGAGTATGAGAAATGATCTCAGAGGGCAGAGGGCTGCTGCTACAAAGAAGATGAGGGTGAGTAAAGCACACGCAGAGCCTGTGGCAAAAGTGCTAGGAAAATACAGAAAGGAATCAAGCTTCTGAAGAGTGGGATCCGGGGATGGGGGACAGGGCCTGAAACAGGGGCAAAGTGGTGTGGGAGGAGGTGTGGGAAGGCAGTGAAGACATAATAGGACGGAGTGCTTTAAGAAAAGGAAGGCTGCAATGGTTGGTCTGTGTCCACTAAAAACTCCCAGGTCTAAGTTTTAACCCTGATAATTCCAGAGGTGACCTTATTTGGGAAGGGGGAAAAAAGAGTGCTGCAAATGTGACTAAACTAAGACGAAGTGACACTGGAGTTGCTCGGGTACCTGATCAATCTGAAAGATGCCCTGACAAAAAAAGGGAAAAAGTAATGCCAGCATGAGCCATGCAGAGGTGGGAGGATCCTGAGTACAAGGACAGTCTATGTTGTAAGTCCCGAGGGAGGGAGGGAAAAAGGGAGGGAGGGAGGGAGGGGAAAAAACCCCATTGAAGGAAGATGACATAAAGAATCAGGAAGAAGCCAGCATCTACAAGCCAAGGAGAGGGAGATAAGGACAGCTGCTTCCTCACAGCTTGTAGAAGGCACTAACATAGTTAACACTCATTCGGAACTTCAGACTCCCGACCTCCAGAAATGTATGTTGCTGAAGCCCCCCAATTTGCTACACATTGTTCAGACCATCCTAGGAAATGAATGCAGAGGACCAGAAGGTTTGGGGGGAAGCACACAGGCCAATGACACAGCCCCACAAACGGGGGCTGCTCAGTTGCTTGAGGCTGCAGCCATGGCAGGAACTGATAGATTTATTTGCAGAGGGATTTCCTCAAGCAGCTCCTGGCAGCCACGAGGTGAGAGGAAAAGATGGCAGGTCAAAATCCACACTGACAGAGATTACAAATGATGTGCAAAGGGGTACAGCACTGAGGGTACTGTCAGGAGAGAGATGTGCCCAGAGTGAGTGAAAACAAAGAAAGGCAGTGGGCTGGGCCAGGGCAGCTGGGTGGGTAGGCAGCAAAGTGAGAACCAAAGGGACCAGAGAATGAAACCGGTTGAGCACGAAGTGGGCTGGAGCTCCAGAAAACAGGGAACTCTAAGTGTGACTGCTGAACGCCAGACATAGACCCACAGGCACTGAGACGCATGAGAGACATGATTACAATGACTGGAAAACAGGGTCCAGGAACATCCCTGCACCCCAGCCCTGTTCTCATAAAGTCAATTACTGCTACAATTATCATCTCAGGCATTACATCATTATACGAGTAACAGGGGCCATGCTCTGTGTTGGAAGCTAAAACAAGTGTACACTGTCCCCACCTATCTGCAAGAATTATTACAGTATACGTACTGTAAGTTGGTATATAAAATATACTTCTGAGTGCTCTCAGATACGGTTTGTTTAAATGGAGATTTTTATATATTTTGTATACATTTCCCTGGGATTTCAAGATTGAAATAGGTGGAAAATATCGAAATAAGCCCTGGAGCTCCTTTAGGGTTACAAACATGAAAAAGCAGGCCCGGCTAGAAAGGGGATACATTATGAGGGTTTTCCACCACGAAATAGGTGCTGAATTATTTCCATTTGGATACCACACCCAAATGCTTCATGTTTCAGAGATTTATTCCAAACATTAAAGTTTTTATACTTTCTCATCAAAAAGCCAATAAAGATCAACAGTTTGTAACAGGAAAAAAAAAACAGAGCTATACCATTTCAGTTCTCATTTAATCATGAACTATTCGGTGGGTTCCAACACTTCCATGTGTATGTACTCACAGGTACCTCAGCTTTTGTCTCCAACGTGCAAACAACTCTGCATATGGTGGTTTCACGGCAGTGAGTGAAGAAGAATCGCATTCTTTCAACTTTTGTACAAAAAAAATAAAACATCATAAATATAAAACTGAGGCTCATTATGAAGAAGGCATGGTGTAGGTTTTCTGCCTAAGGAAGAATGTGGCCACCAAGACATTCAGAAAGTTCTGCAAAATCTCCTACACGGAGTAGAGAGGTCATCACAGTGTCACTATCAGGCCCAGTAGAAACAATGGCATAAGAAACCAACCTTCTTTTACCTTCTACCTAGTTGGTTTGTTCCCCAGCATTTACCTATTTGGTTCCTTCATTTTAGCCATATATTGAAAACTTCAGTTAGTTGTGGAAGTAAGTTTAAAACTTGGAGGGAAAAATTATTTGAAAATCCTAAAACTCATTAGATTAATTCATCCAAAAGGTATATAGACTCAACTCACAGTTCATAAACTGGCTGCCATTTTAGTCAGGGACCAAATAAATGCAAAACAAATGAAGGGCTTAAAATTTCCTGTCTCCAACCATAACGGGCTTCAGCAATATCTACTACCCATCACTGCAAATGTCTGAAGGCCTCAACACTTAACTGCAAACCAGTCACATGTAAACACACACACACACACACACACACACACACACACACACACTATCCACTTTACATAGTTCCTGAATATATAATTTCATGCTGTTTTAACAATCAGCCAAGCATCACGATCAGACAGTAAATAACTAACTAATGCATATTTTTCCTCCTCTGTTCAAGGGCAAACATTCACACACACACCTAAAAGAAATCTTCACATTAATCTTGGAGTAGCACCCACACTCCAACCCAGGCACCCTCTGGCGCTCCCTGTGATAAGGAGCCTGAAGCTCATAAACTCAGGGTAAGGAGAGCAGCCACACCTTGCAGCATTGCTAAGAAACTGACCCAACCCTCAAGCTGCAAGATTCTAGTCTCAAGTGAATTCCAAGAGACTGAGAGACTAGATGCCAACAGGAGGAGAGGAAGAAATCAAGAAAACTCCTGGACAATCTGAAGGTGTCAGATCCCCTGACAGTTGTGAGCAGCCATGTGGTTGCTGAGAATTGAATCCAGGTCTTCTGGAAGAGCAGCCAGTGCTCTTAACCACTGAACCATCTCTCCAGCTCCCCCATCCTACCCCTCACCTCCCCCCACCCCGCAGACTTTTATGTAAGGTAACTTGGCTACTTAGAACCCTATACTAGAACTCAAAGCATTGTGAAGAACGTCGTAGTCAAACTGGTTGACATGTAAATGAATGAGAAAACCAAGACTGTATTAATAACTTGCCCAAATTGCTAAGTAGCAAATGAGAAAGTCTTGCTGCCTCCACTCAGCTCATCACTCTCTGCTCCTGCAGCAAACGGCTGCTTATACTTAAAAGACACTTACAAATGTTAGCTGCATGCTGTGTGCCCAAGAGTAACAAGGGTGAATGTGGCATCCCTTTGTGGAGGGTTAAAAAAACTGGTGGGTTTTAGATAATATTTTCACCCTCTTAGTAGGTAAATCATTACACAAAGCCCTATGTAAAATTTTCGCAGTATATCTGAAACGTAATCTCCTCTGTAGCCTTAATTTCTAATTGAATTCTTCACCCTCATAGCTCGTCCAACCAGAGAAGGTAGATTGCCATGGTTAGCACATGCAATGAAGACAGTGGTGTTGGTGACAGCAACAGAGATGACAATACGAACTCCACCAATCCCAATACGACAGTCTCCTAAAAGCCTATAAGCACTAATTTATTTAAGCTGCTCAGGTCACCTACAAGGAAGCTACTACCATTTGCAGACCTGTGCAAAGAGGAGCAGTTGCTCAACTGCAGGTGTGTTAGCATTTACCCCCAGGCACGCGTGGTGGTTACCATCCCAGATCAAGACCTTAGGCTTTGCTTAAATAGCTGAAAATTACTCTGGCCCTCTGCACCTTAATGGGCTCATCTGTGAAAAGCCAGGAAATGATGGGTTCTGCTGCTCTCCAGGTCTTGCATTAGGTGACTTTCTGGTTTACAATATTTAAAAAAGAAACAAACAAACAAACAAAATCTCTGTACCATGGAAGGAGGGAAATTCTGAGAGAGCTGGTTATGATGATTTTGTTTCAAATGGCAAAACCCAGACCTCTGATCCTAAAGAGGTTTTAGAAGTAAGATTACAGGAGTATTTACAGCTTGTGACATCCTTATATATTCCTTGCCCACTTCTCTACCCAGCCTCTCAGGTTTGTGTGCTTGTCTAGACAAATGTACACACAGCTGTGAGATAGACTAACACATATTACAACAATGGTGCATAATAAGAAAGGAGGCATTTGGTTTGTTCATTTGTGTTGTGTTTTTCTTTCCAACAATGACTAGGAGGAGCCTATGAAGACATAGAGAATATGTCATGGCTTAAAGGAAAAAGGTGGCATAATAATTGGTTATGGATTTAAAACCTGGAGAAAGAAGCAAGAATATTCAACAGTGGTTCTATCTGGATATCAGGATTGAACAGTTTTAGCTTCCTTCCTTTCTTTAGGTCTCTCTTTATGTAGACTTAAATTACTTCCATAATTACAGGGGAGAATTTTCTTTATAAAGAAAGAAAAGGTGCCCAATATTCTCATTCTGATTCTTCCTGAAAAAAATAAAATAAAAATACTCTCTTGAAAACAGATATCTCAGTAACAAAACAGTAGAAATTCCAGAAATACAGGTTTGGAGGGAACCAGTATTATCTACTAGGATGGGAAAGGAAAATTTCTTCTACTCATTCAAGACAAAAGGAATTAAGTTCAGGAGGGTGTTCCAAAAATGCTCTCCGGGAAACTGGCTTTGGAGTCCAGTAACACAGCTTTGTAGAGCTTGGACCAGGAAAGTCAGAACAGGTGCAGTGATAAAGAAACAGAGTATGAGAACCAAATGGCGTTGGCCCCATCCAGAAATCCCCGCCTGCAGGAGGCTTGCCCTGAGTGGTCCTCCCTGTGTAACAGGACATGGCCAAAGGGACACTCCATGAGCACACGTGTCCTTCCCTCACTACAGTGCATGGGGAGATCGGCAGCATCTTCCGCGAATCTGAGAGTGTTAAACAACCAAATCCAGCCACTCGTTAAGCTGTGGGGTTAGCACAAGGTGTAGAAACACCTCTGTTTACATGTAACTACATACAATGTACACACACAGCCTGTTCACAACATCCACGTGACTGACTTTATATGTGTACAATGAAATAATTCCCTCTATAGCACCCTGGAAACAGTAACAAAAAGTCAGGAAAGTACAATTTTAAAATCATATTCAGAACTCAGAACTCAGAACGATTTATTACATATGAACGTGGCTTTTTTTCTTTTCTTTTTTTTTTTTTTAAAGAGAACCATCTGATCCACAAAGAGCAGAGAAACTGGACCTGTAAATATCACCTTGCTGACGATCTGAGGCATCAGCACATCACACCCTGATTCAGCAAGGTCTGCAAAGGAGCTTTGCTGTCCAACTTATCAACAGCTCTGGACTTGCCCAGCACATGCCCATCACAATGGGCTTCTGAAAAATGGTCCTCAGCAAGAAGGAGGCAACACAGAAGCCCGCAATGTGTCTTTTATTGATTCAGACACATTTCTGATGATTACTATAAAACTCAATGGCTATTTGAGATTGGAGACTAATATAGGGTAACAAAATAAACAAATATCATCTCTTGTTTCTTAGGTTTGTTTCTGAGCACAAAGTTGGCCCCTATGGACTCTTATCTACTAGTACATAAATATACCTTTACATCAGAGAAAGAAAATCAGCCTACCTCATCAAAGGTGGTGTCGTCTTTCTTCAGAGCTGTAAAAGGGAAAGAGAAAGGACACAGTTACTGTGAAGCATCCCAACAAGAATCTAAATTCCAGAAAACAGAAAGGGGAGCACAGGACAGTGTTTTCATCTCAGAAAGCAAAACTGTACCCCACCTGAATAACAATGTCATGATATATATATATATATATATACAAAACCTGCAAATGAGAGCGAGAACAGCACAGCATACATCTGTGAAACACTTTTCATAAATATGTAAATGAAGCATTCTGGAAAATAAGGAAGAGAAGCAGGCAAAGCTTTCGCTACCTCTTGGCAGAATATGTTCTAATGGAAGTATAAAAGGGACACAAAGTAATCGAAAACTAATTTCCTCTCCAGCACCTGGTGTTTCCTCCTGTGTGGTTTGTGGGCCTCCCAAGCCACTTGTTAGGATGACAAACATTCTGCACAGGGTCTAAGTAATATTTTAGCACAAAGCAAAGTCTGAGCATGGTAATAAAAGACCAAGATTATCAAGTGAGCACTATGTGGAATAAAAGACATAGTTCAAACATTTTAAGATGATGAATTTGTATAATCAAATTTCCAAAGAAAAGAACATGTTGAAAAATGTTTCATAGGAACTAACAAATACTTTAGATTTATCTTAAACACACTTAACCTTGGAAATGAAATTTTATACCACTCTAAAGAAAAAGAGAAGAATATTACATGTAGTTGTCAAGTATCAGCTCATTAAACCCTGCAGTTACAATGTTTCATAGTGATGAAAAGGCACCAAATAGTTAATTTGTTGGAAACTACCAGTTGCAAAAATGCTGCAAATCTACAAAATCCTTCATAGATGTTTACAGGTCTATATGATAGATAGTCCTAGCCTGGATGAAAAGATGGGAGTGTCTGTTGCTTGAAAGGTCATGCTCTAATAAAAGCAATGAAAAGCAAATTATTCTGGCAATTAAGTTCTGAGAAATTAATGAGTCTAAGCAGAAACTTCTAAGTAAAAAGTTATATACTCAAGCCATGTGGCATGGTGTGGTGTGGTGTGGGATGGAATGAGTTCTGAGACATGGTCTTACTCTGTAACCCAGTATGGCCTGAAACTAGCAGTAATCCTCCTGCTTCAGCTTCCCAAATGCTGGGATTACAGGCTTGAGCTACCATGCCTGTCTTTCTAACAATCTTAAAAAGATTTTTTTCTCTCTGTTTCAGATCATAAATTTGTCTTTCTAAAAAGTCCAGAAGTATGTAGCTGTGTAGAAGTGTGTAGCAGGATGCAGGCTGTCTAGGGTGGCTAAAACACTTACCAGTTAGTTGTTAGTCTTTCCCCTTCTAGCCTAAAACACTGATCTCAAATAAGACTGTCCACTTTGTCATTAGAGAACAAGTTGCCCTGAACAGAAAATTAAAAGACAGTCCTTACCCTGGCCCCAATGGCTGTCCCAGAAATCAGTCACAGATTGATTTCACTGCAGAATTGTTAACTTACACTAAACCTGAAGGAAAGAAGACCCTAACTGATTCTACTGACTAGTTTTCACCAGAATTTAACTTCCATCTAGAAACTCTCAAGCCCAGTCAACAAGGGCAAGTCTTTTAATTAATATGCTTGCCTGGCCATTATCAAACATAATATAAACAAGTTCCTCACTTTTCAAAAAGTTCATATTTTAGAATAACATTGGCTTCAAACACAAAGTAGCATATGAGCACATACTTAGAGCTCCCTCCATCAATCAGTTAGCAAGTGTGAATGAAGTGCGCAGCCACATGACAGCCTTGCAAAACTTGTGACTCAGAAGACAAACTTTCAAAAATAATTTTATCTCCTGTAGACATTGCAAGAGTGCTGAAGTTTAGGCATGTGTTTTCTTAAGCAAAGCTGTACTGCAGCTGATGCTGTCCCTTTGGGGACTGGAAACATGGCATGAAGGTGAGAAATGAATGAGGTGGGGAGGTTGGTTCTCAAACATTCACACTGGCCCACTCTCCCCTTCTTAGTTCTAACAATTTCCCGTCATCCTAACTAAGAAGAATGGGAACAGGAGAATAAAGAAAAAATTCTAGGTGTGTCTGAGAAGCAACAAAGGAAGGCAGATTCTCCCCACTGTGTGATATGCTCAGACCCTGTAGAACACAGGCACAAACAGATCTGGACCAAAAGGAACTCAATAGGTACCTTTCATTGTCAAATTGATATCTGACACAGTTTCTTCGAAATACTGCATCCTTGGCCTAAAAAGCAGTTAATAGTGTAACAAAGATCAAGGTGTCCTTCCCAGATAGTTATCAGTTCACTGATGAATAAACTCTGACCTAAACACGCACACAACATCTTGTTATTGATTACGTTCCCTGATTGTCATTAATCATTTATGTTAATGTAAAACCACAATTGTCCTCAAGGATACTGTGGGACAACAGGCAGATTGTGCTCCTCTAGCTTAACAAAGGGATAAATATTAAGTCATTTAATATGATCAGATAGTCTATCAGCTCAGACACAGTTCCTCAAAGCACAGAGAAGAAATCCTGCTGTGTCCCCGGATGGCAAGTTCACGAACCTCTATTATAGAATTTGCCACTTAGTGGTGGCAATGCCCACTCACCAGTCTGTCTTCCAGCCACATTACTCACTAACTCCTGGTGCCAGTACAATATCTAGCACCAGAAGGTACAAGCAAGTTCTATCTCAATGGCAAAGAGGGAGAACCTCATATTTTGATATAAATTAGAGTTTTAGCAAATGAAAACATTTTTATGTAAAACCATAAACATAAATTCCATTACCATAATATCCCTTCCCCTCCTGCTCCCTCTCATGCTAGGCACAGGGGTCGAGGCCTTACACATACTGGACAAGCTTTCACCACTGAGCTAAATCCCCACCCCCAAATTAAAATCTTTTATAACTGCTTTGGGAAGGAATATGGGATATTAGTTACACTGTGTATCTGAACCTCTAACTTTACATTTCTCCCTCCTCACAGATTGGCTCATCAATGACAGTCAAATCTAGAAATACACACCTCCAGCAGAAGTAACAAACCCACAAGAATTCAGCTTGATCACAGCTTCCTCTCTGCACTGACCACATCCTTTAAAGAAATGGAATACATTGGTTCATCTCAGATATCAAGCATAAACTTCCTTTCCCTAGGGAAGAATCCAAACTGTATCATACAGACAATTCACAGCCTTCGTCTACCTGAACCTCCCTGCAAAATCCAGGGCAACTGGATTATAGCACAGTTCAGCTACTTCACAATTAAGTTCCTGTTTACTTAGCTAGCCTAAAAGTCTTTAAGTGAGGAGGGCGAGGGGATCAGGTATAAGACAAAAACAGTGATTCCTAAATAGTGACCACACTGACACTATTGATCAGGAAACTGTAAACACTCGCTATTAAAATGGATGGCTGACTTTAAAATCCAAACCCACTCATCTTATAAAGGAATTACAACTATACTGTAGTCACTCCCTAGCAGATGTCATAAATTAGAGCCCTGCGGCTAGAAACCCAATGTGTTTTATTTGACCTTTTATAATTTGGTACTCTCAGATCAGTTACATTGGGGTAGATGGTGACAAAATCATCATGACCTATGATGTGTGACAAATTAAGCATTCCCACTTTTTTGTATTAAGAATTATCATTAATAATAGCCATCAACCACATATCATATGCATGTGTGAACTGCCATAATATTTTAGGTAAATGATTAGTGATAAGAAGGAACAAACAGAAATCAGAAGAACTAGCAAGAGCTTCCAGTACAGATCTTCCACAAGTGATAGATGATGTATCAATGTTATTCTGTCTCCCTTAATCCCCACAACAATCATACACATATGTGCAGGAGAGAATGCAGGGATTTAAGTGGATTACTGGTTGCCTGAGACAAGCAGGAAAAGAGAGAGCCAGACACAGAATGGTCCAAGTCCATTTTCAGGATGCTATATTACAAATCTGTCCCACACTTCTCTTTTCCTTGCTTTCTATGTAGTCATGCCAGCAAGATCTAGTCCCTAATAATGACAACAGATTGCAAATATTCATTGAGTCTACATGGCATGTCACACAAGACTTCAAATCTTTGTTCCACTAAGCACCAACAAACAAATTTTTTAAAGTGATACATCAAAAACTAGGACTCAGAAAAGTTGAGGGGTCTATCCAAGGTCACCGAGCTAGGACACGCAACACCAGGAATCCCATCTGATACACAGACCACATTCCTTGCAAAAACTCATTCCATTGCCTCTGGCTCCTCAAAAAGCCCTTCAGTCATCAAAATGAGTTCATTGCCTCTGAGTATGAAGAAAAGCAGAAGAAAAGATACTTTTTCAGCACTGCTGTTTCTAATAAATACCCTGGGTTTGGTGCACACACAACTAAAATCTCTTAATAATGTCAATATTTTCTTTCACAATATACCACAGTTAAGATCCACTCTTCTGACTCACAATTCTCTTTCAATACCAAAAATGATCGGCCTTCTCTACCAAGCTGTACTGTTTTCTAATGCCATACAATCATAGGAGGCATTTGTGAGCAGCGTCAGACTCAAAGGGAGTTTTCACATCACTAAGTCTCTGTGATATTGAAAGCCCAACTAACTACACTACCCACTCGCCAGCATTGCAGTTAACCCAAATTTTACTGATTGGCCACCAAACCCTAAAATTATTTATACATACAGGATTTTTCTATGAATGCCCTTGGTTTCTTACTGAGACTCAACTGCGATGAATTATTTAACACAAAACTGGAGGGGCTCCAACAGAATCATTAGCATTAGTAAATATCTAGTTAATGTGCTTAAGAACGGGCCCTAATGGACTCCAGAACCCACCTAGGTGGTGCTTTGAGTCCAACACTGAAACATCCTTGTGAATAATACACAGGATTCCACACCTCAGTCTGGCACCCTTCTTGGCGTCAAACTTCTTTTAAATGTAAGATTCCACATTTGAATGCCTAACTCAGACAAGTGACTTTGTGTACATTCAACACATGCAATAAATAAAGGCTGAACTAATTTAGCTTCTACACACAACTTGTAGTGTTCTCAGAAAAAAATGTCAACCAAAGTAATAATAATAATAATAATAAGCTAACTAAATGTTTACCCGTGTTTCCTCTCACTTGAAGACAGTTTGCATGTATGGACAATGAACTGTGGTACAGAGTACTGATAATCACTAGCATGTCCGTGCTTTAAGGAATTACTTGTTTATGATTAATTAATTAACACTTTCATCAACATGATCACAGCCAGCCAAAGGCCAGGAGGTATGCTTGGACACTAATAGGTTTGTTTCAGGGCTTATAGGAATCCCTTCTTCTCTGTATCAATAAAAGTTATGACAGTTTTGGAGGCAGCTACACCCAGGTTAAGAGGCGCTTTCTGCCAGTAACACTCAAGATTTAACCAACCCATTCCACATGACACTGTTGCCATATCTCTGTACCCTATAACACGAATTTACTTTTTAAGTATCCTAAATATTCCCTGATCTTCTTTGTTTCTTATTTGTTTGTTCTTTGTTAAGTTGGTTGATCTGTTTTTAAAGACAATAGCCTCTGAACTCTACTAATGGAGCAAGTTCAGGAGACTGGTGCGTGAAGTCTCAAACTTCACAGCTCACATTTCTCTACAGCAGCTGGAAGGTCCTAAAAACTGAGCACCCAAATCTCCATTTATAGGACCCGAAATACGGAACAAAAGGTCCCAAGGTATCTGCCCCACTTCCTTTAGGATAACCACGTTAAACATCAGGCACACGTCAACGACTCGACAGTTCTCAAAACTAAATTACTGGTTAAACCAAAGCGCTTTAAAAATAACAAGTAACCTGGGTGGCCGCAGAACCCCGATGGCGGTGAGGACCGGGTGTCCCCTTGCCCTCGCGGGTCCACTGTGGGTGTGAAAGATACTAGTGGCTGGAGGAGGGTCCCAAATTAAAGGCTTGGGACGTCCTTGAATGAAGCCCAGATCGCGGGATAGAGGGGTGGCCCTCCCGCTGGCCCATACCCTCCCTCGGGTCCGCAGCGACGTCCTCTTCATCCCTGGTCCGCAGCTTACCCCGAAGTGGCAGCTGCCAGGCTGGTGCCCGGAGCACGGGTGGGGGCGCGGGGACGAGCCCGGGGATAGCTGGCAGGGCACGGGGTTGGGGCCAGCGGAGCACACTTACCGATGCGGCTGAAACTCTCTGACAAAGTTCTCCTCAACTTCTTCATCCTGCCGATCTTCTCGGCCGGCTGCGGCTCAATGAGGTCGCACATCTGGGCGGCGCGGGGCCCCAGCAACTTCGCCAAACTGGTCCAGCGCGCAGCGCAGACAACGGCGAGGGCGCGCGGCGCGGGGAAGGCGGCGCCTCGTCCTGCTCCTCCGCCTCCTCGCGGGCCGCGGGCGACGCGCAGCGCTCGGGTGGCTGCGGGGCTCGGGCCTGGGCCGAGGCCGGGCGCGCGGGGGCGTCTTAGGTGGCGCCGGGGGCGGCCGCCATCCCCGCCGCCCGGGGGCCCCCGTGCCGCGCCGCCGCCCGCCTCATCTTCCCTCCTTTGTAAGCGAGAGCCGCGCGGCCGCGGCCGGCGGAGGGGTGGCGCGGGCGCTGGAGGAGGCGCAGGCGGCTGCGGGAGACGCGCGCGGGACAAGTCCCCAGCCCGAGGCGCGGCGCCGCACCGACAGCCCCGGCTCCCCTCGCCCAAGGCCTGGCGCGCGGGACCCCGATGCGACCTCGCTCCCACTCCGGCTCCGAGGCCTCCGCCGCCCTCCCGGACCCGCCGCGCCCCCTCCCGGCCGCCCGCGCTCCGCCCGCTCGCCCGCCCGCCCGCCCGCCGCGTCCGCGCTCCTCCCGCGCGCTCCGGGACCGAGGCCCGCGGACCGACCCAGGCCACCCTCTGCGGCGCGCTCCGTGTGGCCCGCGGGACGCGGAGGCTGGGGAGGCTCCGAGCCGCTGCTCGTCGGGTTTAGTACAGACTTTCTGGTTGGCTTAGTTGGTTTGCATTTACAGAGAAAGTGGAAGCTCCAAAGGGAAAGAGAGCCCCTTTTTCATTTGGGGTCAAGTGCAAAAGTGCCCCCCCCCCGGAACTCCTACAAAGCAGGACTCCTGTGTTTTCCCTCAGCCCTGTCTCTGGGTAACAGGAATGTCACTGTGGGTGATTACTCCGAGGAATACCCCGCTCATTGGTAAACAGTGTACTGGGTCCTTAGTCTGCTCACAAACCTATTTTTACAAGTGTCCGATTTCTGAACTGAAAGCCTTAGAAGCTAAAAAACATTTTCACCTCCTTCCCCACCTCAGCGTATGAACTTGAAAAATTACTAAGGGCGTTTTTTCCTAAAACCTGGGACAAACAGTTCCGGCAGAAAACGGAGGTTTTTCTCTAATAAACGTAGTACTCCAAACATCAGTCTCCCAGGGGAGAGTGAAGGAAGATGGGGGAGGCCTGCTGTACTGATTATGAGCCAGCAAAGTTCTTATGAATAGAAACGTTAGTAATCTTGAGTCATCTGGCGGTGTAAGTAACAGGAGCTTGTGCGGGTGTGACAATGCTGTTTAGTTTAAAGGAAGTTTTGGGGAGTTTGTGTTTTGTCAGATTTTTATCTTGAAACAAAAGCTAGCCCCCTGCCTTCCTTAAATTGTGAGGTAGAACAGTGATTTGTTCCGCCCTGTGCTGAGCACATTACATGATTTTGGTAGATTGCCACTGATATAAGGCAGCTAGTCGAGCCAAGACCCCAGCAGAGGAGAGAGCCAGGAATTCATGAGGTAAGTCAAGATAACTTTAACAGCAGGGATGTAGGATCCTGACAGCCATATCTCGATAATTACAGAAAGCACCAAGTGTGGCCTCATACAGGAAAGAGTTTTGACATTTACCACTTCCTCAAATTGGTTAGAAAGTCAGCAGTTACAACTGAACAGGGAAAGACAGGGACAGGGATACACAGACACCTGGGAGAAATGGAGAGAGGGAGGGAGGGAGGGAGGGAGGGAGGGAGGGAGGGAGGGAGGGAGGGAGGGAGGGAGGGAGGGAGGGGAGGGAGAGGAGGGAGAGGAGGGAGAGAGAAGAGGGAGGGAGAGAGGGAGAAGAGGGAGGGAGAAGAGGGAGGGGGAGACAGAGAGAGTTCCAAAACTGAGAGGTTCTTCAGTTAACAAAGACGAAATAGTCACTGATAAGAGTGCTGTTGTTCACTGGTTTGGATGCTGTTCACAGGCCCAGGGTCATGACTCAGTGTCCTCAAATGCTCTGTGTGTGTGTGTGTGTGTGTGTGTGTGTGTGTGTGTGTGTGTGTGTGTGTGTGTGCATGTACCTGCACATGCATGTGTGTTATATCTGTTTCACTCCCTAATTATGATTTTTTTAAAGAGCCAATTTCTACTTAAATTAACATCTGTGTATACAAAGCTATTGTATGTGACCATTTTTTTTTTAAATAGCATAAACTTGCATGGGTATGTCTAGGGTTAGCAGAGAAATGCATATTTAATATTAAAACACCAAAACATGCAAAAATATATACATTTCTGTATGATGCAAAATTTCTGGAAACAAAAAAGGAAAAAAAGGAATATGTCCTAGATGGAAGAAAACTTTGCCTTTGCAAATTATAGTTGAAAGTGGAATCTGAGTATTTTACCCCTCCCCAATGCATTAATTTTACATAACAAAAATACTAACTTTCTACAAACTTTCAGCCATTTCAACTGTAAAACTTTTCAAAAGTCTGAACAGTATATCTGGCATTTAAACCTGTGTCCCATGACAGGCCAGATAAAGCTTGACAATTCCAAATAACCATCTTTCTGCCCTGTTTGTCTGTGCCCTTTCTTGGGTATGGGTTACACTGGCAAATTTGGCAAGAAAACTACAAACTGACAGAGGAAATTATCTTCGTGCTTTTGTGATGTGTATGTTTCTGTTTAAAGATTCAACGTGTGTGTGTGTGTGTGTGTGTCTGTGTGTCTGTGTTTGTGTAACCATGTGTGTGTGTCTGTGTGTATGCATGTGTGTATCTGTGTCTGTGTGTGTGTGCACGAATGCACCACAGTGCACATATGTCATCCAAGAATTGAACTCAGGTTGTCAGGCACGCCTGCAAGTGCCTTTATGCACTGAGTTATTTCACTGGCTGGTAGGATTCAACTCTATGAAATGTTTCACATTTCCTTTATCCTGTCTTTTAAACTCCACAAGGCCTGAGACCCTACCCTTGGAAAAGCACAGTACATGTTTTATAGATGATTAATTGCTTATCAGAGAGTATAGAATGGATTGTTGTCACTGTGAAATTATCTTGTTTGTTTAGAGACACAAAGGCACAAAGATAATTATCCAGCGTCCATGTGGCATATGTATTTTCAGTGGGAAGATGGATCTGTGCCAGTTGTCTTTCTCCACTAATGTATGGTTCACAAGGCTATAGTTTGGGGTGACCTAAATTTAAAAATGCAACATCTGAGTACAAAGAGGTACATAGAGGCCTACCATCAAATGTTGACGCATACCAAATTCACTATGTGGTAGGCCTGGAGAAGTAACTGTGAACCCAGGATTCATGAGTTCCATCTCTACTCCATCCATAAGTGATATGTAGCCTTAGATGAGTGCCTGCTTCCTTATCTGTAAAAGTTAGAGTGAGAATGAAGGAACCTCTGGGGTCATTATCTGCAAGAATCTGACCCTAAATTTATAGGAAAAATTACCCCCACGCTCAGCTTACATACTAAGGGTGATAAACCTTTGATATATGAAGGTTGATATATAAAGCATAGATTACTTTATAGGTAAATAAGGCAAAGATCCATTGACAAAAATTACATGTGATTTAATGCCCATCTTTTCTAGTCACATTCAACATAACTGCAATTATAAATATTGTGGCTCTTATTACAGATCCTTCCTGTATAAGAAAAAACTGAGCTACTATGCTGCACGTTGATGTGAAAGGAAGAAATCCTAATCCAAATTAGCTGCAAATGCAGGATTTGATTAGGATCACAGAACAGCCAAGCAGACTCACTGACCCATAACAATATGCAAAGATAGGATCAGAAAAAAGAAACCCATGAAACAAGGAAGCCAAGAATGACAGAGATAGAAAAGTAGACATATTCATTAATGTAAAATTTCATAAGCTTGATGTCTAATCAGCATAATTACTAAAGTGGTAGAAATCTGTGGAATTAAATATCCTCCAAGAACTCTAAAATGGTGGGCTATTTCATTATTCTTATGATCAAACGTCATTCATTTCTAAACACATTCAGGAAATGAAGGAGCACACAGTTTATGTAGTTTGTATAATTTTTCTATGAGTCATCAATGAAATTGTTACATGTAATTCAAAACACTTAACTGTTACTGCTATCTCTTATATTCCCAGTGATGTATAAAATTGGTTCATATGAGTTCCATTCCCTCCTTCCCTCCCTCCTCAACCTACCCACCCACTCTCCCTCTCTTCCTTCCTCCTTTCCTTTTCTTTTTTTCTTTGAGCCCACAGAGAGGAGGAGCATGGTTGCAGAAGCTAGTGTAGTTGTACTCCTATAAAATGAGACTTCTCTCATCTTTCCTCCTCATTCTGCCATTCATCAATTGCCCATTCCTTATTGAGATTCTTTTCATGTTTTCCGAAACTTCTCTTCGTGGACACAAACCTCCAAATTTACCCAGAAATAAGAACTACATTTACATAATTATTTTACAGGCAGTCCTGAGTGTTTTCATTCTAGAGCATAAGAATCCCAGTGACCGAAGCAAAATGATCTACTTGCAAACAGCTGACAGAAGAACAAAGAAGGTGTAAAAGCATCTAAGTGACATTACATAAAAATTAGCTCAGAATATGTCCGAAAGTAATAAACTACACAAGTCAAAGCATGCATTAAAGACCAGCAATATTCTCCTATCCTATTAAAGTGTACTTAAAGATTATAATTTGTCATATGAGTCCCTATTTTCATTGTTAAATTATCTTACATAAATTTATATGAGACAATATCTATCACTATTTCTGACAAAGATACGATTTATTTAGTCCTATCTTTTGGTGTTACTTATATGTATGGTACAGATGCACCATTAGCTAAGAGTCCTCATTTATGACTGTCACCAGCTCCAGTGTTTTATGTTGCATCAAGCTTCAGAAGCCAGTCCTGTAACTGAAGTCTAGACATGGATGTGAAAGTGGTCAGAAGCTGCTGCCTCAGAGAACTAAACCTGTAAGGCTTTTTGATCAGTTGAGACAAGTCCTCTCAGGAGCAATTAAATTAAGAAATGGAGCTCTCCTATGAAAAGCATCCTGTCTTTCCTTCCAGGATGCATGCCATATAGCTATTGCAATCAAGTACCTACAAGCCAGAAGAGGTCATCTACAAAAAATAATCAGTGATGGTGTTATCACAGGACACATCCCCTCACTGCAGGTACTTACTATTTATAAATTTTAAAATGTAACTGAAGAAATGCATGCTTTGACAATCAGCAATGACTTGAATTGGTAGACTCATTTTATTGTAATCTTAATCTTTATCCTATTCAAAGAAGTAGTATCCCTATGCAACAGTAGAAATGGACCTAAAGACGGCATGAGAAAGTGTCTGACTTTGTCTTCTGTTGCTGTGAGGACACACCATGACTATGTTATCTCTAAAATGGAAAGTATTTCATTGGGATGGTTTACAAATTCAGAGGTTTAGTCCATTATCATCGTGGCAGAACATGGTGGTGTGAAGGCAGATACAGTGCTGAAGAAGGAGCTGAGACTTCTACATCTTAATCCACAAGCAACAGGAAGTGAACTGTGTCACTGAGTGTATCTTACATATAGGAGATCTCCAAGCCCACCCCCACAGTAACACACTTCCTCCAACAAAGCCACACCTCCTAATAGTGCCACTCCCTATGGAGGCCATTTTCTTTCAAACCATCACAGTGCCCAAGATCATCACATACACTCCAGTGTGTCACTGAGACACTTTCAGCTTCCAAAAAACCCTGAATAAGCCACCTCTGTAGCATGATGTATGTCATTCCCATATCCAAAAAGTAGTTGTACATAGTATATAGGATTATAGAAGAATTCAAGGAACAAGTCAAGCTTAACAGGTTTAAGGAGTGGGCCAAAATTCCTAAGTTATAACACTATATGTTGCACTTCCCACATATGAGAAATGAATGTGATATTGAAAGACATTTTCCTGACTTTGAAAAGAGGCTCCTTTCTACTCAAATTCATGCTTATAAATGAACTAAATATTTTAAGTTATCACTTAAGTCATTGCTATCTGGTAGGCACCCAAAGGCTCTGCCTCTCATCTCACTAGCACTTCTCTGAGGTGTCTTTTATTATTCAGTTTGGCAACTAAGAAACTTAAGAATGTTCCAAACAATGTAAGTGATGACTGAGAATCCCCTGTTTCTTTCTCCTGTCCCATGGTTCCACAGTGTATCCCATGGCAGATGCCAACTATATCAGTCAGACTTCCTTGAGATATTTGGTTGACTCCCTCCTGGAAGACATTCATGGACCTTCAGACTCTGAGTTCAGTATCCTAATAAGAAAGAGGCCAAAAAAAAAAAAAAAAAGCTAACCATTGAAATTCAACTAGAAACCAGTAGAGATTATGCAGGGGGAAGAAAACAAAAACTGTTATTACTTTCTTCAATGATTTTAAGCTACTGAAATGGTATAAGATACTATACCCACTAAACAAGACATGGATACTAAAACTTTTGAAGTTTTATTATAAATTACTATGAAAGGTAAAAGTAATTAAACACTTGTAACCTTAGCAGTTTAAGAAAATTCATATGAAAATTAAAAATATAAGGAATGAAAACAACCTCCCATAAATCAAAGCAAGATTAAAGCATTTAAAAAGCAAGAGAATAAAACACAAGAGAGGTGCAGTCTAGTACAGGAAGTTTGGTGTCTGAATAATGGGAGTTCCAAAAAGAAAACAAATGGAAAAAAAGAGGAAATTATCAAAGAAACAATTCAAGAAAATTTCCTGGAACGACAGAACATAACATTGCAAAGTGAAAGGGCCTATTGAGTTCTAAGACAATGCAAGAAAATAATCCTACACTGAGACACATCGTTATGAAACCACAGAACCACATAGACAAAGTATATTGTAAAAGCTTTCAAAAAAATAAACACAAGATTCTAAGTAGAACTGGGTGAAGAATGACTTTAGACTTCTCAACAGCAATACAGATGACAGAAAGGAATACAAGGGAATCATTGTTGATCTAGATGTCCATGTAGACAAAGTATTCACCTAGTGAAAGAATAATAAAGCTGTTTTCACACACTAAAGGTTAACAAAGAAACCACACAAGTCCGTTTCTGAAACAGCTTTTAGCAGATTTGTTCAAAGGAGAGAAAATAGGATCCAAGAAAACAGGGTTCTGATGTACAAGGAAGGCAGAGAGAGAAACAAAAGAACCCAGGACTACAGCACTGAAGCACACTGGACAGAGACTGCAGCAGAGTAGATGACATTAGGAGAAAGCTCACCACTCCACAAAAACAAACACACAAATAAATAAATAAAATGGCAGTGATGAGTGACCAATGTTTAAAACACATCTGGGAAGACTTACAAAGCTGGAGGTGAGGACAGTCTAGGGACATACATATTAGTAAGTATCAGAAAATTCTTTTGATCCATTCACCCAGAGGTGGGTGTAATTGCCCACTTAGGACTTTACTTAGAAAAGTCAGTGGATTCAGCAGTGAATACGGATAGAGTATATTTAGTTCCCATACATGTTCCCAGTAGTAAATGCAGGCAAGCTCTGGGCTGAGGAGTCTGTTTTACTATAGTCAAAAGATCAACATGGCAGGGAATTCTCCCATCATGGCTTAGAATCCAAGTTTAAATTCACACTGATTCTAGGAGACAAGGCCTTCATAGCTCTGTTACCTTAGTTGACCAAATACATGGGGATGGGAAGCAACATGGAGTGAAAGCTCTCCATATCCAAGCAAAGTGGGAGCCAGCCTCTTCCTCATAAGAAACAAATTAGAAGGAATCATGTAGATAATTGGAAATTATTGTCTCCAGAGAGCTGAGAAATAAGAATTGGTGGGCAGTGGTTTGAGAGGCATATGTTGGATAATTGCTGTTTTGTGTATTTGTGGTGTGTTTACTTCCCCCACAATTACTATAGTTCTAAAGGTACAGGGAAGCCACATGTTACCTTGGAAGCCCAAGTACTTATAGCACCTGATGGAAAGATATGATTTGTATTTTCCTAAAATTACTCCAGGACATTACAAAGAATTAAGGGAAGGAGGAAATGGCACTAAAGTGTGTATAAGGAAGTCATTCACAACGTGACAATTGGCTTGAACTCAGGTGTGGTAGTAGGGTTACATAAAAATTTGTGATTATTTGGAATCTGGGATGGAAGAAAGGGGACTCAGGGTTGATATTGCATCTGAATTGGACAATGGACATGTAGACAAGGAGTATTGAAGGGGTATAGTCTGGAGGAAATGATTTTAGAATTGGGTGTCTAAGGCCATCAAAAATGTGAATCTGAAGCTCCAGAGACACAGCAAGACTAAAGAAGTGGATTTTCAATTAGCATAAGAAATGGTAAACATAGTCTTCCTAACAAAACTCTCCATAGGAGGCATGAGAAACCACTTTCCCAGTGGTTGGTCTGGGAAGTGAGTGAAATACTCCCAAAACAATATAGGCTATTGCTGTTGCCCTTGGTTCCCACCTAGAGATTGAGAAAATAAGTCCCCATGGCTAAAAACACCATGCACTTTGGACACAAGGCCCAGAGAACCTGAGCTGGACTGGACTTGAAAGTCCAGCTTGAGGACTAGCTTTCATAGTACTTGAAGATGATCTGCAAGCCTCAAAGGGAAGAAAATATGCAACAATCCTACACAGCTACAATACCTATAAACTACTATGATGATTAGCATGGCACCATACCCCTAAAGGATGGTAGTCATATCTTGGCAGTAACCAGCAGCTCTCAAAAGGGATTTATACCTGGTACTGTAAACCTAGCCAACCACTTCTGTCTAGTTAAGTCATGGATGGTACAAGAGACCCTACTATCACCACTTTACTAAATCAATGTAATGTCTAATGCATTCTAAATATTTATCTGTGTAGCCACTGATATGAATCTCTCAATGGCTCTTTGCAACATATATAAAGAAAACAAAACACACACACACACACACACACACACACACACCTGGTCAAAATGTAGAAAACAAGTGTCTGAGTGGCACTTAGTTCCCATAGATAAATCTACAATGCAACTCCCATAACTAAGACTCATAGAACATTGAGAAAGAGGAGGCCAAAAGATTGTAAGAACCCGAGAACCAGGAAATCTGATGGAGAGAAAAATCTGAATGACTCCCAGGTTTGTGACTTGAGAAGATGGAATCCAGGAAGTCCCTTGACCCTGAGGGGAGAATGAACTTGACACAGCAGCAAGCCTGGGGCAGAGGCAGAAAGAGAGCAAATTTGAGAGGCAATGAAATTATCCAGGGCCATACCACCTTCATTCTCTAAGCCTTGAGTTATTATTCCAGCCATGGTGGGAGATATTTGAAAGCTTGTGTGCAGAGTGCTAATAAACCATGACTCACACTCTACCAGCTGTGGTAGAGTCCAGACTCTGCATCCTGTGACCTTCGCCCCTTTGTGCTGTCATGTGGCTTCTAAGCATTTGAAATGTGAGTGGTCCAACTGAAAAGAGCATTTGTGTACAAGGCATGCTAGGTTTCAAAAACAGTACAGCAAAGGGAATGTAAGCATTTGCTTATGCTCACTATGTGTTTGAAATGAAAACATTTTCCCCATGTTACTTTAAGTATGGTATGCTTTCTCTCTCTCTCTCTCTCTCTCTCTCTCTCTCTCTCTCTCTCTCTCTCTCTCTCTCTGTGTGTGTGTGTGTGTGTGTGTGTGTAAAATGTAGCTACCAGCAAATCTGAAATTAAATATATGGCTTTAGTTCTATTTCTACTGCCCAGTATTGGTCTGAACAACTTCCCCTTGGGTTGACAAGTTGCTCTCAACCTCAGAAAGCTATGACAACCAGAGTACCATGTTTAGAGCTGTTGAAAAGTTTTACAAGAATATGTTGTGTAATACCTTACATTACTGAGATGACAATCATCCAAAAAATGTACTGGTTCCTTATAGGTCAAAGATAATGTTAAAGTCTGGGTTGTGGTTTTGTGTTGTTTTTCCTACAGGGGTGATGAGGTTTCTGAAATCATCCACCCACTCTGGTTCCTCCTTGCTCTTCCTTGTGTCCCTAGCAACACATTTTTTTTAAAGTATGGCCCACATCAAGAATATAGTTCTCAGAGAAGTTTCTCTGCATAGTGACTAGCAATTAAGGCAGATGCTCACAAGGAGCCAAATGCAGAAAGAGTCTATAGAGTGCCTAAGTACTCTTGTGTAAATTTATAGCACATGTGCACCAAGACTCAGGGACTATTTCAGAAGCTGGGGTTGGAAGGGTGCATAAGAGTCAGAGGTCACAGAGGACCCGAGCTTACAAGTATATTCTGGACATGACAGGATCACTACTGTCATGAACTCACAATAGCTGTGCTTGCGTGCACATGACCTGCACAAGGTACATCAGTCAGCATTCTAGCAGGGAGAAGGGAGATGTTCATAAGTGCCAGCCCCTAGCTGAGGGGCTACATAAAGTTGATGACTTTTGGAGATGGGATAATCTGTTTTCTTTAAAGGTGCAGCCACTAGTAGGTTAACCATACTTCTGGGCATGTCCCCACAACCCAGGAGAATAGGGCGGCAGCACAAATTGAATTCTGTGGGTTATTTAAAAAAAAAAATGGACACATGGTTGGGTGAAATGGGAGAGTTGAGGGTGGGTCTAGAGTCAGGGGAGAATGTGATGAAATAGTGTATGAATATATGAAAGTCTGAAAAATTAATAAAAGTGTGTTTTTAAAAGAATAATAATCTCTAGCCTTGGAAACGTTTTTTTTAAATCTTTGAAAAGCTCTCTGTATAAATTTGAATCTCAGATATTTAACATAATATTGTAATTATCTGGTCTACTCAAGCAAGAAGATTCCAAATGCCAGTAATTATATCTGTAATCTTAATTACATAATCTTAATTGTGGTCAATTAGAGTGTTCTTATATTTTAAGAATTTGCACACATGTTCTGATTTAGAGATTTTTCTTTGTGAATTTATGCAGTCCAAAAATGCTATAACTCAGTGATGTTTTGAATTACTCATAACAGCTCTGTAAAAATAAAATTATAAGAGATATTGGGAATGATCTTTGATAGCAATGAGGAAATAGAAGCATCATGTAGGGACTCATTAGAACTCATTGCCTTCTGTCCTACCTTCATTCTGTTACTGTGATAAAACATTCTGACCTAAAGCAATTCAGTGGAATAAAGTGATAATTTCAACTTGCAACTCACAGGTCACAGTGTATCACAGAGGGGAGGCAAAAGAGAACCTCAATGCAGAAATCATGGAGGAGTGCTGCTTGGTAGTAGATCTACACTCTTACATGTTTAACTAGCTTTTTTATATACCCCAAGGTCGTATCCAGGAAATGGCACCATCCTATCGCCACAAAACTGTCTCTCATAGATATATCCACAGACCAACCACCTAAAGATAATTACTCAGTGACTTTAGATGTTTCTAATTGTCAGTTAATGTTTACTAGAACACTTATATTCCTGCATCAACCTTCTTTTCCTCACCTGTCCTACACGTAGCAGGCCTTCTTTCTAAATTTACATCCACCATCGTTGCATTCTAAATTGTCTCCTTCCTTCTTTCCAAGAACTGAGTTGCCTTCTTCTTCTCTTTCTATGTATCATAGCTACCCATCCTATTTAGTCTTCTTCATGAACAAAGGAACAATAGCATCAACTATATGTCTCAATTAGTATCTCTAGAAAGTATCAATATATTTGCCCCAGGCCATTACTACTGCTACTAATTCTAATGTCATAAGAATGAGTCAAAAAGGAGAGAAGGAAAAGGGGAGGAAGGGATGGTGGGATGGAAGAAAGAAAGAAAAGTAGGAAGGGAGGGAGGAAGAAAGGAGGAAGGAAGGAAGAAAGACAGGACGGGAGGGAGGGAGGGAAGAAGGAAAGAAAGAAAGAAGGAAGACAGGAAAGAAGGAGGGAAAATGGAAGAGATGTTAACATAAAAATACAACAAATTTAAAGCTCTAATTGCATTTTAAAGTTTCTTCAATACTTGAGGTTTTTGTTTTGTTATCATATGAGACTTCCACTTACCTGGCTAATGTTACCCCAAGATATTTTATATAATTTGAGGCTATTATTTCTTTCTCTGTCCTTTGTACATAGAACAGCTACTGATGTTTGTGAATTGTTGTCTTTCTCTAGCTAAACCTTCAAGTACAATACTGAATAGTATAGAGATAGTGGAATGCCTAGCCTTGGTCCCGATTTCAGTGGAATTTGCTTTGAGGCTTCCTCCACTTAAGTTGATTGTGGCTATGTGTTTGTTATACACTGCCTTTATGATACTGAGGCATGTCCCGTGTACCCCAAATATTCCCAGGACTATTATCATGAATGTGTGTTGAATTTTTGTCAAATAATTTTCTACATCTAATGACATGATCATGTTCTTTTTGCCTTTCAGTTTGTTTATATGATGGATAAAATCATCAATTTACAGATGTTTAGCCATCCCTGCATCTCTTCACTAAGTAGGGTGAATCCTACTTGATCACGGAGGATGGTCTTTTTTTTTTTTTTTTTTTTTTTTTTTTTTTCATTATGTGTTCCTGGATTCAGTTTTCAAGTATTTTCTGAAGAAATTTTGCATAAATGTTCATAATGGAAAATTAGTCTTTCTTTGTTTGGTCTTTATGTGATTTGAGTATCAATGTAACTGTGACCTCATAAAAAACTTCATCAATGTTCCTTATGTTTCTATTTTGTAGAAAATTTGAGGAGTATTTGTATTAAAGCTTCTTCAAGAGTCTAATAGAATTCTATTCTAAATTTGTCTGGCTGTGGATTTTTGTTTGTTTGTTTGTTTGTTTGGGAGACTATTAATTGCTGCTTCTATTTCACTAGGGTTTATAGGTTTGTTTAAAGTGGCTAACTAATCTTGATTTAACTTTGGTAAGTTTGCAAATTTGGTGGAATACAAGTTTTTTTTTTTAAAAAAACTTTATGATTCTCTAGATTTCCTAAATTCTGTTGTTATGTCCTTTTTTTCTTTTCATCTTTAACTTTATTTTGATATCCTTTTAGTTAACCTAGATAAACATTTGTCAATTTTATGATTTTCTCAAAGAACCAACTTTTTGTTTCATTGATTCTTTGCATCATTTCTTTTGTTTCTATTGTATTGATTTCAGTCCAAGTTTCATTATTTCCAACCATCTGCTCCTTAGGGGTATGATTTCTTCTTTTTGTTCTAGAGCTTTTAGGTATGCTGCTAAGATAGTGGTATGAGATCCCTCCATTCTTTTTTAAATACAGGCATTTAGTGGCATGAACTTACCTCTTAGAACCACTTTCATTTTGTGCTGTAAGTTTGGGTGTGTTGTGTTTTCATTTTCAGTCAATTCTAGGAAGTCTTTAATTTCTGTCTTGACTCATTTTTCACTCAGTAGTGATTTGTTCAGTTTCCATGAGTTTGTAACCTTTCTATTATGTCTCTTATGTGGTATCAAGCTTTAATATGTGGTGATCTGATAGGATGCAGGCTGTTATTTCACTTTTCTTGTATCCGCTGAAACTCAGTTTATGTTTGAGTATGAGGCTAATTTTGGAGACAGTTCATGAGGTTCTGAGAAGATGGTCTATTCCTTTGTGTTTGGTGAAAAGTTCTGTAAATACCTGTTAGGTCCATTTGGTGTATAACATCAGTAGGCTTCAACATTTCTCTTTTTAGTTTTTGTCTGCATGACCTGTATATTGGCAAGAGTTGGGTATTGAAATTTCCCATTATCAGTGTGTGAGGGTCAATTGGTGTTTAAAGTTATTGTAGTATGTATGTATGTATGTATGTATGTATGTATGTAGTATAAATTTTGGCTCCTTTGTATTTAGTGCATATATGTTAAGAATCGCAACATCCTCTGAATAGATGTGTCCTTTGATGAGTATGTAGTGTCTTTCCCTATCTCTTATAATTAGTTTTGGTTTGAAGTCTATTTTTTCAGATATTAAAATAACTATAATAGCTTGCTTCTTAGGTTCATGTGTTTGCAATATCTTTTTCTATTCTTTCAGCGTTAAGTGATGTCTAGATTTGATGTTAAGGTGTGTTTCTAAGATGTAGAAGAAGGATGATACTGTTTTCACATCCATTCTGTTAGTCTGTGTTTCTTTGTTTGTTTGGTTTTTTGTGTGGGGGAGGGATTGAGATGAATGACATTTAATGATATAAATGACTGGTGTTTGTTGATTCCTGTTACTTTTGTTTTGCTGTGCATGTGTGCCTGTGTGTATGTGTGTGTGTGGGATGGTTTTCCTTCTAAGGCCTTCTTTAGTGATGGATAGATATTGCGTAAGTTTGGTTTTATCGTGGAATGTCTTATTTTCTTCATCTATTGTGATTGAAAGTCTTGCTGGGTATTATAGTCTGGGCTGGCATCTGTGCTTTCTTAGAGTCTGTAGAACATCTATTCAGGCCCTTCTGGCTTTTAAAGTCTCCATGAGAAGTCAGATGTTATTCTATCTAGTAGGTCTGCTTTAATATGTCACTTGGTCTTTTTTTCCTTGTAGCTTTAATATTCTTTTTTGTTTGTTTGCTCTGTACATTTAGTGTTGTAATTGCTATATCCTGAGAGAAATTTCTTTTCTTGCCCAGTCTATTTGGTGCTCTGTATACTTCTTATACTTTGATAGGCATCATCTTTTTTAGGTTATGGACATTCTCTTCTATGATTTTGTTGATTAGGTTAAGGACATTCTCTTCTATGATTTGAAAATACTTTTCTGTGACTTTGACCTATTTCTTCCCCTTCTGTTGCTATTATTCTTAGATTTAGTATTTTAGTAGTGTCCTAAATTCCCTGGGTGCTACCTGCTAGGTTTTTTTTTTTTTTTTAGATTTAACATTTTCTTAGACTGAGGTATCCATTTCTTCTATGGTGTCTTCAAAGTCTGAGATTCTCTCTTCCATCTCTTGTGTTTTGTTAGTGAGTCTTGCCTCTGAGCTTCTTGCTCAACTTCCTAACTTTCTCAGTTCTAAATTTCCCTCAGTTTTGGTTTCCTTTATTGATTCCATTTCCAGATTTCCAGATCTTGAACTGTTTTATTCATTTCTTTCCTCTGTTTGTGTTGTCTTTGTCTTAGGCCCCTTGCAGTAGGGTTGCTGGACTCTAGTGGAGACATATTGTCCTACTGTTTTTATGATGGTGTAATTCCAGGTGCTGATATCTGGTCTTGTCTTTGTTGGGTGGGTGTTTTGTTCCTTGGTTTCTGTTGCCCTCTCTGGTTCTTGGGAGAGTGTGATGACTGTGTGTTGCCTGGTAGGGAATTCTGGGATCCTGATAGGTGTATTTCTAGGTCTTGGGAGCTGGTACTTAGAAATGGGAATGGGCTGGAAGAATAGGGTTTGAAGGAGCCCACAACAGGGAGGAGAACAGGATGTTGAACCAGGGTCTTCTTAGTTCTCTGGGCACTTGAGTAGAGAGTGCAGAAAGGCTATAGCATGTAGACTGTTACAGAGTTAGGGATGAGACTGTGGGATTGGAAATGGTGGGTGGGGGCATAGGGGATGGAGATATAGCTAGCCTACCTACTTTGCTGGTCCACTGGTCCACTTGCTTCTCTTCAGGCTTTTTCTGTTGGGAGTCGAGATAACAGGATGAGTAGGGAGGAAAGTTGGAGAACATCTGCTTGATCAGCTGAAAATGGGGGCAGAAAGGAGAAGGAGGCCTCAGTGGTTGGTCTGCTGTAGAGGTGGGGCTGAGAGTAAGGGTTGGGTTTGAAGGAGAGGAGGGCAAGGTGAAGGTATATAGTTAGCCCACCTACATGTCTGGCTGGAGTGACCTGTGGGTTTCCAGGGAATGGCTGGTGGAGTGGCGGTAGTTATAAAGCCATGAGGGGAGGGAACAAAGATTGGAGAAGAGTGTCTACTTTGTACTTGGAGGCAGAGAGAAAGGGGAAGTTGCAATAGGTGGTATGCTACAAAGCTAGGGATGAGACTGCGGGATTAGATATGGAGGAAAGGAGAGAGAGGTGAAGAACCACAGTGAGCCTACCTGCTTCCCTCTCATTTAAAAACTTTTAAATTGCACTAGTTCATCTATCTCAACTTATTTACTTATTTATTGTTTGTTTGTTTTGTGTGGAATAGAAGGAGTGGATACCAGGAAGTAAGTGTGGAAGGCAATAACAACTTGCAGAAATTGCTTTCCTAATCCTTCCATCATTTAGGACTGGGATGGAACTCAAGTAGTCAGCCTCAGGGGCAAACACCTCTACCCATGGAACCATCTCACTGGGCGTCCAATTACCTCTTAATTGTAATTTTCTAGAATTGGGCAACACCTACAAAATAGAGTAAATGTTCTGATGAGCTTTGTGGATGAGGTTAGGTCTAAAAAGCAGACATAGGAACCAAACAGCAGACTGATCCCTTAAAGGCACTTTCCCCTTAAAGGCCTTAGAAAAGAGAAATTTTACCAACCGAAGCTGGCATATTTAACTATTTAATCTCCTCATTCCCCCTCCCTTCTCCTCTCTTCACTCTTCCTCTATAAATTTTACTTGGCAGAATGTAAGAAAGGGAAATGAAGGGAAAGAAGTAAGAACAGTGTGTATTTTGTCAAAGTCTTTGGGTCCCTGTCTCTTACTTCCTGTATGCAAACTCTTTGCAGACTACCTGGCCTGGCTCTGTCACCTTGTGTATCTACACTGTTAGGACTTGGCTTCAGGACGTCCCTATCACCCGCCTTGATTGTTAATATTCTCCCAGATGACCTGCCTACACCTCATTTAAACATGGCTCACTTTGAGAGCAGCCATAGTGATCTTACAAAACTTCAGTTCAATTCATGTCACTCTCAAGTCTGACGATCCCAAAACTTGCCCTTGAGCTTGGAATAAAATGCTAGTGCCCAACCATTCCTCTAGAACCCACTTCCCTGTGTCCTTCACTTTGTGTACCCTCCCTTGCTCTCCTCCACCAAAGGGCCTCTGTTTTTCCCTGATATTTAGGTCTAGAGTAACTTTCCTTCCAACTTCCTAGAACATTTTAATGTCAAGTTCTATACCACTATACTCCTTCCTAGCATTTGCCCCAATTTGAGTGGCATAGTTTTTGTTTGTTTGTTTTTGCTTTGTTTTGTTTTTTGTAAATTTTAACTTAAATTGAAGAAAATTTCGCTTTTAAAAATGTGCTCTCTCGGCCTTCTTGCTCATTCTCACTTATTGAAGATGAGAAGATTGACAAGCCAGAGGTGCCTCATCACCCCTCCTCTACCTGTGTTTGGCTGTGGAGTGCACTTCTGGCTGTGTACTCTTTTCTAAAGTTTCTCAAGAAACTAGTTCAGTAGAGCCCACATCAAACACAGAGGCCACAAAAGCATCAGGAAGCACAGTAAGAATCCTGGCATAGGCTGGAGCTCAATGGCTGTAGTGCAGGAAAGAGAAAAAAGAGGTTCTTCATGGTGGCCCCCATGGATACATAGCAGTGTGTCCCTTCCCTAGCAGGAAGAAAGACCTAGGGTCTGACTCTTTTCAGCATGATTAGATACTGTACTCTGCAACCCATACACACACACACACACACACACACACACACACACACACACACACGTGTATATATGTATGTGTGTGTATTTCAATATGTGAGAAACTAAATGTGGAAATAGTCCAGTAACTGTAGATAATTGTAAAAATAATTACCATTTTTATGTAACTAAAAGACTTTCTATAAATAAAAGAAGTCCAACTCAAACTGGCAGACAATATTACAGGAGGCCATTGTCTTGGACATAGACCTTCCATGAGGTCCAATTACAATGGAATCCTTCACTCTGCAGTTCCCTACCAGAAAACAAGTTCATCTGACCTGAGATATCGGGATTAGAGCTATCCAGCTGCTTACATCTGGTGATGTCAACCCATTAGCCTTAAGCATTTCCCCTACACAAAAATAACCTAAAGTAACCTGGCCTAGCCTGTCAGCTCCGTTTCCTATTGTTCTGTATTTGGGTACTTCCTTTAGCAGGAAAATGATCCTGAGCTTAGTAAAGATACTAAACCGATCAATCTGGTTTTAAATTTTTATTTATCTATTTATTATGTTGGTCTCTAGAACCTCCCCATGTCTTATCTTTCTATAAAACCAAACCCATCTCCCCCTCTCACTGGAACACTTGCTCTGTTTTTCAGAATGGAGTATGATTTGATTCCAGAATTAAAAGTAAAGGCCATCGTGACTCCTAAGCTAAATTATTTTATTTGTGTGCTTGGAAAGTTCACATCAGTTCACTTGAAGGGTTTATCTGGACCAGATATGAATTCATCTTGGACCAGTGACCCTGTGTACAGCTGAGTTTCTTTTTCTCTGTATTTGGGCTGTGCCAAGAGCTGTGAGAACTTAGAATGAAGAGAGAAATTGCGGTTCATACAAGTAGCCTTACATATGTTGTTGGACACTTCTCCATAGTTACAAGATGGCTATAGAAGCTATGTCATCCTGATATGTTCATCAACCTGTAGAAACTGGCAATACATACATACATACATACATACATACATACATATTTCTTACACATCTTATTTCTAACCAAAAGCAACAGCAAGCACTATTTCTTATACTAAATCGCATGCTTACTTGAGCCAACCAATTCCTGCAGCAAACAGTACAGGATTTGTGTAGGTGTTCAATCAGCTAGAGCCCAGCCCCACAGCCATGCACCAAGCATGATCTGGGAGCAAGCTTGATCCTGCCAGAGCAGGGAAACATCAGCACCCATATTGCTATCTTAGTTACAAAGCCTGATGGAGCCCTGTGAGAGATTTGATTTCAGAAAATGTGTGCTAAAGAGGACGAGGAAGGGAGACCATTTGGTTGGACAACATACAACAGGGAAGGGGCAGTAAATGAAGTGTGAGCAAGAACGAGTGGACTGGTATGACTTTGGATAAGCTGTGGTTTAGGCCACAGCCCCTTCTTTCCTGTTCTTTCGGCACAGCCACCATTTTTATAGCTTGGTAACAGAAAGGCAGCCTTCACATTTGCCCCAGATCTATGAGATGCATGGTCTAGGCTGAATAAGCTCTGAAGGAACGATTCTCAACATGTAGGTCATGACCCTGTTGAGAGCCCAAAGATCCTTTCACAGAGGTCACCTAAGAGCATCAGAAAATACAGATGTTTGCATTAGGATTCATAACAGTAGCAAAATTACAGTTATGAAGTAGCAATGAAAATAACTTTGTTGTTGAGAGTCCTCACATGAGGAACTGTATTACAGGGCTATAGCATTAGGAAGGTTGAGGATTGGGAATGGAAAGTAAACTCACAAACTGGGTAGATTCAAATTCTCTCCCTCCCTCCCTATTCCTCTCCCTCTCTCCCTCTCTTTCTCTGCCTCCCTCTCCCCCCCCCTTCACAAAAATGAAGACACTTAGTTAAGTTCTGAGTGGAGAGGTCACTAAAAACACTCCTAATAGGCTCTTAGGCTTGTCTTACATGTGAAGTACCCTACTGCTTCTCCAAATCACAACAACATTTGGCATAAATGAAGAATTCAAGGAACTGAGTTCTACTGTCACATATTAAGACAAAACAAAAGGCTGGGCATGGTGGCACAGACTTTTAATCCCAGCACTTGGGAGGCAGAGGCAGGCGGATCACTGAGTTTGAGTTCTGATCTGGCCAGGGCTACACAGTGAGCTCCTGAATCAAGAATGCCAAACCACAAATCTTCATCATTCTAATTGATTTGTTTAGTTGACAGGTTTCAAAGCACCCATAACTTCCAAATGATGGAATGAATCCTTCCCTGGTGTGTTTGGCTAGAATGCAAGAGCAGGCAAGGCTATACCCACTCCCATAAGAAATGAACTCCATTACCATGGAAGGCCATTTAAGTTAGCCTCTCCGCTGTTGCTTAGATTGTTAGTTGGGGTCATCCTTGTAGGTCTCTGGGGATTTCCCTAGTGCCAGATTTCTTCTTAAATCTATAATGGCTCCCTCTACTATGGATTGACGACTACCTTATATGCGGTCCTAGAGCCTTCATCTGGTATCTGATGGAAACAGAAGCAGACACCTACAGATGAACACTGAGCTGAACTCCTGGAATCCAGTTGAAGACAGGGAAGAGTGTTGAGCAAAGGGGTCAAGACCAGGCTAGAGAAACCCACAGAAACAGTTGACCTGAATGCAGAGTCCAGTCTGATAGTGGGAAACCAGCACAGGACCCACCCAGACCCCCTGAATATGGGTGTTAGTTAGGAGGCCTGGGCAGTCTATGGGGCCTCTGGTAGTGGATCAGTATTTATCCCTAGTATAAGAATGGACTTTGGGAGCCCATTCCACATAGAGGGATACTTTCTCAGTATAGACAGTCAGCCTAGACATATGGGGGAGGGCCTAGGCCCAGCTCCAAATGATATGACAGACTTTGAAGATTCTCCATGGAAGGCATCACCCTCGCTGGGGAGCAGAAATGGGATGGGCTGGGGTTTGGTGGGGGTGATAGGAGAGGATGGAAGAGTAAGGGAACTGGAATTGACATGTAAAACAACCTTGTTTCAATTTTAAATAAAAAAAAAAAAAAAGGAAAAGCAATTACAGTAGGAAGTAGAATGAGAATATGATATCAAGGAAGAAAGTGAACCCAAAATTCCCTCAAATAAAGCAGCAGTTAATACTTTTGTTCCTTTTTATTTATTTATGTATTTATTTTTAATAGAGCCTCACAATGCAACTTCAGCTGGCCTGAAATTCACATTGTAGAGCAAGATGACCTTGAATTCACTCAGATCTGCTTGCCTGTGCCTCTCCCAGTGCTGGCATCAAAGGTGACCACCACCAGCTCTGACACTTGACTCATATACTTAAAATATATGATACAGCATGATATATAGCTGATAGTGTATGTTTCAGGTGCTCTTACACAACCAATAAAAAGAATTATAGAAAGTGATATATATATATATCAATTTGTTTTGCTGTAGTAATCATTTCACTATATCATAATATCATACATATCTATGATATCCTTTATACCACAACTACATATAATAAAAATAAAATGATGGGACAACTAAACTGTTATACTTAGTTTATACTGTATAAATATCAACTAATGATCTGATAATCTAAAATATTACTTATAAGTATTAGAATTTAAATATTTTTATAAATACACACACATGTTTAGCTATTTTTTACCATCTGATAAAATATTAGGGTGTCAATATTAAAACACAAAGGGGAATTATTGCTCTTTAAAATACCTTAGAAGCATGTACATAAACACATTTGGAGACAATACAAAGAAGCAACCGTGTTAGAAAAGCAGGCAAGAAAGGAGGGAGAAGGTCCACTGGTTGTGGGATTCAGTATGATGACAAAGGGCCTGTCTACTCACATTTGATTTTGTATCCTTTAGCAAGGAGACTAAGAATGATTGAATGGATGTTGATAAAGGGAAAGAGTAGCTCAAGATAGAAAAAGAAATTGTAGCAGCCATTTCCCTTGGGAGCCAGAGAGCGCAGTGAGAATAGCAAGGACTCAGTCAGTCACGACTGACTCTGGACTGAGTCAGTATCAATGGCCTAGAGACAAGATGCTCAACTTGCCTCATCTGTATCTTGGACATAATGTGATTTACCACACCATTAAATTTAACCCTGGAAATTAAATGCTTTGCATAGAGCCAGGTTCAGCAAAACATAAAGAGTTAGCTACTATAATTAGTGCTTTTCTTCTTCCCCTCTAACATGGAATAAGAGCCTCTACATCCCAGGATGCTGTGGATACAAAATTGGAAAACAAAACAAAACAAAACAGTATTCATGAGACAAAGATGCTCTCCAGTCAGTATTAGTTCTTTCTCAAATTTCTGTCATATTGATTTTGGATAATGCTGTGAAAAAGAACCCTATCCAAATACATGCTTATAGAATATTACTGTTATTGGCCCTGGGATCCATTAGCTAAAAATAAACAGGAAAGATTTTTTTTGTTGTTGTTCTTGTTGGAAAAAAGGAAAAGAGACCAAGGTCTTGTGTCATAAATGACTTTGCCTTTGTAGATAAAACCTTTGGGCTTTCCTATCAGTTCTCATTAATGACAAAATTATTTTTATGAAATTATGGAATGTAAATATATGTTATGCTATAACATCACATCAGTACTCTCATGGAGAGGATAGTCTTACAAGGAAATAATGCTTACCTTGTGTTTCCTTCTCTCACGTGAGTGAAAAGATAAAGCACTTACTAGTCTTGGGAAAGTAATGCTGTTGATGGTAAGAAGTATGCCCTCATTGCAGCTTTGTATTTAAAGCAAAACATGGTGTAAGATTAGCCACAAAGCAAAACATGGTATACGATGAGCCAAGATGCTCAGTGGGAAGCAAGGGAGCCAAGCTTCACTGAACAGGTAATAAAATGCCCTAAAATCAGACATTCCACTGACTTACTATGTGGGTTAATTTCGTTTTTAGCAGTAGGCTTCCAAGTCGCTGTACCTGCTAGAGACAGGAATGCAGTGACCTTCAATAATCAATGATAGCATAAGGCCTTATCTCGGCCATGATCCCAGCAAGAAATAAAAGACACCCCTAGGGGTAACAAATTGTTAACACTATGTAATGAGTGTGTAGGCATCTGTTATGCTATTCTGTTCTTTCTTCTGTGTTTGAACAGTCTGTAATAAAATATGAACAGAGAAGAGTGAAGAAAGACTAAGAAATACACATGAAGAAGTCAAAAAGAAATAACAAGGAAAGATGAGGGCTTCCTCCCTTCTCTACTAACATATGCTCTCTCACCCACTCCACGGCTGGTAACAGGAGTAAGGCACAGAGGGAGGGCACAACTCTAGAGCACAGGGCACTTTTTTGCTGGAGGAATATAACCAACACCAACCAAAGCTCAACACCTATCTTGGAGCCCAGAGCAAGGTGAAAAAAAATGTATGGAAAAGTGCTGGCTAGACTCTCTGAAACAAAAAGCATTCGTTTTCCTTCTATAATTTATTCTCTCTCTCTCTCTCTCTCTCTCTCTCTCTCTCTCTCTCTCTCTCTCTCTCCACCCACCCACCCACCCACCCACACACACACACACACACACACACACACACACACACACACACACATACACACACCTACCTTTATTTTGGGAGGGTTTTTGTTGTTCTTTTGTTTGCTTTGAGACAAGGTCTCATTACATAGCTCTGGTTGGCCTGGAACTCACAGAGATTCATCTTCATGCCTCTGCCTCCCAAGTGCTATAATTAAAGGAGTGCTTCACAATGCCTGCCCATCCCCTTTGCTTTTAAATATCCCTGTTTAAGAATCATTCTTCTTAAAGGAAAATCACAATTTTAAGTTATTAATAAAAACCTTACATTCAGCCATGCCAGCTTTAAATGCATTACAAGATGATTTTGCCCCTTTGCAGAGGCTCCAAAATTATCTCGTGCACATTTCACAGATTGCAGTGGATTGTGTTTTCTTCACACAGGAAGAGTAGGAACACCAGCTCAACTGTTTTATTTCACTTCTTTGCATGTGCATGTCATACCACCACTTTACCTGGGCATGCTGGGTAAGGACACGCCTGAAAGGAAAAGGGAATTGTCCTGGCCCTTGGCTTCCCTCTCCTTCTGTGCTCTCATTTTAAAGGAAGCAGCTGGTGAGTAAAGGAAGCTAAGTAGGAAAAGGTATGGTTCAATGGCTGTTAGTGTTCCTTGGAATACCACTGCTTCTTTCGTGAACTTCAAGAGATTTTGGTTGGAATGGAAAGCAAAGTTTAATGAGCTGGAGTTGTAGTAGATTCACCTTGAATTTGTTGTAAATCTTTTTTTTCTTTTTTTGACATTGTGGAAGAATATTTTTTAATTTTTATATTACATAATTTTAAAATGCATATTAATCTTTTTTGAGAATTTCATTCATGTGTACTGTACTCACATTATTTTCCCCCTCTCCTCAAGTCCATGACTAATCATTAATTACATAAGAACACATACCTATGTATGTATATGTATATATAAAGACAAGTTGCCGAGTCTACTTAATGTTGTTCCTATGTATGTGTTTAGGAATGGCCACTTGGGGCTGGATGACATATCAGGGACCTAATCCCTAGAGAGAGAACAGTGATCATGTGTTTCTTTTCAACCATTCATCTGGAGGATGTGAGATTTCCCCCTTCCATGATGGGATGTCAACAGGTGTTGTCATTGTACAGGTCTTGTTCAGGTGACCACACTGTAAGATTTCCTAAGTACAACTCCATGCCATATATAGAAAACACCATCTTTCAGCACACTTTCTGGGCCTTTCGTCTTACAATCTTTCCATCCCTTTTCCAGGATGTGTTTTGAGCCTTGGGTATGGGGGTTGTGTTTTAGATATGGACTGACCATCTTCAATTTCTTTGAGTCTGTTTTAATTCCAATGCATTGCAATTAATCTAATAATCTGTTAGAATATTCTATGGTTATCGTAGTCTATCCAATTGGGTTGAACAGAAATGGCAGACTCATGCTTACATATCTGTTCTATTCTCCCATCTAATTTCATTTATAAACTATGCACTCAAATACAAAACTAACAATTTTATTTTTTTGTGTATGAATGCTCTGTATGTATGCCTGCATATAAGAAAAGGGCATCAGATTCCATTATAGATTATTGTGAACCACAATGTGGTTGCTGAGAATTGAATTCAGGACTTCTGGAAGAGCAACCAGTGCACTTAACCACTAAGCCATCTCTTCAACCCTCAAACAAATAATAATTTCAAGACAGTGGTAGTAGAGTGTTAAACTAAAAGCAGGAGTGTCCCAACATGAACCCATTCACAGAACAGATTGCACAGCTGTGCTGTCACTCACAATCTTCCCTCCTGGCCTCCATCTCCTGAAGATAATCCCATTAGTGCTTCCCATACTAATGGCGAGGGAATCAGGACCATCTCCATAGAGATCAGTCGGTCTCCTGGATTACCCTCTATGGGAGGGAGAAGCAGACAATGAGTGTTGGGAGGCAAACCAAAGTTGCAGCTAGGCCTGAAGTCTTCTTCCAGTAAACCCTATTTCTTAGGAATTTAATGAAATAAGAAAAGCCAGACAGGATAGAGGAACCGTTTCCAATTTTTGTAGGGCCAATACTTCAGCTAATTTGTAAATTCTCTTCCCCAAATATGTAATTAGTAAAGCAAATGACAAATATAAAGTAAGCAGGTGCAAAGCTGGCTATGAATTTAAAATGAGCAAAACAACAACATTCTCTCAGTCACTTGTGGTGGTATATTGTTATGATCTAACAAAGCTTGCCTAAAGATAAGAGGGCAAAACTAGCCACAGACATAGAGGCCAGGCAGTGGTGGCACACACCTTTAATCCCAGCAACCATAGAGGCTGGGCGGTTGAGAAGAATGAGAAGAGTCTCCTGTGGCATTCAGTATCCAGTCGCGGTGAGGGCAAGAGCGTCCTTTCAGTCTGAGGTGGAGGTAAGAGCTGATGGCTGGCTGTTTTGCTTTCTGAGCTTCAGCTTTAACCCCTGTATCTGTCTCAGGATTTTTATTATTCGTGCTATGGTCTCTTTTCTTGTGAAGAGACCCCGGTCAGTCACGTGTGGCTCCCCTCGCCATCCACGGCATTCTAGGGCTCCAGTAAAGTATGCTGCTCACACAGGCTGAGGAATGCAGGCACCCTGAAGCTTACAGCATTTTCATTCAATAATACATTTCCTATGTTGTACTGGCTGGTTATACCTCATCATGACACAAGCTAGAGTCATCAGAAAGGAAGGAGCCTCAGTTGAGGAAAAGCCTCAGTGAGACCCAGTTGTAAGGCATTTTCTCAATTAGTGATTAGCGCCAGAGGGCCCAGCCCATGGTGGGTGGGGCCGTCCTTGGGTTAGTGGTCCTGGGTTCTATAAGAAAGCAGGCTGAGCAAGCCAGGAGAAGCAAGCCAGTAAGCAGCACCCTCTAATGGCCTCTGCATCAGCTCCTGCGTCCAGGATTCTGACCTGTTTGAGTTCCAGTCCTGACTTCTGTCAATGATGAATATGTGGAACTGTAAGCCAAATAAACCCTTTCCTTCATGGCTTGTTTTTTGGTCATGGTGTTTCATTGCAGCAATAGAAACGCTAAGACACATGTGCACCATGTACAGACACAAATACACACACAAAAAAGCAAATAAATAGTTAAACTAATAGATAAATAAATACAATCTAACAGTATTTTTAAAGGTTACTAGTTAAAAGCAGAGATTCAACTCTGGACCCCAGTCAACGTATTCATTCTCTCCATGCCCAGTCTCATCTATCCAGCAGAGGCACATGTATAATCTTATGTTGCTCCATGTCATTCCATGCCGTGCTGAGTTCTTTACATTATCTGTGAGCTTACCTCATATTATGTAAGGAGTAAATAAGTTAATGCATATGAACCATTTAGTATAATTCTTGGTATGCAATTAGCATGAGAAATTATTACAAAAATTGCTGCAGACATGATTTTCATGTTGTCAATCTTTAAGCTACCCAATTAAAACTGCCATAATGGATGAAGATGCTAATAATGCATTTGTTCTTATTAGATTTAATTGTATAAAACTAATCATTTTGAATTAATGGATACTTTCATGTTTAACCTCTAGCTAGCCAAGGATCAGTATTGTAGAGTTTTATAAAGAAAGCATTCCTTTAGCTTCTCTTAACAGAAAACAGATCTGCTTTAACTTTTTTGCCACTGCAGAGAAGCTGACCATCACCAGGCAATATAAACAGAGTTGTTTTTTCTGGACCTGCCAGTACAAGAAAGGTCTGTTGATTCATATACTACAATAAGGAAATCAGAACCCATCAAGCAAACAGCCAGGAGGAAAACAAAACTTCAGATCAGATTCAAATTTGATTAAAGTTCAGTTCAGAAAAGGTTGCAGACTTGGTCATTGGTCTTGTTTGAGTCTAAAAATGAAATTGAACTGAGACTTTCTCTGCCTCCCTTCCTTGAGCAAGCACATTGCTCAATCTCCCTGACTTCAGTGTTCTGATCTGCAGAAGAAATCTGAGGGAAAAGATGCTGAGCCTACGTTCCAGAGAGTAAAGCATGTATAGCTGAAAATCCAGAGGGGGGGGGTCGTAATCTACTACCCTTTAGCAGCAGGTAGACTGATCCATCTACCAGAGAAACAGCCCCAAATCAATCTCATTCACAATTTTGAAGGGCTCTTACTGGTATCTGTAAGAGAAATCTCACACTTAATCAGCTGCAGTTCTGTAACACTAGTTATGAACAGAAAGTATCTGGCACTAGTACACACTCAATAAATGTTTGTTGAATGAATTAGGAAGTGCTATAATTTAAAACGCTTGACAAGATTCCACTTCTGGGGCTGTTAAAAGTCCAAACAATGCCCAAACAACCTTGTTACTAGGGAGACACAATTTTCATGGAGAGGGAGTTGAATAAAAACAAGAACCAGAGCCTAGTAACAAATGCTCTTCTGGTAGAACCCACAATTGCATGACTGTCCCACATGGATGCTTGGTTTAATATTCCTATATGTTAGAAAGGTGAAAAGGTGTGAAGACATCATTAAAGTCTTCCTTAAAACATACCTCTGCAAAGCAAAGCACAAAGGCCCCATGAATCTCACCAGTGCTGTGGGGAGGCAGAACCTTTGCACTGTGCTCATGCACAAAACAGTGGATCCCTGAGGGGCAGGTGAAGGTTGCATAAGCCTTAAATTTAATGCTGGAGACCTGGAAAACCAGCCAGGGAATCTGCTTGAGTCAAGACATTTGGGGAATGCTGGCTATAGTTTTTGAAGAGGTTGGGAAAGGATAAGATGTTTTTCCTTGTGTCTCTTAGCACAGGCTTCTGCCATCTGTCTCTCTTCAACCTTTGCCCCAATATTTTGCAATTATTTGCCAGCATTTTTTTCTTTTCTTAATAGCTTTGTATGCTGTGTAACTTACACAGGCAGGATGTGAAATTCATTGGCTGTAAGTATATTTGCAAGGTGAATTTTCCTTACCATCTAATTTGAACATGTTTCTAGCACCCATAGAAGGAGCCTGTGTTGATAATCACTCCCTGTTTCCCTTCTTCCCTAGGGACAAACATGTCTAACCCAGACATTTCACATCAAGAGGATCGTACAATCTGTGGTGCTTTGTGACGAGCTTCTTAATGTTATGAAATAGGATATTTGTTTAACTATGCAAAGATGTGTTGCTTTTGCTTATGCTGCATTTGCTTAACTAAGTGAAGACATGTAGCTGTTTCACCTTGCCTGATTTGTCTATTGAAAAGCTGAATGCCCAATAGCTAGGCAGAGGAGAGATAAATGGGGCTGGTAGACAGAGAGAAAAGGAGAGTCAGCCAGATGGGGGCCAGACAGACAGACACAGAGGAATCAGGAAAGCAGGAAGGACAGTACATAGATGAGGAAAATGAGCCTTGGGGAACCACATAGACTAATAGAAATGGGTTAATTTAATAAAAAAAAAAGATATCTAAGAAATAAGCTAAGGCCAAGCATTCATAAAGAATAGTAAGTCTCCATGTCTTTACTTGGGAACTGGTTGGTGGCCCAAAGAGAAAGCCTGCTACATATCACATGTAAGTTAATTAATTCTTTTAATGTCTGAATAATATCTCACTATACAGTAACACTTCACCCTTTTACAGTTCATAAGCATTTGGGTTGTTTTCACTTTGGAGTTATTGTAGATGATGTCACAGGAGATTTTGTGTGGATGTGTATAGTAACTCTGAACCTAACATTAAAGGTACAATTTACGTGCTATAAAGTTAACCATTTCAAATTGTACATTTTGCCAAATTTTGATATACCCATGAGACCATGCAACCACTATAATTATGTAACTCCGAATTTTAGCACTTTCCCTGTGCCTATGCCCAGCATTTTAGAGCTAGTCAGTACTTGACCAGGAAGGCAATGGTCCCCTGCTTCTCTGTGCTTCAAGAAAGTGATTTAAATGCTTGTCTTTTTATTCCTGTTAAAACATCATCTGTGTACTTAAAAAGGAAACATACTGACTCTTTAAAATTGATTGGCTTATCAATAAATAATCCAGATACCATAACATTTGCCCTTTTGTAGTGTTTGGTTTATGGCTTTTAGCATTTGCATGAAGTTGTGGAACCATTATCATGGTCTAATCATACACCCTGTTTACTGTGCCAGAATAAACTCTATCCATTAGCACTCACTCCAATTCCTTCTTCCAATCTCTGGCACCTACTAGTCTACTTTCTGAATTAAGCTTGACTTTTTAGGAGTAAAAGAGGGTTGGGTTTGAAAGTCAGCAGATTTCTAAAACTAATGTACAGTGTTGCAGTTCAACAGAGTTAACATAAATCTTCAAGTATGGTCTGCAAAATTTGGATTTGTAACAACAGTTTTGCATAATTATACAACAAACACAAACCAGCTACTCCCCACTACCACTGAGTAATTAATCGGTTTAATAGTTGGGTAAGGACCAGTGGATCAAGGGTTATGACAAAGACTAACTGTACATTTCAAGATATTCATTAGGAAAGTAAAAGAGGAAGGGAGAGGGGGGGGAATGGATAGAGGCGGGAGGGCAGAGGAAGGGAGGAAGGAAGAAAAGTTATATAGTGAGAAATGCACAGATTTTAAAGGAATGAAATTTGTCATTTTTGAAAAAAAAAAGAAAACTGGCATGGGCTGTCCCCTGGGTGAGATAGGGAATAGCCTGTTAGAGCAGGAAGGCTCCCCAGCCACTGGAGCTGGAGTTACAGGTAGTGTGAGTCACCTGTGATGGGTGCTTGGATCTGAATTCAGATCCTTTCCAAGAGTAGTTTGTGCTCTTAATGGTTGAGCCATCTGTCAAGCCCCTGTAGGATATGATTGCAAACTAGTGGCTTGTCTGCCCATTCTCTTAATTTTGGTGAAGCTCAGTTTCCAGGCTCCTTTCCCTTTAGTGGTTAGCGTTGTCTGTGATTTCCTTCAAATATCCTGACCACCAAAGCTACAAAGACATCATCCTATGATTGCTTTCAGGAGGAGGCTTTAACTTTTCTATCCAGGTCTGTCTATGGCCCTTCTCAAATCACTGTTGTAAACATGTGAGAGCTGTGCAGAGGACTATTGTTTTTCTCCATACAAGCACTGAATTGTTTCAGCTCTGTCTGATGAAAAGATTTTGTTCTAGTTTCGTTTCAGTGAATAATGTCAAGAAACAGGAAACTTTTGAAATATTACAAAGGGAAATTGGAGTAAAATGAGTACTTGACTCATGCTTGAGTCATTCTTGGAACTAAGACAGCAAATGACCATTAAGCCTTTTTTAAGCCAGCCATTACACATAGGAATTTCTGACAGGAAGATCCATTTTCTGAATGAACAAAACTATTTGATATGGAAAGAGTGCTCTATCTACTGTATAATTGGTTTTAACTTGCAGCATTTTTCTGTTTGACTAAACCCTTTTAAAGTCAAGAAAGATATGTTTAAAGAGACAGGGGCTGGCTGGAAACCTCTAGGAGACCTTTTGGTTATGCAGAGATCAAGCCCAATTTTCTTTCAGATTGGAACATTTTAAAGGCTACAGAGAATTAAAGGGTGAGTGATGGTGCAAACTGGGTCAGCACAAGCTCTGCCCAAGGCTCTCAGAGCTAGAACTGGATATTGTGTGTGTGAGAGAGAGAGAGAGAGAGAGAGAGACAGAGAGACAGAGAGACAGACACACACAGGGAGAGAGAGGTTTGCATTCTAGGTAGGCAGGAATTGGGAAGGAAGCATAAGCAGGGGGAAAGAACGGAGTCAAGGAATAAAGACCAAGATCAGAACACTCTTGGAAAGCTACGGCTTTGAACTCTTTTTTTGTCCATATTTCTATTTCATGGAACCCAAGACTTGAGTAAAGGTAGAGCCAGAGCATCCTTAGATAATTGAGAGAGAGACCAGACCACGCATCTGTGTGCAGTGAAGTGGAAGGGATGGAAGTGGCCACCTTTAAAATGTAGCTTTAAATAATGCACTGAAAACCTGCAAGCAAAATGCACGGCAGAGAACATCAACATGTTGAGATTAAACATTATGATCTGAGTCATGGGTTGGTCAGATTGCCTGCCAGCTTTCCTTCGTGGCTACCACTTAGGCAAGCTCTCCAGCACTGCATAGGCTAGCTCACTCAGTGGAGCCGACGGCAAGCAGTGGGGCCAGTTCTCCTGGTCTCCGGTCCTTATATGCCAGGGCCCCTCACTCACTCATATCAGCAGGGCCAGCTCTGCTGTTTTGCCCAGGGGAGGTACAGTGCCCTCTCTCAGGACGGCTTCAGGGGATAAACTGGGGTGGGGGTTGGGGTTGAGGGTGGGGAATTGGGCACAGCATCAGCTCTCCAGCAGGAGTCCTTCAGAACTGGCTCACCTGCACCCCTGACAGCAGAGTCATCTCTAGAGTGCTGTCCCTGAGGAGTGCAGGACCTGTGTGCTGCAGCCAGGGAGGGCTGGGGCTAGTTCTCCCACTTTTGTGACCCCAGGGCCAACTCTCTCAGCTGCCACAGGCGGCAGTGGGTGAGAGGGGTAGGACATCTTTCTCTCACCCATGCCACCATATGACAGATGGGGCCGGGTGGCCTTCAGAGTAGGCTAACTTCTTTCCTGACCATAGGGTCAGCTCTCATGTGCTGCCCTGGTGAGCTACACACCCATGGCGATGGGTGGGACAATGTTTCCCAAGTGTATGTGTGTGGTCATCTCTCCCCTGAGAGGCAGGGTCAGCTCTCCTGCCTCAGTATCTGTGGATGGGCCAGTGAAGGGTGGGGCTGACTCAATGCAGCCCTCAAATTTCACATGTGTGGTTCCTATGACCCACTGTGCTATAACACCAGCTATGGACCATGGTGCAATAGGACCACGGAACCAGACATGGCCTTTGGTAGAAGCTGTAGCCAAGACAACACCATGGCCCCAGTGGCAGCATAGGCCATTCAGATTAGTATGCTCTCCACAGCAGTCCTTGAACACCAATATAGTCTCAGGTGGCTGACCAGACCCACAGAGCTGTCAGTATTAATAGGCACCATGGACATGAATTTATACCCTAGCTGCCTTAGAGCCGCAGACCTAGACATGGCCCTAGGCAGTAGCCAGGGCCTGGATATCACCAAAGTCCCAGGTGGCAGCATAGGGCACCCAGATCAGCATGGCCCCCACAGAGGCATGGCATTGGACACCGAAGTGGTTTTCCAGGTGGCTGACCAGACCCTGGCCATCAGCATGGCTCTTGGTGGTAACAGGAGCCACAAACATCAACTCAGAAGCTGGCTGTGTAGGGCCACAAATAGAGACATGGCCTTTGACAGCAGCCCTGTCATGATACCATGATACCATGGCCCTGGTGAGAGCACAGGCCACTCCAAACATCATGGCCCTGGCAGAGGCACTGTCCTCAGAACCCACCTGGCCACAGATCACATGAGGACTTGGAAATAAAATGGCTTTCCAACCCATTTGTCCAGCCTCAGTTTCCACACTTACCCCCTTTGTAACTATCAGCAGCACTCCCTTCTACAAAACCTCAGATGCATTCTTTTCAGATGACAGTTGACATGGTTACAATGCCTGTGAAGATTACTGCTTAGTATAAATCGGATAGAATGTAGAATCAGCTGGGTGATGGGACCCTGGGCACACCTGAGAGGTATTTTCTTGATTATGCTAATTGAGGTGGAAAAGGCTCACATCCTATGGGTGGCAGCATTGCACCCATGTGCTTGGTCCTGGACTACGAGAAAGTAAAGAAAGATCTGTGCAGCTTTTGGACTGTAGACAAAAGTTACCAGCTTTCTTTTTTTATTTTTTATTATTCTCTCATACAATACATTCCAACTACAGCCTCCATCCCCCCTTCCTCCCAGAGCCCCCCCCTCCCCTAGATCTACTCACTGCTCCTCCATTTCCCTTCAGAAAAGAGCAGGCCTCCTAGTGAAAACAACTAAACATGGCATAAAAAGATACAAGAACACTAGGCACAAATCCTCACATCTAGGCTGGATGAGGCAACCTAGTGGGAGGGAAAGAGTCCCAAGAGCAGGCAAGAGAGTCAGAGACTCCCACTGTCAGGAGTCCCACAGGAACCCCAAGCTACAGAACCACAGCATGTACTCAGAGGGCCTGGTGTAGATACATGCAGATTTGGTGATTGCTTCCTCAGTCTCTGTGATTCCCCATGAGCCCTGCTTGGTTGATTCTGCAGGCTGTGTTCTCCTTGTGTCCTAGACCCCCTCTGCCTCCTGTAATTCTTCCTCACCCTCTTTTGCAGAATCCCCTGATCTCCACCTAATGTTTGGCTCTGCTTCTGTCTCTGCATCTGCTTCCATAGATTGCTGGCTGAAGTATCTCTGATGTCAATTGGGCTAGGCACCAATCTATGAGTATAGCATAATACCATTAGTAATTAGTAATCATTTCATTGACTGTGTGTGTGTGTGTGTGTGTGTGTGTGTGTGTGTGTGTGTGTGTGTGGTGTTGAGTCCTGTCTAATTCTACTATAGATCTCTGAGCCATCCAGTTTTCAGATCCTGGTGATCTGGGCAGTGTCAGACACAGGCTCTATCTCATAGCCTGGGCCTCAGATTAGACCAGTCATTGTTTGGGTACTCCCACAAGCTTTGAGTAACCATTGCCCAAGTGCATCTTGGAGGCAGAGCAGATGGTGGGTCATAGATTTTGTGGCTGTGTTGGTGTTCCTGTCCCACCACAGGAAGTCTAGCCAGGTTACAGAAGATGGCTGGCTCAGGCTCAGTATCCTCCATTACTAGGAGTCCTTGCTAGGGTCAACCTCATATGTTCCAAGAAGTTTCCACTGCACTAGGTTTCTATATTTCCCCCAAATGGCAACCTATTTCAGTTGTCTCTCCCCAGCCTGATCCCTCCTGTTTCTATCTCCACCTACTCCCTGTCTATCCACAAAAGTCTCTTCTATTTCCCCTTCCCAGGGATATCCATGCATCCCCCTAGACCACTCCCTTTCATCCAACTTATCCAACTTCTCTGGGTCTGTGTATTATAGTGTGATTATCCTTTGTTTAACAGCTAATATCCACTTATAAGTGAGTACATACATTTGTCTTTCTGGATCGGGGTTGTTTCATTCAGGATGATTTTTATTTTATAGTTCCATCCATTTGTCTGAAAATTTCATGATGTCATGTTTTTCTAGTACCTGAGCAATACACCATTGTGTAAACATACCACATTTTCTTTATCCATTCTTCTGTTGATGAACATCTAAGTTGTTTCCGGTTTCTGGCTATTATGAATAAAGCTGCTATGAATATAGTTAAGCAATGGTCCTTGTGTCTTTCAGGTATATGCGCAAGAGTAGTATAGCTGGATCTTGAGGTAGATCAATTTCCAATTTTCTGAGGAACCACCACATTGATTTCCATTGTGGCTACACAAGTTTGCACTCTGACCAGCAATGGAGGAGTATTCCCCTTTCTCCACATCCTCACCAGCATGAGCTACCATTTCTGCTGTTGATATTAGCCATTCTGATGGGTGTGAAATGGAATCTCAAAGTCATTATTATTTCCATTTACCTGATAATTAAAGATGTTGAACATTTCTTTAAATGTTTCTCAGCCATTTGAGATGCCTCTGGTGAGAATTCTCTGTTCTATAACCAATTTTTAATTGAATTGTTTGTTTTGTTGATGTCTCGTTTCTTGAGTTCTTTATATATTTTGGATATTAGTCCTTTATCAGATGTGAAGCTAGTGAAACTCTTTTCCCATTCTGCAGGCTGCTACTTTGACCTATTGATGGTGTTCTTTGCCTTACAGAAGCTTTTCAGTTTCCTGAGGTTCCCTTTTTTTATTGTTATTATTTTATTTAATTTTATATAACAAAGTCCAATTAAATGAAAACAAACATTTATACACAATATTTGGGAATTTGGGCGTCGTTCTTTCCAAACTACTTCCTGCTGGTAAGGGGTGCTGTCATGGGGGATTCGAAGAAGATTCAGATATCCTGGCTGTAGTCTGTAGGGCTGTTTTGTCCAGCTCTTTTGAATGTAGGATCACCTTGTACTCTGTTTCAGGCGGTCTGGCGTGATCAAACCACATTAGTCTGGAAGGAATCCACATCTTTTCATTTTCCCCAGTAACTTGTCCTTCAACTTAAATTTTGGAATCTGAGGTTCCCTTTATAAATTGTTGTTGTTAGTGCCTATGCTAACAGTGTTCTGTTTAGGAAATTGACTTTAGTGCTGATGTGTTCAAGGTTATCCCCTACTTTCCCTTCTAACAGATTCAGTGTGTCGTGTTTTCTGTTGACCAGTTGTCTTAAGCTCTTGGTATTGTGACTTTACTAACATATGAACTATACCCTTGGAGTATGGCCCATAACAAGCCTCTTGTCTATTAAGTTGCTTTGTCAGAGTGTTTTAGCACCAAGAAAAGTAACTAAGATACTTCTGATTAGCTTTGGTAGAAAAACTTTTACTTTAGGGGCTAGAGAGGTGGTTCAATAGTTAAGAGCTACTTTTATGAGGATCCTGGTTTCAATTGCAGCACCTACATGGTGGCTCACAGTTACATGCAACCCCAGGTCCAAGGGACCCAACATTCTTCTCTGGTCTCCTAGAATATCAACCATGTGTGTGGTACACATAAAATAATTTTTTTTCAATTGACTTTATCCTATGGGCATTAGGAAGATATTGAAGGAGTCTAGATAGGGAATTGATACTTTTAGTGTTCTGGAATACTCCCTGAGATGTCAGAGACAATAATGAGTTGAGGAAAAGTCAGAATGTTGTCATAACAATTTTCAAGCAAGAAGATAATGTTTTGGCAAAGTCATGGCATTTTGAGTGGAAAGAATTGTACAAATTGTACAAAGTGAAAACATTATTTAGAGAGATGGGAGTCAAATTTGCTGCTTTCATAGTTTTGGCAAAAATGTCTTTGTACAAGGGTCATTGGCTATGACAGGAAGAAGAGAAATAAAGACAAAGAGAGCAACTAATGATGAAATTGGTTCTATTTTTGCTGAGAAGAACTGTTGGATGCTTGAGTCTACTGCTTGGGAAGGAGTTTCAACTATCAGTATGAGATGAGATCCATTAGGAAGTAAGTTTACCCAGGTGCAGTGTAGCTTTACTAAATGGTAAGATGTCCAGTAGGATAAAGTCACTGCGGTTGTAAGTGAGCAAAGTGTATATGTTATAGGTAACATTACAGTGGAATGAGTTCCAAGTAAATGGAATAGAAGGGAGATGTATAGCAGTAGGAGAATGAAGTTTGGAAGTCTCCTCTCTTAAGTATTCCCACCTCCATGTTTCAGGGTAGAGGAAGTAAATAGAGACTATTTAATGATACTGAAGACATTTTCTGCTGCCATCTGTCCTACGAGCTAATCATTGCGGCTGGTGCCTAGATGATGCTTGCCTACTGCAGTGAGGGAAAGGCCCTGTGCATACACATTTGGTATACTCATTGTTTTTCCCATCAGGTAAACCAGGAAGGCACTGTAACCTGCCTTCACTCATCCTTACCTAGTCAAGAGGCTTCCAATGATGGCAACTAACAAGGGAACAACCAGATAAAAATTTCCCATCTCCCATCTAGCCCTAAACCAGAGCATGCATGTGAAGAAAATAGGCAAATACATTGCTCTGAGGTTGATTGTCTTAGGTTGTGAAGACAGAAAACAAAGAATTACTCAGTGGGAGTAGATGACATATTCGTTACCATGAGGTAAGACACAAAGGCAGAAAGGGCTGTGTGATGTGGAAAGAACAGAACTGTCTCTAGATGGTGTGTGTGTGTGTGTGTGTGTGTGTGTGTGTGTGTGTGTGTTATAGACAAGCAGACCAGAGGGCAGAGAGTACCAGAACCACTAAGTTTAGAGAGGAAGTTTTTTTTTTTGACCCCAAATGGTTTGATTTCACAATGTCTGAATTTTTTTAAAGCATTGTCATGGTGCTGTGTGCATAACTACTACACATAGAATGGTTTATGAGGGAGCATTCTTTCCAGCTTCCTATGAGCTTATGAAATTTTATTCAAATGCCTTCAGTAGTGTAGAGACTCCTTGTTAGATAGTGCAAGAGGATCAAGGCAGTGAATAATAGTCTGTAGTATTTACTAGTAGATATGACACCTGAGTGGCATAGTTACAACAGTGGCATAGACACAAGATTGCTCTTCACGCAACACACCAATACCAAACATTTATCCTGACTCTAAGGGAAAGTACTCATTTTAGAAAACTCAAAAGAATGTAATCCTTCATGAATGTATATTTATAATATATAACATATATAGTAAAGGTGGACTTATAGAGATGAACACAAATTGTGGGAAACAACGAATAAAAGGTCATGCTCTAGTAGACCTTGCTTCCTAGAGAGGCTAAGCAAAAAGCATAATCCTATTAGTTAAAGAAGGAAAACCAGGAGGGCAATACAATGGAGAATGACTGCTGGGTAAGGTGGAAACTGCCACACTAGATGTGATGCTCAAGTGACCCATCAAGAAAAGTGACAGTTGAGGTTGGAGGTGGCTTGGCAGCTACAAGTGTTTGCTGCTCTTGCAGGACACCCAAGTCTGGTTCCCAGTCCCCACACTGGAGAGCTCACAACCACTTGTAACTGCAGCTTCAGGGGAACTGATGCCCACTTCTGCTTCCATGGGCACTGTGCTCATATGTACATATGCACACAAACATGTACAGGTACACATAATTAATGAAGAAAACAAATATTTTTTAAAAAGGAAAAAAAAGTGGCACTTGATGTGTGATTTGAATAATAGCATCAGAGGAGGATTACAGGAGAGACCTGAGCCTGTGCTAGGAACTGACCAAAGTTCAGCAGCTGGGCAAGGCAAGGAATGAGCTGAGAGACAGCCTGAGTCAGCAGCAGAAGCAAACAGTACTGCTATGCACACTGTGGGAGAGTTTGCAGTGCTCAAAGTATAGAAAACTATGCTGGAATCTCAGCCATGAAACTGATGCATGTAACTGGAGCCACACTTTTTAAAGATAGAGTTGGGCACATGAACATCTGTGAATATTTCAAAACTCTAACCCCAATGAGTGGTCTTTTGTATATACTTTCAAAAGTCTACATCATGAAGATATAAGCAGATCATTGAAGGTCACTTGATAGGTCAAGCGTGGTGGTATATGCCTGTATCCTGCTATGTGAGAAATGGAGAATAAATTGAAGGTCATCATAGGCTACATAGCATGTTTGATTGAGGCCAGCATGGAATTCATGAGACCCTGCCTCAAACACACATCACTCTTCTCAAAAAAGAGCTTATTATAGAAAGTGGGGGGAAAAAACTATTCCTTTATGAATCCATTTACCAAGTAAAAACAGCAACCCTGGTGTCCTTGTGGAGTCATCTGAGATAGATTTTAAGATTCATGCCTTGTCCATTATTATGCTTTTGTGAAAGTGATTTTTCTCTAATTTTATATATTTTAGTTATGCCAATTATATGGTGGAAGTTAGTATTGTGTGTGTGTGTGTGTGTGTGTGTGTGTGTGTGTGTGTGTGCTGGCTAGGTTTATGTCAGCTTGACACAAGCTACAGTCATCTGAAAAGAGGGAGCCTCAATTGAGAAAATGCCTCTGTAAGATCTTACTTATCATTTGATGGGGTGGGGGTGGGGTAGCCCACTGTGAGTTGTGCCATCCCTGGGTTTGTGGTCCTGGGTTCTATAAGAAAGCAGTCTGAGCAAGCCACGAGGAGAAATTCAGTAAGCAGTTCCCCTCCATGGCCTCTGTCTGCATTAGCTCCTGTATCCAAGTTCCTGCCCTGTGTCAGTTCCTGTCCTGACTCCTTTCAGTGATAGACTATAACACGGAAGTGAAAGCCCAGGTATCAGATCCCCTGGAGCTATGGATACAGGTGGTTGTGAACTATCTGATGTGGGTACTGGGAACTGAGCCTCGGGTCCTCTAGCAGAGAAGCAAGCTCTCTGAAGCACTGGGCCTTCTCTTCAGCCAGTTTTGTTTTGAAATCTTTGGCTACACCTCCCACTTTATCAGAAGTCACCCCAGATGTGAAATGAGGCCCCAGGATCAAAAGATAAGAGGTCTGCATTGTTCTATTGCCACCTTGATAAGGCTGGTACTCTGTTTCCCACGATGCTCTCTCCGTAGCTTAGGGACACCGTGGCACCTGGGAGATTCATCCAGCGGAAGCGGGCAGTGGGCACCTCATCTCTCTGAAGGTCCTGGCTGCCGGGGCAGAGCAGAGTGCATGTTGTCACCACGCTTTCCCTTTCTCAGCTGGTAAACAGGGCCTGGTGTCAGATCCTGGCTGCAGGGCTTTCACCTCTCCAGCTTCCCCATAGTTGTGTTATGTCTATGCATATCCCATACCCCTTCTTCTGTAACATCTCCTTCCCTGTTAGTACAGCGTACTTTGATGGTCTAATTACATACTGCCAGGGTGCTTTCCTGAAAACTCACAAACAGCTCCACACCCACCAGAAGTTTACACAAATGCTCATCTGTCCATCCTTTCACCAATAGTATGTTTTAAATAACTTCAATTTATGGCAAAAAGTCAACACGTAGCTTTATATCTTTTATACTACTGCTAATCTTCCCTCGAGATTCTTATAATTGCTTTATGTTTTTTTTGTTTGTTTGTTTGCTTGTTTTGTTGTTGTTTGGTTTTCTGAGACAAGGGTTTCTCTGTATTGCTTTGGAACCTATCCTGGAATTAACTCTCTGCCTGCCTCTGCCTCCTGAGTGCTGGGATTAAAGGCATGTGCCACCAACACCCTGCATAATTTTAATTGATTCTTTGGGAATTTCACCTCATATACCCCCAATCCCATTCATTTCCCTGTTTTTCTGACTCCACCTTCATAACCTCCCCCACCCAAGTAAATAAAAAATAAAAATATAAGATTAAAAAACATCTCACCAACCTCTCTGGACAACGACCTGCTCCTCTGTCAATCACAGCCTTTTCTGATGCCAGTTATGGTTGTCTCTATGTTTGCACCATTGTGCTCCTCCATCTCTCCCCACCCCATCACATATCCACCTGTCACAGTGACATTGGATACCTCGGTGTGTCATGCGGTAGACCCTTTTGCCCAAGCAGCTTTCATTGCAGTGAGTCATTGGTCTGGTTCGGGGCTTCTGCTACACCATCCATCAATACTGGGCCCTCATTGGATCTGCTCTCAGATATTTCCCAGAGTCATGGAGATCCTGTGGCTATGGCTCTGCAAGACCAGCCTCTTCACCGGCTCCAGCAGATCACTGGATCTTGGCCTGGGTGGGGCCTGTCAATGGGGTGGGGCAAGCTCATTGTGGTGTTCAGACATCAACATGGCCCCAGGCCCAGCAGAGACCAAAGACATCCACACGGCTTTTGGTAGAAACCTGGGCTTCAGACATCAACACAGACTCTGGCTATGATAGGACCACAGACCCACACGTGACCTCCAGTGGCAGCCTAGACTAGGGCATCACCATGGCCTCAGGTGGCCTCACAAGCCACTCAGATCAGTTTAGCCCCCTGCGCAGCAAGGCCCCTGGACATTTAATATAGTCTCAGGCAGTAGCCCAGACCATGGACATCTGGATGGCTTTAGGTGGCAACACGGGTCCATGGCAACAGCACAGACCCCAGCTGCCATACAGCCCTGGACCCAGGCATGGCCCTTGAGAGCAGCCCAGCCCAGATATCACTATGGCCTCAGGTGGTTTGCAGCTTCCTCATATCTGCCTGATCCTCACCACTGCTGTGTCTCCAGTTCCCCCTCTGTTCACTTCTCTACTTTGCTTTCTCTCCTAAAATCTCTTCATTACTCTCTTTCCCATCTCTCCATCACATATTCCCTCATCTTAATGGTGTCCACCATAGGGCCACCAGCAGTCACTTAGGTGACTTCTGGCTGTGCTCTGGGCCAGGAGGCCCCACTTTACCTGTATTATTGGGGACAGTTCATACTCATGAAGCGCTTTTTGAAAATTCAGAAACTTTGTAGCAAGTTTTCCCCCCAAGAATCCTTTTTGTTACCCCCCCCCCATTGGTGGTTCCTGCCTAAATTCCATTGTTGTTATTGTTTAATACGGGCAAGTTTCAAGTCAGTTAGTAAAAGGCTGATCAGTTAGGGCTTCCGGGCTGGAATACAACGGAAACTAATACTCCTGACTTATGGAAGTTGTGATGTTGATGATCTTGAAATGCTAAGACATAATCTGGGTGGGATAGAACCAGAGTGGAAATGAATACAAGCTGACAAAAGGAGTTTCTTTTTTACTGAGTTTGAATTCTCAGAAGTGAGCCTGACTAACTCTAAGTCCATCTGAAAGTGCTGGTATAGAGAGCCTCAAAGGCCCCTTTTCATTCAAGGTGGAAAGGAAGACCCAGAGAGTCACTTTATAAAAGAGCATTTTCAATTCAGAAAAAAAGAAGTAAGTTTCCCCAAGAGAACTGGGAAGCTGCTAAGAAGGGAGAATGAGCTTCAGGTGGCCAATTTCCAAACACATCTGGGCCAAGTCCAGCAGACCACATGAGTTTTCATTCATTGGCATCAGCAAGCTTTGAAATCAAAGACTTTTTAATACCAAATATTTTGCGAACCACCATTTAGACATCTATCTAGAAAGAATATGAAACAGAAGAATTTCACTTTCAAATAACTCTGAGATTTCTGAGTTTTGTGGAGCCTTTACTAGTAGATAAAGGTGCTGTGCATGTGTTTCTCATACTGTGGAGGAAACCTTAATGCTAAAATGTTCCTTGAAAGAGAATTTCGTGTCTTGTGGCTTTTCAGTGAGAACTGTTTCTTTGAACAGGTTTAATATTTCTCAAGCCCTATCAATAACTTTCAGTATCTTTTATGTATAGTATTTTTCATTCATAGCTACACAAGTGGAATATCAATAACTATTACCTAAGTCTGAAGTCCTGGCTAAGGAGCCAGGATTCTGCACTGGATCTTTATTACTTGGCAGGCTACTGAAGTTTGGGAGCAAGACACTTTGAACACACATACCTCTTAAGTTTTGCGTGTACCCTGTATCCTATCAATAAACAGAAGCATGTTTTCTTCCCTTCCCATACATTTGAAGTGCCATTGAGAAAAAGGTGATCATGAGGTGTTGTTTCCATGGCGGTAGAATTCACATTTATAGTCGTTTCCTGTGGTTTTCATTGTGACATACTCTCAGTTGGTTCAGTTGTTGGTTGTCATAAACCTTTTATTTTTCTTTGAGATTTATTTTTATTTTATGTGCATTGGTGTTTTGCTTGCGTGTACATCTGTGTCAGAGTCAGATGTCCTGGAACTGGAATTCAGACAGTTGTGAGCTGCCACGTGTGCTGGGAATTGAACCTCAGTCCTCTGGAAGAACTGTCAGTGCTGTTAATCACTGAGCCATCTCTCTAGCCTGGGGGGTTGACAGCTGCTCTCTCTTGTAAACAAAGAGGCTGTAGCTATGAGGCAGATTGGTACCTGAGGCTGTCAAGAAGAGTCAGCTCTGAACATGAAGTCTAGGGAGGGAGACTAAGAATCAGCATAGATATTGGTTAAACCATGGGGCAATTCCACCATATGAAGACCCGTGCAGTGAGATTTGGGTCACCAACTTCTCAATCAGTCCATCAAATATGCTTCCTTAAACCCACAAATGACAGTAACCTTTTTTGAAACTGGCTGAGGCAAAAAGTAATTTAGCTCACTAACTGGCCACTTGAATGCTAAGGCTGATGTTAAATGTGACTTATGTAGAGACCATCATGGCATAATCACATCTGGTGCCTAACCCTTTCTGGAATGTCGGCCTTATTTTGTCACAGGTCCTACATTCACAGTAGTGTGGTTGTTATTGTTGGTTTTATTGCCGTGGGAAAAAAAAGCCTGCCCAAAGCAACTTAAAGAAGAGTCAGGCTTATAGTCTGAGAGGCAGTCTATCATGGCCAGGAACACATGACACCAGGAATATAAGGCTGCTATCACGTTGCTTCTGCAGTGAGGAAGCAGAAAGCTCTGAACACTGGTATCCATCTAGCTTCCTTTTCTTTATGCATTTAAGGAGCTCAGCCCATGGAAGGGTGCCACTCACATTCAGGATATGTCCTACCGTCTCTACTATTCAAATTCATACTTGACTACATAGGGAGTTTGAGCCAGTCTTAAGAAACAAACAATAACCTTTAAAAACAGCCATGTTGTGAAACTAGAAAAGAATATTCTCCTGGGAAAATGTTTACTTCTCCATTGCGCTTGGGAATGAAACAAGGCCTTTTTTAAATACATGACCTCATATGGTACAGTGATCCCCTCCTTTTTCTTTTTGATTTTGGAAGCGAGTGTCAGCAAAGTACTAAAATGTCCATCAATTCTGAAACTGCTACAGACCTAAACCAAAAGAAAATGGCTTTTTAGAATAGATGTTGATAAGCAATAACAGCACTATGAAATCTCTCTAGCATACACACACACACTCACACACACACACACACACACACACACACACACACACACGATGAATATAACAGGAACCTGGGGTCTGGCTTACACATCGCCTATTGCAATTTACTCTAACTTCTTACCAGTTGTTTCTTGCTTTATATCAATACTGGATAGACCATGTGGAATGTTTCAGAATCTTTTTAACTGTTTGGTTCTAGGCAATTTTAAAAACTCATGTTCTTGAAAGATACACTGAGGTGTGTTATGTATTTCATGAGCAAGAAGTACCCAAGAACTCAAAAAAATGCCAGGCTGAGCTCAACAATCCTAGTGTGTTCAAGTAAAAAAGTGATCTTCATTTTACAATTGAGGAAACTGAGGCTCAGGCCTTCAAAACTGCACGGCTCAGTTAGGAGAAACTTTGGAGTTGGGTGATTTATGGGTTGAGTAAGGGGTATGTTCTGATTTTAATTCTGTCCCTTTCACATACCAACTTTGCCCATAAACTATGGGCATGCCAAAACCTGCTCTGGGAACCACAGTTGGCAATTTTCTACTGAGAAGGGAATCTTCCGTGTAACTTATTTAAGAGAGGCGGAACCTTTTTTGGAGGTTCCCAGGAGATAGGCCATTTCTTACTGGCCAGAAGATTATGTGTGCTTTCTAAAACAATTACTGGCAGGTAAAGTGAGATAAACCAATTATAATTGGTTGGGAGTCAGGCCAGCCTCCCTCCCTCCATCCCTCCCTCCCACACAGGGAAGATGTTTTGGGAACAAAATAGAATCTTTGGCACTTTGTAAAGGACAAAAACCCTGAGCAACAGCTAAAGATCAGTGGGGGTGACATTTGAGAAGTTCCCCGGCAATTTTCAGTTGTCTATTGTTCTACTTCACAGTTGTTTCCCTTTTTCTTCCCAGGATGCCTTACCATATCTCCCTTCCTCACTTCCCAAGTTGGTGATGAACTGAAACTCTGTATCTCTTTGGCAGTCCCCTACGTCCAAAGAATTATACTAATGATGTTTAAGTTTTGGAGTGTGCCAATTTTAATTATATAGAATTATTACTTAAGTCAATTCTACAAATATTTTCTAAACAAACCTGTAGTTCCATATTATATATTTCTGTTTTGGCCTGATATTATACAGGAAAAGATTTTTCCCACAGAATTGTTGGCATTGAAGTGCATTAAATATCATTAAATACATGAGTTATTTCTTCTTGTTTATTGATGTTCAAAATGTCATTTCATGAGCCAGCATGTGGTTGCTGGGAATTGAACTCAGAACCTCTGAAGGAGCAGCCAGTGCTCTTCACCCCTGAGCCACCTCTCTAGCCCAGGATGTCTTCTGTCTTAAATCACTTTTTTCATTGTCCTTTGTCCCTAAGACAATACTCATTCCGTTGTGGCCACTGAAAAACTCAGTTGTACTGTATCCCATAAATTGCAACTACTGATATGAATATTATCCATAGCCTTGAAGGACTCTGATGTTAATAATCATGGCTTATGCTACACATTTAAAGGAATACCCTTTGGGAATCAGGATGGCTGCTTTTTAAATATAAGCTGCACAGGCCAGTCCTTTCCCTGACCTGAAAAGTCACCAAAAAAAAAAAAAAAAAAAAAAAAAGACAGATTATTTAAAGCAAAACAAAACCAAAGCCCAGCTGAGGCTTTGAGGTCTGAACTGAAATAGCCAGTTTTCTAACATTGTTTCTAACCCTTTGTTTCCATCTCTCTAATGTTGAAAGAAAAACAAAACAACAAAACAAACAAATAAACAGAAACAGTGTCTTTCAGCTTCCTGTGTAAGTGGGCTTCTTTCTGCACACCACAGAAAGTAAACTTCCTGGGTTTTGTTTTGTTTGTGTTTTTAATTTTGATGGGGTGGAGTCATTGACCTGTTACAAATTTGCAGGAAAGCACATATGCACAAGTGGATTTTCCCACACTGAGTGAACCTATTGTAGCCATACCTAGTCTAAAAATCTATTAAAGCAGCATCCCAACCAAGAAACAAAGGAATATTAACATTAAAATGAGGATACTTTGGGGATTGTGATGGACACATTGTTTTTAATTTCTAATTGAGACACAATTGACATATAATAAATTCTAAGTGTTTGAATTCTACAGATGAGCTATGACAAATGCCTGTAAAACCACTGCCTCAGTAAGGCTGATAAACATGTCCACCATTGTGACAAGTGACTCCTGTGTCTTTGAAGTTCCTTCTTCCATCTCCCCTCCTGTTCCCAGGAAATCATTGACCTAACTTTATTCTTCTAGAATTTTAGATAAATAGAATCACATACAATATTCATTTTTCATTTAGCTTCACTCACATAATTAGAGATTTGTTCAGTGTTTTGTATAAAGGTAACTTTTGTTTCTGAGTGGTATTCCATTTTATGGCCATACTATAATGTGTTTGTCCTTTCCTTTGTAATATACAAATGGATTAAAATCCATATATGAGCTAGTCCCTACTTTAAATGACTTGACAGATTTACATGACCCCACCTAGATGGCATTGCACTACATGTGGGATTGGGGTGGGGGGATGGGAGGGGTGGGTGGTCAGGGTGCATGTGAGAGAGCAGAGAGGGTAAGAAGAAGGGAGAGAGGGAGGGAGAGGGAACTGGGATCGATATGTAAAATAAAAAATAAATAAACAAAACAAAATATACAAATGGATTTCTAGTTCAGGGGTTTGAAGACCTGCCTGGCTTTGAATTCACAGAGATTCACCTGTCTCTATATCCCAAACACTGGAACGCACGTGCCACCATGCCTGGCTCCATCTTTTATTCTTTATGGCAATGTGAAAAGTTATAGTTTATCCACATCTTTACCAACAATTGACACAGTCAGTGCTTTTAATGTGAGCTTCTCTAGTGGATATAGTATTTTGATTATGGGTTCCATTTTCCTAATGAGGATGAACGTACCTTCACACATTTACTTGTAGCTATAATTTCACCAAGGCAACAGGCATAAATTGACATATTCTTGGGCAAAGCAGGACAAAGAGAATGAAGGGAGAGGAAAGGATGCAGAGAAAGGAAAGTCTCATTGCATTAGAATGCTGTTACGTATTGTTAGCATAAGGTTACATAATATTGTTACTAAATAAACTAAAAGCCCTAATGTAAATTGACCTGTTTTATCCTGAGAGAAAATATAGCAAAAGTATCTGAGAGTTAACATTTTTTATAAAAGGTGGCAGAATACATTTAAAATTCATATATGCAAAATATATTTATCATTAAAAGAATATATACTATTAAGCTTCAGAAAGTATATGTGAAACAGTACAACACCATAACTGTTTCCATATGATTCAGTTTTTGAACAATTTAGAAATGGTCCCACTATCCAGGCAATTCCTGCCTTCATTTTTCTCCTACTGCAACACATGAGAACGTGTAAGGTCATGGAGTGCTAGGGGCTCTTTTGGAGACGCTCTGCCAGACCAGGCTTGTGAGGAGTTACAGAGAATGAGTCACCTGATTGAGCATTGTGAACCACAGATGTTTTGTCCTTCTGCTCTATTTTCATAAAAGAGACACTGTCAATCACAGATGTTTATACAGAGTCCGTCCATACATCCTTTTCTGAGGTAACTGCCTTTTAAATTAAAATAGCATCACTCTGTTTTCTGCAGACAAGAGTAGCAAATGGAAGAGGATATGGAAATATGCCTTCTGTGGGTTAGTCTCTGTATCCATAGAAGATGATGCCCAGCAGAACATCCTAATATTTTATGTGCATTATATATCACCATTGATCCCAATAGCACAAGATTTTTATACATAATATAGTCATTTTTAGGACTGAACATCAGACACAAAACCTCCTACAAGTGAAACTGGGGTCTCTAGAGCTAGAAAATGACCTTTAAAATAGTCAGTTATGCTCGCTGGGATTTTCTATGGTGAGCAATGTAAGCATTTGATATGGAGACCACTGGAAGTATTTGAGCCCAACAAAAGACTAATAAGAAGTAAAAGTCTCCTTAACTTTAATAACAAGCATAAACTTTTCTGACTGGCCAGACACAGCTGTGAAAGCATTTGCCTCTAGAACTGTCCTGTTTCACTGACATGGCCTTTCCTATCAGGATACCCTTTTAAGCATGATTCTTCTTCAAACTTCAGAGAAAATAGAAAAAAATAAAAATTTAACTATTTTGTCTTTACTGGTTTGTGTCTTTAAAATTCTGTACAAAACAGACGCTCTGGCTGTTTCAGTCTCAAACGAGTCATTTAGAAAGTAAGAAAGCCACCATTTTCCCAAAGTCATTTGTCAAGAGCACCAGTGCATGAGCATCATTGTGAACCAGAGTGAAACCTAATGTGTCAGCCTCTTGATTTTCTATTCTAAGGCTAGCACTCAGCCTCTTGAGTTGAGTCATGAAGTTTGTGGAGTTAGTATGTCATTTCAGTCAGCAGCTGGAATTAAATGGTTGGTTCTGATCCCTCACCAGATTGCATCTTCCTAACACAAAAACTGCCTAGAGTTGCAGTCTGTTTAAAACTGATCATCATCTTGGTTGAGTGTTGGCTATGTAGCACATGAATGCTGAACAGGTCAACAAAGCTATGCTATGTCCCCTTGGAATTAGCAAAGTGAGGGGCAACTCTTAGGGAGAAACTGAAGCTAGGTGGATGGCAGGGCTCAGGAAGAACTAATCAGATTCATTTCTAATTTACTGTAAGTCTCTATGTGGATTCTTTACTGGACATGGGAATAGAAATGAAAGCATATAAAATCTCAGTGCTTCTTGGGCTGTTAAGAGCTCTGGATAATTGCATTTCTTTAGACACTGTAAAAAAAAACAAAACAAAAAAAAACAAACAAAAAAACAAAACAAAACAAAAAAAAAACATCCTCTACATTTTCCCAACAATCACTAAGGCCATTTCAGATTTGTCTTTAATGGTTGTTGTCATAGAGCTCTCCTCTATCTCCTTACTTTCCAATTTTCCTCTCACAAACATGTGACTTAGCCCCAACTTTGACCAAAAATGGATTATTCAAAACAACCAGTTTACCTGTTCATCCCCTCATGGATCAGAATGCCTTTTCACATACTTCAAAGTAAACTCTTTGCCCTTGTTTCTCAACCATCCTTGAAGATTGATGGCCCATACTGCTGAATATTTATAGACTTCTAAATGTTCTTCAGGTTGCTAAGGACATTTCAAAGGGAGAGATCTAAAGACATTTTAAATATCAGTAGCAATGAAATAAGTGGCTAATTCCCAATGGTGAATGCTCTTGGGGAAGAACATTACTTGGGTACTTCCTTTTAAAATGTTTGTTAAGAGGTAAGTCAAGTTAAGCTACAGCTATACTTCATATGTGTAGATGCTCAATGTATGTGTTTGGATATTTACAATCTTAAGGTCTCTTGTACATTTTTAAAGGAAAATTAAAATTAAAAAACAGAGGTAAAAAAATTAGCATGTAAAATGCTTTGGGAAGAAACACTTGCTGAGAAAATATAGGGAGATTTGACAAGTTTCCTAACACAGAAAACATCAATATTCAGCAAAAAAAAAAAATTGTTGTAAAAAGGTGGTTATATTTCAATATTTTTAAACCATCTAAAGGCACAACTAAAAATTAACATGTTAGGAATCTGAACCATTTTAAAAGTCTTTTATAATTTCAAAATACATTTTACTCTTATTACAGAAAATTTAGGATTCAGTTTCAGCTTTATTAACATTAAATTTTATTTCTTAGTGAAATGCTCCTGAAACTGCATTTATGCTTCATGTGGACACTTTATTTTTCTGTTTGCCACTGAAAATCCAGGAATCAAGAATGCACCAACCTCTTGCTCCTACAGCGTGAGTGTAGGCACTCTTTAATAATTCAGGGGCTTTCTGTAATAATGAAGTCATACTGATGAGCTCAACAGAAAACATTCATAATACAAGCAAAGCTTAAAGAGACTAGTAAGCATAATAAAGCAATAAAAATAAATTCTAGCTGCTTGAAATGTTTTGTTTTTTCTTATGCTTGTGCATATTTCTTAAATAATAGTGACAGCTTTTCCTTTCTTTTGTTGGAATACATGACAGCTAGTCATATTCTGGAGCAGGTGCAAGACATAAATGCTTTCCTATTCAAGTCAAAATGATCAGTATTCCATGTACAGTGATGGGCAAGCCTCCATCATTTTGCATAAGCTATCTCCTGGGACAGCTACCACCATACCCTGTTACTACACTATCAATTTATTCTCACCTCAGTTATTCTTCAAAGGCCATCAACTGAATGGCACTTTGCATTTTTAGATTCACTGACAAGGAATATAAGAAAAAGTCAAACATAACAGAGAACAAAATCACTAACAAATTTAACATAAAAAAATGAAATCTAATACTTTTGACATGGTATTTTCACTTTTGAATAATGATAAAGTATTAATTACTAATAGCTGGTACAAACCCTACGAATACTACTAGAAGAAATTCCCCCCAAGAAATTATAAAGACTAGCCAAGAACCCTATAATATCCTTCTCTGATGGTGGGGTTTGGGACTCATTCGGTGACTTCAGATGCCAGAACATGACTAAAGACAAAGAGATGAAGCAATGGAGAGACTCCCTCCACTGACTATATGGTTTCTTACTCAAAGGGACAGAGAAAGCCCCAGGCTTCAGTTTGAATAAACAAGTTTACTTATTTCCATATCACTGTTTCATTCCATCAGCTAATGTTCAAGTTTCTGCTGTGCCTTCCATCATTTGGATCTTGAATATGTCCCAAAGGCATTTGTTATGGAATATTAGTTAAAGATGTGTTACATTCTTTTATGCTGTGGAATATGTGTTTAATGATGCAAAGGTATGTTGCATTCTTTTATGTTGCATTTGTTTAATTCTGCAAAGCTAAGTTACTTTGGCTATCTAAAACACCTGATTGGTCTAATAAAGAGCTGAATTGTCAATAGCTAGTCAGGAGAGGTATAGCAGGCAGAGAGAATAAATAGAAGGAGAAAAAAGAAGAAGAAAGAGGGAAAAAAAGAAGGAGAGGAGGAGCAGGACTTTGGTGACACATGCCTTTAATCCCAGAACTCAGGAGGTAGAAGAAGGTGGATCTCTGTGAGTTCAAGGCCAGTCTGGTCTACAGAGCTAGTTCCAGGACTCCAAAGCTACACAGAGAAAACCTGTCTCAAAAAACAAACAAACAACAAAAACAAAACAAACCACAAACAAACAAAGAAAAATGAAGAGGAGGATCCCAGTCACCCAGTCACCCAGACACACAGCCAGACAAGGAATAAAAAGGAAAGAAAAGATATACCGAAATAGAGAAAGATAAAATCCCAGAGGATAACATAAGAAAAGCTGGCTAGAAACAAGCCAAACTAAGATCCAGTATTTATAAGTAAGAATAAGTCTCTGTGTATTTATGTGGGAGCTGGGTGGTGGGGACCCAAAGAGCAAGGAACAAAAGTAAAAAACAACCAAATACAGGCATTAATGTGTTAGAAGGTGGGAGTCATCAGACTGTATAGCAACTGGGAGGTGGTGGAATCTGTAGGAGGTGGTCTTCACAGAACATCTTTGTAGAGTATCTTCTCAGATATTGGGACATCACACCTTAACCAGTAGGATGTGAGTGGCTTTTCTCTAACACAAACTTTCCACCACGATATCCCAAAGACAATGGAGTCAAGTGACCATTAGCTAATGACTCTAAAACTCTGAGCTAAAATAGACCTTTTCTACATTCAAGTCAGTTATTTTCAGGTAACTTATGACAGCAAAAGAAAGTTGATGCATAAGAAAGTTAGTGAAGCCATTCTCGTGACTCACACCTTTCATCCCAGACCTAGGGAGGCAGAGGCTTGGAATCTCTGAGACTTCAAGACCAGCCTGGTTTATGCAATGAGTTCAGCTGAAGAGTTTTATATCGAAGTAATATTACAAGCAGAATGAATTTCAAATCGTTGCCTAACAAATGGAAATTAAAAAAAAAAAAAAAAGCCCAAACCACAGATGTTGCTTTCAATCACAGTTTTGCTTTACTTACCACAGGCATCCAAGGCCCAAAGGATAATATGTCATGGGAGCCATGGAAATTTTGGCAGAATGTTGGTTACCAGGGTATGAGTAAATGGGGTGTTGTGAAGGCTAGAAGTTACACTCTCCCCAGTTATGTCCATGGCACGACTACCTTAATCAATATGGCCTGTGTCAGCATCTGTCTGCCAACAGGAAGTCCCTGAAGGAAAAAGAGAACGCCTCCTGAAGCAGCTTATCAAAGTAGCCAACATTCTGCCAAAATTTCCATGAAACTATCATGTCAAATACAACCATAGCTAGTAAGTAACCAGCCAATGTGGGAACAGTTCATAAAACCATTGTTAACGGATAAACTGAGCATTATCAAAAGTTAATGAAGAAACTATTTATAATTGACACTAACTTGGTGTATTTTTATTATATTAAAATCATCTATGCTGAACTATAAGAGCCTTCATACCTTGCATTTTTGAAAAAGAAATGTGCACATTTTTTAAACCTATCATTGATTTGATCAAAATTTCATCAAATTTTAATAATATTAATCACTTCAAATTTACTACTGGAGGGAAACATTGAATAATAGAGCTCTTTTATAAAAATGAATGTGAACAAAATTAGAAATAAAGTATTTATTGTCACTGCAACAATGGGAAAATAGTATCTGACATGATCATAAGGTAAGTCAACAAAGCTGAATATGGAAATTGATGTGTCCAATGTATGAATATGTAATATCTACAACACTTTCTGTCCAAAAGCAAGAATACAAAATTAACAAACTAATTAGGATGCAGATTACTCAAAATGTAAAACCAAGTGAAAAAGAAAACCCAAATTCTAAATAATGACAAAATCTTGTTCAACTCTTACAATCTCAAATTAGTGGGCAAGTCATAATATCTAAGTAATAAATACTCTACAAAATGTTCAATAGAATTACACATTTTTAACTTAAAAGAATTTTGATGTTCACTCATTCTCAAAGAGTTTGTAGACATCATTAAAATCCCAGTGGAAGCCTGAAAGAAAAAGGACACAGCAATTACTGGATGTTGATTCTTACATTGCATGTTCTCATCATAAGTCTTAAAAGTTCAAGGCATCACATCATTTTTGGTAGAAATGTAGCATTTACAAGCCAGAGTTTATCACTTGAAAAGCTTGTACATGGTCACAATGATTATAAACTCAAATTAGTCATGCATGCTGGAGCAAATTGAGACTGAAAAGGTTCTTCAACTACCCAAGCGAACATAAATGATTGATTTTCCTTCTGCTGACATGAAAGGGAACACGTTGAGTGGTTGTGAAGAATGGCATTTACCAAGCCCACACTGAAATTTGAATGTGCACCGAGTAGAAAGATTCCTAGAAAGAAGGTCAACATGGCAGAAGAGAAACCTTCTTTTCTGAACAGATGCAATGAGAAAATTTAGGAATGGGCATACATCAGTAAAGCAGCCATGACGGCCCCTGAGCACAGTTTCTCCCATTCCCAGTGCATGTCCTCAGCTGCATTAACCCAGTTCTCATCTCTTCAACACTGTTCTAAACCACAACCCCATGACTTTGCTTTTCCACCTAAAATCTCTGCTTCCAAATAGTCCTCAGTGTAAGTCCAGCTGATAAATCCCCCTACCCCGTTATGTCTAGGGCAACCTTTGCTTCTTATAATAAACCCAACACATTCGGATGCTTGCCTATGTGGGGGTATTCACCCTCTAGGCTCCCTCTCTTCAGAATCATATCACCTGCCATGCCCTTTCCCCATTCCATTCCACCGCTAGTTGACATCCATATCACAGTTAGGGTTGATTTTTATTATATGAGATTTTTCATAAACATATAAAATAGTCTCTAATCACATTAACCTCCTTCATTGTCCTCTCTCCCACTATTTCCCAAGAAGTCCCATTTCTATTATGATATCTTTTTAAAAATCTAGACTCTGTACATGTGAGAAAACACAAGGTGTGTAGTATTGGGCTTGATTAAGTTCCACTCCTTAAGAGATGCCTTCCTACTTATCTCAAGTAGGCCTACTTCTCCACAGAAAATGCTCCAAGGCATTTTTCCTTGCACCTTACTCTTTGTAGCCATACTAGAAAGTATGTGGTCCCTAAGGATACAGAGCTTTGACTGTCTTGTCCTTTTTCAATGCTTGACTACAGCGGGAAAAAAAAAATCAATAATGTTATTCTATCAGTCCCCTCCCACTCTGATCTAGCCCACTCCAGCTTCCTTTATTCTTATCAGTTCCATGGCAAAATAAAGTATCTACTCAGTTTTCTCATTGTCAGTCAAATCAGTATGCAGAGACTACAGGCCAGGGTCTGTGAGGTGCAGTATCACAGCTATTGTGTGCTCTGGGGCCCTGCTGTGCTTGATATGTTACCAGACTTCCACCCCAACCATGTGGACATGCAACTATTTCAATCCCTGTTTCACAGAGATGTAGAAAGGTTAGTAATGTGCCCAAGATATCACAAGCAGTGAGTATTCTGCACTCCACAAGGTAAAGTGCAGTATCTACCTTCCCATGAGTCCCAGGAGAGAGAAGGGGGGAATAACATGAACTGGGCATTCAAGAGGTAGGTGTGTGTGTGTGTGAGAGAGAGAGAGAGAGAGGAGAGAAGGAGAGAGGAGGAGAGAGAAAGAGAGAGAGAGAAGGAGAGAGGGAGAGAGAAAGAGAGTATTGTGTGTATGTGTGAGAGAGAGACAGCGAGAGAGAGAGATTCAGGCAAGCCAGGACTATCTGTAAGAAGACAAAAGTTGAGTTAAACTTGGAGGGGAAAAAAAAGATTAGGGTTTTAATGAATGAACACCAAGAACTAGTATAAGGTATCTTATCAGAAAGTAAATAGTAAGAGCAAACCTACAGAGGAAGAGATACTATAAGAGAACAGAAAGTTCAAAAAGGAAAGAAAAATGAATGAAAATTGAGTTAAAGTGTGAAGATGATCGTGATAGTTATTGTAGACCCATTTTCTGGTAATACTACTGGTTTATAATCTGCTTTTAGAGACTACCTCAGCGATCTTAGGTTTTCTGATGACAGGCACATCAAAACCTTATACTGTCATAAGCACTGTGAGAGAAAGCTCCTCAGTGTCAGTAGGTAGGAAAAAGAAAAGCCAAGGAGACTCAAGAGTAGCCAGGCCATGACCAGTCCATGCCAGAGACAAATCACAACCCTTGCCTCAAGGGCCTTACCCTGACACAGAGATAATGACTGCTATACACATCTAACCCCATTGTTAGTGGTTGGAAGAACATGGAGACAGGCAGATCCCTGAGGTTCCAAAGGCCAGCTACTCCAGCTGAAACAGTGAGCTCCAGGTTCAATGGAAGATCCTGTCTCAAAAACCAAGGTGGCAAACAATAGAGGTAGCCATCCAACATTGACCTCTGGCTTCTGCAGATCACTTACAGACAAGTGCACCCATGCATACCTGTGCATGCATGTTCATTCACACTGCACACATGTGCGCACACACACACACACACACACACACACACACACACACACACACAGTGCTTAAAATAAAAATTAACTCCAGAACTGGGAAGATGGCTCAGCCATTAAAGGCTAAGTTCACAACCCAAAATACAAACACTAGTTCTAATGGTTATTTAAATTACAGTGGTATTTTCAAAAGTATTTATACAAAAATGTCAATACTAAAACTGTTACATTTCTATGATAAATGAAAATAAAATAGGAAGTAAAAGCTACCCGTATTTATTTAGAGCAGGGAGAAGTGCACTTGTGTTTATTAATGTGGCTAGAAGAATCCCTTCCGTGAACCATCCAGTTCTGCTTTCACTTTCTCTGGTCTCTGCCTGCGGCTGTCTGTAATGAAATTTCTTGAGCAGAAGAAACAACTTTTTTTCCCTTTCAGCAGGAAGCAATTACCTTAATACTCTTTTCACATCCATACCATCTTCCCTTAGAGTATTTCCCTAATAACTAAAGACACACACACACACACACACACACACAGAGACACACAGAGAGAGAGAGAGAGAGAGAGAGAGAGAGAGAGAGAGAGAGAGAGAGAGAGAGACAGAGAGAGAGAGAGAGGACACAGCACAGAATTTACAAAAGAGCTCAGTGCACACAATTCTCCCTTATTTACCCAACCAAAGACACAACAGCTTCCTCCTGTACTTTAGGAAGCTTGCCATCACCCTGTTTATGGAAATGAGTCCTGTAAAACTGTGCTGCTGCAAAATTATGAAGACTTGTCTGGTCTCCCTGGGTCTCTGTCTGTCTCCATCTCTCCCTCTCTCAAGTTGAAATGTCTGAGAAAGTGCTAATAATCATCCAGCTGTTGAGTGCTAGCACTGCCTTGGGAATCATCCAAGGGAGGAGGAGGGCCTGATTTGGTGAAGGATTCTCCATTCTACCACCCGTGGGCACATAATGCCAGATCACAACAATCTTTCCTGTAGCCCTAGGCATTACTTAGACTCCTTTACTGTCTGTCCGATGGCTTCACACAGCCAGTATCTTTTAAGAGAAAACATTTACCGTGTATGTATGGCTGACCATTCTCTTAGTACATAGAATGCATCCTGTAACTCAAGACACTCGGGGAAGCTACAGTCTATTTTCAGCTGCCTATTATTTGGTGAAGTGCTTCTTAGTAGCTTGAAGCACTAATACTTTAAAAGCATTATCGCAGGGTTTTTTTTTTTTTTAAGAATAGTGTGAGAACAGCTTTTGCATTTGCCGTCCACTCCCTATTCTCCTATTCTCCGGCTCTGTGCCCACTCACTATGATTCCTCGCTCCTGATTCCTAGAGCCTCAGCGGACAGCACAGCTTCTCTCTGCCCTTGTGGATTGGTAGCCTTGAAGGTCCCATCTTCTGTTAATACAGTCCACAAGCATTCTCACCCACATCGTGGACTTCACGCGTTGTTTCTTCACTTAGAGCCACACAACAAACAACCACCAGTTCCAAAACCCCCACTCTAGCTTCTGAGTGGAGCCTTGACTTGCCCTTCTTTCTGTTACCACAATTTCAACGTAAGAATGTTGTTCCTTTATCATTCTTTTGCCAACATGGGCCATGGGAAGAAGGTGGCAGGGTCACCATTGAGAAGTACTGCAGGTACCCTGGTAATGAGTTCCACATCAACAGGGGCATTTGCGAGGAGATCCCATTATCCCAAGCAAATAGCTCCACAACAAGATAGCAGGCTAGGATGAAGCAGGCCCTGAGAACGATGTTTCTATCAAGTTGCAGGAAGAGGAAAGAGGAGAGGTAATATGTTCCTGAGGTCTCAGTCCCTGATCATATCCCCGGGGTACATCCCAGTGCCAAGGAGATAAATGCTGAGGCCTCTGGACTGCGGCACTCTCTCCAACCTATATGCCACTCAGCCTAGGCTGGGATGAAATTCAAACCACCAACCGCAGCCTTTTGAATCTGTTCTGAAGTACTTTTAATAAACCTGGGAACGATTTTTTAAAAATCCATTTTTTTTTTCCTGGAAACTTTTCTTCTCATTAATAGCATCGTTATCTTCAGTCAGGCAAGTTGGAAGCAGCAAGCATTTCTCCAGCAGCTCTCTTCACTCTCCATTACTGTATGATTGACCGCTGGGGCTTGCCTATTCTGACCTCAAACAGCATTCACGTCTTTCCCCACCTTTAAATTTCTGACGTCCTTATTTGGGCTTTCTCCTGTGCTCATTTTAATGTCTAGCAGGCTCCTTTTAATTATTCTTACTGCCTCCATCTCTCCTCTTTACTCACAGTTTAAGACTTCCTTGTCTCCCCTCCCTCTTCAGTAACACCATCAAAGTCCATTCTCTTACAGATGTGACTATTTTGTCTTACCACCTGAGACTGCACATTCTTCCAAAGTAAAGACTGTGCACTGCCATCACCTTTAAAGTAACGCCTTAGTCCCTCGGTGTAGATTTGGAGGTTTACTGCAGATGAAGGAACAAGTGCCTTTCTCAGTGCTCAGTACCATGAATGACAGCTCAGGTTCTGGAAGAAGAGTGGCCAGCTGTGTGACAATGAGCAGGCCACTGTGACCATGGGTATTGGCTGAGGTGTTCTATCTAGGATCTGCCTGAGAGGTAGGCATATGAAAGCCTACCCCTGAACCATGGCCACACTGTGTCCCTGAGGAGAACACTGCAGACTCAGAAGAAATTGGCACCATTTCCCCTTTCACAGAAAGACAGCACATACAAGGCCTTAGTTCTTATGTGTGTGGTACAGATGATACTGGATTTACCTAATGATATTTCTGTGAGGATTCAATGAGTTAGTATGCATATAGACCTTTGAACAGTGCCTGAAACATAAACACGCACTGGGTGACAGCTTGTATGTGACTATAATTTAGTGAATAGTAGAACGGATTTATAATTGCTCATGTATAATCTGTACTTTCCTCCTTTCACAGCTCACTCAGCTTCCTCTCCCCAAACCCCCTGTGCACAGACATAATTTCTGCCAGTTAATATGCTATGCCCTTCCTTGCTTAGCTGGGATGACATGATTGCCTACTCTAAGACCTACCCAAACCTGTGTGTGTGTGTGTGTGTGTGTGTGTGTACGTGTGTGTATGTGTATATACGTGTGTGTTTATGTATACATATATAAACAAATACATAATTTATGCATGCATACATACATACATACATACATACATAAATGCATACATATTCTCTACCCTTTAACTTAACCCCTGGGCACCTATAAACCTCAGTAATCTTGGAACTTACCTGGATGCAGATGGTATTGTATAAACTTGTCTTAAAGATTTATCTTCCTTCCCTGGCCAGATCCACCTATCCCAGCTGGACCATCCTGAGTCCCTGCCTGTAGGGTCTTTGACCCCAATCACCGGGCCTCTGCTAGAGGTGAGTCTGGGACCAGTTGGCATTGAATCCCCTCCCCACACACCCTTCCCTGGGAACTCCCTGGATTTGCCCTGAATCTCGCTCCCCACTGTGTCCTCACCCCAGTGAGAGTGCTCCTTGTGCTCTGGTACACACCCCCTTATGAAGAGCCTACCCTCCCCCAACCCTGCCCACTGACTGGTTGAGTGCTGGACCAGACAATCTTGCCACCTTCAGGGAATTCCTGGAGCTGTTCTGAGCACACTAGACCTGCCTATCCAGGCTGGACCACCCTGAATCCCCTGCCTGCCTGATCTCTGACCACTCACCATCAGTCCTCTGCTGGAGTTCAAGGCCCATCCCAGAGATCAGTCTATCCCCCCAGGACCAACCTGAGTCCCTGCCTGCTGGATCTTTGACCCCCATCGCTGGGCCTCTGCTGGAGCCTGATCTTTGACCCCCATCACCAGGCCCCTGCCTGTGAAGAGACCTCCTAGAGAGCTTGGAGCACCAAGAGCTACAGACATCGAACTTCTGACCCACCTAAGCCCACCGGGGGAGTACCATAGAGAGAAAGAGAGACCCCACCTACACCTACTAGAAGAAGTGATGGGAAGATGGCAATACAAGGAAACATAACAATAGAAAGACAAACATGACACCACCAGAATCTAGGGACTCTACTCCAGCTAGACCTGAACACCCCAAAGCAGATGAAGCAGAAGAGAATGACTTAAAAAATATCTTCATAAAAATGATACATGCCCTCAAACACGATGTGAGAAAATCCTTTAAAGAAATAGAGAAAAACAAAAACTAACAAACAAAAAATTCAAAGAAATGAACAAATCTATTATAGAAAGTATGGAAAGCCAAGAAAAAACAAACAGGTGAAGGAAATGATTCAAGACTTGAGAACTGAAATAGAGACAATAAAGAAAACACAAACCGAAGGAATGCTGGAAAAAGAAAAACTGGCAAACGATCAGGAACTACAGACACAAGCATAACCAACAGAGATGGAAGAGAGAATCTCAGGCACAGAAGATAAACTAGAAGAAATAGATTCATCAACCAAAGAAAATCATAAATCCAACAAATCCTTAACACAAAACATCCAGGAAATGTGGGACACCGTGAAAAGGCCAAACCTAAGAATAATAGGCATAGAGGAAGGTGAGGAAGCCCAGCTCAAAGGTACAGAAAACATATTCAACAAAATCATTGAGGAAAACTTTCTCAATCTGAAGAAGTACATGCCCATGAAAGTACAAGAAGCATACCAAACACCAAAAAGGCTGGACCAAAGAAAAAAGACCCCTCGACACATAATAATCACAACAACTAACATACAGAATAAAGAATATTAAGAGCAGCAAAGGAAAATGGACAGGTAACATATAGAAACAGACCTATCAAAATTACACCTGATTTCTCCATGGAAACTCTCCAGGTCTGAAAGTCTTGGATAGATGTCTGCAAGTACTAAGAGTCCACGGATACCAGCCCAGGCTACTATACCCAGCAAAACTGTCAATCACTATAGATGGAGAAAACAAGATATTTAATGACATAGCCAGATTTTCACAATACCTATCTACAAATACAGCCCTACAGAAAGTTCTAGAAGGAAAACTCCAACCCAAGGAAGTTAGCTATGCTGACAAAGACATAGGTAATAGATAATCCCACTTCACCAGAATCTAAGGGTAAAACAGGGCAAATATATTTACAATATTACCAGCAACAACTAATCTAAAATAAACAAGCATTAACAATCAAGTCCTTACTTTCCCTCAACATTAATGGTCTTAACTCACCTATAAAAAGACACAGGCTAACAGAATGGATACGAAGACAGAATCCATCTAAGCTTCAAAGACAGACATTACCTCAGGGTAAAGGGTTGGGAAAAGATGGTCCCATCAAATGGACCCAAGACGCAAGCAGGTGTAGCTATCCTAATATCTAACAAGTTAGATCTCAAACTAAAATCAATCAAAAGAGATGAAGATGGTCCTTTTGTATTCATCACAGGAGAAATCCATGATTACAAAGTCTCAATTCTGAACATTTACGAATCAATTACGAATGTGGGTGCCCCAAATACAAAGGCACCCACACTACTAAAACTCAACTCTCACATAAAACCTCACACACTTATAGTGGGAGACTTTAACACCCATTCTCACTGCTAGATAGGACCACCAGTCAGAAACTTAACAAAGAAACAAAAGAACAGAAGTTATGTCTCAATTGGGTTTACAGATATCCATAGAATACTCCAACCAAAAGAATATACCTTCCTCTCTGCTCCACATGGAACCTTCTCTGAAATCAATCCTATGATCAACAACATAATAAACCACAACAGATACAAAAAATTGGAATAGTGCTCTGTATCTTATCAGACCACCATGCATTAAAGTTGGAATACAACAACAACACAAATAGAAGAAACCTTACAACTCATGGAAACTTAACAATGCACAATTGCACCACACCTGGGTCAAAGAAGAAATAAAGAAATTAAGGACTTTCTAAATTTCAACAAGAATGAGGACACAACATACCCAAACTTATGGGACACCTTGAAATCAGAGAAACATCAGCCTTTACAATAGCCACAAGCAACATAAAGTATCTTGGGATAATGCTTACCAAACAAGTGAAAGACCTATATAATAAGAACTTTGTGACTCTAAAGAAAGAAATTAAAGAAGATACCAGAAAATGGAAAGATCTTCCATGCTCTTGGATAGGTAGGATAAACATAATAAAAATGGCAATCTTGCCAAAAGCAATCTACAGATTCATTGCAATCCCCATTAAAATCCCACCACAATTCTTCACTGACCATGAAAGGATAATAATCAACTTTATATGGAAAAACAAAAGACCCTGGATAGCCAAAACAACCCTGTACAATAAAGGAACTTCAGGAGGCATCACCATCCCCAACTTTAAGCTCTACTACAGAGCCATAGTACTGAAAACAGCCTGGTATTGGCACAAAAATAGACAAGTAGACCAATGGAATCGAATCAAAAATCCTGATATAAACCCACACACCTATGAACACCTGATTTTTGACAAAAAGCTAAAATCATACAATGAGAGGTGGAAAGCATCTTCAACAAATGGTGATGGCACAACTGGATGATGGTGTGCAGAAGACTGCAGATAGACCCATGTCTGTCGCCATGCACAAAACTCAAGTCCAAATGGATCAAAGACCTCAACATTAATCCAGCCACACTGAACCTCTTAGAAGAAAAAGTAGGAAGTACCTTAGAAAAAATTGGTACAGGACACTGCTTCCTGAACATAACCCCAGTAGCACAGACACTGAGATCAACAATTAATAAATGGGACCTCCTCAAACTTAGAAGTTTCTGTAAGGCAAAGGACACAGTGGAAAAGACCAAACATCAGCCCACAGACTGGGAAAAGATCTTCACCAATCCTATATCTGACAGAGGGCTGATCTCCAAAATATACAAAGAACTCAACAAACTAGTCAACAAAACACCAAATAACCCTATTTTAAAAATGGGGTACAGAACTGAAGAGAGAACTCTCAATAGAGGAAATCAAAAAGGCTGAAAGTTAAGAAAATGCTCAACATCCTTAGCTATCAGGGAAATGCAAATCTCAAAACAACTTTGAGGTACCATCTTACTCCTGCCAGAATGGCTAAAATTAGAAACACCAATGACATCTTATGCTGGAGAAGATGTGGAGAAAGGGGAACACTCCTACACTGCTGGTGGGGGTGCAAACTTGTACAGCCATTTTGGAGATCAGTCTACCACAGGACCTGGCAATCCCCCTCTTAGGCATATACCCAAATGATCCACAACTGTGCAACAAAGACATGTGATCAACTCTGTTTAAAGCAGCATTATTTGTAATAGCAAGAACCTGGAAGCAACCTAGATGCCCCTCAACTGAAGAATGGATAAAGAAGATGTGGCACATTTACACCATGGAATATTACTCTGTGGGGGAGGGGGGAGAGATGGAATCTTGAAATTCACAGCCAAGTGGATGGAACTTGAAGAAACCATCCTGAATGAGGTAACCCTATCACAAAAAGATGAACATGGTTCGTACGCTCATACATGGATTTTAGACATACAGCAAAGGTTTACCAGCCTATAATTTACACCACCAGAGAAACAAGGATATAAGGAGGATTCTAAGAGATTCATATAAGGTCCCTTCACAGAAGGGGAAAGGGACAAGATCTCCAGAGGATATGGAGAGCGTGGGGGGGGATTTACAGTGAGTGGAGAGGGAACTAGGAGAATAGAGAAGGGGAGGGAGGAAAGCATGTGGGACTAGGAAGATTGAATTGAGTCAGGGGAGGAATAGATGAGAGAGAGAGAGGCCATAAAAGAGGGAGCCATTATAGGTTTGAAGAGAAAACTAAACCTAGAGAAATGTCCAAAGACCTACAAGACTGATCTCAACTAATAATTTGAGCAACAGTAGTTAGGCTACCATAAATGCCCTTCCCTGATAATGAGATCAATGACTAACTTATCTACCATCATGGAGCCCTCATCTAGTAGCTGATTGAAACAGAAGCAAACATCCACAACTAAACGCTGAGATGAACAGGAATCCAGATGCAGAGAGGGAGGAAAAGACCAGGCTGCAGAAACACATAGAGACAGCTGACCTGAACAAGGAAGAGCTAATGGCCCCCAGGACTGATAGCTGGGAATTCAGCATAGGACTGACTCAGACCCCCGACCCCCTGAATATGGGTCTCAGCTAGAAGGCCTGAGCAGTCTAAGGGACCTTGGACAGTGGAACCAGGATGTATTCCTGGTGCACAAAAGGACTTTGGAGGCACATCCCCCATGGAGGGATACTCCCTTAACCTAGAGACAGGAGAGAAGGCCTAGCCCCTACTCCAAATAACTTGACAGATTTAGATGACCCCTCCTGAAGGGCATCACCCTACATGTGGAGTGGGGGGGGAGGGTGGTCGGGGGGCATGAAAGGGTGGGAGAGAAGAAAAGAGGGAGGGAAAGGGAACTGGGATCGATGTGTAAAATAAAAATAAAAAAATAAATTATATTAAAAAAGCTTTATCTTCCTTGAAGGATTTTAAGTGTCTTTGAATTTTTCTTCCAAATATCTTTACAGATTTACAGTTATAATAATAGATTCAAATATCTAAAATAGCATAATTTATAGACTACCTACTATGCATCATTTCCAAAACAGTACTTGACATATAGTATTCATTTCTCAGACAACTTTCTCAATATTTTCTCCTTTAATTCAAGTCAGTAGTGTACCTAATTCTCTTAAATTGCAAACCAGACATACAAAAACCAATGGAAGCAAAGATTGTGTTGTTCTAGTCTGTGGTAGTTAGTTCCATGCCTGGTACTAACTGGAGCTGCCCTCTACTGATTGTGTGTTATGTTCTAGGGCTGTTGGTTATTTTTACATTACTCCACATTTCTCTAGCAAAGGGTTCCTTTTTATACCTTCATTGCAGAATGGAAATCAAGGCCCAACGATGCTTAACAATTGTCTTAGATGTCTCAGAGTTAGTGAATTCCACATGCCACTTATAAACCTCATTCTAGAACTCTCCCATCCACCCCTTACCCCCTCAGACAGCTCTTGTCATATTTTGGAAGATGTCCCTTTAAAAAGTTATTCCTTCATAGTATTAACTTGAGTCTTTATATGTACTCCATTATAAATAACATGGCCAATTGCTGTTTCTCAGAAGAATTTATTGGGGGCCTGGAAAGATGGTCAGAGGTCAAAAATGCTTACTGCTCTTGCAGAGAATCAAGTTTGGTTTCCAACACCTAAGATGGCTCACAACCTCTTGTAATTCCAAACACATTGAACCTGCACACACACAAACACACACACTAAATAAATAAATAAAAATCCAAAATATGCATCTCATTCAGAAAAGAAAAGAATGTGAAGGGATTTATTACATGAAAATAAGCTTAATATTAATAGGATAAAATTGATTATATAAACAAGTTAATATGTAAACAATTGAGCAAGAACATATGAGGGATTTATAGTTAATGTTTATAATTATTAACTTCACTAAATCATTAATAAGTTTTAATTTATACTATATTGTATTCAAATGACTTGGAAAAGTCAGGATAAAATGAAGCCTATAGAAATAACTAGGCAGCAGTCTGATCCCCCAAAGAATCTTGAACTAAACACCATTCACAGAGACCAGCGGGCAAAAAAGAAAGATACAGAATCAGAACTAATCACCAGGTTTTAATTTAGTATAAAAATATAATTTTAGGAAAGGAAAAAATTGGGGAATGTTTTAATGGAAATGAGTGTTGGTAACTGCTGAGAAAGACCACATTCCATACCTGACATATAAGGAACTACCAAGGCAATGAAAAAGTCCTTAAAATATACACATCATTTTACCTAACATGACTTGAACATTGCTGTTCAGTTTTGCCAGTGTCTATTATTTGATTAGAAAAGCCCTACTGCTTTTCAGATTATATATGTATATATGTACAAATGAAAAGAATAGAACAAATTATTTCCAAATAAATTGCTTTAAAATTATATTGCTGGTTATAACAGTATTAGTTTCTAGAGCCCCCAGAGTGAGTAGAGCTAGCCTGCAATGCATCATAAATGGGTAATTAACATTCACATGGAGGAAGAAAGCTGGTGAGTGAAGTAAGGGAAAATCATTTTATTACAGCTTGCCACAAAGCTACCATTTCAGACAATCATAATCTAATTTACAGAGCCCTGTTAATGAAGCTACTGACATTCTGCCACTCACCCCCATGTCTTTAACTGGCACCAACTACCAAAGAAAACAATAGGTTAGGTCTTTCTTCATGATTTTCAATCACAATTTGTTCATTAGGCCCGGGCATGCTCAGTATATAGTTTCATAGCATTTGTTTATCTACAACTAGCCGTGAAATAAAAAAGTTTCTCTTTAATTCTACTTTTAAGTAAAAATATTGTTATAAGATTACATTTAAATGATCATTCTTGGTCATCTAACATGTCTGCAGATCATGGCTCATGCACCAAAAACACGCACTTGACTGGAACACAGACACATATCCATTTCTGAATTGTGTATGGGTATTTTCTCTCTGCAAAAGCAATGCAGTTATATTCGAAATCAGAATGTTCCCAAAGCCTAAGATATGTATTAATTCTTTAGTAGAAGGTTTGCCAATTCTATCTCTATTTTTTTCTATGCAAAAATTATACCTTCTGGCCATGATCTTCTGTTCTCCATTCTGATCCATTAGATCTGTTTTGAATCTTTTGCCCAAAATATCTCATTTAAAAATTATTTGTCTGGTAAATCTCCCATCTTATATTGGTGTATATTTACCTTTACAATAACTATTAAAACTAATTCCATTCTAAATTTAATTAAAACTTGAATATTAAAAAGGTCAAATGTGGCCCAGTTTTTGCAGGGGATAAATTCAAAGAAAATCTACTCAATAGTGACAAAAGCATATAATTGGAAGAAATTTAAAGCTTTACTTAGTATCTTAGCTAGGGATTTTACTTCTGTGATGAAATACCATGACCAAAGCAACTTGGGGGAAAAGTTTATTTGGCTTACCCTTCCACATCAAAGTTCATCATTGAAGGAATCAGGACAGGAACTCAAGCAGGGCAGGAACCTGGAGTCAGGAACTGATACAGAGGCCATGGAGGGGTGCTGCTTACTGGCTTGCTCCCCATGGCTTCCTCAGCCTGCTTTCTTGTAGAATCCAGAACCACCAGCCCAGTGATGACACCACTCACAATGGGCTGGGCCCTCACCCAACTATCACCAATAAAGAAAATGGATCTTATGGAGGCATTTTCTCAATTGAGGATCTCTCCTCTCCAATGACTCTATCTTGTACTATGTTGATATAAAACTAGCTAGACCACTTAGGCTTTAAAGAAAATACTAGAAGGGGAAGGAAGAGTGTGCACTATTATCACCTAGAATCATTATTTTCCAAATTTCTCTAGATCAGTGGTTCTCAACTTTCCTGATGCTGCTACCCTTTAATAAAGTTCCTTGTAGTGTGGTGACCCCCACCATAAAATTATTTTTGTTGTTACTTCATAACTTTTATGAATCATTGTGTAAATATCTATGTTTTCCAGTGGTCTTAGGCAACCCCTGTGAAAAGGTCGTTAGACACCCCCAAAGGGGTTATGACCTACAGGTTGAGAAACATTGCCCTAGATCAATGCCAGCTGCTGTGGTTAGGACCATGGCACACCACTCCTATTTCCTCTCCAGGGACAAAATATTCATTCTCCTTGGTTCCAGGCCCTTTTCGCAAAGTGACCAGTCACTTAGTGTTTTCATCTAATGGTTGACACTGCTGCCTCTCTGAGTCAGCCCTCAAAGGACTTGCTGGTTCCAGAGCTCCTTCTATGATTTTTTTTTTTTTTTTTGTGCTCTCTCTCTCCAGTGTCTATATGGCAGTTCAACACTTCCCTTTGCTCAAGACTGTTTCTGTCTGTCCTTGACATGTAGTACTCCTGCTCACACCTCTACTAAAACCCTGCAGGCCTTTGGGCCTCTTCGTAGGGGAACAGCACTTAGCATGGCTGTTCTCTTCTAGCGCTAGTTCTGTCTCCCTGTTCCTCTGGACCTGTATTCTCTGCCTCTTTACTTATCCCTCCTTCTTATCCTGATTTTGCCATTGCTAGATCAGTACAATAGAGTTCATCATCTTTCCTTTAAATTCACCAACAAATATTTAAAAAAAAGTACAGGACTAGTTCTTGTATTTGTACTAGTATGCCTCAATGGCTCAGTATAAGCTTTCAAAAATTTCCTCATAAAAGACAATTTGGAAATACTTGGTCTAATTTTTAGCAATGATTTAATATTTCAACATGATACATAATCAAAACTATTTAAAATTATGCTTTTATATTATACACTTTAAAGTATAATGGTCGTTGTCGGGGGAATTGAAGAGTTAAAGCTTTTCTGCCACAGTATAAAAGTAGGAGACTGGGAGAAGGAGGAGAGGACAGGAAGGGAAGAATGTGGGGAACAGCTGAGTATGTCAAAATACATGATAAACTTGAGATTATTCTTATAAAATGTATTACCAATAAAAATAAGTAATACTGATTTCCATTATAGTTGGTCCAGTTTACAAGCATCCTCCCCTACATTTATTATTTGTTTTCTGACTGTCTCATTCTAATTAACTTTAATTTCCATTTTTTTTATGTCTAGTGAGATTGAACACTTTTTTGTATAATTATTGGGCATGTTTAGTTCATCTTTTGAGAACTCTGTTTATTTCATAAGTTCATAAATTAGATTAGGTGGGATGTTTTTGTACTTAGGTGTTTTTGGTTTTTTGTTTGTTTAGTCATTTATATAAGTATCAATCTGCTGTCATCCAATAACATTTTGATTAAAAAAAATGCTCTGCACAAACAGGGAGGATGAGAGATACACTTTAAAACCAACACTAAGTTTGTTAAGCAAACTTGTTGGGGGGGATATGGGTGGAAAAGAGGCAGGGATGGGAGGAAGTGGGTATAAAGAGGAAGAAAAGGGGAAGTTGAAAAAGAATGAAACCCAGAAACACATCTGAAGATGCCATTGCCAAATCATGATTTGCTTTGTATACTCTATCTCTGAAAGTTCTTGAATGATGATTTTTCAGAGACCATATATTTAATTTTGTGAAATATGAAGCATTGGATGAATTTAAAAGATTTATTCTACTTGAAATTAAAGTTAAAAAATAGTAACAAGAAGAATAATGTAAGGTAGGACGAGTTTAATTTCGTTAATATTTTTAAATTAATTATTGAACTTCACAATGAAACAATTATGGTACTAGGAAATGATCAAGCAGATGGACCAGTGACAGTGAATGGATTGTAAAGATGTACTTGGCAGGCTGTGGGTATGGCTGCTCAGTGGGAAAAGCTTGATACACAAGCACAGAGACCTCAGTGTGGGTCATCAGCACCTATATTGCAGCCAGGTGTGACAATGCTTAACTGTGACTCCTGCACTTGGGAGGAGATGAGGTGGTTTGGATCCTAGGGATTCACTGCCAGCCAGGCCAGCTAAAACCTCAAGTTCTCGATGAAGTGAGAGACCCTGTCTCAAAAGACAATTGGAGAGTGATAGAGGAAAAACAGTTGTTCATCTCTGGCTTTCACAAAGAGTGCACAAGAACACACACACACACACTGCAAATACTATATATTTGTACTCATATATGAATAGAAATTTAAACCATGAAAAATATTCTATCTCATATCACTGATAGAAAAGTTGATTTTTGAAACAATTCATGTTAGCATCTTTATCATTATATAAAGACAATCTTGGTTTCTTTTTCCAATGTTTAGTTTTTCTAGGGGTGGGGCAGAGTCTCCTGTAGCCTATATTGGCCTTGAACTCACTATGTAGCTAAGGATAACCTTGAAGTTCTCATCTGCCTACCTCTATTTTCCAAGTACTGGGACTATCGATTTTGTGCTCCCACTCTCAGTTTATTCTATGATCTCAGGTCTTTGTACATACTAATCAAGAACATTACCAAATGAGTTCCAAAATCAATTCCATCTTTCTAATTTCTTTTATTAAGTTCTATTTTGAATGGTTTAAGTATAATTAGCCTTGTTCTCTTCAATTTCCATTTGCATGGAAATTCTTTCACCACATGTTCTTGTGTGTTTTTCGAGAAGATTTAAGTCTCCTATGGACAGCACATAGCTGAGGGTTGTTTTAAAATCCATTCAATGCCTTTAACTGGAGAAATTATTACATTTCTTTCATAACTTATGGTAATCTTTGTTAGTGTCAACTTATGCTAACTATCCAGTGACAAAGGAGTCAAATCATGCATACCCAACACTGGCATATCTAAAAATATAAACAGATATCAAATAGATCTGAAGTGATAGAAAACAGCAGGGAATTTAAATATCCCAGTTTCAACAATGTATAGATTATGCATAAAATATCAACAGCTGGGCAGTGGTGTCCTTCAGTCCCAGCACTCAGGAGGCAAAGGCAGGCGGATCTCTGTGAGTTTGAGGATAGCCAGAGCTATACAGAGAAACCCTGTCTCAGACAAAAAGAAAAATGAAAGAGAGAGAGAAAGGAGGAAGAAAGGAAAATCCACAAGAAAATGGAGATTTGAATAATTTTTAAACTATGCAGACATATACAGAACACTAGTAACAAAACATACACGTCAACAACTCATGAGATATTTGCCAGGATAGATTATATTTGAGCACTAAACAAATTTTACCAAATTAAAAAAACAAACAAACAAAACACTGAAATCAAGCTGGACATTGGTGGTGCACACCTCTAATTCCAGCATTCGGAAGGCAGAGGCAAGCAGATCTCTGTGAGTTCAAGGCCAGCCTGGCCTACACAGCGAGTTCCAGGACAGGCTCCAAAACAATACAGAGAAACTCTGTCTCGGCAAAAAAAAAAAAAAAAAAAAAAAAACAAACAAACAAAAAAAAAAACCTGAAATCATATCAACTACCTCTTCTGATCACAATATTCTGAAACTAAAAATCAGAAAAGAAAAAACCTAGCAAATTCACAAGTATGTGGAAATTAAGCAACATGCTCCTGAACAAGAAGCCATAAAAACTTATTGAGTCCAAAAAATAAAGAAATGAATAGGGTCATCAAAGGTAGTTCTAAGGGAGAAGATGAGTAACCACAAAATAAAGGAGAATCATGAAAAAACATGATGTAAAGAACTTGACATAGAAGAATAAAATAAATATAGACTTAGTTGGAGATAATAGAGACCAGGGTAGAATTAATTAAATACAAGCAGGAGAAAAGGAAGAAAAAAAAACCCCACAAAGTGAGAGCTGGTTTTGCAAAAACATAGCCTTACCAGCAGCCCTTTAGCTAGACTACATCCGTGTTAAAAGAGAAGGCTGGCTCCAAGACTCATAGATCTCTATATTCTGTTGTCTTCCTTAATGTGTTCAGGGGTTGAAATTTGTGTATAGAATTACAGATTTAGTGTTTCTTTCTCAGTGATTCTAATTATGTATTCCTGAAAAAGCTGTTTCATACACATTGGCAAGGGCATAGGAACTGCAGTATTTCTGAGAAGCTTACCATTGAAGAAAGTTCTCCTTCTATCTCTGAAAGATCTGTCTTTTCAGCCACTTATCCATAATATGCTATGGAAAAGGAAAATAAATTCACTTTTTCAAATACTTTTAACAAAATCCAATAAGAACATTAAAGTTTTAATCTGTAAACATTGATCATAACATGTCTGCAAATGCCATAAATACACTACTGTGATCTTAATGCTACTGCTATTTCAATATTTTTAATATTTTAAGGTAGCATTAGCCTGTGTGGGAATTTGACAAAAAGGAAGAAGCCAAATGTTTGAGGAAACTACAAGGCTAGTTGTCCTCAGTGACAGAAAATCAATGGACATTTAGGGACTCCCTAAGCTGGGACATCATCCAGATTCATTTTCTAAGACATCAGCGGGGACCAGAAGGAGTACTTTCTCCTACTTGCTTCGTGAGAGGTACTGTGGTTAAATAACATGTATAAACGCCATATTTGCCTTCTCCACAAACTGGAAGCCTATTTACTCTCTGCCTTGTATAAATGAAGGTGACTAGCAGATGAAGCCACACTTTGAGTCCCAAGTAAGGGAGTAACTAAGGGAAAGTTTGAAGAACCCATAAGAGTTACACATTGGGTAGCCTAGAATCCTGGGTGAGATGAAGGGAAAAGTCCACAAGGATTCCTGAAGACAAAAGTCTCCTTGGATTATTTCAGTTAAGTGGTAAAGAATGGAAAAATTAAATCTTCAAATGGTTTAAAAATGTTTAACACGCCTCTGCAAATATTCTGATCATTATTTCTATTATATTTTGCAAATCCTAGTCTAACTATTGACGTTATAAAAGTGTATTCAAAAATGAGGATAATGAAATCTGTTGTCATGTTTCCCACATGGACTGTAACTCTGTGGTCTACACTAAGAGCATGACTTCTGGCTGTCAGTCACTGAAAATATATGGGGTACAGCCTAACAAATAAATGAAAGCACTTGCCTGGAGCATTCCAGTCATAACCAGGAACTTGTCCATTTCTTGCATAATAAAAGGCCTGCCGTCTGTTAAAATGATGGTGAATTTAAAGTTTAAGATTGGTTATAGTTGAAATTGTCTTGATTAATTACACAGAGTATAGTTATAAAACATTTTATCATCTTTGCTTTATTAGAGTGAATTCTTTAATCATCAGAACTAGTATATTTTAAGAAAATTACAACCGAATTAAATAAAATACTATGTAAAAATCAATCAACAGTAAAACCAACGATTGCTTCTTTACTCATCTCTGTTCCAAATGAAAGCCAAGTATTGGTTTCCATGATTGTATCTCTAGTGACAGGGACACTTAGTGCATATCAAATAATAATTGCTTTGATAAAGAGCAGATGCATTTGAGAAAGCATCAAGTATGCCAGATACCTATGCTTTATTAACATCTAAAACTTTTAGAGTGTTTTAATTTTTATATGCTAACAAATTATATCAAATGAAATAAAGATTCTTGAGATACAGACTGTTGTTTCTATAAGAACTTTTCAGTGCTCTATGCCTGCTAGGCCAGCGCTTTGCTGCTAAGCCACATCTCCACTAGAACCCAACCAGGATGACTGGATTATCAAGAACATCTCCTTGACAGAATAAATTCCTTTCATGAATACTGTGCCCACTCAGTTAACAAAGGCATAGACTTTTAAAAGAAATTTAAGGAAATTTCTTTTAAAAGAAATTTAAAATGGAGATGGACAGCTAAGTTAAACCAGAACCAAATACAGTTGTTAGATCATATTTACAAGTCATTAAAAAATGTATAAAAGAAGCTTCAGCAATGGGCACTTGCCATGGCCTCCACTCCAGTGCATGTCTTTCACTATTTTGTTCATAAGCACTACACAAAAAATGTAGTGACATAATACACCATAATCTTTTTTAAAAATACAAAGAGCCTTTTGCCACTAATGTGCTATGGTCCATTAGTTCCCCACACAATTATCTTTTTGTTGGTTGAGAGGAAAGGAATATGAACATCCTGCTCTGTCTTGTGCTGATGTGTCAATAAGGACAGGACATAAATCTCGATTTCAGAAAAATATAATTTCTCAAGACAAAATAGAGGTGGTAAACAAACAAACTATTTTGGTCAACACTTATATTTTTATAAAACACATGAAGATAAGCCTATTTGCATGCATCTATTTATGTTTGGTTCTTCTTGTCTTAACTAAGGGTTCTCCTTGTAAGAAGCATATAACCTGACAAAAAAAAGCCATAAAAGAGTGGAGAAAAGACAAATTGGTAGGGAACTATGAACTATATGGACACTTTCAAACTCTGAAAAGCCCCTTTGGAAAAAGACACTTCAGGAAAGAGAACAAAAGGAAAAGACAGGGAATCAAAATATTCTATTTTAGTTGTAAAAAGAAACTAAATGTTGTGAATTATAATAGGATGCTGTTGAAAACACAGTGGCGGCCTACTGGATGGGTAGGGGAAGGAGGAGAAATAGCAGGGTAAGGGAAATAGAGGAAGATGGTGTGGGGCAGGAAGAGTAAGAACAAAGTATGATAACATACACTTATGAAAATGTTATAATGAAAAAATTATTGTGTATGCCAACTTAATTAAAAACATGTTCAGGCAAGCCTCAGAAGAATGACTGTAGGAAAAAACATCAAATATAAAAATAAGTTATTAAATTATTAGAGTAAAGATCCTTCTTTATTTGTCTCTCTATGGTCCTGTCTATCCAAAGCTTGCTCTGTAGATCAGGTTACCCTAATACTCAGAGATTCACCTGCACCTCCCAAGTGCTTGGCTCAAAGGCATTTTGCCACTGTGCCTGGCTACATGTTTGAATGACAAGAAGTAATGTAGCTATTTTAAAACTCCAAAGCAAAAGAAAGTAAAACTCCTAGAAATTCAGGGAGAGACAACAAACAATATATATATATATATATATATATATATATATATATATATATATATACACACACACACACACACACACACACACACACACACACACACATCGGGCTGAAAATTGCATGATTTTCAGAAATGGGTGCAAAAAAAAAGAGAATTCCATTGACTTGGAATCCTTTAAGCAATGTGGATTAATGGTATAGAATTATATTTGCTACTTCCATTTTGAGTTTGTGTACTCTGTTTACTCCCTCATATGTTTTATTCTCTTGAATAATTAAAAATTTCAGACATGAAATGTGATCATTCTGAGGTGGAATTATAGTTACAAAATGGAAAGTGACTACTACATAAAGCCAAATAAATGTGAAAACTTACAACACTGGATTCTCACAGGAAAAGAAGACACATGGTAAGAAGTATGGGGAACCAAAAAGTATTTTTGAGACAAGGTCCTAACTATGTAGACCAGACTGCATTTAAATTCAGAGATGCCTCTGCCTGTGTCCCTCAGCTAAGGTTAGCTGACAGCTGCTGGGCACAATGGCTTACACCTTTAAACCCAGCACTTGGAAGGTAGAGGCCACCCTGTTTTACAGACCTAGTTCCAGGACAGCCAGGGCAACAGAGAAGCCCTCTCTTGAAAGACAACTACAAAAGATTAAAGGGGAGCATCACCACTCCTGGCCATCAAATTTTCTTATCTTACTAAAAGACTCAGATATACAGCCAGGTTTTGGTGGCTGGATCCATTAATCCCAGCATTTGAGACCCACAGGCAGGCAGATCTCTGTGAATTAGAGGCCAGCCTGGTCTACACAGTGAATTCCAAGACAGGTTCCAAAGACACAGAGAAGTCCAGCCTTGGGGAAAGAAGAAAAAAAAAAAAAAAAAGAAAAAGAAAGAAAGAAAGAAAAGAAAAGAAAGAACGACTCAGATATAAAAACATTGGAAGGAATGGACTAAGTAAATCCCAAAAGGTATGCATTATATAAATGTTAGTAACCTTAAGGTTAGTTTAAAAAATGAAAAATGGTTAAAAATCTCTAAACAACGTATCAAAATAACAAGAAGATTGTCAGAATATCACAAGATAAAATGTTTGGTTTTCTGGATGGGGAGCTCAGTATAATAGTATGTGAGGTTACTGTGGCATAAAGTATTCAGCCATCTAGTTCAGCTACATAGAGGCAATCAGTAGCCCCACAAAAGACATGCTAGAGATGTAGGTGAAACAGGAAACTTTGTTATTCTTTCTTATAATTGCATATGCACCTTTCAGTTTTTCCTCACCATGTGGATACAGTATTTACATTAAGTAAAAAGTTAAACTTTCCTGTTAACTATCTCAGTGTATTTTTCAGTGCTATCATCCCAAAGTGAATTCTTAGGAAATATAAAATGACATACTCCTGCATGTATAAGTAATAGGCGAGGCAATACCACAAGAATCCTACTGCTAATAATGCAACCAGTATCAGCATCATGATTCCAAACAGGTCAACTGAAATTGATGAAAAGAGACATATTTTAATAACAGATTTTTAAAATGTCCTATGTTTTTAACATTTCTAGTACCATGCAATCTGAATTCTTAGATATACATTCTCAAATCATTGTTGAAAATGAGCCTACAGTAGCATGCACATGTGCTCTAATATAGCAGTCACTGTTGTCAAACCATCTGCATTTAGAAGATGTTAGCAGACTACTGCACCAGCTTTCTTTTCTTTTGCCTTCTATTTCATTTCTGGTACTTTCGCAATGGGTAAGATAGGAGAGGCCTCAGACTGCCCTCTCTGTGAAGGTGCCTGCAAACAATAGGAAGTGGTTTGTTGTATAAGCACCAGCTCTTTGTTTGTCAGAGATAGCCCACACTTGCTGGGGAAGCAGATTTCTACTCTGATGCACTTTCCTCTCCTTCAGACTATATAGCTTATTAGCCTCGAGCAAGGTTGAATGAACTAAAGAGGAAAACACAAAATAGGAGATCAGAGTTTCTCTTCATATTGAATGCAAAGTATTTTTATAAGGTACAAATGCAGCTTTGATCCCAGCACTCGGGAAGGAGGCAGAGGCAGACAGATCTCTGTGAGTTCAAGACCAGCCTGGTCTATAGAGCTAGTTCCAGGACAGCCTCCAAAGCCACAGAGAAACCCTGTCTCAAAAAAAAAGAAAAAGAAAAAGAAAAGAAAAGAAGAAGAAGAAGAAGGGAAGGAAGGAAGAAAAAGAAAGGAAGAAAAGCAAACAGAGACTTAGGCAGAATTATATATTTCACTTCAATTAAGAAAAAAAAATACCAGATAACTGGTTGATAAATGGGATTTTCTTACAAGAGTAATGCTCACTTGGAAAATCACCAGTTTTAGCTTTTCTGGAAATTTCATTGAAAAATATTAGTTCTTTTTTTTTCTGCTTTGGTGACTACTGTATAACAGGTCCAAATTTTACATTACAAATATACAGACTCTCTTTGGAAAATGCTATTTGCTTTTTTAAGGACTCACCATTCTTTTTTGTTTGTTTTTTGAAACAGGGTTTCTCTGAAGCTTTGGAGGCTTTCCTGGAACTCACTGAGTAGACCAGGTTGGCCTTGAACTGACAGAGATCCACCTACCTCTGCCTCCCGAGTGCTGGGACTAAAGGTGTGCACCACCATTGCCCAGTATAGGAGTCACCATTCTTAATGGTGATTCTCAATATAGACTATATTAGCTGAGGAAATATTTTAGAGTAACACTACTAGTCTCACTGAATCTGCATTTCATTACTAACATGCAAATATATATACATACACACACACACACAGAGAGAGAGTTTCTACAACATCAGAAAACAAACATTCCTTAACTAGGTTATGAATATCATACAACCAAGATTTTTGCAGATGAAAACTAAACTGGCGAGTATTATGGCAAGGGTTCTATCTGACTTAATTTGAATCAGTTTCATCTGGAACAACCAATAAGCTTAAACCAGAAGGCAACACTAAAGAACAGCCCTGGACTAGAGAATTTTACTAAAACAAATGTAATCATTTCATATCCTTTGAATGGAGCAGATTTCCACTATTTGCAAGTTAATTGAAATGAAGTCACAAAAGTTTAAATGAGGACAACTCACCTCTACAGTTTGCCCAAAATATAGAATTGAATTTACAGTCAGAATATGGGAAACAGTACTTTTTGCAAACTTTTTCTTCTAGGCACCAAATACACTGTATGTAAAAGATAAAAATAAAAGCAGGGTCAAAGCATAATAGCGCCTACAAGAAGTTGTTAGAACATGTATAATACATATTTAATAAATATTAGCCATTCTCAACACCGTTATAGTAGTAGTAGAAGCCATTGGAGACCTGTGAAGGGCCTTGTTACCAGACCTGTGTTCTCAAGCCACAGCACCAGCAATTATTGGCTGCCAGCGGAGGACAAATTCTCTTTGTGAATGTCTACTGTTGGGAGCCACCTAACTCTGGAGATTCCTATCTTCATTGGTCAGTAACTGACTACTATGGAGTTCCAAATAGTGGCTTTTAGTTAAAGGACAACTCTGCTACGTGATTTTGTTTTTTTGTTTTTAACCACAGGTAACCAGGTCAGGGCAAATGTGCCCTCATCTTTTCTTTACTCTTGTCCCTTGTCTTGGGATCCTTGGACTCCTTCATTTATCATGGAATTTTTGCATAAAATTCATTCAGTCACACAGATGTCACACACACTTACATCCTTCTCAGATGCTGCAGTTGGAGGGTTCAGCCCAAAACCCATACTAGGAAGCAGTGCTGAGAACTGCATGAGGTAGGACTTAGAATGTCCCCTAACATCTTCCTTCTTAAGTCCCTGTCCCTTCTCTGCAGCATCTTACTCCTTCTTCCAAGGGAGCCTTTCTCTCTTACAGGTGATATTAGGGGTGCTGTTGGTGAGCCTTAGATGCTCGCTACACTGGTGATCAGACAGTCACATGGAAGTGGGAAGACTGAACTCAAACCCTTGTGAACATAAGCTACAGAAAAGACCATGATGAGTTCTACTATGTGAGAAAAGACCAGAACCTGGGAGAAGAGGAGGATGAGGGGGAGGAGGAGAAGGAGGAGGAGGAGGAGGAGAGTGGGGCTGGAGAGATTGCTCAGTGATTAAGAGGATTTGCTACTACTCTATCAGAAGATCTGGATTTCAGTTCCCAGTACCCAATCAGGAGGCCTACAATCATCTGCAATTCTAGTTCTAGGGAATCTAACTCCCTCTGCTGGCCTATAAGGGCTCTGAGCAAGTATGTGGTACACATATACATGTGAGCAAATACTCAAACACATAAAATTATTATACATCTTTTTTTTAATGTTCATACTTATAGATGGCTGCAACACATAGATGGCTTAACCTGTGACAGGCATTGTTCTAAGTCTTCCGTATGAATTAATTCATTTCATTCTCATGATGGTCCTGTAAGTTAGCCACTATACATGCACAGTAAAGGACAGAACAGGCCAGTGACTTGCATAATAGTATCACACAGCTAGGAAAGATGACAGCCCAGTTCTGAACCTCTACATCGTTATGGGAGACTGAGCCTAGATATACTCACATCACTCCTTGCTGTAGAATTCCAAAATGAGTAGAGGTAATGATTCACTCAATGTAAAGAGCCACAGACCAGCTTTTGTTTGTGCTTGCCAAGAACAAAGGTCAAATCAAGCTGTTAGAGAAAATCTAAGATGGATGTCACTTAGGTCAACAGACCTGCTACCTTAGGCTATGGCTTAAAGACTGGAACTACAAAGGCAAGGTCTAGACTCAATGATAAGTTCTACAGCAGCTAGCCTTAGCTATTAGTTCTCAGAGCTCCTAAGAGTCAAGCTCATAGCATATAGCAGAGTTTGAGAGATACTGCCTGAATAAATGTGAACTTTGCAGAGATGAACTTGTCATTCAAGCACTGTGGTGATTGACAGGACCAGTAGCCATGACAGGTCCACAAGTGAATGCCTGAAGTATCTCATTCCTCAAAGCAGATATTTTCTCCTATGCTTCTTTCTCTGGAAAATGGAGATCTTTGGGACACCTATCCTGTATGTCTAGGTACCTGGTAGATTCTTGGGAATCCAAGATTAGAGCGTTATAATACCACTAACTACTATCTGCTTTTCTGCATAGGCATTTTCACCATTATTATCTTGATTTTTCTTTTCTGTTGATCAGTGGGTTCTGGGGAGTTGTTATTAATTGTGTAGCTGCCTTGATGGAGCATGGAATATAGGGAGTCATATCCAAACACAGGATTTGTTCTTGTCTGTGTGAGACTCTAGACTAGGAGCTAGGATCAGAGCTCACAGTGACTGTGATTAAATGCCTTTCTTTTAGTGAGGATGATAGTCTTATTTATCCTGGGGCAGCTTCTTTTTTTTTTAAATATGAAGAGAGGTAAAATGAAATGTGTGTCCGGAACAGGCAGAGGCTGAAATGTAGCAGATGGAAGCAGTTTGATTTTTTTTTTAATTGTTTGTCTATCTTCTGTTTCCATTTTTTCTGATAATTATACACTCTGTCCTTGTGGATATCTTCAGTCAATGCTATGGGCTCTAAAGCTGTTGGTCAGCTCCTCTCTGCTTCTTTCTTATAAATAAAGTGGTCATCTGACCCAGGCAGTGACACTCAAGTTCAACCCTCTGGCCAGTCTATAGTGCTGGTTTGACCTAAATAGGGGAGTTACCGACATCGTGAGAGATACAGCAGTGATTGTTTCCCTTGGTTGTTTGGAGACTGTAATGTGGGAGAAAACAAGGTCAATATGCAGAGCGCTGGGGCTGGAAGATGAAAAGGGAGATATGGGAGTGTGACATCCTTTGAGATTCAGTTGAGCATGAAGCCATGCCCACTCAATTTTGTGAAGGAATGAATTACCCCTTCTATTAAATTAGTTTGAGAGGCGTTTCTACCACTTAACCACAAAAAGATAGCTTAACTATTATAACTATGTCCAAAAAGTCTTCAAAGCACAGAACTTCATATTCATTGCTCAGAGTAACAGCGTAATATATTGAACATCCCTAAATTGGTAATGTATAATTTAAAACAAATTACATGGGATTTTCCTTGTAGCTACAGAGGGTGAACCATATGAGAGTTTTACAACCTTAACCTCTTAAGTATGTGACAACTGAGAATCCAGCTAAAGGCTTTAGAGTGATGGTTACGGCTGCTCCATAGCAAAAGTGGAATATTAATTTTGGAGTAGAACCTATTTTAACAACTTTATGCAAAGATAAAATTTCTATTTTTACATGAAGATGTCATTAAAATGAAAAATACAGAAAGGGGGAGGTATATAATGATGATTAGTGGGCTGTTAATATTTACTTAAAATATGTGATATTGTACAAGACAAACAGAAAATGGGTGTTAGGATGCAAAGAACAAAAGAAAGTTGATAAGGCAGATGCCACATGCAGCATATAGTACACAAATGTACACAAATGAACTAAGCAATTGTTTCCCCTTCTTGGAAGATAAAATGTGCACACTTTAAACGTAGATACATTTACATCTCTGAATGGAAGAGTATTATAATTTCAAAATAATCAGTATTGAAAATGTGATAGTTAACAAGAGGAAGTATTCCTTTCTATTCAAAATGACTGGACAAGATTTCTTTAAGCAATATGAAGAATGTGGCATAGGTCTTCAGGAACAAGTAAATGTATCCAGGGAAGGGGAGAGATGCAGAACACTATATATAAGTACCATGATGGCAACATGAAAATGTGTCCTGGTGGGTCTTTGTAAAGTCATTCAGAAAGATGAATGTCTGTTGGGTTGTGGTGGGCTGTGACTGTCCAACTAAGGAGTTCATACAGTGTGCCTCATTTAACAATAGAGACTAAATTGGATTATTTGGAATTCAAAGGTGACATGATTAAAACCTAATTACAATAATTAAGGCTTGATAAGAGACTGGAGGTACTGGGGTAGATAAGTGGGGGATAGAGTAGCAGTATAAGATGTCTAGGATTGCTTTATTGCAAAGAAAGAATAGACGTGTTTTCTGAAAGGCAAAGGAATCAAAGATTTTTAAAATTAGAATTCTTGAGGAATGGTGCCAGGAATAAGTAAGGCTTCTTTGGAAAAGAAAAAAATGACAAATTTAGTTAAAGGTATTTCCAGTTTGAAGAGATTAAAACAAATATCAAGAAGGAAATGTCAATCAAGCAACTGTGAGCATGACTATTAGAGTTCTAGTAGGTGTAAGGGTTTCTGGTAGAAGCCATGATTGCAGCTAAGAGAGCTCAGGATGAGTATGCTGCATGACAATCTTCTCCTTGCAGTAGGGGGCAACAAGCACAGAGGCTCACAGCTAGACAATGTTCAGAGGGTGGGGGACGTTGGAGTGCTCAGTCCTGAATGCGGTGTATTTATCATACCCCCCCCCCATTCTCAGAAACCTACGCAGAAGAGGAAGCAGAAAAAGTGTAAGATCTGGAGATGCTGGGTGATGTCAAGGAGACAATGATTTCCAGCTGCACCAAGGCCGGTGCACATATAAACTCAGAGTGTGACAGCATGCACAAGACTTTTACAACTTCAAACCAGATAAACTAAGAAGCTATTTACAACTAATATATGCTGAGAGAGGGAAAAATCAGTTTTCTTCAACTGAATATATTCTTCAATGACTATATCAACCATATTCAAGGACTAACCTCATAGGCTCAAGGATAGTTGGCCAACACAAAAGAAAAAGGATTCCATATTTTACTTTTTATTTTCCTTAGTGTATACTTTTTGTTTGTTTTGCTTTGTTTGGATGGGGTCTTTTTTAATTTTAGAGAGAAAGAACAGTAAGTTGTGTGGGAAGCAGAGAGGATCTGTGATGAGTTCAGGGAGGAAAAAGAATATGATCAAAATATGTTGGATGAAAAAATGTTTAAATACTTCATGTTGCAAAAAAAAAGAAGTATCTATAGTATCTATTAATTTTAAAATGTTCTCATTTAGGAACATAAAATGAGGAATTGGTAAGAGAAGCAAAGGTAAGTGATAAAGAGGGTCCTGGAATGGCAAGGTCACCAAGGAAAGATCTAGTGCCTGGAAGAATAAGTGACCGGTTTGAAATGTCATGGCATTTTGTAGCCTTCAAGTCAGTAAAATACATACATTGACTACTAGAAAGAAAAAATAAAGGTGGCTATTTTTTTTTCATTTTATCTGAACTAGAAAGGAATAAGACAATGCAGAGAAACAGACTGCAGTTCTAAGAGATTAAAGAAATGACAACGGTTGTGAGTCTTTAAAGGTGTGTGTATATAAGGTTTTTTAAAAATCTGCATTTATTTCATTCTCATGTATTGTGTGATGTTTTGTTTGTGTTCTGACACATAAACTTGCCTGGAGATCAGAGGGTGGAGTTAGAGACTAGCTAACCACAGAAGGTAGGAGGTTGTGGCTCATGCCTTTAATCCCAGAACTAAGGAGGTAGAGACAGGAAGTGATAATGTGGGGTGGAGACAGGATCTCAGCCCCTTTTCTTGGAAGCAAGAAGGAGACAGGTAGGAAGCAACTGGCAATCTGCTCCAGTTCTCTGATCTTCCAGGTTTTACCCCAATATCTGACTCCTGGTTTTTATTGATTAAGATTAATTAGATTTATGCTTCATCTGGCACCCAATGTGGGACTGACACAGCTTAAAAAAAGGATTCTAAACACATAAGAATGGAATCAAGCTTCTTGGTAGCTGCCTTTTCTCCTGTGGACTCTGCTTGCTAGTGGTGAGGACAGGCACAACTCCTTTAAGAGATGGCTTTCTAGCTTGGTGTTAGTGGGGAACAATGGTGACCTTACTACCAAACACTTACATGGTGTTTATGAGTAGCCTGCAGCATACTACTCAGTAGCAGCATGGACCCAGAAGCTTCCCAGAGTTGGGGCAGTAAACATGGTTCCCAGAGCTGGAGAGAAAGATGCCTCTGCCATGAGACTACGCTCTCAGAACCAAAGAATGGGACAAAGCCAGACATCAAAGCTGCTGCTTTGGTTCTAGCTATGCTGCTTAGCAGTTTAAAGACTAATGTGGTCAGAAAATGATAGAGATACTCAGTAAAGACAGATTCAGACAAAAACAAACAAACAAACAACAACAAAAAAACACTTTAAACAGGTTACAGTGTGTTTAAAAATATACATAGGTTTGAGAGAAAAAAGAAAATGGGTAGAGAAAATCCTTAAAAAAGAAATTATTAAGAAAAAATATAATAAGCCATGTAAAGATGAAAATACATAGAGTCTGGATTGTGTTGTCTTTAATGTCTATACTGCTAATAAATAAATAATAACTTCTAAGAGAAATTTGATTATGGAAGCTGCTAAATTAAATCAACCTATATATTTTAAATAACTTGGCTGCAAAATTTAAATTAAAAGATTTGTTATTCACAGTCAACAAGACAAAACAGCTCCCTATAGGATGGGAAAAGATCTTCACCAACCCCACATCTTTCAGAGGGCTGATCTCCAAAATATAGAAAGAACCCAAGAAAATAGACATCAAACTATCAAATAATCCAACTAAAAAAATGGGGTATAGATCTAAACAGAGAATTCTCAGCAGAACAACTTCAAATGGTGGAAAAACACTTAAGGAAATGCTCAACATCTTTAGTTATCAGGGAAATGCAAATCAAAGCCACTCTGAGATTCCATTTTATACCATCAGAATGGCTCAGATCAAAAACACCATCAAGAACAGGTTATGCTGGAGAGGATGTGGAGAATGGGAACACTCCTCCATTGCTGGTGGGAGTGCAAACTTATATAGCCTTGTGGAAATCAGTGTGGTGATCTCTCAGAAAATTAGGGATCAACCTACCTCAAGACCCTGCAATACCACTGTTGGGCACATACCCAAAGGAGGCACATTGATACTACAAGGACATATCCTCAACAATGTTCATAGCAACATTATTCATAATAGCCAGATATTGGAAACAACCTAGATGCCCCTCAACTGAAGAATGGATGGAGAAAATGTGGTAATTTACACAATAGAGTACTCAGTGGTAAGAAACAATGATATCATACAAATTTCAGGCAAATGGACAGAAATAGAAAAATCCATCCTGAGTGAGGTAACCCAAAATCAGAAAGGCAAATATAGTACATACAGCATTTTGTTTGACAATCATATGGTAATGGCCTTTCCATGTGAACTAGTCAACACATAAGTGAGACCATGAGAGATTTATCTTTCTGTAATGTCATTCCTTACTGTCCTGAACAGTAATCCATACCGGGATGCAATGGATGAGAAAGACTTGATGGTAGAAACAACCTATAATCTTCTCTGAGATTTTTTTTTAATCTGCTGCAAAATTCAGACTTATCACTGTCAATAGTCAAGAACAAAACTGACTATGACAGTTTCATTATTGTGACATCATGATTGAGAACTACCATTTCAAAGAATCAACAATGATACATAAAACTCTAAGTGGCAACCAAAGACAAGGAAAGAATGCTTAACTTGTTTTAGTTGGCATGGTTTTTGAAGTTTTAATTTTAAAATGGAACAAATGTGTGTGTGTGTGTGTGTGTGTGTGTGTGTGTGTGTGTGTGTGTTCAGAGTTAGAGTGTGTGTGCATGTGAAGGCCAGGAATCGACTTAGGTGTTGTTCCCCAGGAGGCATTCCCCTTATTTTTGACACAGGATCTCTCACAGGCCCCAGGATGGCCAATTTGGCTAGGCTAGATGGCCAGAAAGCCCCAGGGACTTGCCTGTCTTGGCTTCTCCAGCCCTGCAATTATAAATCATGTCCCCATGCCTGCCTGGCTTTTTTCATGGGTCCTAAGGATGCTAACTCAGTTCCTCATGATTCAGGGCAAGCACTTTTGTCACTTAGCCAGTTCCCTAGCCCCAACCTTTTCTTTTCCATATGCTGTGTTTGTGAGTAGTAAGTTAAGGAAAGGGTTTTAAATAAGTTTCTTTTTATGGATTTGCTTTTGGCAAAAATATTTTCTAATTCTAGGAAAGTTGGTCTTTGCTATTAGATTATAAGGAAAATATTCAGATAGAATCTAAAGATTCTCTTTTACCTAAGGATATACACTAATCAAACCCAAACTATAATGTTTGAAGGAAATTAGGTGCTGATGAATTTTTTTGAGGTAAATGAAACAATGAACATAAGATATGCCAAACATCTGTTTATCCTGTGTGACTCCAAGAAGAATGCAAATGCTCTTGGTTGCTTTAGGAATAGCCATCTATAAACCATGTCTTTGTAGAAGTGTGAGAAGGGAAAAACTCTGTGAATCAAAGTCACTGTCTTTCCAGTTATTAGGACAGAGACTCTATTCAGAAGACAACACTCTAATTCTATATTGACCATGCATAGTTATCCTTTCATTAATTCCTATGACATAGTGGAAATCATTTTCACTTTATCTTTAAATACAAATATCTCCAAACATGTCATAATGGTTTATGTGTAGAAATGTTTTAAGATAAAATTCTCTACCTTGTTATTTTTGAGAGTGTATTGAATGTAATTTAAGCTTCTTCTAATAGCTTAAGAGTTAACTCAATAGTTATTGAAGGCTTTACATTCAATAACTAGAAATGTGTGCTGGGAAATGTGTAAGATGTATTGATAAAACAATGAATAAAACACCGACTTTGTCCATGGGGAACTGAGAACAGAGAAATATGACAGAAAAAAAACTGTGTGTGTGTGTGTGTGTGTGTGTGTGTGTGTGTGTGTGTGTGTGTGTATGTGTATTGTATGGAAGAAAATTTAAAGTTACAAAGGTATAAGTCTAAAAGAAGTATGGCAGAACTGCAGGGGGTATTAATCCTTTAAGGAAAAACATTAAGGATATATAATTCTGAATAAAAATAACAGCCATTCTATAATTTGATGAAAGTTACTTTTTTTTCTATAAAAGCAAAAGATCAAGTCACCTTTTGAGATTGGAGTGGTGAGGGATAATATTGGCATCTTAAGGATGGATTACAATGTTCTGGAATTATTACTATGGCCATTCTTAGGAAATGCTGCTAACCAAAAGAGCAAATAGTAGGCAGTATCTGGGATCAGGTGACCTTAGTAGCTGTACTAATGAGGGCTTTGGTGTAAGGTACTTGTGCAGCAATCAGCTAATGATGCATAGCACTGAAACACAGAGGACCAATCAGAGCTGGGCATAATAATCCGCCTCAAACAGCAAGGCAGGTATGTTAATGTCGTTTTGTAGCTCCCGAGAATACAATGGATATAAGTAAAGAAAACATCATTTAATTGCTGATATCACCACAGTCTTATCTAATGGGTCTTCAGCATGAGATATTACTGCCAAAAAACTCTACAGAATCTGATCAGTCCTTTATGTCTAGTTAAAACCTTAGAAAAACAGAAGGGAAACAGCAACATGATAAGGTCATCTTAATAATATAGATGTGACTAGCAAAACCCAGCTAGGAAGCTCAGCAGGACAACAATCTATTCTGTAACAAATACATTGCAATAACAGAAAATGAGAGAGAAAAAAGAACGTATAGACTCTAAGAGACTTAAGGTATGTATCAATCAATTACAGTATGTGGATCTGATTTAAACAAATATAAATATGAAACAAAAAACTGGGTAATTAGTTGTTAATTTCTAAATGTAATTATAGAAACAATACTTTAAAGTCTTTATTGAGGACATATATATGTACAAATAAAATAATGTTCATATAGTTATTGACTTCAAATTAATCTACTTGGAAAGAGGGGACATTCATGGACAAAGTTTCCATAGATGATCCTTAGTGGTATAAAGTTTTATTATAATATCTCCTATATTATTTTTTTTAAAAACAGGACTCTTTTTAGTTGAGTCAACTCCTTGACTCAAGACATCCCCCACCTCAGCTTCCTAAATAGGAAGGACAAAGAGCTCATGCCATAGTTCCCAGGTATGTTTCCTCTACCTTTATGTTTAAATTTTTACATTGCAAAAGAATTAACAACAACATTAGAATTCACAGGTAGAAAGGGACCCTCTAGGGGTGGGCTAATTACCTTAAGGAAAAGTGGGAGGATTAAAGGACTGAATGGGAGGGTGGCTAGGTGGTCTTATCTGGTAGGATGCCAGGAAAAGAGGGGAAATGGGCACCATAGGTGTTTCAGGTCTCAGAATATTGTATTAACCCTGTCATCCCAGCTTTGGAGTTAAGGAAGTGAACGCAGAGACAGCAGAGACAGTGTGTGTCTGAGTCAGTGCTGTCTGAGGAAAGCCAGGAACATGATGGGAAGCCCAGGTCCTCATTAAAACATGACTGGTCAGAAGAACAGCAGAAGCAGATAATACTTGTTTAGACCACTATAACAGATGCCATCACAAGATTGTGTCCCTTTGTTATCAGCCAATTGTCCTTGTCAGTGATATGGTCATTTCTCCAAGAGAGGTCAGATCTGAATGGTTTTTCAAGTGCTGCTGCACAGCTGTGTACAAATTGATATTTGCTTCATCACTGTTGGGGTTTTTTGTTTGTTTGTTGCTTTCTTCAAAGTTGGAAGTAAAAAAGGTATAATAAAAGGCATTTAATCATCAGAGAAGGAGGTCTTGGTTACACGGAGGTTAAGGATTGTCTGTCATTCTTCCTAGTCTTTAGAGATTAAAAATTACAAAAAAATTACCATATTTCAAAAGCTACATCTTTTCTTTGCTTATAAAACTTCTTCCAATGTTTTGGTGTGATTTCCTTTTACAAGCAAAAAGCATGTTTTCTTTTTCATGTATAATTTCCCAGATGGAAGTACATGTTTGTACTAAAGTATTCCCATTATTTATTCTAGGTCCACAAAGAACAGTTTATAGTAAAGGGACATATACTCATAGCTGTCATCATTCATTTCTGCTTTAAACGTGTAGGAAACAAAACATAGCACATCTTTCAGATGAAAACTGTAAATATGTGAGTTTATAACATTCCCAGAACAATTTATTCTTAAGAAAATTAACTTACTCTCTTGTCTTTGGTACACAATGAACAGTTTTGCTTTTGAGCACATTCTACAAGAAAATAAAAAGCATAAAAATTAAAACCAAAGCCAATTTATTCCTGTTTCAACCCATACTCATCCATTTTCAAACATTTTGCTTTTTTATTTACATACTCCTAAATATTTTCCTCATGTGGTGGTTTGAATAATAACAACCCTATAGACACACATATTTGAATAATTGGTCCCTAGTTGGTAGAACTGTCTTGGGAGGGATTAGGAGGTGTGGCCTCGCTGGAGTAAGTGTGGCTTTGAGGCTTAAAAGCCCACACCAGGCTTGTGTCTCCCTCTCTGCCTCCTGCTTATGGATGAGCTGCTTTCAGAGCCTCAGTTAGTACTCAGTGGCATGCCAGCCTGACTGCCGCCATGCTTGCCAGCATGATGGCGGTAGACTCACCCTCTGAAACTATAAGCAAGTCTCCTAAATAAATGCTTTCCTTTAGAAGATGCCTTGGTCATTCTGTTCCTTCACAGCAATAGGAAAGTAACTAAGATACTCCACCATTCAAGTTCATCCCTATTCATTTCCTCTAGTTTCTGGAAAAACCTGATGGCATTATCCAATGTTGATTAGCCAACTTCTAAAAACAAACTCCCAAAACATAATCAAAATAAGAAAATTATCAATATTACCACACAGTTAATACACCAGACTTTAAAAATACTTTAGTTACTCCTCTGTTGCCAGAACAGTTTTACAAAGACTTAGCTAATTGATTAGTCCTTTAATTAAGAAAGAAACTTGCAGTTCTCCATCCTGTTTTGCCATGAAACTTAAAAGTTCCTCCCAGATACAGATTTTTTTATTTTGTAGAAAGGTAATAGTATCAGATATATTTGAAAGTTCTAGAATGAAAACTGTGAGTTCAAATTTAAAAACTCATTTTGGTGTCTCATGGTTTACTCTGGTAGCTTCTGAAAGAAAAAAAGAGTTTATATCTGATGCTCATGTTTTATGGCACAGGAATAAAAAATCATTCTACCTATTATTTTGTGGCAGAATTCACAGGCTTCATAAGGACAGTCTATTTAATTTCGGATTGTTTAATTAGAAGCAGAACTCACCTGGCTAGGAAAAAAAAGCTTACAGTTTAGTTTTCAAATTAAATCCCATTGATCACTAGTTCTTTTCCTACCCCTGGATAATTAAAATAAAATTCTTGCAGGAACACTAAGACAATGAAAAAAAACAAAGTAAACAGAAAATATTCTATGGCTTCAAGAATATCTGAGACTCTGCTCCAGGCTTATTTCAGGAGGAATGATCTGGTCACAGTTTCCCAAACTCTTTGGCAAGTTTGTTTTAACTATCATCATACTTTAGAGTAATTTCAGATGTCAAGAGCATTGTGAAGATGACACAGTAGTCCCTGCATACTCTGTAACCATTTTTTTTTTCTATTGAAACATCTTGTACTCCAGGTCACACAGAGAAACTAGGGCCAATAAGGTGGGCTCAGTCAGTAAAGGTACCTGCCTTATAAGCCTGAATACCTGAGTTCAAGCCATATAAAAGTAGAGGGAGAGAGTTGACTGCATGGAGTTCTTCTTTGACTCCCACGTGTGCACGATGGCATGGGTGGTCCTGTAGATACACACCACACTCACAAATAAAAATAAAATTAAATAAACTTTAAAAACTGAGAAACCAAAATTAACTTATTGCTTTGAACTAAACTCCAGATTTCCTCCGGATTTCACTAGTTTTTTACACTAACCTTGTTTGTGGAATTCCTTATTGCCTTCAGTCATCTTGTGTCTTCTATCTGCAACAGGGCTTAATGTCTATCCTTGTTTGTCATGACATGGGCATTTTTGATGAGTGTGTATCAGCATTTTATAGGACACCTTCAGTTTGTACTTGTATTTGTAAGTGTGTGTGTGTGTGTGTTTGTGTGTGTGTGTGTGTAGGTTCACATACACCAAAGACATGTGTGGATCTCAGAGGACAGTCTCCAGTGTTGGTTCCCACCTGCTACCTTGTTTTGAAGGAAATCTCTTCCTGCATATGCCAAGTTAGTTGGTCATGGGATTCCAGGAATTAACATGTCTGTCTTCCCTCTTGCCACAGGTGAGGGTTACAGACGTGTGTTGCTGCATCTGACTGTACACGGCTTCTGGACTGTACATGCTTGGGGCTTAGGTGCTTGCTCCACTGCACTATCTTCTAAGCCCCAGCCTGGTTTTGATAATTGTTTCCCTCATAGATTTCTCTCCATGCAATCACATTTTCCATTACTTATAGAACATCATTTCCCTAGTTGTGTGATATATTGCTGATCACTCTCTCTACAATATCCAGAATGTTGCTGATCCAGCAAATCTTTTCTTCTTCCATGAGGGACAATTACAAATGTCTAGAGGCATCTGACATCAATATTTATAACTAATTTGTCTTAGGATTTTTATTGCTGTGAAGACACATCATGACCACAGCAACCCTTATAAAAGAAAATATTTAATTTGGGTGACTTTCTTACAGTTCAGAGGTTTGGTCCATTATCATCATGGTGGGACACGGCACTGCGCAGGCAGACAAAGTACTGGAGAAACAGCTGAGAGTCTTACATCTTGCAGGCAACCGGAAGTCGTTTGTCTCACCGGGCAGCATCTTGAGCATGTATGAGACCTCAAAGCTTGCCCTGACAGTGACACACTTCCTCTAACAAAGCCACACCTACTCCAACAAAGCCACATCTCCTAATAGTGCCATTCCCTATGAGCTTATGGAGGCCAGTTACATTCAAACTACAACAAATTTTCTTTATATTGCCATTATAGTAAATAAATTAACAAAGTTACTTTGGGAAGATATTTTTTTCAAGGACAGTAAGAGAAAAAAGATAAACAAGATTCTATTTACTAAAATCCTAGCTGAACCAGAAACTCTGATATACTCACTTAAAAGTTAGGAGGCGTTCCTAGATGTGTAGCTCATTTCTGCAGGAACATTTGAGTATCTAGTATGAATTACAGCAGCTACCACAAGGCTGATGAGTGAGCTTGTGTGGACTATATATACTTCTATTGTCTGTTGACACTTCTCGGTATAGATAATGGTCTTTCCCACCCAGCCTAAAAAGGACCCCAGGAGTTATTGTCTATAATAGTCTTATACTCTCTCTACTGAGATCTTGAAGACAAGGTTGCTTAGACTTGTGAACTACTAAGATTTAAAATTTTTCTTTAACAAAAAGGTCATAACTTACAACCTCATAATATTTTCTATGAGTTCCTTCATAGAAATTGTTTGTTTTCCCCATTAGTATTTTTTTTTATAACATTATGAGGGATCTTACTCCTAAACTCAGGAGCTAAAATTAGGACAATTGTATCATAATACCTGATGGTTCCAGACTTGCTAAGAGCAGCCCAAGGAACCTGCCAAATGGTCACAGAAAATGTTCTGTGTTTTCTAGAGCACATAAGTTCCAGATTAAAATTTTTGGGATTCAGGATTCTAGCCAACCATCAGATATACTGACCTATTCTGGGAGAATGCTATTGATGAACTAGCCTGCCTCTATCTTAGGCTTAAAAGCCATCTTACAGTAAAAACAAACTGTTTTTTAATTATTATTATTATTATTTAATTATTAATTAATTTATTTATTTATTTTATGATTAAATCTATGTTTCTCAAGGATTTGCTCATGCCCCACCTATAACCTTAACTAAAAAATGATTCTGTACAGCCTGTTCCAAGAAGCAGTAACCCTACCTTTGTTTCAAAAGGTTATTATGACCACCTGTCGTTATGACAACCTAGTTATGCCCACCTTGCAACCATGTCTTTGCTTCAGGAGGTTGTTATGACTAACTTCTTATTCTTATATTCTGCTTCTATAATCCTACCTATTTGGCCACCAAATACCCCATTTGGAAAGTCTCTACCCCTGAGCTGCAAAACCCTTGTCTTCCTCATACCAAATGCTGACCTCTTGAGCCCCACTTTAGAGGGACAGCCCATGTACACGAATAAAAAAAGCTTACTTTAATTGCTTGGTTTAATTAATTTAGCCATGATGATTTGAGTCAGTGGTCTTCCTCCTTGTATCTTTACGATTAACAGTTATGGCCTTCAAAGGCAGGGATCTTGTATAGTATATAGAAGTAGCTATAAAAGGCAGGTAATCATTTATCAGCTCCATCAAAAGACTTTTGAGACCATGGCTCTGAGGAGTGGTTTGAGGCAAGGGAATGGGGCAGGCAGATTCAGAAGGCCTTTGCAAAGGCTGCAAAATTAGCACACTGAAAAAAACAAGTTGGTAAAAATGAAGGGCAGAACAGCCTCCCACTAACCCTTCTCCCATCCCATCACCAAGGCCAGCAGAGTGGGAGAGGTTGCACTCTAAAGTGTCTGGTTCATCACAATGCTAAAATCGAGGATAGGAATTTAAGAAGCTAATGAGACATGACACACATGAAGATAGACCCAGACCTGCAACAGAAAAGCATGTGTAGAAAACTTCACACTCTGCAGATGACCCCCAAAGCATGTGATAATTGATATAAACACCCCAACTCTTCAGGGCCCTAAGTGCATCTTTCCTTAGTAAACTAACTGTCCCTGCTTCTGTTGTAAAGATTCTCTCTACCCCAGTGTTGTACTTGATCTGTTGATTTCTCATACAAATATTAATTTGTCAGATATTCTTTTTAAAAAATATATCTATCCTTTGCTGTATACATTTTTAAAATATTTTAATTAATGTTATTGCATGTAAATATGAATGTAAATATGAAATAGTACTGGCTCCTCTACTTGCTGTTTAAAATCTCTCTTATTTAATATTAATATTGCTACATTTGCCTTCTTCAGTAGCATTTGCAAAGAATTTTTTGTTTAGGCTCAAGAACTATTTTATTCAGGTTTAAAAGGAAAAGAAAACAACAACAACAAAACCCAAGGCAGAAGCTGTAAATATCAGTAGCTGTCAAAAGCAGGCAATGAAGAACAAAAAAGCCATGCTGTGTGTGCAAGCATGGAGGTCAGATACATGGAGGATAAACAGCCTGGTGATGAGTAGGAGACCCAGACTTACAGGAAGCATGCTTAGAAAAGAGAAGAGACAAATTAGATGGTGGTCAGACTTGAGGTTGATGGTTGCAGCTGGGTGAGCTACTGCAGTATGGGCAGGCATTCTGGAAAGGAAGACTTCATCACCTCAAGAAAGGACTAAGTAGTTCACCTGTCTCTGGCTTGGCTTCCTAGGGATGAACCCTTGACCTGGTGGTTGACCCCCTCAGATGGAATGCTAGGTCTCCGCCCTAGCCAGAAATTCCAGTCTCCTGACCAGAAGGTTTTATCTTAGCCCATCTTGCATGCCACTTTTATGTGTCTCCCTCTGAAGAGGTAACCCTAAAATCATTTAAGAACCAGATCAGGTTTGAGAGCCCGCAAACACTCTGGCATGTCTAGCCTTGCCAAGAAGCAGAAACCAGTCACTTTTCTCCTGGGTCTTTTTATATAAACTGCATAGCCTATTTCTACCTCCGGTTCTCAGCAATACAATTTAGGCAGTGGAAACAAAAGGAGTCCAGTTTTATCTCGATTTCGTCAAAAACATCAAGAACTTTCAAAATGGCCTTACCACCACCACCTGACCACCACCACCAAATGGCAAGTTTTGAAAAGGACTATTGAGCCAGCCAGGATGCTCCAACCAAAAATCCAGGGGGAGCAGTCATAGCACCCTGCCTGGTTCCACGGGTCACTCACCCATTTCAACGTTTTTTGCTTCTAACTGCCGTTTCCAGTGATTGTGAGTTTTAGTAAATGTATGGTCAGAGAAACTGATAAACAGTTGAATGAGCGCTAGCGAGAGGAATACCGGCAGGAGAATCTGGCTCCATGCCCTCAGCCAACACATGACTCCTCTTGCCCTCTAGGCTGGACTAGATAGGATGATCCTGCTCAGGGACCCTGACCAGCCCTGGGCCCTCAGCCCTCAGCCCTCGGCCCTCAGCCCTCCTGTTCTGACCCCTTGCACGCCAGCATAATTAGCAGAACCTTAGAATGTTCAGGCTAGAATGAGAACGTTGAGACTGCACTGCTGGTGTGCACTAGACCCTGACCACCACAGGAAGTTTGTCCACTGGACTTAATGAAAGTCTCTTTCTCCGCCCATCCCCCACCCTGCTCCTGAAGCCTATTGTTTTATTCTTCTGTGCTGCTGACTTTGATGAAAGGACTAGGTTTTAATTTCCAGTGTCCATAGTATATAAAGCAATTGGCCCTCTGGAGAGCATGCCTCAGATGTAAATGAATCTCCCCTCTCTAGGCTCTCTCAGGATGAATGCTACACGGCATGAGGCAAAACTCATGGTCTGAAAACTTTCAGTCCTGCCCTTGACTTGGTTGGGGACAGCTGATGTACTCTATTGCAGTTGCTCAATGTGTGGAGTGTTTTAGGAAGTATACAGATGAACCTCTCTTATTTTCACAATCATTTATTTAGTAGTTATATAATGGCAATTATGTAAACGTGCCTTTTAAAGTCAAAAGTGTTTTTTAAAAATCAACTTTCAGAAATATTACAGCTGTACAAAAAGGACGTGGGAAGAGTTGGGCAGGTGGGTCCACAAGGCTCAAACTGGAGCGTTACTGACTTGTCAGAATGTAGAGAACTTCAGGTGAATGGGAGAGTGATGGAAATGTGCCCTTACATAAAGACCATGTCATTCAGTTTTTAAGAATGGTAGTGGAGTGGCTTCCCATATTCCCGGCATATTGTGTTTTACCAATGAATTATCCTAACACTGACCATAAGTATGGAGGAAGGGAAGACATGATCCAGAGTTCAGGTTCCTTTTCCCTTGTCTTTTGGTCAGGCAAACAGCAAACAGAGGACTATAATATGAAATGTGTTTACAAACAAGAGAAGCATGAAGCAAAACAGGAAAATAAGCAGAGATAGGAGGAGCCCATTTAGAAAAGGAAGCCTAAGAAGGGAATAAGTACTGCCAAGAGATCATCGCTAATACAAGACATCTGTAAGTCACTGTGGTTAGGGTGTGTGTGTGTGTGTGTGTGTGTGTGTGTGTGTGTGTGTGTATTCTCAGTAAGTGCTTCTTGATGCTCATTAGCTCTTATGACACAACCCGACATGAGAGTGAGGCATGAAATATATACCTGAGAAAATCAATGCATGGAATTTTTCCTGGCTCAGAGGTGGGCAAGCGATTTAGGTTACCCATTCCAAGACACTCATGGAGTTTTTTCAGAAGCTTGGGGGAAGGATGCATGCTTCCTCTGGTTTCAAACTTGGAAGGATTTGGTCTCAACGGCTGCTAAAAAGCCAGCTTGATGTAGAGTATGCTGTGAAATGCCCATCTCGAAGCAAAAGTGACTGATGACTTCAGCTGTTATGACTCAGATTCCTCTACATATTCATCCCAACACTATGCTTCCTGAAAATTGTTCAGTCAAGACTAAACAGGGTAGGGATACTAATATGGAGACCTGGGCGTGCAGACTCCCCATAAATCTATTTGAAACTGTCTTGGTAGTCTGCAGTGCTCTGAACCACTGCCAGTCAACACTTCTTGTTTCTCCCCTTCACAGGGATACAACAGTATGAGCGTTTGAGAAGTCCTGCCTTCTGGAACTTTCTCCCCTTTATCTTGCCCAGCGTTTCTTTAATGACTATCTTGAATCTGTATGTATTTTGCCACATGATTCTCAAAGAACCCAAACTAATTCAAGAAGAGTTCTGGAAAATGGTGTGATGTTAGCCAGCATGCTTGGCCTCACTCAGGATTCTGGTTACCTGGTGACTGTAGTCCTCTAGCAGTACTATGGGAGGGTACCACAGGTTGGTCGACTTGAACAACAGAACTTGTTGCCATTCTGGAGGTTAGAGGCCTCCGACAAGGTTGGCCTCTACAGAGACTTCTCTCTTTAAAATATTGAGCAGCTCCTTCTGGCTATGTTCTCACATCATGTGTACTTTTCTCTGCGCACACAAACCCCTAGCATCTCTTCTTCCCATGAGGACTAAGTACTCAAAGCTTAGGACCCCACTTTTATGACATCATTTATCTTTAATTAGCTCCTCAGAGTCCCTGTTTCTACATTGTTATCCTGGGGGCAAGGACTTCAGCACACAAGTCTGGAGGGAACATAATTCACAGCCTAATCGTTTGCCACAGTTTGAAGAATTTCTCTGTTATCATTCAGCTTACTGTTTTGTTCAGTATACGCTTTGTCTTTCAAAATTATTCCTGATGCCCTTCACAATATACAAATCTTACTTTTTCTCTTCTCCCTGCTTCTCAAGTAATCTCTGTCCTCACCTTAGTCATAAGCAAATGTGTGCCAATCAAAACCATTTTCAAGTACTTTCTTATATATTTGCACTTGTCAGGTACACAGTTAATATTTAAACATCTTCAAAAGGTGGAAATAGCCAACAAACAGGAGAAATCCTATTCAGAAATATTTAAGTATGACTACTACCGCCACCTGTTGGTAGCAACAGTAATGGCATGTTTTTAATTTAGTTAAGTTCTGGTCCATGGATATGGGAGTAAAGATGACGTAGCATCTCTGTTACTCTTTGTTGTTCCTTACCGCTCTGTATTAGTGAAAGTAGAGGAGTGGCAAGAGTTACAAAAATAAAGGATGGTGACACATTTCCAGGTTATAGTGGAGGGAAGAGGCTGCCAGATACCATTAGCAGGGACTACACGGGAGTCCTGCTGCATTAGAGCTGTTGTCTTAGAGCTGCAGAAATTATTTGTCTGATGCAGCAGGGGAAATTCATATCATTATTCCTTTGTCTCTCTCCTCCCATTATCTTTTCAAAGCCAAGGGGGCAGAGAAACTTAGGCATGGCAACTGTAAAGGGTAAGGTAGAGCAGAGAAAGACAAAAGATGGATTTGGAAGCTTAACCAGCACAGCCTAAGCCACATCCCCCCTCCATATGCATAAACTCACTTCCTAACATGTATGTTTACTTTACATGCTTGATACTTATATTAACCTAAGATTAAGTTATCAAATGTCTCATCTCTGATGATAATCTCCCATACCCCATTATAGGAGAAACTCATAAATACGTATTTTTATAGAAATGAAAGAATGAATACATACTGATTTTCTATCTTCACAACTTACCTTGCTGGAGAGAATGGGTTACTATAACCCATTTCATGTTATGTCCAATTCTCAGTGAATTTCTATCTCAAGTTCAAAATGTTGAATTCTAATTTTGAGCCATACATGTATCAGCAAAGCAAACATGATAAATTCTCCTGGTTCCTGATTTTTAGTGGGTAAGGGGCAAATTTCAACACCAATTTGCTAGGACTGCTTCCCTAACAGTTTAACTTTTAAACAAAAATAAAGGCATATTTAAAAAATAAGCCTACTATCTTTATCTCTGATCTGGCTAAACACACATACAAAGGCTTAAAATGAAGTTGAGAGTCACATTTATCTCCAATGGCAGCGCTAAGATCAACCCTAAATGCAGTCAAATGTAACGTGACAGCTGAACTTTTAAATAAACAGCCTGTCGAAGGCCAGCAGACAAAAAGTCCCCATCTGCTATAGGTTAATAAGTGAATATTGTTCCAGCCAGTGCCTACATCTCTTCTGAAGACACAGGAAAAATGGTGACTGATGTTCACCCCTTCACTCTGACCATTGTCAAAGGACTTGAAGGACTGTAGAAGGTGCCCGGTAGGACATTTAAGACAAAAAGACAAGTGTTCTCATCATGGCTGTCTAATTACCATGTCGACAGAATGACAGGGTCACATCAATATTTTAGTAGTACTACCAATCTCTACACCTTGGAGCAGTTAATTTTCCAAATGTCACAGTCCTTGTACATTCCTAATAAGGGTGGGAAAGCACAATGGAATTTGTTGGTATCCTGTTGTTATATGAAAAGGAATGTTTGTAATCTACAGGACATTTCTGAGGGCACATATATAGCATGAAAAGACATTTCAATGGAAAACACATATACTCTGGTTGGTAAATGTTGCTAAGTGCACCATTCAGCAAATGTTCCACTATATTGAGTTTCAAGCACCGGCTAAATTATATTATGGTGAGATTTGTGATTAAGGTATGCTAACTCAAAATGACAATCCAAGGGCATTTAAAGCCTACATTGCAATGAAACCTGGCAGCACAGAAACAGCTGCCTTAATTCTGCTCCTCTAATATTTCAAAGGAAGAATATCAATGGACTTCTGATACCATATGTGCCAACTGCAGAAATTCTAGAACACCACAAGAGACCATGGGTGAAAGGTCACCCTGCCTTATACAGATGGCACATTTAATTATTAAAGAGCAATTTTCATCATCTAATCATGTCAGGCTTGAAATAAAAGGTCTTCTTGGGTATCCTGAAATTTGTTGCAACCTAAACTCCACTATCTAACTTGTATGAAGCCAGTAAGTAGCATATGTTATGTCATACTCTAACTTGATTTACATTCTTGTGTGAGTTGAATTCATTTTGCAGGCAGACTCTAAAAGACATCTCATGGGAAAAAAATGAAGGTCATATCTTTGGCAGAGAATTTTTAAATTAAATCTAAATCTTTGCTTCAGTCTTCAATCTGGCTCAAATTCCCCAAGAGAATGGTATCTCCTTTCATCAGCATTACTTGTACTTCTGCTAGATTTCTCATCTAACTTCAAAAATGTTATGAAAAATAGTCACTTTAAATTTTGTCTACATACACATATACAAAAGTACATAACAATGCTATTGCACTGCCTGCCGTATGAGTGTCTTACTTTTCCAGCTGCTGTGATAAAAATACCCCGATGAAAGCAACTTCAAAAGAGAAAATTAAATGTGGTTCACAGTTCGAGGTTACTATTGGGGAAGTCATGAAAGCAGGGGTGTGAGGCAGTCAGTATAGGCTAACTGCTCTCAGGAAGCAGAAAAGGGTGAAAGTTCATGCTCAGCTTACTCTCCCCTTCTTATACAATACAGAACCTGGGGAATGGTGCCACCCATAGTGGGCAGGTCTTTCCACCTCAATTAACCTAGATAATGTCCATCTCCCAAGTGAGTCCAGACCTCACCACCACCTTCACAACTGAGATTAACTATCTCACATTCAGCAAATACTAGGCTCTCTTCTCATCTCATCAAATGCATTCAAATATTTGCATGCATATGTTGGGTTCCACACTGATATAATTTAAAAAGGAACACACACACACACGCACACACACACACACACACATGTATATATATACATTATATATGTATGTATGTATATAAAACCAAAATACAACAGGGACTTTCTGCCATGCAAGACTAGTCCAGAAAACATTCCATAAAGGAAATGGAAATGGCAGCACTTCCCGGAAAGACTGAGCAGGACTGATCTTACAGAGCTGAGACCCAGCCCCATGAAATAAAAGACCAATCAATATACTATGTGAAAATCTGACTCATGTCCCATTTCTTGTAAGTGGTGGGAACAGTGACTTTATAGTCACTCACATTTAATGCCCCAAATTGTTACCAATACCTTTGGGCCAAAGACCACCAGGGTCTCCTCTATAGTTGAATGGTGGGGTTTGTTCCTTGTTACAGAGAGAAAGAACTCGCAGCTTGGGAAATGTTAGATATCTCAGTGAGAAGCTGTTGGAAAACTGTGTCACAGAATTTAGACTTGTATTAGAAATTTGAGTGAAGTCTTAAGGAATCAGGACAGGATTGATTTGTTAAGAGGGAGTGGGATTAGTCTTACCTAGAAGGAAGACTAGGGAGTGTCTGACCCTGTAAGTAGTAAGCAGCCATCACTCTTACTAGTTAGAATAGGGCAGATAAATAATGTCAACCATAAAGGAGGTAGAAGAGGTAACTATAGACTGCACATTTATGTGGCTTTCAGGCACTGGCAACAGAAGCAGAAAAGAAGCAAAATAGAATAGGAAAAATGTTCCAAAATGCCTCAGCTTCACAGTCAAGCACAGGAAGGAAAGTAGGATCTCAGTGAAGAGGTTCCCATTAAACTTGCAAAATCTTGGTCCTATGTTATATGTATATGAGACAAGGAGATTTAGTGGGAACTGACATCCTTGATGCTAGCCTGATGCCTCCAAGGAGTTTGCTTTTACTTTGGCTGTCTCCTTCAGGGCTCTTAGGTCTTTTTTGGTACTGTATGGGAAGGCTCTGTCAGAAGATGGCTGCATTAACTCTTGGTAAAAAGCACACCAGGATCGGTGAGCACATGCTGCACCCTCAACAGTGACCTCTCTGCTCTTGAACAAGAAAAGCCCTGGTTTCTCTCGGGCTAGCTTGCCTTCCCATTACATACAGTCCAGGAAAATGTGAAAGCAAAGGTTTCTTCCCTGCTTTCTTCCTGACAGAAATCAGCAAGTCAAATGGTGCATGGTGTCCTGTGCCTGTAATAACAGCTTTGGGGAGGTGGAGACAAGGAGTTCGACATTGTGCCTACAGAGTAAGTTCAAGATACCCTAAGTTATACAAAATTTTGGCTCAAAACTTCACACACATTCCCCTTGGAATGAAAGTGTCTCCCTACCCAGAGCCTGGGGTGAAGTGACAGAAAGGGGTGTTAGAGTTGACAAAAGGCTGTTCCTTTCACCAAGACCTTTAGAGCTTTCTGGAGGTTTAATTGTTCAGCATATTTTCTGAGTCCTTGCTTTTCAGAATATTTTCAGCAAGTTAGTCAGGATTTGTGGTTTGCATCCAAAGAACCTTACTTGATACAGATTTATTTGATAATATTTTCTATTTCGCAGAGTTTAGGAGCAATGTCCTTTAATAGTGTCAGCTCATAATAACAAGAAAGGATACACTGGAATCTGTATCTGTCCCATACTTCGGAAAACTGGACAACAATTTCCCAGGAGCTCCTGATTGATGATGGTTATGGGCACTGAGAGGTGGTCAGACAAGCACCACAAAGACAATAGGTCTTCAAGCTTCGTGTTTAGTCTGTCACTCTTTTTAATAGGTGCAAATGCAATTGAACACATAGTGCCATTCCAGCTTTATGGATGAATGGAGAGAAGATCTCTATTCCCATCTCATTCTGAACAGCATCTCTCCACAAGCTCACTGGTATATGAAATTACAGCTATTCCCAAGTGAGGTAACATGCTTTTCTTAAAACAAAGTCAATTCATGATACATCAAAATGACCACTCTCAAGTTATCAACAGATGTAACATTTCCAGTTCTATAGATCTATTGTTGATTCTCATACACATTAAGTATGACTAAAATAAAGTTATAAGACAAAAAAATCTTAAAAAAAAAAGTCAAGCCTGTGCTTACACTTCTGTGGCTTTAGAGTGTCCCATTTGAAGTTGTACCAAGCCATCCTTGGGAAATGAAATCTTTGGATGATAGGCACAGGTGTGGAAAAAAATCAGGATGAGGAAGAAAATGAATCTTCACTGGAACATAAGTACTGGAGAGTAGTTTTAGCTTAGAAATCAGATAGCTGGTGAGTTCTTCATGACGAGAAAGATGGCCATTCCAAAAATGCTTGCCTGGTATTTCCAGACAAATACCCACATAGGAAATCCAAGAAAATTTGCCAACAGTTCAGACTGTAAATGAGTTCAGAAAGTTTCCTTGAGTACAAGGCATTAGGGAATCCTGTATATTATCCATGATAATTAGAAATGTAGTTAAGACAAAATCCTATTTGTATTATTACAGAAGCTAAAGGTATACAGCTACTCACTCTAAACAACATAAATCTCAAAACAACTTTGGATTAAAAATAGATACAGAAATGATAAAGTCATCATTTAAAATAAGTGCATTTAAAATATTTGCTTTATGTGCAAGCACAGGTGTGTGTGTGTGTGTGTGTGTGTGTGTGTGTGTGTGTGTGTGTGTGTGTAGCGCATCCATGGCGATAAGGAGACAATTTGCTGGACTTAGTTCTCTTCTTCCATGACATGAGTTACAGGGATCAAACTCAGGTGTAGGGCCTGGTGGCAAGTGTCTTTACACTCTGAGCCATCTCAGCAGACCAGTGCAAAAAGCTTGTATCTAAAAAATTCTAAATTAAAAAATTCTAAATTCACAGGTATTATGTAAATATTTATGGATTAATATACAGAACTCAGATTGCTGGTTATCTCTGGCCAGTGGAATGAGAGAATAGGATTTAAAATACGGTTGTAGAAATTTCATTGCTTAGAAAAAATCCAAATAAAAATATAAGGAAAATGTTAAGGTATACTGTATCATTACTTTCCTTATTCTCTGTAGTTTTATTTATATTTCATAACAAAATGTTTTAAGTCCTAGTGTATAGATAAAAAGCAGGAGAAGATATTGTATTTAAGAAAAATATCTTAAGTTAGAGAATAACAAAAAAGAAGATCAGTTTTCACAAATGCATGTTTTTGGTGTTTTATGGAAACTTCTTCAGGAGATTAAGGCATTCCTGAAAGAAGCTGTAGCCATACATCTAGAGTTGTTGCCGTTTATGTAAGTATACTTCCTCTTATGGAGAAACTTGTCATTCAAGTTTTTACTCAATAGAGACAGTTGTAGTGACCGTGGGCTCAGGAGAAAAATGTCACAAGTCCCAGTTCCAAGTTTGCCAGCTACTTGTCATCCCTGCAGAAGTTACTCTTTCATCCTGTCACATTTGTTGCACGAACAGGGTAGTAGAAACGTTAGACTGATCACTACTGGACAATGTTATGGGACTCACTACACAGTGTTTCTTGTTTCCAGGATGAATTTCACAAAAAGTCAAACATGATTGAGATACTAGAGGGCAAAGACAGGCACATTTTGGGGTGGAGGGGGCAGAAGTATTCGTGTAATAATGAAGGCTCCAAAACAATTCCTGTGGGTAGGATTTAACTCCCACAGTTCTCTTTAGAAAGAACGGGCAGTACTATTTCCTTCTGTTACCACAGGACTTTAGTTCAAAAGTGAACTGAAAGGTAGAGATTACAATTCCTTTGGGAGTTTTTGCTAGTTTTTGCACATCCTCCAGATATCCCTTAAGTTGACAGTGTCAGCTCTTTTCTGACTTTGACTAAGGATGTAGAAAGGCAACCCTGTAGGCTCAAACTCAGCAGTCGTATTTGCTTTGAACCCACACTCCCCCACCTGTAACTAGGAAGTGGACAGGTGATGATGCTAGCTTCACCCTGTGGCCATCAGAGTTTCAGAGAAGATGACTACAGCTCTTTCTAAGGGTGGATCTAGTTCCTGGTGAACAAGTCAGGCACTAAATTAGCCACATTCAGCTCTTGGGAAATGGAGAAAGGAGAATTATGTTTGAGGCTGGTTTGAGCTACATAGTGAGAGTTTGTCATAAATAAAACAAAACAGATAACCAAATATCCTTTATGTGACATTTTAAAAGAATAAGAGGAAAAAAGAATGTTATTTAAAACTCATTATGTGGTGATACACATTTTTAATTCCAGTACTTGGGAGGCAGAAGCAGGAGAATGTCTGTGAGTTATGAGTTCCAGACCAGTCTAGTCTACATATGGAGTTCTAGGACATCTAGAGCTATATAGAGAGACTTTGTCTCAAAAACCCAAACCAAACAACAACTAGACGGACAACCCACTATGTACTCAAGGATACGTTTCACTTTCTGACCTTGCCTGCACCCTTAAGGTCTAGGACTGTGGGCATGCACCACCGAGCCCAGTTCCTCATCATGCTGAAGATGGAACCCAGGACTTCAGGCTGGGGAGCATTCTGCTGCCTAAGCTACACCCCCAGCCTCCAAATCTCGTCTAATAGGAAAGATCTGTGAATTAACACTTTTCTTGTTACTGTTTCTGCTTTTGTTTTTTATTTATGGCATTGCCATCTGCAGAGCTCAAACAGGCCTTAACCTTGTGCCTCTCCCTTCAGCTCCAGAGTGCTGGGATTATAGGTGTGGGCCGCCACACCCATAGGAGTCCATTTTTTAAGGATGAAATGGGTACCTGGAGTGGAGAAGAAAGAGACTGGTAGTGTGGGGTATTTGGAAAAGCACTGTTTGAAATTACAGCACCCCATGGAGATCTAAGCACATGGATTAGTAGTGATTTCTTTCGCTCTTTCCTGGTCCTAGGTACCACACATATTCACTGTAAAATACTTAAAAACCAGAGAATAGTATGACAGAAAACAAACTTATTCAGAGCCTTCCACTCCAAAGTCACTGATAACATTTTTGGTGTATGTCCACCCTACATTTTTTTCTTTAGGCATTTTTTTTGTTTTGTTTTGTTTTCTACATCAGAGTACTTTATTGCTTTATAAGTTGTTTTGTAGTTCAGTTGTCTTGGAGGCTGTAGTGGGTCAGGTGGCACACTGCTCTGGAGTCTGCTGCAATATAAAGTATCATGGCAAGGGCACATGCTAGAGGAAATCTTCCTCACAGCCAAAGAAAAGCAATAGAAAAGAGGGAATGGGGCTAGAATCCCACTACAGCCTTTCAATGCATGCCCACAACACCCCAAGATCTTCTACTGCACCTCAATTCTTACATATGCTACCTCATAGTGCCCAGTTGGGAATTGCACCTTCATTGAATATCTGGACCTTTGGGGAACATATGAACACAAACCATCACATCTTCCTGTAACGGAAATAATAAAAACCCAGAGACAGATACGGGGGTTCATAGCTGAAGATCAGAAAAGCAAAGCAGCCAGCCATTAGCTCTCACCTCTACCTAAGGCTGAAATGGAGATCCTGTCTCCATGAATCCTCAGAGTGCAATCCTCAGAGGCAATATGCAGACTGCACTGCTCTCCACCAAGCCTCAGACTGCAATCCCTTGAGTTCCTGTCTCCTCCCATCTTATATTCCTCTCTCTGTCCAGCCATATACATCCTGTCTCCACCTCCCTAGTGCGGGAATTAAAGATGTGTGGTCTTAAGTGCTGGGGTCACCTTTGTGTGAGCTTTTTCTTTTTTAGACTAGATCAATTTCAGGTAGCTCAATGTGGCCTTGAACTAACAGAGATCTGTCTACCTCTATCTCTGGAGTCCTGGAATTAAAGGTGTGTGTCACCACTTCCTGGCTAACAATGGCTGTGGCTAGCTTTGTATTTTAATCTCTGGTGGCCTTACTAAATTATAAATAATATATAACATCTCCCCATACAATAAAATGTTCTTTAAAAACAATTTTATAGCATAAGTAATGCACACTCATGATAATATGTTAAAATAGTAGAGAGGTATATAGACTCAAAGGTAAAATATTTGTTCATCTCCCTAGAAGAATCCACTAAAAGCTTTTTAAATTAGTTAATTGATATGTGTTTTGCCTGCATGAAAGTCTGTGTACCACATGCATTCAATGCCCATAGAGGCCAGAAGAGGGTGGCAAATCCCCTGGGACCAGAGCTATAAATGGTTGTAAGCTGCTATGTAGGTCCTGGGAATTGAACCCAGATCTTCTGAAAAAGCAGCTACTGCTCTTAACCACTAAGCCATTTCAACCCCACACTAATAATATTCTTCTGTGTGCAAAACCCTGAGAAGCCTGTGTGTGCTCTTTCAAACATTTTCTGGGTCTTTGCAGATAAATAATTTTTCTGCATAAATGGAATTACATTATTAATAATGCTTTCATATATACTGCCATTGTTTCCCATCAAAATATATGGGTATACATCATAATCTTTCTTCATAAATATACTTAGATTTTTCAATCATCTTAACATTGCTAGGGAAAAATAATGTCTCATTTACATCTTTTTATTATTAAAATATCAGGATGAAAGATTTAGATGAAATAAAAATATTTGATTGTACATAGCATGTTACTTAAATAAGCATAAATGATTTTTAGAAGATTTATTTATGTATTATGTATAGTGTTCTGCCTGCGCACCAGAAGAGGGCACCAGATCTCATTATATTTGGTTGTGAGCCACCATGTGGTTGCTAGGAATTGAGCTCAGGACCTCTGGAAGAGCAGCTAGTGCTCTTAACCTCTGAGCCATCTCTTGAGCTCTGATTTTTAATTCTTATCCTCTACTCCTAGTGACACAGTCCATTTCCTATTGCCTTCTCATCAAGATGTAGCCAGCACCATGTCTGCCTGCATGCCTCTGTGCTCTGAACCTCTGAACTGGAAGATGCCACCTCTATTAAATGTTTTCCTTTATAAGAATTGTTGTGGTCGCCGGGCATTGGTGGCGCACGCCTTTAATCCCAGCATTTGGGAGGCAGAAACAGGTGAATCTCTGTGAGTTCAAGGCCAGCCTGGTCTATCGAGCTAGGTCCAGGACAAGCTCCAAAGCAATACAGAAAAACCCTGTCTCGAAAAACCAAAAAACAAAACAAAACAAACAAACAAACAAAAATGCTGTGGTCATGATGTCTCTTCACAGCAATAGAAACTTGAAGACATTCTGAAAGTCATTTTATGTATGACAGGAAAATAAATTATAAAGGAAAGTGTTATTGTATCTCATTACATGAAAAATTACAACTGCATCGGCAAAATGAACCAAGGTTGGTAAGCCTGCCTATCATGTACAATGCCCCAGATTTTACCTTTCACTGGGCATAAACTATAATGCACACTTGTAGTTCTGCATGTGGTGTGTGGGTGTGGGGGGGTGGGTGGGGTTAGAAGTCCAAAGTCATCTGAGTCTGGTCTGGGCTGGAGATCTTGTCTCAAACAAACAAGCAAAATACTCCCAAAGTAAAAATCAAATCCAATAAATGACAAACCGAGATATTCTTATGCAAATGATGATAAATGGCACATTTTTTTCAATATGAGAAATCTTACAAAGACTGGATATAGATAAGAGTGGTGCCCCTTGGGGTTAAATGAAATGACAGCATCCCATGCTCAGTATACTCTGATTTCTCTTCACCCTGTGCAAAATGTCCCTTCAAATTTAGTAGAGAAAAATAGGGTTAAAAATTCCCTGTTGTTAACATGGTATGTACTCACTCATATATGGATTTTAGACATAGAGCAAAGGATCACCAGCCTACAGTCCACACCACCAGAGAAGCTAGGAAACAAGGAGGACCCTAAAAGAGACATACATGGTCCCTCAGAGAAGGGGAAAGGGACAAGATCTCAGGGTGAGGGGAGAGGGAGTTAGTAGAAAAAGAAGGAAGAAGAGGAGGGGAGAGGAGGGCATGAGGGAGCAGGAAGATTGAGCCAGGGAAAGAATACAGGAGAGCAAGAAAAGGGACACCATAATAGAGGGAGCCATTACAGGTTTAAAGAGAAATCTGGCATTAGGGAAATGTCCAGAGATCTAGAAGGATGATCCCAACTAACAATCAGAGTAATAGTGGCTAGGCTACCTTAAATGTCCTCCACAATAATGCGCTTGATGACTACCTTATATTTCTATCATAGAGCCCTCATCTAGTAGGTGATGGAAGCAGCAGCAAACACCCACAGCTTAACACTGAGCTGAACTCCTGGAATCCAGTTACAGAGAGGGAGGACTGATAAGCAAAAGGGTCAAGACCAGGCTGCAGAAACCAACAGAAACTGCTTACCTGAACAAGGAGAGCTCATGGACTAATAGCTGGGAAACTAGCATAGTACTGACCCAGACCCCCTGAATGTGGGTGTTAGGAGGACTGGGCAGTCTATGGGAACTCTGGTAGTGGATCGGTATTTATCCCTAGTATATGAATGGACTTTGGGAGCCCATTCCACATGAGGGATACTCTCTCAGCCTAGACACATGGGGGAGGGCCTAAGCCCTGCTCCAAATGATATGACAGACTTTGAAGATTCCCATGGAAGGCCTCACCCTCCCTGGAAAGCAGAAAGGAGATGGGATGGGGGCTGTTGGGGAGGAAACGGGAGGATAGAGAGTGCGGAAACTGGGATTGACATGTAAAACGAGCTTGTTTCAAATTTAAATTTAAAAAAAAATATTAAAAATTGTTTTCTTTAAATCCTTGTAATTATTTAAGATTACCACTAGATGTCAGGGTTGCTCCACACATAGAAAGTGCAGGCCAGCAGTTCTCATTCATGTCACTCAAGGTAAGTGTAAAATGTGTGTGCATAGCTGTTTTCACACAACACTTTGAAAAAAATTCATAAACCTATCTTCAATTTTTTAAAAAATTGTCTTCATGTAAAGACACCTCTGCTTCTGGAGGCTGAAATCAAAAACCTATGCCACCACACTCAGTTTCAAGTTATCTTTGGATGTGTCCTTCTTGACTGAGGCAACACAGGGAAGTGCATGTTAGGAGATATGTTTGGACAACCACTAGATTTAGTTTTAAGTGAAGGGAAGCATCAGATCACAGTAATGAACAGGACTAGGACATTTCATTTAGGCAAAACCCAAGGGTAAAATAACAGGCCTGGGGCACAGCTGCTTCTCAGACATCTTTTGTTTGAAAGGATTACATCAATAACATGATATTTCTCGGTAGTGTTTATCGGTTTCCAATGTCTATTTTTTTAAATTCAGAGTTTAATCTTAGTGTGTGATGTCTGCAGATCAAAGGACAACTCTTAGGGGTCAGTGTTTTCCTTGCACGGTGAGTTCTGGAAATCAAGCTCACGTTGTCAGGCCTGGAGCAACCTTACCACTGAGGCATCTCACTGGCCCTGTGCCTTCTGTCATTAGGCCATTATACAACTTTCAGTCAAGTTGTCATGTTATTTTATTTTCCTTTATTGTGGAGAGCTAATTTTTCTGTCTTGGTACAAAACATAGTAAGAGCTTGCTATCAAATTTCTCTATGTATGGGTTCACTGAGTTAACTATTCTTTAGTTGTAGGCACTTTAAAAGGAGAAACATAATGAGTTTGTGGACAAATTCCTGTCTAGAAAGGAACCGTTTGAATCAGTGCCCTGTCTCCCATTCCTCCTGACCACAGCTTAGAACATTTTGCTAGGTGAGTATACATACCCTTAGGGCATGCATGATAAGCAACTGCTGGAATCTGAATGCTTCTCCTAGGACCATGGCTTGCATGCATGTGCTGGATTCTTTCAGCCTCAGAACCAGGAGGTTAGGGCCACATCATGAATTTAACAGGATGGAAAGGCTGGAATGGCTGCAGAGTGGCTGAGGGTCTTTCTAAGGAGTCTCTGCTACCCACCACAGCTCCTGTCTATCACAGTAGTTAGTTCTTCACTGTCTGCCACCCTAAAGTGTGGCAGCAGCATGCTAAGTGTTAGATCTCATTTCTGGTTTCCTCCTAAAATTCTAGGAAACAGTGGGCATGGTAGCAAACATCTGAAATCCCAGCAATCAAGTGGCTGAGGCAGAGAATAGATTGTAGTCTATCCTGACCTACATAGCAAGACTATGCCTCAAAAAAAAATTATGAAAACCTTAGTATAAATGGAGTTTATCCCTAAATATTACTGACTGAACTAGCTTGTTCTTTAGGACAGAAAGTTTGACTGGAACATTTTCAGTTATATGTTGCTCCTTTAGACACATAATATATTCTGAGTAAAACACACTCATTTTCCAAACACATATGCTAGTGTGGATTTTGTGTTCTTCCTCTGGGAGAAACAGACTAACTACAAAGAAAAAGTCTAATGCTTTTACCTTTTAAATCCCAACCCCAATGTAACACAGGGGCCTTCACTGGAAATATCCACTGCCCTCTGAGAACTGCACTGAGAATACCTACTGTGTTGGGGCCCATAGAAATAGCTCTGCTTCATCTTAATGTCAGAGAATTCAAAACTATCCTTACTCTTCCAAGGTTAAATCATAAGACCTAAACTTCTAAGGTATGGCTACTGAAGGATGTTTGGTCTAAGGTGTGGATGTCTTACCTAGATAACAAAAGATTTGGTCTAAGGTGTGGTTACTCTTAACCCTCATGTCCAGATAACAAGAGATTTAGTTTAAGGCAGGGTAACTAAATGTTTGGAAAAATAAAGAAGAAAGTCTATATGTTCCTTGTATCCTGGTAAATAATTTCCTGGTAAATTTCCCCTTTTTGGTTGAGCCACATAAGCATGTTGAAACTTGGGGTGTTCAGCATTCATTGGATTGCCATCCTGACTCTATTCTGTGTCTGTATTTTCTTTAGTGTCCTTAGTGTCTTTACTTGCTGTTTCTCAATCCACACACACCCTCTCTGATGCGAACCAGGCAAGTCAGCTGGATCTGACTGAAGCCCCCCAAAGACAGGTCCCTACATCACTGCCCTCTGGAAGCTGCACCAGGAGAAGGAAGATGACTATTCCTCATCTTACAGAAGAGAAAACCAAGAAGCATGAACAGGGAGTTTTCAGATGCCAACCTAAAGCCACCCTGCTAGCAGGACAAAGTCTGGCATGAGAGAGTGCTCCCCATTTCATATGTTCCCTGCTCCGTCCTCTTCAAAATAAAAGAGATATGGTCCAATGTCACATAGATAGGGATTTATTTTTGAGGCAGGGTATCCCTATGTATCCCAAGTTGGGCTTCAACTAGTAATCCTCCTGCATCAGGCTCCCAAGTGTTGGGATTACAGAAACAAGTTCATGTGCTACTGTACCCAACTTGCATGCATCTTAAACAACACTAAATTCATCTCCCTTTTGAGTTCAAGGCCTTGGAACTATTGCCTCTTAACATGTATTCACCATTGATCTCTACTGCTCATAGATCCTGTATTTGTGAATTAGCATTCTGACAAAAATCTGTTTGCTACCTGAGTCAACCTGAAAGCACTGGGCTTTCATGACCATGCTCAGACATGTGCAGAGCTGAGGAACATTTCTATGTGTGTAAACCCTTGTTTCCAGTTGGGGATCAACAAGGATGCTTTGCCTTTTTGTCTCAGCTCTCATGCTGAGAACAAGCATCCTTGCTGTTGTCTGCTTAGTGCTGTGTGAGTGTGGAGGGGGGCCTGTGAGGAGGGGCTGGGTGTGGGGGGGTTGTGTGTAATGTGTGGTGTGTGTGTGTCTATGTGTGTTGATTTCGCTAAGAGTCCTATGCGAAAGGATGATCTGGGATTGCTATTCAGTGTTTACAAGTAAAAGAGTGTGTACCTGCAAAGTAATGAATGTGTTTGATAACTTTCCTCTCATTGAATCACAATGCTGTTGGCTGAGAGTTGTGTAAGCCAACCCTGCTCATACAGGAGGTATCTTTAAACAGAAGCACACATGAAACAGTCTGAACTGATCAACCAATTATAATTTACCAGAGGTTCCCAGGCATCTCCTGCTTGCAGTGCTTCAGGGTTTGTGGTGAACTCAAAGCATTAACTGCCACAAGATAATGAAAATAGGCTTTGTAGGCACAATCTCATATGTTGGCTTAGGGTATATGATCTCAGCCCTAGGAAATGTTGTGGTCTGTATTAGTTCCCTGCTCTTTTCTCCTGGCGGGGGTGGAGGGTGGGGGTGAGGTGGGGGAGGACAGGACTGAACAACTGATCACAGTAGCACTGAAGATTTGGTTTCTGTGTTGGGCAGTTTATGTCAATTTGACACAAGCTAGAGTCATCAGAGAGGAGGGAACCTCAATTGAGAAAATGTCTTCTTAAGGCCAGGCAGTAGTGGCTCATGCCTTTAGTCCCAGCATTTGGGAGGCAGTGGCAGGCAGATCTCTGTGAGTTCAAAGCCAGCCTGGTCTACAGAGCAAGTTCCAGGACAGGCTTCTATACAATACAAAGAAACCCTGTCTCGAAAAACCAGAGAGAGAGAGAGGGAGGGAGGGAGGGAGGGAGGGAGGGAGGGAGGGAGGGAGGGAGGAAGGAAGGAAAGAAAGGAAGAAAGGAAGAAAGAAAGGAAGAAAGGAAGAAAGAAAGAAAGAAAGGAAGAAAGAAAGAAAAAGAAAGGACACCAGGCTAAGCAAACCATGGGGGAAAAGCCAGGCAGCAGCACCCTTCCTTGTCCTCTGTATCAGCTCCTGCCTCCAGATTCCTGCCCTGTTTGAGTTCCTGTCCTGAGTCTCATTGATGACGAACTGTGATATAAAAGCATAAGCCAAATAAACCCTTTCCTCCCCAACTTACCTTTTGATCATGGTGTTACATCACAGCAATAGAAACCATAAGACACTTTCTATTTAGTAAGTTGGATCTTCACTATTATTTGAAAGTGATGAGCAATAAGGTATATTTCTTTGGCTGCCACTATCTGGGGACAGATTTGAAATGAGAAGGATCCTTTGACTATGGAACAGTGGGAAAATCCTCCAATCATTGGCTACCAGAAAGGTACACATTTAAATCTCATGTCATTTCTATTTACTTTATTTTCACTGACTTATTTAACACATCATTAAAATGTGACTGCTATACAAGAAATAGCTAACATTAAGAGGACTGTTAACTTTCTTCATCTCCACTATAACTGATGTTATAGTCATTCAAAGCTACGAAGATCCTGGTGGTAGTACAGACGATGTCTCTCTGTAAACAAGATCCGTTTTTCTAAAAACGTGGATTTTTGTGAGCAGTACTAACCTCAGCTGGGGTGCTGGTGGCCATGTCAGAGGAGCAGCAGATGGCAGTTGACCTCAGGGTGTCAGCCCATCAGGAGGTGAACCCCCGATGGGTGAATCTTGGCTAGGTGAGACCCTGACACCACAGACTCCAGAATGTCTTTTTCTTCTGCTGTGATTTCATGTTTGCTGCTGCCATCTTTCACTGGTATCTGCCATGGTGTGAAGATCCCTGCTGCCTGTAATGTAGTATGTTTATTTCATGGAAACAGTTCTACTGGGCATTTTTACCTGTGGATTATTATGAAGATTGTTTCTTCCTAAGCTGTACTTTCTAACTGATAATGATAATGTTAGTTTAAATAGAGTTTTGATGATAAGAAAACAAATTAGTGTCACACAGCTAGAACACATGCCTTTCTACTGACGAGCAGTATAGACTATGGTTTAAGTTAATGATTAAGAAAAACAGTTGAGTCCTAGTAGTCCAGCTAGCTTAAATTCTTTTGTCCTCAATGTTGGGAGATGTGTTCACTAGTTTCAGAGAGCTGAAATAAAGCTCTGAAAATAACTTAGACTAAGATGTTTTTGTTAAACAGCTTTACAGTAAACAAACACAAAAACCAAGAAGACAATGTAAAATTTTAGAAAGGTACATAGTTGAATGAGGAACTCATTAAGGTCATAGAACAAGAACAAAGCAGCCCAATTATCAGTAGCTGACATGCCTTTTTTTGCTAGGATTGGTTGATGACCAAAAGCGATGATTAATTTTTTATACTCATTTTGCCCTCAATCTCCTAATATAAAAAAACTATTGATGAGTGGGTATGCACTGTAAAGATTTAAAGTAGAGCTCACTGATACTTTTTCATATATAAAAGTTTAGAGTTGTGATTCTTTTAAGATGCCTTATAAGGTTACCTTTCAAGATATGTAATAAAGTGATTGGCCCTTTCTTTGTAACCGATATAATAATAAAATAAACTATAATAAGATGAAACAAAAACAAACATCAGAATTGGACAAAACAAACAAACATTAGGAAAATGAACCCAAGAAAAGCCACAAGAAAGAGACACTCTCATTCACACATTCAGGAATCTCATAAAAACATTAAACTGGAAGCCATAATACAACCACGAAGGACCTGAAGGGTAAAAAGAGAGAAAATATATATAATAAATTAATAGGATAAAATAATGGAAGAACCCTGGCATTATGAGACAAGGGACCTCTAGAGATGCTGTGAGTTTATTTTCTATTGATCATTTATGGCTGGACATGCAGCCTACCCTTAAAAGTAGTTTGTTTTCCCAGTGAGAGTCCCTTGAAGGAAATTACATTTTCATGTGATTGGAGATAGCTTCTGGATTAGGGATGGGGGCATGTGTTCACTTCTCCTTTCAGCTCTAGGACCCCATGTGGTGCAGACCCATGCAAGTCACATGCAAGCTGCCTCGGTCTCTGTGAGTTTACCTGTGCATCGAGCATGTAGGTGTAGAGGGCCTTGTTTCCTTGTGTCCTCTGTCCCCTCTGCCTCTTACACTCTTTCTGCAGGGTTCCCCAAGCCCTGAGAGGAGGGCTTGAAGAAGCTTCTCTCTGATAATGGCTCAGCAAGCTATTGATTTATTAGGAGTCATTTAATTGCTATTTTTAAAAAAGTAGTATTTGGTTTTGCCCTAGGTCCCTGAGCTGTCTAGTTTCAAGTTCTTGGTTGCCCAAACAATGTCAGGTATGGGTTCCATCTCATGGAATAGGCCTTAAGTCAGGTCAGATATTAGTTGATTACTCCCACAAACTTTGTGACATCATTGCACTAGGATGATCTTGCAGGCAGGACAGCAATGCAGATCAAAGGGTTTGTGTCTGTTTCTCCTTTGGTAGCCTGCAGAGTAACTGTACAAAAGATACTAGAACATAGGGATGAAGGTTCTATATAAGCAACAGCTCAATTTCTCTGTGTACAACCAGTTATATAGGTGTTATCTTCAGTAACGGGGCCTTTCAGTCAGTTTGTGGAGAGTAACCTATAGTCTTAGAAACAGCCTTCGTTGTTTATAGGGTTCCCATGGAACCCTTTTGGCCAACTATTTAATGAGATGTAACCTAATCCTGGTTTGGAAGCTTCATTTGGTGACAAGAGATGGTCATTTGGGGCTCTCTGATTAGTATCATTTGGTGTTTTTTCACTTAGGTCACCTTCATATATGTATAGATTTTAGGAAGCTTCCACTGTATTAGCTTTCAATACTACCCATCAAATGGCCTTTAAATTTTAGTGGTCTCTCCCTGTATTCCCTCCCTCATTCTCCTCTTCCCTCCCCCTCTTCATTTGATCCTCCTATTCCAGTTTGCCCATCCCCATTCCATTCATTGATACTATTTATTCTTCTTCCCTTACCTAAGGATATCTGCTCTGCTCCATCCTGCCCCACCCACTCTGTTAAACAAGCTACAGAATCACAACTAATATCCACAAATAATAAATGCCATATTTGTCTTTCTGGGTCTAGATTACCTCACTCAGGATGATTTTTCTGTTCTATTTCCATACATTTACCTGCAACTTTCATGATTTCATTTTATTGTTTGCTTTTTCAAGACAGGGTTTCTCTGTGTAGCTCTGGCTGCCCTGGAACTCACTTTGTAGAACAGTTTGGCCTCAAACCCAGAGATCCACCTGCCTCTGCCTCCTGAGTGCTGGGACTAAAGGCATGCACCAATGGCTGAATAAAACTCCATTGTGTAAATTTACATTTTCTTTATTCAGTCATCTGTTGAGGGACATCTAGGTTGTTTCCAATTTTTTACAATTTTGAATAGAACAGCAACAAACATGGTTGAGCAAATGTCTCCATGGTAGGATAAAGCATCTTTTGTGTATTATGTTCAAGCATGGTATAGCTAGATCTTAAGATAGATTTCCATCCTCTAGAGGAACTGCTATATTGATTTCCATTGTGGCTGTACAAGTGTGCAGTCCTACCAGCAATGGATGAATGTTCCCTTTAATCTACATGCTTGCCAGTATGAGATGTCATTTTGTTTGTTTGTTTGTTTTGTTGTTGTTCTTAGGCATTCTAATGGAAATAAGATAAAATTTCAAAGTAGTTTTGATTTGCATTTCCCTGATGACTGAGGTATTGAACATTCAAGTGTTTTTCAGAGATACTTGCTTGGAAATATTCATTGCTGCTATATTCACAATAGGTAGGAAGTAGGAACAACCTAAAAATCCTTGAACTGTGATTCCACAATGCTTAGGAAGCTTGTCTGGTCCTCATGTGACAAATTCCCCAAAGACCGTTCCAGTAAAGTTAGGGAAACGCATAGTGTTTGGCATTGCCATTATTAATGCTTGTGTCTTTCATTGTTAATTTCTTTGGCAGTCTGAATACTTCTAAAATAGATTTCCAAGGCCATCTGTCAAAACCAAAACACATATTTCAACATAGAAAAACAGGCTGCCAGACTCTTGACATGTAACTGATGATGGCTGGCGGGGCTTTTACAAGAAAACCCAAAAACAAGGGCAGAACAACTTTGTTCTTTGCTATCTAAATTTGAAATAACTTCAAATTCCTTGACTTGTTTCTTATTGGCTAGCTCTATCTTAATTATTAACCCATTTCTATGTATTTCCATGTAGTCTTACCGAGAGCAGAGGAATGACGGTTCTGTTCTCTCCAGACTCTCCATCTTGACCCTCCTTACTACTTCCTCTTTCCTCCTTGTCTCCTAGTCCCTCCTATCTAGCTTTCCTATTGGCCAACAGTGCTTTATTCATTAAACAGTATGAGAAACATATACGGAATGACATCTCCCATCAATGTTTCTGCTTCCTTCTCCACAGCCTTGGCTTACAACTAATGGCCCAAGTTTTTATCGTAGAAATGCTAGTCAACTCAACTGCTCATACGTTTTAGAATGAACTACTTCCCTCTTGCAGCTGTGAAGAGCCATGGTACTTTCTTAAATGAGTGACACAGATGGCTAGGTTAAAAATGTTTTAAAAATAGGAATTGTTTACCGATCCTGTAATGGCACAGTATAGCTGACCACAAACATGGTTGTGAGGGGATGGCTGCTATAGTGCTGAGTAGAGACAAGCTATTCTTACATCATTCTGTTGCTTGTGTACAGGATAAGTTGTTAGTAGGGGTGGAGCTAGAGTAGTCATGGAGGACGGAACACCTTTTAAGAGGTTCTTCAGATGGTTCCTTCATCAGGCAACAAAGCTTTACAACTCCCAGCATTGGCTATGATTCCAAATTTCCTTATTAACGAGTTTGATACTCAGCGATTTCACCTCTTCTGGACAGGAACATGCTGGGAAATGTGCAATAACCAGCTGTCATCACTGACTTGCAGTATTTGGTAATTTCAGAGGCACAAATGCTCCTACTGTGACCAATTTCAAGCTACCAGCCTGTCACTTGTCAATGTACTGGTAAAGCAATGTGTACAGTTGGTTCTCAGGGACCACTACCTGGCACCAGCAGCCCACTGCTACCTTTGAGCTCTTAAAGGAGCAACCAAAAGTCTGGTGTGGTGGTACCCCTTATCCCCCAACACCAGGGAGGCAGAGGTAGGTAGGGCTCTGTGAGTTCAAGATCAGCCTGGTTTGTATAGTCTGAGCTGACAAAGGGCAAGGTGAGCCTTCCAGGCACCTGCCTACCCCAGAGGAGGGCTGCCAGGTCTTGTGGCAGCCTTTTGGCTTTTCCACTTCACAAGATTATTTTCTATAAATGCAGGCAAGAAAAAACATATTTCAGGAGCTGGACTGGAGGCTCAGCAGTTAAGAACACTGATTGTTTTCCAGAGAACCCTTGTTGGATTTCCAGCATCCATGTGGCAGCTCACAACTGTCTGTAGTTCCAGTTCCAGGGGATCTGACATCTTCTGACTTCTGAAGGCTCCAGGCATGCAAATAGTTAACAGGCAAGATATTCACATACATAAAAATAAAAAAACAAAGTACCAGGGAAGAACCCCTTTTAAAGATGCTGGTGGCCTATCGATTTACTTATCAAATGTTTTTCTTCTATACCTTTTTTCAACTGTAAGAAGTGATGTCTGTTGTCATTTCCATCAGTGTGATTGCACAGTTTATTATGCTCAGTGTGCTACAAGCCCCTTACTATTATTCATTTCAATGCTCTGGGTTTCAGATTTGGCTAGTGGATGCTCCCTGAGTTGGCTACCGTGAAACTGAATGCACTTTCATGGCTCTCAGAGCATTTTCTTTCTTATGGCAGGTGTGCTGAGTCCATTTTGCATTTTTTTTTTTTTGCCTCAGCACCAAAATAGCTGTTTTTCAAGAGGCTCTATGCATATCTTCATAATGGATGCAAATGATGTATGTCCTTACTCTGGGTAAAATTCAGATATCTGATTTGGTTAGCAAAAAAAAAAAAAAAAAAAAAAAAAAAGATTCTCTAGCATTTGATCACTTACAGCACTACAGCAAAGCTGGATTAGTACAAATTAGTATCATTAGCTGGGATGCTCAATTTGAAGCTGCTTCTGATTTCTGGTGTAACATATGGTGTTGCCACCAAAGAGTCCACAATAAACCCCTGGCTTTCAGTGGGGAGCTCATGTCTGAAATGGTTCCAGATGGCTGTAATTTCAACATAAAAGCTCATCATAGGCTTTAAAAAGTTAGATATTTTCCTGAAACCCTTTCCCTTTGGGGAATGATGCTCCTACCTAAATACTTTGGATTCCCAATCACCAGCCTACACACAGAAGTTCACTGGTGAAGAAAATTCTGCCAACAACTTTATTCAGGGAACAGAGGATGACTGCTTGTATGGCAGTGGCTCCCTAGCTGAGATCCCAGTCCACAGTCTTTAGGAGTACCTTATTTTCACTGACATATACTTGGAAAACATTGCTCAATATATTACCTTAAAGCTGAGAAAAGAACAGAGACAAACTTGTAAAAATACATCTTTTAATAAACACAAGGCAGCACATCACACCCACTGAGGTTTTTAACTTGTGGTTTATAGCACATACTATCCATTATAGGGCATATATACAAGCAGAGTGGATTTATTCTTCTCTGAAGCTGGAGAACATAAATCTGGTGAAACATCTCACATTTGAGGTTGTCTGCCAAGCTGGCTCCTTAGGAGGCCTTTAAAATTAACAGCTTTTAAACAACAAAAGAAAAGAAGTTATCCACCCCATCTCAATAATAGCCCCAGGAGTGCTCAAGTGACTCAACAGAGTATAAATGCATGCTTTCCTTTGATGGCTTTTAAAAATAGCTATTTATGTCAATTCTGGAATGCTAAAAAGATAATACAGAAACAGCTGTTTCTCTTCCTGAGTGAATTCATAATAAATACTATTTGGAGGCTACAGATGATGATGCCAAAAGACTCTCCTAAGAAAGCTTAACATTTGTAGTTACAACCCTGTGTGCCGCAAACTGTCTCGTATTCTCATTGCTGAGGCTGCTTGCTTGCTTACTTGCTTCCTTTTTCTCCTTTTTGATTTTTTTTTGAGACAGGGTCTCACTGTCTAGCTCAGACTGGCTTGGAACTTACTATGGAGTCCAGGATGTCCAGAGAGATACACCTGCCTCTGCCTCCCAAGTACTAGGATTAGCATCAAAAGCCACCACATCTGACCCTAGTTTTAACTCTATTTTATACTAAAACCAAAGGATGGGGGAATTCTTGAACCTTTTGAACAAAAGTTTAGTGAGAGAAAAACTAAGATTAATTAACAAAGGGAAAAAACTAATATTAATCTCAAAATTCCAGCTGCCTTTATCTTGGAATGATCAACACTCAGCTTTATCTATGAATGAGAAGAACCAGAGGGGGAAAAGATTATAAGCTATAATTTAAAAAACCATAAATGTGCATGCTTTGGATGGACAGCATTTAAAAATTATACAATTGGATTTACTTGCCTACATAAAGTAATGATGGACTTAGGGGAAAGTACTACATATCTCTCTCTATAGAAACACTGGGATTAGGAAAAGAGGAATCATGAACTGTTTATCATAAAATCAGCCGCTTGTAAAAATCTATAATATACCACAATCTTTACAAACATAATGCTAGTACATGGAGATTATAGCAATTAATGAGCAGCTCAAACCCCTAAGAGTTAAAATCCAACAGCTCTCAATGTCAAAGTGTTTCATCCACTTGAAAGCACATCAGAGGAGACATTTTAAAAATGTCTCTCTTTAGTGTATCACTTTAATTTCAGAGGTAGAAAGGGTACAATTTCATCTCTCTCCCATCTTGCCCATTCTCATGATCTGAAACTGTTCCTACAGCTTAGAAACTATGAGAGGAAACCTAACTCAAGTGACTTTCTAGTGTCCAGGATATTTGCTGCTGGAGTACCATAGGCTGTCTGTGTCAGGAAGACATGTTTCAGCTGGACTATCTTCCTGGATCAATGCTTGACAGGTTTTCCTAGTTGTTAGCTATCACTCTGATGTGTATTAGATCAAAATTTCTACCCAGATGTAGCTACATTCTCAAGTGTTAGGCAGAGATAAACACCAAAGGACAAGCAGGCAGTGGTGAAGCAGGAACTGAACAGTCAAGTGGGTACCATTCACATCACTCACTACTGAAACAGCAGCCACCAAATGAATCTTCTGTGCCATCACTGACAACTTGGCTTTACAACGACAACTTGACTTTAACATCCTTGCATTTATTTGTCTTAGCCACTAAGCTAGTACAGGGCATGGCTACCTGGAAAGGATTTCTTGCTCCAGATGAAGCAACAACCTGTCACTTGGCACATTTTAACTCCAACACTATAATCAGTAACTAAAAATTATGGTGTGCTAGATACAGATGGGCAGATCTGTAACCGGTGCTCAGAAGGCAGACAGGAGAATGGCGGAAAGTTGGAGGGCAGCCTGATCTACAGAGTGAATTCTAGGCCAGTTAGGGATACACAGCAAGAACCTGTCTGAAGACCAGAAGAAGTTAAATGTTAACCATATTTAAATGCTAGCCTTACTCTGACATTATTTAAAATGCATTATTTAAAATTGTACTTTTCACTGACATGAGGTAGAAGATAGTAATCTTCAGTAAACTGATGCCCAGTCAATTAGTGTCAAGAGAGAACAAAATTATACCCTCAAGCTGGCAGAGTTCTGGAGGCAAACTGCAATCCTTATCTGACTGAAGTTTCTTGTATTTGAAACTGCTCTTTTCAGTTGAAGTCATCAGAGACAATACAGGATTTGAAATATCGGTAAGGATCAAACACAACAGCATTGACTATGCTGCTTTCATCACCTCAACTGCTACACAGGTCAGTCCACACACTTCATCAGACATCTACAAGGAGGCTAAAGACCCTTCTAGTATTAGAAGCAGGATAAAAGGAATGTTTCACATTTAGAAGAATGTAATATATATCTCAGAAAATCTAGCAGCATTTCATTCTACCAAAATATACAAATTTGGCTCCACTGACTAGTCAAGAACAAAGGAAAAATGTATACAGGTCCATAAAGGCTCTTTACGCAGGGGACTGTGTGGCTATGGCACATAGTTTTAACAATTAATTATATCTCTGTTAAGTGCTATGTGAAACTACTGGGATGTCAATTTCAATGGCAGAGAGGCGGGAACGTGATGAATAGGGCTGTGAGTAAGTGTGCATACTGGGAGGGTGAGAGTACAGTGGTTGCCAGAAAGGAGAGGACAAAGATTTGCATGCACAATACCAGATGAACAGAAGAAGAGCGGTCATAAACAGACCCCCTGAGCTAGCAATGGTGACGAACACTGCGTAGTCAAAGGTAAAGACTGGCTCAAACTTCTTGTTGAGATGAGTGTTATAAAAGATGGCCCAGATGGATGGAGAGAGGCTCACAGTGCCTGCCAGGAAAAACAGGAGTCCAGCCACCAGGTGGCAGCCTGCACTATTGACCAGACACTTGGCCAGTTTGATGTTAGGCACTGAAGACTTGAAGGCTGTGTTACACATTCCAATCAGGCAGAGCAGCAAGGCACCCATTGCGATGAGGATGCTGAGCGGCAGGGCAAACTGGAGGACACGTAGGTCCAGCTGGTCAACTGATAAGTACCAAGTACGGTCGTACATCAGGCAGTCACTGCTTCCATCGTACCGGGCACACTTTACCCACAGGCCTGTGTAAATAGTCAGGTTCTTCTCGTTTCTGTTGAATGTGAGCAGTCGTAATTTCCTCCAGTTGGGAAGCAGAGTCCCCGCGAAGAGGCCTGCTACAGAGGCAATACCACACAGGAAAGAGAGGACTGTGGCTGCGTGGACATCTCGGCAGCCCATGGCAGGTAGGCTTGGGCAGTATGGTCAAACTGGGGGTGACACACAGAGAGCAAATCAGACAGAGTAGAGAGCACAGCTGCCACCAACCAGCGGCACATTCTCTACTGAAATGACAGTACAGAGAGCACTTCTGAAGAGCTTGCTCGCTCATGCCTATAATCCTAGCACTTCTGAGGCAGGAGGACTACAGTAAGTCTGAGGCCAGCATGCTCTCTACAGTGAGTCCTAAACAAGATCCCACCCCACCCCTAGCCCTCCCAAAAGAAAGAAAGAAAAGAAAAAGATGGAAACACTACTTTCCTCCCTGTACAACATGAATGTACATCAACATACATGTCCCAGATCAGGTGCACACACATACACTTTGTCATCACTGTGTCACTCAGCAACTAAAATATTTAGCCATCATCATTTTTCTTCACAATTAACTAGAGCAGCATCACACCTAAAGTTCTTGGTTAATATTCATTCAACATACATATATGGATCACTTTCTGTATCAGGTGTATAATGAAAAAGGAGACCTTAAACACAAAAAAATTCAAATTATAGCAAGGACTAGAGCATTCAATAACTGATAGCTGGCTACAAGCGCTACAAATTGAGCATAAGTGCTCAAGCCAATGTAAAGTGAGACTCAGGCAGCAGATGAGTAAATGGTCTGAAAAGGTACAGAGAAAGCATGGCAGGACAGCAGGCTGTTAGGAGCTGACTGACAGACGTTCTTTGAGCCTTATTCCTAATCTGCAAAACGGGTAAGAAAGCAGTGCCCCCGTGATGCAAAGTGCTCATGTAAGGTCAAGTGCTTAGAAAACTGATGCCACGTGTGAAGTCGCTGTTTGGGATGAACACTCAGTGACTGCCTTTGTGCTTGTCCAGTGCTCAGTACTTGGCACACCACAGCGGTTTAAGCAATACTTACTGAATGAATGCTAAATGTGGAAAAAGCAAACTCACCTCACTGCTGTAATTTTGGCACACCAGGATTACTGGAGGTGAAATGGGCTCGTCTCCAGTGAAATCAGACAAATAGGAGAACAAGAGCCCTCGGGTTTCTGCTTACCTACCGTGTGGCTGATTCAGTCTGGTCCAAGTGCTTTTCAGGACAATCTCTAGCACTTGGTGGTTATACAACTATTAATGTTTGTGGACAATAAATGCAGACTCTGAAAGTAGAACACCTACCTCTGCTAATGCTATTATAACAAACAACAGCAAGGGGGCCTTTCTCTCAATGTATTTTCTTTTGTACCATCAACTATTTAAACCAGTATCTGATTCAGTTTTTTTTTTTAAAGAGTTTGCAATGCGCCTCAGAGCACCACTCTTGCACAAGGCAAGAGATCAGACAACTTTCAGGGCTACATTACTTCTGTTGCTGTTCTAAGCAAGGAAGGGGCGAAGTTGAGAGTGACTTTTACTTTGATTCACTATCATGAGGTTCACAGAATCCATCACCTTTCCCAGAAACAAGTATTCTCTACCGAGATGGCACAGAAACATTCCCAGGAAGTGAGAATCAGAAAGATAACCATGGCAAAATACTAAGAAACTAGGTTACAAAGTTGTATAAATTAAGAATAGTTTCCCTCATAAAAATTCTATGCCTGTGTACTCAAATAATAATACAACATTTAGTGTACATAATATTTAGTATACATAAAATGGCCTTGAATTAGATTTTCAAAGTAAACAAGGGTAGTTCTAACTTTTCCCACAACTTGTTATGTTGCCTTCTGTCAATATCAGAAGTTGTAACCCTTCCAGAATATTTTCAGAATAAAATGACAAATTACAGTTTAGCTTTCATGCAAAAAAAAAAAAAAAAAAAAAAAAAAAAAAAAAAATCCACCTCTCTTACTTAATTTTAGCAACAAAGAATCAACAGAGTTGAGAATGCTTGCATTGAGGAATGCTTAATGATGCCAAGCTCCAGAATTCTGTTCCAGTTGTGTGTGTGAGGATTTTTTTGTTTTTTGGACCTGTTTCCTCACATATGCTGGGCCACTTGTATAGTGCCTGCCATACAATCATTCTAGGGTTATATGAATGAGTAATGGGCCCTGTACCAAGACCTTACAAAGCAGTTCACAAATGTGGGCTAGATAAAGAAATGGCTATGACTGAAAAGTCACTGGTTCAGTAAGTATCTGTAGTGTGTGACACATGGAAAATACCCCAAAAGGACATGAAGATCATTGGCTAGTGTGCTAATAAAAATATGCTGCTTCATGCAAACTCAAAATACCGATGGCTACTCAACTGTATAATTACTATGGATTAAATGATCATTGTTATATATTAAGCAACATAAGCCAGTAAACAATTTATTAAAAAGTTATTGCCCCAGGTTAGATAAAGACTACGCAATGAGGTTATTCCTGTTTCTTTTAAAGCTTCAAGACTCCTTCAGCTAATTCTCTCAAACTTTGAACTCAATCACAATTTCATTCTTGCTTCCAGAGATGGGGACAGATACTTACAAATTCAAAGTAGTTAGCTATCTCCAAACAGTGTCCTGTCCCACCGATTCCTGCAACCCAAAGGCAATGCGGAACAGGATCAATGTATTAGCTTTATTATTAATACTTTCCTGTGATCCTTCGCTAACAGACAAACAATATTAATGAACATGGACAGACCGACATTCATTTCAGCACTGAGAGTATTTAACTACACCTTGCTTCAAATCAAGTGAGTTCTGCATCGGTTCTCTGAACTGGCTACGGTGCTACAACAAAGACTTAACAGTTTTATACAAAGATACCATGAAATGTGTTTCAGAAGGAGAATACCAGTACTCTCAAATCTTTAGGCTCAACCCCGCGCTGAAAGTAATGTTCACCATCTCACTTTTCTTTGGTCATCTCACGTTTTATCCTGTTACTAACTCTACCCATCTATAATTTGATGTCTCATTCCACTCCAAGATAACATTTTATAGGGTGATGGGGAAAGGATATATTTACTTTTAAAATTAAAAAATACTGCTGTCTTCCACATTAGGACTTGTTCAAATGTGAGAAGGTAAACAGATTTCTATTCTTGTGCTATGTCAATCAGCTCTATATCCAGAAAACTTTTGAGATGCAAATGTGTCACTTCATTCCTTTGCACTCAGTAGCTTCCCACTTCCTGAATAATAAAGACTCTAAAGGCCTCGAACCTCCCACAGTGCGTACCATCCGCTTTTAGCTTTTACCCCAGCTCACAGTTCTTTATGTACCACTCTCACCTTATACACCTCAAGGTCTATGTAATCACTCTAAATTTCCTACTTTTTAATTTCATTAAGAGCTTGGTCACGTGCTAATCTTCCAAAACTTCTTTTTAAGATTTATATTCCATGTGTGTGGACGTTCTGCCTGCATGTATGCATACCCACCACATAGCATGCACAACAGTGTCTGAGAAGGTCAGAAGAGGGGATCAGATCCTTTGAAACTCAAGTTACAGATTGTTGTGAATCACATGTCGATGCCAGCAACCAAACCAGGTCCTCTGGAAGCGCAGCAAGTGCTCTAAACTGCTAAGCCAGCTCTCCAACCTTCTAAGAGCTTTCTTATCCCAGCCTATTCTTGTTAACTGATATCCAGTCATCTGCTGGGGAGACCTACCTAACCATCTCCCTTTCTGCTCAATGGTCTTCCCCCATCCCTGGCTGCATGATGGGAACAGCACTGTTGTGCTTTTTCTTTGGTAGCAGATAGCACTCTTTTACTCTCTCTTCAACAGCAATGACAATGCCCATGACTCCTTTTTTCCCCACTGTTCTTTCCCAACAGACTGAATTTCAGGCCAGAGATCCCTGCTTTGTTCATTGTGCTTACTACTGGTACACAGGAGGGGCTCTATGACTTGCTGTCCATACTTATCTAGCTGGGATACAGAGAAAACGATAAATTTGGTTTAGTGCAAGTTCCAGTCATTTCATTTGGGACAAGTCACCACATCCTGTTCCTGGAAACACTCAGGCTGTTTCTAGATGGAGTGCTTGTTTTCTGCTCCTTAGGGGCCAAAAGTCTCTCTAATTTTGTAAAAGGAAAAACAAAAATGTTTATCTAGCAATAATGACAGATTTGGTTTTGGAGTGGCCACTGACCAAATCAAATACTCTGTTCCAAAACAGCCATTTCCTATCCTGTGCCAAAATGGCTTTCAGAGAAGAACATTTGGTACACAAATGTTATCAATGATATCATTTTGAATAAAAAAAATATTTTCAAAGGCTATTTTCTCTGGCTTTGAAAGAGTTCAAAGAAGGCTGATACAGAAATAGTGGCTAAGAGTTTTAGGAGTTCACGAACCCATTATAATCTTTTCAGTGGCAATTCCAAGGAATCACTTCAAAAGAATGTATGTCTCACAGCCACTAAATTAATCCTTGATGTTAACACTGGTCATCCCTTCTATCTATAATTTGGGTTTTCTTGGAAACCGTAATCATCAATCACTTTATGAAATGGTCCTGTACTGTTATTTTGTTTAAGAAAAGCACTGAGTCAGAAGATAAAGGGAAAAATTACATAACCAAAGGACACTTACCTTTTAGTGTACCTGATCCTTCAAAACCAGCTTATCCGACTTAGATGAAACAGGTGCACAGCTGCACATAAAGTAGAGATAATCTGAGCCTACTGAAACAGGAAATGCTCCAAATTATTACAGCACTTCTCTAAAAAAAAACAAAACAAAAAAATCCCTGTATTTTAATTCATATAGAAGTAGAAAAGTTAGTAATCATATAAACGTAATAAAATGCTATGGCAAAACAGGCAGGCAATAAGCTTTTCAATAACAGTTTAAGGTTGGTTTAGCTCAGTGCTAGGATGCTCTCCCATCATGTAGAAGGCCCTAGGTCCAAACACCAGCACCACTAAAAAGGAAACAAAACAACACTGATGATCTATCCTCATATTCACTGTCAAGCTAAGAGCCCCAAAAGAAAAATAACTCTTACTCGGTGATTTCAAAATTCAGGATAATTAAGGCTAAAAATAAAAATTACTTCACTGGTTAGAAACTATGAAAAAAATTAATGGATTTTTTTTTCAAGGTCCAATGCATGGCTATCATGAAATAATGAGAATGTTAAAAACACTATACAGTCGTCTTGGAATTAAAAGCAATCCACTGTTTTCTAAAATGCTTTAAAAGTGGCACTCACAATAAAACCAGACAGAAGTGATCCGCATTGTTCATCCTAAAGTTTGCAACCAGAATGTTCGTGTTAGTTTATACCGTATGCTATCTCCCCTGGCTCAACCTGCCATCTCAAGATGCTTCCCTGTGTCGAAACAGGAGTGACTTCCTCTTTAAATAATATCTAACTCAAACAGGTAGGATGAGTGAAAACTCATAAACGCCTGCGCGCTTCCTGGATTGAGGCACTCATTACTGGTGCTATTACAGTTAATTATGCAGGATGTGGTCTGTGTGCTGATTTTGGTCAAGGTTCCTCACCTCACATCTATGATCATTGAGCTGATGCCAGGCATGATCAGAAGGGCTCATTTCACAATCTCTAACACCATTAGGACCCCCGGGTGACCTTTTCCAGTGAGATCACCTAGTGTGGCAGTTCTGTGATGTGGAGCCTGGCCCTTTTTCAGCACAGAGGGGGGGGGTGCAGCAAAGCCAGCTCGCCCGCCCCACCCGCCCCCCTCTCTCTTCCCCTCCCCTCCCCGCGCTGGAACTGCGTCCTCAGGAGAACCCGAGCGGCCGAGCACGGAAAGGGGCGGCTGCGCACAGCCAATGGGAGGAGGCGGCCGCGCGCTCCCCCAGCCCACCCTGCGGAGCAGGGGACAGCGGGCAGGTCAGCGTTACACAACCCGCCGCATCGGCTGCTCCTTCAAAAATAGCAACTGCCAGCCCGCGCCGCACGCCGCCGCCCACCCGCTCCCAGCCCTCGGCTTCCCAGCAACGAGCTCCACACGTCCATACTCCTCTGGAGGCAGGGAAAAGCTTCAACGCTCTACCAAATACCCCCTCAGCCGGTTTCCACAGCCACACGTGTGGGCAACGTTTGAAAGGCCGGCTCGCCGCCACTTGGCCGTTTCACGCACACCCTCAGCAACTTGCAAAAGACTCCGAAACGGGAGCGTTCCTGACCACACCTACCGGCTCCTCACGACCCCAGCAGCCAGCTCTCCCACTCGGAGCAGACTCTCGCCCCGTCTCCCTCCGCGGCCGCGGAAGTGCGTCCCGGCGAAGCCGCCCCAGAGGCTTCAGGGAGCCAGTCAGGCTCTCCCCGGGCCCTGCTCAAGAAGACCTTGGCTGCGCGGAACTACAGTTCCCAGGATCCACCGGGCCACAGGCCACCTCCTGCGACCACCTCCTCCTTCCGGGTCCCGCCCCCTCGCTTCCTTTGCACCGCTATGGAATTGGTTTAAAATGCAGTCACGCACACGCATGAGACACGAAATTGAGACTCGTTTGAGTACTCAATCAAATGTTGTCCATTAAATGCAAAATAATATCCACACAGGTTGACAGCTTACTTTTGTAGTTATCTAACAATAGGCAAAAGATAATCTACCACAGATAGCAGTTTCCGATGTAAAACTAGTTATTAGGTATTTAACTTGACTCTTCTATACATCAACTATGCTCTCTCGTTTTCTCTTAAACATGAGTCCCGTGCAGATAAATATCTCAAAGGACTTCTCCACAGAATTTATCCAATTATTAAAGAAAAAAATGAAGAAATGTGATCCCTATGATTTCCAAAAGATTCCACCGCAGCATATACACACACGGAGAAAGAAAAACTGTGGTCAGTGTTGACACTTTTTGTTATTTATAATTTTTTAATAGTTCTGATTATATTCTTTCGTCTCCCCCACGTCTTCCGAGATCCTCCCCACTCACTACACGCCTAACTTCACGATATTTCTCAAAACAACCAGAATCAAAACAAAATCTCAATTAAAAAAAAAAAATCATGACATGTTTTGTGTTAGCCAGCTACTCTTGTGTTGATGTCTTCTGGAGAATACCGATCTCTTTTGCAGCAGCTATCAATTGCTAAGAGCTTCTAGGTTAGGGAACAACTTTTGAATCTAAGCAAGTACAGTAATGTTTCTTATATTTGTCATTTAAACATTCTGTTCAAAATGGATGGAAAACTCATAATTGACACAACCCTAAAAGATCTCATCCATTTCTTTTTACTCTGCCCTGGCATGACATTGGACAAGTGGACTCGTGATGCCTTACTCCATCTGTAGAACAGTGTGTGTCTACACCAAATAATCATGAGAATTAAACTCATTTACTACATATAAGGAATACACAGAAAAGTACAACAGTATCTGGCACACAAGGACTTGGCTATTAGTCGTTTCCATTTTGTGTTGCTATAGTAACAATTACACTGTTACTCAAAGGGGGAAAGTCTATTATCTGTCTACAGCTATCCTTTCCTCATTAATGCCATATTGCCTCAGACACTGCACAAGTCTATCTAAGGCCAGAAATCATCAGTCTCCAACCAGAGCTAGAGGAAATGGGACTCTAGTGCACAGGTCTTATCACCCAAGTCTGGTTTCCTGCCCCACCTTCTCTGCCTCTTGGGTGTGAATGAGATGCCTCATGGCCCCTCTCCTCCCATGCCTGTGCCACCATGATGGGCTGTACGAGTAAACCCTTCCTATGTTCCTCTTGTCAGGTCACAGTTTGTCACAAAGACGATAAAGGTCCTTCTTCTGTCTTCCAAATCAGCAATAGCTGACCAAGGCGTTCTCACCAGTGTTCTGAAACGTCCTCTTCCACCTTAAGAACCCTGGTAATGATTGGGCACACCCAGATAACACAGGATGTCACAATTTAATGAACCAGATTAGCAGTTTAATTTCAGCCCAAAACTTACCCCCACATACATACCTTGATATATTACATGACATTCAGATTCTAGAGAAAAGGATAAGGTCACCTAAAACTTGCCCCCACATATACACCTTGATATGTAACATGACACATTCAGATTTTAGAGAAGAGGTAATCAGCCCAAACCTTACCCTGCACGCACACCTTGCTGTATAACATGATATGTTCAGATTCTGGAGAAGAGGATGGGATCACATTAAGGAAATATTATTCTGCATTTCAAATTCCTAAGAACTGGTTCCATGTCGAATCCAAAACATGTGTTTTCAGTTTTAATTTTCCCCATTTTTTCCCTTTACTTCCAAAAACTTTTCTTTGAATTTGAAATTTCTAACTTCCCTAGTTAGTCCCTTGCCAATCCCTTGCTTTCATTTTCTTCTATCCAATCTCTAATAGAATTGGCAACAGGCTTGGTCTTCCTCTCCTCCCTCAGTCAGTCAGTACACTTCCTTGGAGAAGGACAACCTATTTTCTCCAATCCATGTCTTTGGCAGACTTGCCATCACTTTAGTATACAACTACCAGTGCTTGACTGCTGGCTTCAGTTAGCATTTGCTAATACCAATTAACTGTACTCCATGGTAGTCACCAATTCTTTACCATGTGAGTGGTTTCACTTTATAATCCATTTTCATTGATGAATTCTCTACACTTTACTTAAATTAGGAGCTACATCTTGATTCCTCCTTTAATGAACAAAGAACGCAAGGGAAGACAGTTCCGAGTAAGTTAAACAGACAACACTCTCCACTCTTAAATGCTCAGGTATGGTGGCACAAGCCTATAGCTACTTGGCTGAGGCAAGAGGATCATTTTAGTCCAGGAATTCAAAAGCCTGCCTGGGCAGTGTAGAGTGAGTGTCAATTTAAAAAAGAAAGGAAGGAAAGAACAGCACAGGAAAATAGAAAACTGTCTTTTGGTGCATTTTCAAATACTGTTAAGAATCCATTCAGTCCATAACAGGAAATATGACAGCATGTTTCACTGTATGTAAATATGGATTGGGGGTTGAACCTATGGCCTCAAGCATGCTAAGCACTCTGCCTCCCAAGTAGCTGGGGTTAAAGAGTTGTGCTGTCACCTGCAGCACACTTCCAATCAGTAATAAAGTCACCACCTGAGGAGAGGAAGAACAGGGGAAGGTACAGAATTTGTCTAGACGTGAGGCAATGAAGACCTTGCCTGCACCTGTTTTCTGGTTTTTACACCTTGTAGCGTAACCATGACGAACACCACTATTACCCCCTGCCCCAGTTTTTTTTTTAAAGAGAAACTTGTATCTTAAACTTTGGAAGGAATAAATTACAGATTTAGAATTATGAGTTCTTTGAAATAGATTAGCTTTTATGGTCTATGATTTATAGGAAAATCCATCTGTGTTCATCATACAGTTCTTACTATTGTTCTTGATGTCAAATGGTACCACTTCTGGGAAAGATTTATTTTTGAAACTGAAGTTCAATTATTATATAGTACTCTTGTTTCGCTTATTACAATGCAGCTCACTAGGGGCTTTTGCTATTTTATTTAATCATATTTCAAGTCCTTCCAGTCAGAAGCTTTTACTCAACAACTGTCCTTGATTTAAAACAGTCTCTATAGCCACAATTTGTAGCAAGCCATATACAAATAGAAATAAAGGTATATTTTGGCTGTATAACTGTGTCTTTTTGTTTAATACCATAAAATTATCCCAGTCTTTTCAAGTCTTTTTTATATAGAAATAATACCAAAGTAATGTTTGATAACCAAAAAAATAATAAAGGCATTAGTTAGAAAACACTGGCAATCTCAGAAAACCACACTGGAATATGAGGTCATGAACAAAGGAAGCTTTTGTCCTTTGCTTTCAACTTTGAACACTCTGAATTTAGAAAACAAATGGGGAAAAAGGCTTTGTCATATATTGCCTCAAAATTAGTTATAATATAAACCACATATCCTGTTCTTCAAATTCCAAGTATTTCAAAGGTCATGATTCAGACAGTAACTATGTTTTACCAGCTTGGTATCTGGGCATCTCAGACTTGATTTCTATTGTAGACACTTTAATGATATGTACAAAGAGGATAACTTCCTCTACAGTCCTCCAAGAATCTGGTAATTATTTATTAATAAGCTGTCACATGGTGAAAACATTAAAAATGATAATTTGCCCCAAATAAGTGGGTGGGTATGGACAGAAACAGTAGCTAAAAACACCATTGGCCTTTTCATACTGATCATAGATAACAGAGGTAATGATTGTACCTGCTTCTCCTAACTCACCCACAGGGAATTTCTAATATTAAAATTATCTTTCTCCTATCCCTCTTTCCATTTCTACTGCCTGCTTTCTATTCTCCTTGAATTAGTCAACAACACCTATGCAAAGATAAAAATGAAAGCCCAGGTGGATATGCTCTCTCTGACTACCAATTCTAATCAGAAAACAGAAAATAATCACAATCAGAAATAGAATCAAGATACCTCTTTAAGGAAAAACGAAAACAAAACAAAACAAAAACCTGCTTTACTTTCTATTGATTTTGCAGTAAAAATTATAATGTCTTAATGGCCAACATTTGATGTCAACAGTCATCTCACTGACTTAATCCCAAGTTATAAAGTTTTATAAAGATTATTTTTCCAAATGTCTTTAAAACTAGACTATTTGAGACTCGTAACATTAAAAACATTTTTTTGCTTACAAATTTTTTTGAGACAATATCACTATGTAGTCAGGGTTGACTTGGAACTCACCTTTAAGCCAGGTTGGCTTCAAACTCATAACAAATAGTAGTCTCTGTTAGAATTAAAGGAATATGCCACCATCCCAGCTTCTCAGAATAGTTTTTAAACACCTTCCTGTATGTCCCAGCCAACATCAGAAAAAAAAAAAAAGATCAAGAAGAAATGTTCTACAGTATTTAGATAATACGTATATCTAAGTGTATAGCCTATGATGACATTATTATTTTTGCTGATGTGACAAACAGCACAGTCCATATACTCAGTCAAAATTTCCAAATTTATTCTAAAACTCAGATTTATATCAAATTTGTAGTACTCTTAAGAACTAAAAAATATACATTAATTTTATTGTTCTTGAAACAAAACTTCCTGTTTTTAAAATAAAGTATATGTATTTGTATGTTGTTAATTTTTTTTTTTTTTTTTTTTTTTATGATAAAATGTGTATTTAAATTGAAAACCTAAACACCTCTGGTCCCAAAATTTTGTCGATAGTATTTTTTTTACAAAACAAAACCCCCCAAAAAACTGGGATTGTACTAACTTCACCATGTCTGGCTCCGATTGTGGTTCATGGTTCTAATCCACTTTATGATCCGCTGCCCTGCTGTTTTTGCTCTGGTGGTTTTTGGGCTTTTCTGGTTCTTCCCCGTCTTTCTGGCTCTTTTTTCTCCCTGGGTCATGTCCGTGTGCCCTCTGTGTTTTTCCCTCTTCCTTTGTTTTGCCCTGTGTGTGCCCGGTTTTACCAACATGCTGTTTCTTTCTTTCCTCGCGGGCGTTGTTGGCGAGGGTACCCCCTTCGCTTTCCCTGTCTGTCATCTTGGTCTGTTTGTTCCCGCCGTCTTCCTTTTCTCGCTGGGCCTGGTTGTGGCTCGGGGCTTTTTCGTCTTCTTTGCGGCCCCTCTTCCTGCCTTGGTGCGGGCGCCCCCCCCCCCGTCCGGGGCGGGTGTTGTTTTTTAAAACTATAATAAAACCATTTATACTATTGCTTTGAAACATGTTCATCATTATAACTGAGCATTTGCGGTGTTGGGAGTCAACCCAGAGCACTATTCGTAAGGCAAGCAGCCACTAAGCAGCATCTCCAACCACTAAAACACTTTTCATGTAGTCTCATTCTATAAATTTTTGCATGGAATGAACCTTTGCTGTCTTTTCAATGTAATCTTACAAATTAGAAAATATTTCATGTGTTTATGTACTTCTTTGTATTTATCAAAAGGACATCTTTAGCCTTCATTCACCACCTCAAAAGAATCTCACTTCTTCGGTTGCACAGCACTTGAGCTTGCTGCGAACACAACTTTACTGTATGAGACCTGAGGAAGTACACCTTTAATACAAGCTGTCACATTATGAAAGGAGACTTGGGCACGGAGATGACCAGGGGGTAAAGCATTTACTGCACATGCGTGGAGACCCAAAGCTGCATTCTAGACGTGCAAGACAAAAACCCAACTCCATAAAACTGTCCTCTGACCTCCACATGTATGCAGCAGCCCACAGCCCTCCCCCTACCACTACAAATGAGTACTTTTAAAAGCAGATATTTCTCTTTGCATAGCTAATACATATTTATCATTTAAAAGAAAAATACCTAAAAGAAGGTATTTTGAAAGGTAAAATGAACAGCCTCAAGGGGTGGGGAGAACAAAATTTATTTCAAGAAAAATTAAAATATGTGGCCTGGTGTTGGTGGCCCAAGCCTTTAATCCCTGCACGCAGGAGACAGGTAGATCTCTGGGAGTTAGAGACTGTCCTGATCTACAGAGCAAATTCCAGACAGGCTCCAAAGCAAATACACAAAGAAACCTTGTCTCGAAAAACAAAACAAATAAATAAATAAATACATAAATAAGTACTTCAAAGTAAATTAAAAGGGGTCAATTACTGAATTGTTACTGAGCACTAAATTATCAAGAAATTTTTAATAAAGAAATGTTATTAAATGTTATTAAAGAAAGGGACTAGACAGATGGCTCAGAAGTTAAGAAAGCTGGCTGCTCTTCCAGAGGACCTGGGTCTGATTTCCAGCACCCACATGGTAGCTCACAACTGTAGGTTAATGCCAGTTCCAGGGTATTCGACGCACTCTTCTGGCCTCTACAGGAACTGCATTCATATGGTATACAGACATGGTTGCAAGCAAAACACCAGTACACACAAAATAATAAAATGAAAACAAAAATAAAGAATATTATTAAAGAACAACCTTTTTGAGACATGGTCCCACTACAAAGTCCAGACCAGCCTAGAACTTGCTAAGTTGTTCAAGAGGCCTTCAGAATCCTTCGCTTCTCCTTCCTCAGTGCTATGATTACAGGCCCATACCACCATATACCTCCATGCTTAGCTCAGGAATGTTTAGAGCTCATTAACTTGCTACTACTTTGCAAAAAGACAACCAAAAAAAAAAAAAAAAGTCAGAGAAAATTACTCATTTGGATTAAAAAGATAAAAGTGCAAACATTTCTGTAAAAACATAAGCTTCTGACTGTGCTTCCCCTGGGGAACCCCTGAAGGTCTCAGCAAACAGAAATAGCAGTTGACTTATGTTTCTGTATACTGCTTGCATTTTTTTTTTCAAACAATTTTTTAAAGTGGATGTGTATATTTTATAACAAATTTCACCAAAAGAAAACAAATCTCTATTTTTAAGTATTGTTTAAATACTTTAATTAGGAATTAAGAAAATGTATCTTCCTGGAAGGTAGGCTCACCCACCAATCATATGAATCATTTATTCTTCCTAGAAACTTCAAATGGCCAACACTGAAGTTTGGAAAAAAAATAAAAAATAATGTAATAAAGACAAGGTAGTCATGAGAAACTTTAAAATCTAAGGTGTTTAGCCAGTGAGGACTGGTGTTTTCTGAACCGTCCCCTTTGAACCAATTAGACATTAGTCAGACCATGAAGTTGAGCTTCCACCAACAGGAAGAGATCCAGTCACCACCCACAACAGGTCTCGGTGTGCATGCTAGCCCAGTTTCGGTCCTGTGTATACTTTTTGCAGCAAGAAATTGCTTTGCTGAGCTAATACCAGAAGAGGAGGAAGAGGAAAATTTCTCTTTCTAAATGATGACACCTGTATCAGAAAACCTACAGGTAAAGATTATCTTAAAAATGTGGAAAAGCTTTCAAATTATTATGACTACAGTATCATTTTTACTTGACACATAAAAACTACACATGTATCTCTAACATACACAGTGTTTTGAAATACAGAATCAAGCTAATTTAAAATATATTTTTCTCAATTTTTTCTTTGTGGTCAGAATACTTAAAATCTATTTTCTTAAAGTTTTCAAAATACGATAAACTGTTCTAACTATAAACAACCAGCTATACAACAGATCTGCAGAGTTTAATTGAAACTTTGTTATCTTTTGAGCAACATCTCTTAACCCTTTATCTCCCCATCCTTAATAATCACTTTTTTTCTACTTGTTCAGTTTTTTTTTTTTTTTTTTTAAAGATTCCACATGTAGCAGGGCATTGGTGGTGAATGCCTTTAATCCCAGCACTCAAGACACAGAGGCAGGCGGATCTCTTCAGTTTGAGGCCAGCCTGGTCTACAGAGCTAGTTCCAGGACAGGCTCCAAAGCAATACAGAGAAACACTGTCTGGGGGGCGAGGGGGATATTACACATGTAAGATACGATCGTGTGATATTTGTCTTGCTGTGCCTGCCTGGCTTTTTTGAACATAATGCATTCCAGGCTCATATGTGTTTCAAATAACATGATTTCCTTCTTTGTTAAAAAAAACAGTACCCACCAATACATTATGCTAGATTTAAATGTTGTCCTTCTGGCAGCGGTAACAGCACACTTGGATATGGCTCTCTCTAAGACACTGCATTGGAAATCTGCAAATTAAGCAACTGTTTCCTATGATATGCATTGTTGTCTTTGCTGTCCTGCTCATCCAGTGACTTTCTTACACAGCTCTTCAACTCTTCAATCCCTTCCCCAGTAACTGCTGAGATGGGGATGATATGTTGGAACTCCACAGCCTTCTCTGGAAGCATGCTTTTTTCAAATAAATGCAGAAAATCTGAAACAAAGAACAGGTGGTTTTCATAGCCTTTTTAGAACTTAAGTCAAAACCAATCAAACAAGGAACTGACAAGTTAGCTCCAGGAACTCCTCCTTGCCTGCTTTGCTCTGTCTCAGTAGCTCCTGGGATCTTTGTGTTAGTATTGACAATGGTGATTCTTAGTGTATGATAAGTACTTGGTAAGGAACTGTCAAAGACATTTATTCTAAGCCAAATGAAAAATAAATATTAGATAAGTCATGACAACACTTAAAAGAATAATAAAATTTGCTTAAGAAGGCTGAATGAGACAAAATAACCCTGAAAGTTTCCACAAAAACATTCTTCTTGCCTTAGCACACACATAAGCTTTAACTTAACCTCAGGCACAGGCTTAGCACTACTTAAATGCAGACCAGGATCCACATTTAAAACTACAGCACGAGGCCGAATGGCTCAAGGGGGATCATTTTCTCTGAGTCCAATCAATCACTTCAGGGCTACCAGAGCTACATGACTTTATCTTCTCCCTCACACCATGGCAGTGGGGTGTGAGGTGACGGGGTGCAGACTAAAATGGGCAGACTGAAATCAACATGGAGCCTGGCTAAGAGTTAGACACCAAGACAGTCCAGAGACAGAGTCAAGGACTGTGGTGGTCCAGAATACAGAGACTCCTGAATTACCCTCGCTTCTAGTAGACAGTCCAGAGAGACAGAGCCAAGGACTGTGGTGATCCAGAATACACAGACTCCTGAGTTACCCTCACTTCTAGTACCACCACTTGCAAAATACATGTACCTTCCAGAGAAGAGAAAGGACATTGGTGCTATCTGCTAAGCCTACATTAATGTCAGTTGTCCCTAATTATCATTCCAGTAACAGAAAAGGGAGAAATCAGTATTCTTCCAAAGCAGAAGGCCACTTGCCATTTTGTGCCACTTTTCCTGTGCATGAGGCCTTCTTCTAGACGTCCAAGTTGAAACCATCATCACCACAGGATAATGCTGCTTTACAGCAGTCATTTTCCAAACTGTGAGAGTCACTGTGTTGGTCTGAGTAAGAATGGCCCCTGTAGGCTCACATGTTTGAATCTTTAGTCACCACTAGTGGAACACTGCTAGAATTAGAGGACTATAAGGTGCGGCCTTGTTGGAGAAAGTACATCACTGGGGGTGGGCTTAGCATTTCAGAAAATCAATTCAGGGCCCAGTGTCCTGTCTGTCTCTGTGTTTCTGCCTACAGATCAGGGTGTAGCTCTCAGATATCTGCTCCAGTGCTATGCTCCAGCCTGCCCGTCCCTCATGATGATGATGAACTAAGCCTCTGAAACTGTAAGCAAGCCCCCAGTTAAATGCTTTCCTTTATAAGAGTTGCCTTGGTCATGATGTCTTTTCACAGTAACAGAACAGGAACTAAATCAGTCCTTTTAATTTTCTTTATAGAGCAAGGCATTGGTGATGTACACCTTTAATCCCAGAACTCGGGAGGCAGAGGCAGGTGGGTCTCTGTGAGTTCGAGGCCAGCCTGATCTACAGAGCTAGTTCCACACAGGCTCCAAAGTAATACAGAGAAACCCTGTCTTGAAAAACTAAAAACCAAACCAAAACAAAAAGTTTCTTTATATAGTAAAAAATTTCCATTTAAGAAATTTCAGACAAATCTTTTCAGTCACAAGATTGATTTTGAGTCACATGACCACAGGACTAAATGTTCTTTTCTAAAAACTAATAATATTCTTCAGAGTTACTACATTAATGTTAACAAAACAGAGAAACTCTTAAAACTACTAGCTCTGGGCTGGAGGGATGGCTCAGCATTAGTCAAGGGCACTGGCTGTTCTTCCAGAGAACCTGGGTTCAGTCCCAGTATGCTAACTAATAACCGTCTGTAACTCAGTCCCATATCTGACATCTTCTATTGGGTATGCACGTGGTGTACAGACATACATGCAGACAAAAACCCATACATACATAAAATCTCAAAAAACAAGTAAAACCCTAGTAGGTTTGTTATAGCACAGTGTGTTGTAGCAAGACAAAACTCCAGGGCTGATAAAACATTCTACTGTTTCAGAGTTAGTTGCTAACTTTTTCTCCTTTTACCCACATTTCCTGTGTTTTTGTTTTGTTTTCTATTTTAAAATTTTTATTTTATTTTCAGGTGGTCATGATGGTACACAGCTTTAATCCCAGCACTCAGGAGGCAGAAGTAGGTGTATCTATGAGTTTAACCTGGTCTACATAGTGATTTGTAGGGTAGCCATGGTTACATTAAACCCTATCTAAAAATAAGAAAAAGCAAAAACAAATAAACCCAAGAATCAAACAGACAAAAAGATTTATTTTATCTTTAATTAAGTGTATGAATGGATGTCTGGGTACGTCGATGTGTGTGTGAGTACAAGAAGAATTGAACCCTCCTGAGGCTGGAATTCCTGGTAGTTATGAGGCCCCTGGCATGGATGCTAAAAACCAAACTCAGGTCCTCTACAAGAACAGGATTTCCTCTCAATGGCTAAGACATCTCTAGGTCCTCTCTTGTACCCTTTAAAGGTCTACATACATTTTAAATCTTTATAAAGCCTAATCTTTTTGGACCAAAATAATCTTAGCTTTCTCTAATTTAATTTTATTACTCACTTTGAGACTTGATCATGTCTGGTCAATGCTATTTCAGTGCTTATAGATGATGTGTTCTTTCCTCAAATGTAGTTTCTCCCAGTAGAAACTACTGGTTTTCTTTCCCATTGGCTTCTGCTTTCATTGGTAATACTATTATACACCTATAATCCCAGCTCCTGAGAGCTGAAGGCAGAAATTCAAGGTGGCAAATTTGAAGCCAGCCTGGACTACAGGAGACCCCGTCTCACAAACTTAACCCCTCCACCAAAAAGAACAAGAATAGAAAGCCCCAATAGTCTGTGCTCACAGCTAGTGTCGAGGTCCAGGAAAGAGAGGATGCTTTACCTGCAGGGTGCCGGAGCTGCTCCATCAGCTGCTCAAGTTTAACTGGGGCTCCTGGCAAGTCCATCTTATTAACTGCCAAGAGTGCAGGTTTCGTCTTCAGTTCCTCTTTGTATAACTCCAGCTCCTTTAAATAAAAAGAAAAGCCAAACAATGTATATAAGTGAAGGTTATGGTGATCTTTCTTTAATGCCACAAGGCAGTAAGTCGCAATAACAATAAAACAAAGGAAATGCTTTTTTGTTAAACCATGTGAATAAGATGTTAGCTCACATGGTTTCCAGAAGCAACTGACTTTGTGCCTAGAGCCAAATGCAAGTAACTAGACTCAACAGAGAAAGACCCATAGGCCAAAAATTTAATACTGTTGCATTCTTAGAAAAGGCATATATATTTAGGAGTAAATTTCAATAAAGTTACATTAATGGGGTGGCTAAAAAAGATTGGGACTTTTTTTTTTTTTTTTTTTTTTTGCCTCTTACTTTGTTGGGTTACCATGACAATCACAGATGCCTAATAAGTATCCAGTCTACAGCATAAACAAAAGATCTTGTTATCAATTACAGATTTAGCAGTCAAGGGTACATAACTATAAGCAATGAGAAATAATGAGAGGAGGTAAGATTACAAAATAACTCTCAATAAACTTGCTTAAATGTTAAGACAAGTGCTGGGAGTAGAGCTTAATGGTGGACTGCTTGTGTAACATTCACGGTTTTTAAGTGGAGAATGTTTCAAGAAGACAGACTCCAGAGCAGAAGCAAAGTAAGATGTGAAGGGACATGGAGCACAAGAGGGAGCTAGCTACCTGGGTAACGAGGAGTGGGTGGGTACTGAAGAACTGCCAACAGCAACCCTGATCCTTTAACTGAATAAAATCCTTACAACGATGGTTATTTTGGTTACTGTGTGACTCACATACATGGGGAACTAGCTCCAGAACACAGTAAATCAGAAAACTTACTTTTGTAAGAAGAATTATAGTTTCAAAGGCAGTTCTGTATGGAGTTACAGAAGAAAGCCGAAATCCAGAAATATCAACCTAACAAGAGAGAAGAGAAACCCCAGAACATAAAATGGTTACTCAGGTCTATGCCTAGCAATGTCTTCTCTCTCAATAATTTCAGAGAGTAATTTCTCAATCTATGTTTTACTGGCAATTTAGTAATTCAATGCAAGAACAGAAATTGAATTGTCACAATAATGATAAGCAATACTATGAGTCCTGATGTAAAACTAGTATAGATAATTAATATCAATACAAGCACCCACTTCCATAACTCAAGCGTCACTAATTAAGAATGAAAGAGATACTTCTAAGAGTATGCCAAAAATCGGAAGGAATGATAAGTATGGCAAAATGTACATATAATAAGTACAGTAGCAACAGCATTTTCATTCCTATATTAAAAAAATATTACATACTGGCTTGTCCCCTATTCAAATACTGGTTTACTAGTACAGTCATGCACTGTCTAATACCAGGGCTGCGTTCTGAAAACATATCCGATGACTTTATCACTATATGAACTTAGAGTATGATCGCACATCTAAGAAGACGGCGATGTCACCAGTTTATAAAAACTTTTGATGCCTCCCTAAGATGTCCATCAATGATGAAAATAGGGTTCTGTGGCACATTATCTCTTTAATTTTACTTACAAAGTATTTCTAGGAAAACCAAGTTAATTCAGTTGAACATCACACTGGTATGTATATGACTTACAACAAAAAGCAGTTGTCTGGTTCTCTCTAAATGCTTGAGGAATTTGTGACCCATTCCTTTGTTCATATGTGCTCCTTCTATCAAACCTGGGAGATCGGCTACTGAAATCTAACACAAATTAATGATTTGATGAAAAAGAAAAATAGATGAAAACAAAGTTCAATTTATTCCCAAATTTTCAAACTTTCTAAATAATCACTCTACAACATCTTTGAAATAAACATGTTAAAATCTTTTATCAAATATTTGCGTCCCACTTTAACTTACTAGTCTACCAATCTATAAATATTGGGGAGTTAGTTAAATATTTATTACTTTCACCATTACTAGTGAGGTAGTGTGCAATTTTCTTTTCACCAATAATTCAATTAAATAATTAATGTGTGCATATGTATTAATGTATCATTGGGCTTCTTTCATTGAGCAATATGATCTGAGGATCTTCTATATATTTTCATGGCTTTATAGTTTACAACAGACTATTCCACTCTACAGATGTAACAGTTTACCATTCACATAGAGAGAGATTCCTGATTGTTTGCAAGTTCTAGTAATTATGAATAAAGCTGCTGGAAATACCCTTGTACAGGCTTCTCTGTGTATATAAAGAATACTTCTTCCTTACGAATAGTGTAAAGCAAACCTCAGTGAAATTTTCCATAGAAGCACTATAGTTTCTATAGCAAGAGCTTTTAGGAACTGGAGATTAACAGTTCACTGGGGTAGTGAGATATAGGTATATCTGACAAGATACAGATTAAGAAGATATAATTCTACAGGGATGACATAAGCACAACATTTGGAAGAACAAGAATAAAATTCTTTTTTTACTCTAATAATGCTGAACAGAATTCTTTGTCCATACTTTTACTTATCATAAAACAAAACTCCCTTTGTTTTTTGTTTGTTTGTTTTGTTTTTTCCCTCCAAGACTATAGACACATGTAAACATAAAAGTCCTACTACCAAGCTAGAGAGATGGCTCAGCTGCTAAGAGCACATATTGCTCTTAAAAGTCCTATCACCAAAAGAATTAAATACCAACCTGTTTAAAGTCATTGTACATAATCTTTCCAAGTTCAGGCTTTAGTGTTGTAACTGAAAGGAAAAAGAACAGCAAATAAAGGGGGGGGGGGGGGGGGAGAAACCAAAACACTAATTCTCTAGAAAATTGTCAACATTGAATATAAAATAAAAATTATGTTCCTTCTGAATATTTACTCCCATTGTAATTTGTTGAAACAAAGCTGCAATTTTCTCTCTGTCATACACACTGTACTTTAATAACAACAGACTTCTGTGCTCTGGCCTGAAGTGCTACTGCATAGCCAGGGGCGGCTTGAGAACGTTTAGGTTCTGACCACAAGCACTGATTTTACTGTAAAAATATCCTTTCTTTTCTCCTTAAAAATGTATTGCCTTTATGTAGGTATGTATTTACTTGGGGGAGGCTGTATGGAATAGTGTGCATGTGGAGGTCAGAGAACAACCTACAGGACTTGCTTCTCTCCTTGCACCAAATGTAAATACAATTCAGATATTAGCAACAACCTATGCACTAAGGCACTCACAGGGCTGAGTAAAATTCCTCTAATCTGCTCTCATTTGCATTGTTCTTACCATTTTATACTAGCTCTCTCCTAGGACTTTGTCTTTCCTTCTGTCATGGCTAATCCAGCTTGTCAACATTGACAAACCCAAGGAAGGGGAACCATAACTTAAGAGTTATTAGCCTGTGTGTGTGTGTGTGTGTACATGTATGTGCATATATACATATAATTTTTAAATTGCTAATTGATGAAGAAAGGCTTCATCTACTGTGGGCAGTGCCACCCCTGGACAGGTGGTCCTGGGTTCTATAAGACAGGCAGCTGAGCAAGCCAGTAAGCATCATTCCTCTGTAGCCTCTGCTTCAGTTCCTGCCCTGAGGTCCTGCTTTCACCCTTCACTTCCCTTGGTGATGGGTTATAACCTACAAGCCAAATAAACCTTTTCCTTCCCAAGTAGATTTGGTCATGGTGATGATCACAGCACGAAAAATAAAAGTAGAACACCCCCATGCCTATTCTATGGAGTCTCATGTGTTATAACAAAAACTGACTGTGTAACTAATAGCAATTAGTCCAAAATTAACTACTTCATTCAATTCTAAGTTTTGAATGGGCCAACCTTATTTTCCAGATTAATGACATTCTGTGTTTTTCCATTTAATAATGGCAAATAATTCTACTAGATTCACTTAATACCTTTAACCTAATCTTTCATTGTATCTCATCTATCTACTGTACTAGCACACCAACCAAATTCCTTATGCTTTATGTCAATCTATTTCTATATTATAGGCTAGGAGAACCTTTGGAAAATCTGTTTTATCCCTTGGATAAAGTCTTCCAAATACACTTAAGATATTTAATAAGATAAAAGACAACTCACATAGTCTATGCAATTTGATCTGATTTTAATCTCACTTCTGTCTTCATTTTCTCTAAACAAACGTCCTTGTAATTACTAAACTGTGGACAGGCTGCTTTCATGACTTGAAGATACTTTACTTCTATTCTAAAGCATTAATTAATCAAATTATTATTCATAACTTGGCCAAACATATTCTATCAAGAAGGTCTACACTTACCTACACTCTTTAACAAAACAATTTCAGGGCTAGAGAGATGGCTCAGAGGTTAAGAGCACTGGCTGCCAGGTTCAATTCCCAAAAACCACATGGTGGCTCACAACCACCTGTGTCCTCTTCTGACAAGTGTATCCGTAATAATAAATTTGGAAAAAAAAATACAACTTTCATTCCTTTATTTTTATCAGTGAGATGCACACACATATACACAAATGTGCACATTCCTTTAATAATAGTCTAAGTATAAATACAATTGCTGGTTTTTCTAGCAGTATAGCCTAATATGGGCCCTAGAAGTAAATCCCCATAAAATTAATAAAAATCTTCATCTGTTTTCCCAGTTGTTATAAGTGTGTAACAAGAGTTAAATAACTTATAAAATTCTATATAAACCAAATAAGTGATTGTACAACAGAGAAATGAACACAGTAAAGTTACTATCAAGGGCAGGAAACTTTTGTGAGGACAATAGTAGTCTAAAAAAATAAAGAAATGCATGGATTCTAACTGCTGAAAGTTTTCAAATAAAAGCTGACCTCAGATTTTTATTATTCTTTTGCTTAGAAAACTTACCCTCACATCATATTTAAAACACACCAATTATACTTACATGCATAATCTGCAATCATAGGCGTTGCATGGGACACCCGACTTAGTAAAGAGGATTTTCCAGCATTTGGGAATCTGAAATATATATATTGTATTAACGCTCAAAACATTGTAACTCACTATCTCTCTTTTCCTTTAATTTCTTTATGCATATGGGCATTTTGATTGTATGTATATGTACCACTTGTATGTCTTTTGCCTGCTGAAGTCAGAAGAGGGAGTTGGAACCCCTGGGAGTTACGGCAGTTGTGTATTGCCATGTGGATGCTGGGAAGTGAACTGGAGTCCTCTGGAAGAACTGCAGTGCTCCTAACTGCTGAGCCAGGCTCGTTAGCCCCATAATTCACTATGTTTAGCCAAATACTGACAAAACATTATTTAATGTTTTTTGGATTATGAACATTTTCAAACAGACAAAAATACAGAATTAATTAACACAGTAATCCCTGCTTTAATATTAATACACTATCAATTTTTTAAATTTAAGGTTATAATACAATTACAATCTTTCTTCCTTGCCTTTCTTCCCTCCAAATAGTCCCATATACTCCTCCCCACTCTCCTTCAAATTCATAATCTCTTCTTTCATTAACTGTTATTACATACATAGGTCTGTGTCCACACATACTTATTCCCAAATATAACCTTCTCAGTCCATATAATGTTACTTGTATGTATGTTTTCATACAAAGGGTAGTTAGCTAAGTTTCTAGTACCAGGCATGATTTCCCTCTTGTTGACTATGTCTTAAGTGTTTACTGTCAATGAAGCATGCCACTATTGCATCGTTAGGGTTATGATGCCACGCTGGCTACTGATTTGGTTCATAGGCATCATAGCTGGGTAGAACTGGGTTGCCTTCCTTCTTTGTAAGCTTGCATGGTGCTTTCTGATTCCATGAAAGCTACTCCTCAGAGAGGAGGCATTCACAGCAGTTGCAGCTCAGGCATCTCCAATTTTTAAAATCTGATTGTTCAGTTACAAATCCAAATAAAGTCTTGGCATTATAACTAGCCACAGCATTTCTGAAATCTCTATTTTATATAAGCTTCCCTTCCATTTTGCTTTGCTTTAGCAATTTATCTTTTAAAATATTTTTATTTTTTTAAGATTTATGTGTTTATTATGTATGTAGTGTTCTGCTTGCATGGCAGAAGAGGACACCAAATTTCATTATAGATGATGTGAGCCACCATGTGGTTGCTGGGAACTGAACTCAGGACCTCTAGAAGAGCAGTCAGTGCTCTTAACTCCTGACCTATCTTTTTAGCCCCTGCATTTATTTTTAAAGAAAGTGGGTCATTTCCCACTTTCTCTTCTACACAGTTTAGAACTTTCTGCTGCCATGTGCACAGCATCATTTAATATACTCCTTTGCCCTGGATTCTATACTTTGTTCCTCCAGAGAGCCCTAATACAGTATGCCTTGATTTTTTTTAGAAGAATATTTCATAGTTGACTGACCTGGTTTTAAACTGCATAACATTAAGAACAACTTTTCTGTGGTTAATATACAACTTACCCAGCCAGCTTTCTAGTGACAAACATTTATACTGCTTCTAATTTTTTACAATTGTAAGTAATGCAAAAATATGTATATAACAGCCACCAAGAGGCCATCAAGATGGCTCAGTGGGTAAAGTCTGACTTCTGTTTGATACCTGGGATTTACACATTCACTGTGGCAATTGCATGGTCATACATATATACACATACATATATACACAAACACAAATAAATATAATAAGAATGTGTATACAGTTGGAAATATATATATATTATTAACTGCTATTATGGAGCAGAAGAATTACTAACTAAATTGTTCTTTTATTTTCTTTCTGCAAAAAAGTATATATATTTGCCCTACTTTTTTCTAAAATAATTTTAATTAATTAATTAATTTTTTAGGTATGAGTGCTCCATCTACATGTATTGCTGCATGCCAGAAGGCATCAGATTTCATTACAAATGGTTGTGAGCCACTGTATGGTTGCTGGGAATTGAACTCAGGATGTCTAGAAGAGCAGTCAGTGCTCTTAACCACTGAGTTATCTCTTTAGCCCCACTTTTTTCTAAATATTTTAAGCAAGGGGCTGGAAAAATGGCACAGTAGTTAAGAGCATGGGCTGTTCTTCCAGAGGATCTGGGTTCAATTATCAACAACCACACATTTGCCTTCTTCTGGTTTCTGAGGGTATCAAGCACACATGTGGTACATAGATATACATGAAGGCAAAATACCCATACATATAAAATAAAAATAAAACAATATGGTGATTATCTTAAATCTTCATTTCTTTAATTTCTTTATTGTAATAAAATTTCTACATGAGTAAATATGGGTTTAAAATATAGGATCACTTTAAAGTCTTTTGACTTTAGTGCTAAATTTCCCTTAAGAGCAAACCTTGTATTAAATATTAAATATAAGCATTAAACAAAAGAATTAAAATAAAAAATATTTCCCAAGGATCCATCCAAACTGCCATAGGTTCCTTCTGTGATTTATCTAACCTCACCATCCAGCCAGACCTGACTCCTTTCTCTAAGGTCTAGTATAGTAGGTCTCCCTGACTTCCCCATTCATGCCTTCTCCCCAGCCAGCCACAGACAGCCTGGGTCACATATCCACTGCTAACATACAAATGATATAAACTAGGAACATTCATTGCCCCAAACTGTTATTTACATTTATTTTGTGGTCTTGGTCTGCTTGAACATATTATAAGAATATAAATGATACTTACCCTACTAGGCCTACATCAGCTATAACTTTTAGGTCAAGGTGAATTATTTGCTTTTGGCCTTTCAAAGGTAAGAAATTTGTATGTAATTTACCACCAAGGCCACCTTTAGCAACTAGAATTCTATCTTCTTCTTTATTGAGTTCTCCTTTAAGAGGAAAGACAACAAGCATTAATAAATAAAACCAATAATATGTTCTGTTTTGCACAAATACATGCCAAGAAATTCCAATTTAGAAATCTAAAGGGTTAAATTTGCGATTTAATTTTTTAAAAAAATATAACATTTTTAAAAGCAACTCCCTAGGGCTGGCATCTTAGAAGCAAAGTGTTTGTCTACCACAGATGCAAGGCAAATAAATACTGACCCCCACCTCCCAGAAAAACACTTCTGTAAGCAGCTAAAAGGAAATTAATTAATATGTTTTAAAACTAAGTAAGTATCCTTACCTCCTTAAAGTCATCTTAAATCTAGCAGCAAATTCTTGGATTCATTTTATGTACATTTAAAAAAATCTTAAGTAAGCTAGTAGCTAAAATTGTAAGTGCTAAAAAACTTTCTTTTGTGAAACAGCTTGGTGTGTAAAGGGAATTGCTACCAACCTTGATGACCTGAGTGTTATCCTGAGAACCCACATGATCCCACATGATGGGAGCTGAGGACTTTAAGAGGCTATTGTACTGCTTTCTGATTAACGTTGGAAGCTCAGCAGCTGCAGCACACTCACCTATAACTTTACCATTTTCATCAGTTACTGAAATACCCACAGGCACAGGGATTTCACAGTCTTTTCCTTTGGAGCCCTTCAATGCACTAACTCTACAAAAAAACAAAAAACCACGAAATTAAATGATTTACAAAGGCGACTAGCAATCGACCCTTCTCAACTAATACAAATATTAAAAGGTTGAATACTAAAGATTATTTCTATATTTTACATTTTATACTGTGTCTTATAAAAATAGAAATAACTTATTACCAAATTAAACACTAAAAGTCATTTCAACCAGAAATTAACTAACATATTGTACATCTGATGTTATACAAAGATGATTGCTACAATACAAATAAAGTAGAAAACCCCAGCAAATCCAATGAATATATAAATCTTCTAAAAAACAGACTATAACTGGTAGTACTTAAATTATAAGGTGCTGATTGGCTTCTTTAAAGCTTCTTACATGGTATAATCAAAATATTAAACATAAGCATATGACTACTTATTATAGAGAGTATCTACACAGGATATCATTAATACATTGCGGTTATAGCAATTAAAAAAAATAACAAAACCAACACTAGCCTAAACTAGCAAATGATAAAATATTAATTTAAATACTATGATACACAGCTTTCTCAATAAATTTTAGGCATGAAGGGGTTAAGTAAAAAGAGAAGGCTGTAAAGTATTGTGCTTTTTTTAATCTTATTTCTTTATGCTGGATTTTATACACAAGCATATAATTACAGTTGTATAAACACAGAACTGCATTAGAAAAGCAGATTCAAATCAAATAATGGTTATATCTGGGTGAAGATTTACAGGTAAAAGACTTTTCATGGTGGTGAGTTGCAGTGTCATTGCTGAAATTTTGCCTACAGTTAAACTTGGAAAGTAGAGATTCAGATAACACCTATTCTAACAGAGGAGATGCAAGAGATACTGGGAGAATAAATGAATAAAGGTCAAAGCCACCAAAATAGTCGTTAGACTTTTGCTTGGTTACAATCACAGAAAATAATTTACTTCCAGTTATCAGTCAAGTTCTAAATTGTTTCCCCAGAAGGGTTTGCCTTTCATGATGCTAAAATCCTTCAATAAACACTTACCTACTGTTTGCTCCTACTCCAGCCACAAATCGTTTCTGAGGATATTTGTTCTTAAGTTGTTTTAAAGTCATATTCTTATGGGCTACAACCCAGACATCGCCACCTCTTCCACCTTCTCCACCTAAACGAGGGTAACCCATTCCACCACTTCCTCCCTTGGTGAAGAGTCTTAAGTTATCAATGAAATTTCCATACTTAAAAAGAGGGAGAGAAAGAGAGAGAATATTTACACATCAAATGTTATTAATTTAAAGGTTCTAGTTTCATTCTACTGAGGCTTTTTCAAGAAGCCTCAAAGTTTCCTTTATAAAATTTGTACAGCTTTATCTTAGATCACCTCCATTTCCCATTCCCATCTCTCGTAGTTGATTGCCTCACCTATCCTCAAAGTCTCTGCCCTTTCTCTCTTTTCATTCTAAACCTTCTCTCCTGGATGATCATAGTGGTAACAGTAACTATCACTAGAAAAACTGTAAGCGTTTAGTGGTTTAAAACAAGTGAAAGCAGAACTGTATTTCATTTATATTTGAAACCCTTTAAATAAGTAACTTGTTGGTGGGTATCTTGAAATTGAATTGATGTTCCCTCCAAAACAAATGTTAAGCAACAAAAATAATCTGTTCCCTCAAATAATTATCAAAGCTTATCCTTTCACCAAGACTGAACAAATGAATGGCTTTTGGCTAGAACTGTGGCTTTCCCAGAAGCCTAACTCTTTTTCTAGCACCTCTGTCCTCTTAAAACCTCCTCTGTTAACGCCAAATGGTCTTCCAAAGTTTCATCATTCCTGCTGAATGCATCCATTACTGTGAACCAAGAGGTCTTCCCCCACCACCCCCAAGTGAATCTGGTGTCTGTATTTTTCTCTACACAGAAACAATCATGACTTTGGGGTTTCACTGCTTATGGAATAACAAATAAAATCCACTGTGCTTCACCCTATCATCCAAGTGTTACTTTTATTTGTTATAACTTTCCCAGTCTTACTCTTTGCCATGCAATGCTCTGCTCAGTTTCTCTCTACTCACACTTTTTCCTCTACTTAGATTACCATTTGTTCTTTCTATCATAAACCCATGTTCTGATGTCAGACTTAAAATATATTCTCAAATAATAGAACTAAAATATGGCTTAAAATATGGTTTTATGGAGAGGAGAGATGGCTCAGTGATTGGGAGTACTGGCTGGTCTTCCACAGGACTTAGGTTCAGTTCCCAGCACCCACATGGCAGCTCACAGCTCTGTAGTTCCAGTTACAGGGGACCCTACACCCTCACACAGATGTACATACATAAAGGCAAAATACCAATGCACATAAAATGAAAATAAAGTTATATATAGTTTTATGATCTGAGGCATCCATGGAATGTTGGTTCTCATTGACTCTTACTCTGCCTTACAGGCTTCCTTAGAAATTGGGTTAAACATTCTGAAATCTTTTTTTTTTTGGGGGGGGGTGGGTGAGACAGGATTTCTCTGTATTGCTTTGGAGCCTATTCTGGAACTTGCTCTGTAGACCAGGCTAGCCTCGAACTCAGAGATCTGCCTGCCTCTGCCTTCTGAGTGTTGGAATCAAAGACATGCACCACAACACCAGGCCTGAAATCTTATTCTAGATTTAGTGTCTCTTGTTTTCCTCACTAAATTATTAACTTCTTATAAAGACCTTGTGTATTAATCCCAGGCTTTCAAATTAGAGTAATTCCTTAAATTAATATTCACTTTTTTAAATAATCTGCAATACTTTCAGGTATCAGAAATATCTGGGGATTTATATAAAGTAAAGACCACCAAGCCAGGCAGTGGTGGGGCACGCCTTTAATCCCAGCACTCGGGAGGCAGAGGCAGGTGGATCTCTGTGAGTTCGAGGTCAGCCTGGTCTACAAGGGCAAGTTCCAGGACACCTAGAGCTACACAGAGAAACCCTGTCTGGAAAAACAAAAAACAAACAAAAGAAAAAAAAAAAAGTGAAGGTTGGCCACCCTGATATACTTTTGTTAAGGACTTTTAAAGCGATGTTCAGTATGTTACTTTTTCTTAACGTTCTAGATTCATCAACTTCACTTAGAAATCTTACAGTGGTGGTTAGTAACAGGGAAAAGCTTAAGTAAGATGACTTCTAGTTTTCAAAAACCATTACTAGTTAACCCATCGTGATTATTATTATTTTGTAGTGGAAGCGGTTGGTTGCGGATTGCTATGAAAATGGATTCTAAAACAGGCACGACATAGAAACTGAAATCTCTGTAAGGGGCCCGACAATTACACACTTGGGCTTGCAGAAAAGGTCTTCAGAAAGATATTCAAAGCAGTACAGGGGAGGAAAAACGTATAAAGAGGCAAGGGATGCTACTTTAAACCACGAGAGAGCCAAGACAAAAGCCGCTGAGGGGCTCGCACACCGCGACACCGCGTCTAAACCGCAGGCAGGTACCCCACCTCCGCTCCCACGAGCGCTGACGAATTTCCGAGCAACTCCCCCCAGAGCGGGACCCCCAAACAGGCCTAAGCACGTCAAGACACACAGGCTCCTCCCGGGACAGAGGGGAGTGGGGGACGACAGCCCGGGAGAGCGGCGACAGACTGCAGAGCTGGGGGCAGGACACCCGGGCACGGACCTTTCTCCACCACGCGCAGCCGCAGCGCACCATGAGCGCGAACCCGCAGGACGCCCTCCCGCCGAACCCGCACGAACTTTGCTGGCTGGGCGCGCCCCTGACGTCACTGCTGGGCGCCGAGGCGACTCCGCAGCGGGCCGGCGCGTGCGTGGTCTCGCGCGCTCGCGGGGTGGGCGGGGCCGGGAGAGGGGATAGGGGCGTGCCTCTGGGCGGTCTGCTGGCTCTGGGTGGAGCGAGGACGGTGCAAAGCTCAGCTGGATGTGTGTGAGCGAGGTGGCGGGGGACAGCGGGGATCAGAGTAAGCTGCGGTTTTGGACGAAATGCGTGTTTATGTCGCGAATGAAACTGTGAGGTGCCAGAATTTTCTGTCAGTGAACAAAACCCTTCAGCAGGAAGGAGTAAAGCCAGCCGTGTAAAGGATCCCAAAGAGTCCTAAAGGATGGCTGCTCGCCGGCCTGAGTAATCGCTAGCCTCCGCTTTAACTTCAGGAACCAATCACGTAAAACCCAGGGCGCAAAAGTACTGAAGGAAGTGCGACGAGCTTAGACGTGTAAGAAGAATCGTGTGTGCAAGAGGGGCAAAAACAAAAGAAACAAACCTGTTCTGGGAGTCAGCCAAGAGTTCTCCCTTGTCTTTGTGAGAACAGTCATTGTGTGAAGACTGTCGTCGTGAGATCACGAGGTTACCATGCCTTAGTTTGGTGACTAAACATCAGGAAGAGAGGTTGGGTAACAGCCCCACTCACCACCTCCCTGTGCATTAAGTGACAAGATGTGCACAGGCAGACTAGAGGGGTCTCCCTACTCTGCTCATTTTATTATTTCCATCACTAGAATGGTCAGAGTTAGAATCCTTCCTGGAGGAATGCGACTCCCTCATGGTCACAGGCCATGGTAGTGCAGCCGAGAGGAATGATAAGAAATTAATTGTTAAGTAGGTGTTGTTTTCAATATGAGATGTTTTTCAAGTTAATGACGGATAGCAGGAGGCCAGGCTTTGAAGCCTCTCCTCTAGGTGACGTGACTCAGAACTCTGAAAACTAGAAAGTAACAGGCAGTCTGCTACTAGAAAAGGGACAGTCTTAAGCCCCGAATCATTCATTGGTAAGGGGGCAAGTCCTAGCCTATGGGAAAAGAGGAACTTCACCAGACCAAGGGACTTTAAAAAACCATGTGCCAAATCACCAAGTCAGCCATTTTGCCTTTCTACACTGGTGTCCTTTTCTGCAGAATGGCATATTTTAAAACTGCTTCGTTTTTACTAGTCTCTTGAATTTGTTATTATTATGACAGTTTCTTTACGTCTCAATAAAGACAACTCTTTGAAAATACATAATATGGTGCTGTCTAGATTCTTTGTTACTGGACTTGGAAGCTGTCAATTGTCATTTAACCTCTAACAGTAGGGTGTTTTGTTTGTTTAGTTTTTAGCGTTGTTTTTTTTAAATCTCTATAGATTAGCAATAAATATTAACCCAAATGTCAGTTGTTAGTCTCAATCAATATATTTATCTTGCATCAGAGTATTAGGTTGCTACTATTAGACTTTTCCTGTTAAATCTAAAAAAAAATTGCTACAATTTGCATTATGTCAGAATGTTTAACCTAATACATGCATTTTCTGTTTATTTTTGATTATTGAATACAAGCCCATTCTCATTCCCATAACGTAACCAGAAAATGATAACAATATTGAAATGTAAATAAGAAATTAGTACTTAAAATGCTAAGGATCATTGATGTTGTGAACAAAACATGGTCAGAGCATGTAATATTTTATTATGATTCTGATTACAAGATGGCAGAAGAACATTTTAAACTATAAACTCTCTTGAGTCTTTCTATAATTTTGGAGATCAGCCCTCTGTCAGATGTGGGGTTGGTGAAGATCTTTTCCCAGTCTGTGGGCTGCCATTTGGTCTTGTCAACTGTGTCCTTTGTCAGTGGAAAATTTTTACTCTTTCCCAGGAGCATGGCTTCTCCAAAGAAGAAGTGGTTATTAGGCAAACCACTAATCTCAGGAACACTAGAAAATTTTTCATGTTAGTCATCAAAGTCGCAAATGAATCACTGACAGCACTCACAATTTGATTAAAAAATATTTTGAAACAATGTTTTCATCAGCATTTTGAACATTTTCTTTTGAAATGTCTTTTATTTTGATTTTTTTGAAATGTGTTACATGTATAAAATGCACTCTGATTACTGTTACCCCTCTCTTACCTTATTTTCACCCCAGTTACCCATCTTCCCTACAAGTCTCTTTCCCACAGTCATATTGCCTTCTCCTAGTCCTTTGAGACTCATTGAGTTTGATCAGAATTGTCTGTGACAATGGCTTTGCAACTATGTATTGAGCCTGATAGACTACTTGTGGGTACATACTGAAGACAATGACAGAATTCATCATCAGTAGACTCGATAGTTCATGGAGGCATAGAGCCATGCAAGCCCCCCTTTCTGATCCATCCCTGATTAATAGGCCCAGGCCTGTTAATAGGTCATGTTTGCGGCAGTTCTGCCATGCCCAGAAGGTAGCAACTCATAGTCCCTTCCACTATCTTCTGCTTACATTCTTTCTATCCACTCCTGCTTGATCCCTGAGCCTTAGTGTAGGTGGTATAAATTTCTGCATAAAATTAACTGTAAGCATTCAACAATCACATATTCTTAGCACCCTGAGCAGACATGAGTCGCTACACTCATTGATGTTCACTGGAAAGAGATACTTCTCTGATGAATGCTGGGAGTGGCATTTACCTATGGGATTTAACATAAATATTTACAAGGCAGCTTCATGCTATGACAGTTTAGTTAAAGAACAGCAGCAAGTTTGCCTCTAAAGTCCATAGGACTATGGATTTTGATTGAGTTTAAACTACCATTTTGCCATATTTTACAATCTGCAAGAACATTGAAACTATAGTTCAAATTTGTCTAGCATGTCCTAATATGAATATATTAGGTCACCATCACAATGGAAAAAAATTAGGCTGGATGTAGTGATGCATCCCTATAATCCCAGCACTTGGGAGACTAAACATGGAGAATTGGGCTACATAATAAATTCAAGGCTTTCCTAATCTATATAATGAGACACTGGAGCTAGATGAATGACTCAGAAGTTAAGAGAACTTGCTGCACTTCAGTCCCCAGTACCCACAGGAAGCTTACAACCAACCATAAGTGTCAACTCCAAGGGACCTAACCCCCTTTCCTGGCCTCTTCAGGTATTGAGCACATGTGGTGCACAGATATACATGTAGGCAAAACACCCACGTACATAAAATAAAAATAAATGATCTTTTAAGAATTAGTTTGGGTACAATATCATTAATTAAACTTCCAACTTTTTGTTTGTTGAGAATCAGTTTCTTGAGCCTGCTAGACAAGCACACCACTATTCAGCTACATCCTAGCCATAAGTATACACTGTGTTTGCTCTGACCTTTATCTGTTTCAGGTTCAGTTACTAGACATGCTACATTTAATCAAACACTTTAGTGTAGATACATTTGAAAGCATAAAATGGACATGAGAAATCTAGTCTACACTGTTCAATTTTATTAGTCAGTTGAAATGTAAGTGTTTGACTTGGTTCTCAACTTTGTAGATTGTTTCTGCCAATCTTCTGTTGTTTTCCTACACACTCTTAATTTGATTCCCATGCTTTGGGTGAACCTAACAAGGTTTATGTGGCTCAGGCCCTCAGGTCAGTAGAAAGTGATGTTTCTTGTTGGTTGTTAATTTATTTAAAAGAAAGACAATCTTAAAGAATACAAATTGCTTTAAGACCTGCTAGGTAACATAGCTAAGAGCTGCTGTTATGTTATTCAAATGTTGTGACTAAGAAATACAGTAAATTGTGGGTCTGAAATTTTAGTATGAAATAATTTGAATCCTTCTCAATAATAAAATGTGATGGGATTAAACCAATGAGGGCTTGTCTTCCAGCCAAGATCATTATTTCTGAAACCAAAAATGAAATATTGTCAATGTGGCATCCTCTGGGCATGGAACAAGAGTTCCATGGAAGATAAAAGAAAGTGGATTTACAGTATTACCTTTTTTTCTAGGAAATTGTGGTGCAATCATTCTTTGATTTATACAACAATTTCTAGACTCAGAATTTGTCCCACACACTTGTCTACGAACAGGTACATCTTGACTTCTCCTTAGTTAGCCCTGATTTAAGGTGCAAACATATAAACATTAGCTTCAGGGCAATAAAGATTTGAGCCAAGGGAAGAAAGATAAGAAAATTTATATTTGAGTGTATACCTAGTAAACTAGGTTTGAGTTTCTGTGATTTACAGATTTTGAGCCTAAGTCTCTCATAGGTGGTGATTTTGAGTGTTTGCCCCATCCATGGGGACTCTCATCTCTACTAACCTAGTGGACAGACAGGCATTTGGCTGGATTTAAGCTGCCTCTGCTCTCCCAGCTTGTTAAATGAAATATGAGCCAAAACCCAATCGCTTCTTCTCTTTGGTGGTCTGAATAGACTCAATCCAAAGCAGGTTCTGCCCCACACCAGGCCTCCAGGCCATGAAACATTCTCTACCACAAAATTAAAAAGAACAGGGAAATCTCAAAGCATTAAAAATTCTGTCCTTTGTAAACAAACTAATGTGGGAGCCAATCTCTTAGCCTCTTGGTTTCTCTGGATATGCCACTTCAGAGGGAGGGAGAACACTGATATCTTTCAATAGATTTGTTGGAGATGCTTATCTACCTAAAAGAGCATGAAGGAATCAAGTCCACCCTCACCTTCACCATTTTAAGAGTGGAGGACCTCAGAGGCCCAAGAATGTCGTGATCATTTGATCATTTACAAATCTCAGATTGAGTTTCACACATTATTTTAGTTTGAAACATCTACTTAGATTCTCCACTTGATGTGTCATCTGGAATTTGTTATTCATTAACACATTTCTTGTTTGGGAGAATGTGAAATTAGAGGCTAGAATTAAGTTGTATTAAAATACATGGCTTGTTTTGTTTTTGCTTCTCTGAGACACACAAAAAACTATCATTTATTTTTTCTTAATAATTTAGTATGGAGAAAGACTATAAAATGTATTAGCATTTTTATTTTCAGTTTTATTGAAGTAATATGTATTTGAAAATGATATTCCCCAGCTCTTTTGTCTTCTGAAATGGAAATGAAGCAAAAATCCTTCAAATAAACCTCTAAGAGTTGGTCTCACACTGTCAGAGCTGCCCTCTTGTGTGCCATTAATGTAACTTTAGATTTCTCTTTTCCAGGTGCATAAATTGTTTCAATGTCAAGAATGACTATACCTACTCATCAATGAAATCATGTCTCACAGAAATGCAATCTTCAAATGTTATTAATGTCAATCCTGCTACACCAAACTCCTGACAGAAAATTCTCTCACAGATGAAAGATGGTTGTTTATTTATCAAAGAAGCAATGGTGGGTTATTAGCTGAAAGATCTTCTTAAGAGAGGATGAGCTACATAATATATGATGGTTACTTAGAGTTCACAGAGGAGACAAACCAATATACACATCAATTTCACATTGCTTCCTCCTAAGATACTTACATATTGCAGTAAGAATGCAAAGATTGCATACAAAACATACTGTCAGTCTAGATATAAAAGGCTACAGCAGAAATAGAATTAGATAGGACATAAAATTGAGTAATCTTGACTTCTTTTATTTTTCATAGTTACAAAGAATTGCCACTGAATCAAAGCTATGATTCATCCAACCCAGCACTTTATTAAAATGGTAGCTGGGACATGGGTGGGACCAGAGGACATCATGTTAACTGGAACAAACAAGGCATAGAACAAGTACCACATTCCTCACTAGATTGTGGACTTAAAATATGATTACATAGAAGTAGAGTGAAGAACAAAATCCCTTCTTTTTAGAAATTCCTAGAAGTTGGGAAGAGCAGAGATGCTAAGGGATGCTGAGAAGTTAGATAATGGGTACCACAACATAGAAGGATAAAATGCTTCTAATGGCATAGTTGGAGTCTACAACAGTTAATTCAATGTATATGTTGTTATTTAATAAAAATCTAATGTTTAATTTTATGCTTACATTCATAAAATAATAAATCAAAGGGGGCTGGAGAGATGGCTCAGAGTTTAAGATCACTGGCTGCTCTTCCATAGGGCTGCGTTTGATTTCCAATACCTGCATGGTGACTCAGAATTATTTGTAACTTCATTTCAAGGGATCAAGCACTTTCTCCTTGTGTCTGTGGGCACCAGTCACACATGTGTTCACATATATACATGCAGGCAAACCATTCATGCACATAAAATTTAAAAACAAAGGTAATTTTTTTAAAAATAACATAAAAACGAACAAAAGGAGAAAAGCAGAAGAGATTGTTTCTTCAGATTGTACTTTTAGGTGTAACTAACAACATGATAGAAACTGCATGTTCCCCATCTGAGCCCTGTGGAAGTCTACACAAATCTCTCATCCCATTTACGGGTATCCAAAAGCTCCACACGAGGTCCAGAATAACAAGGAACTCTAACCACAGGACCATCATGATGACTAACATTGGTTGTCAATTTGATTGCATCTGGAATCAACTAAATCTCAAGTTGCTAGGCACTTCTGTGAGGGTCTTTCTTCATCATAGTGTTTGCAGTAGACCATCCTAAATGTGAGCAGCACCTCCTAGTGGCAGTCCATACTAAAGGACAGGGAAGAAGGAACCTCTTTCCTTTTTGCCTGCTTGCCTTGGCTCTTGCTGGCAAGTTCATCTATCCTGTTGCTGCGGCATTCCTTCAATGATATTTGAGCCTGCTTCTTTGGGTTTAAAGGAGATTGCAAACCAGCAGCTCTCCAGGTCTTGATGAGACAGACATTCAGCCTTGTTGACAAAGCAACTACCAGATTCTTGGCTTCTCTGCTGTGAGACAGCCATTGTTGAACTACCCAGAGTTGATCAAGTGAGCCAGTCCAATCAATCCCCTAATTCTACCAGCTCTGTTCCTTAGAGAACCCTGACTGTCGCATGAGACTATTACAATGTACAATGCTTATATGTCATTAATGTCCCAGTTGTTATGTCCTAATAAAATCTTTTTTTCTTTCCATTTCTTAATTACAAAGTATTCTATACTAAAGATCTTCCTCCTTCTCCTTCTTCTTTTGAAGTAGAAACTGAAAATTGTTTCTTACCTTTGTCCTTAATTTTTTCTCTTACCTCACACCCTCTCCTATGTTCCTGGAAAAAATAGTGCTGTTTCTCCCTTCAATTATCAGACAAGGAACTGTTTTCTCTGCAGCATCCTTACTTGTTTTAGGCTCATTTCCTGCTCTCTTTACCACCAAGGCCATTGAATTACACTTTGATAAATACATTGTAATTAAGGGCCAGTGGAGGGAACTGGAGGTGTGGATATTTAAAATTAATGTCTTTCATTACAGTGAGTCAGAAAGTCAATGACTGGAAAAATTATTCTATTTGTAGGTATTCAGCACGATTATGCAGTCAGCATGCCCCCGTTGTGTGTGGAGTGCTCTTCTGAATGCTGTGAGGAGTGGTGATGGCAGGATTTCCTGGGAGAACGTGACATATAAAGTAGAATCAGGATGGACACCTGCATGATACAACTGCAAGTGAGTGATTAGAAGAGAGTAAGCAGGGTACCAGAGGGTAGACCTTTGTCTTAATTAAATCGGAAAGGCTGAAGAGGCAGCCCCAGGGTTCCGAAGTATTCAAGAGCTATGGCTGCTGAGAAGCTGCAACATTCCTAAGAAGCTGAAATTTCCAGCACAGAAATAGAAACCAGCTAGAAAACCTGAGTATTTTCTGTAGTTTATGGCAATCTCTAGGAAAGTCTGAAATAAATGTACTTTTTAATAAATGATCTTGAGGGGAAATGACATATAGCAATGTACAAACAAATGGCACATGACTTAGTGAAGATGGACACCCAATTGTACCATAAAGCTGAATATTGTGAAAGGGACCTTGGAATGGATTCAGGATCTAACGTGACAAAGGGAAAGGCAGAGATACTCTTGATCTAATTTGGAGATGAAGTATGGGAACACTGGAAATGGTTTGGGGACAGAATGGTCATGATGGGACCGTGAATAATGCTTTAAATCATTTTAATAAAAATAATGAATAAAAGATTTGTGTGTGTGTGTGTGTGTGTGTGTGTGTGTGTGTGTGTGTGTGTACCCATAGAGGCAGGAAAAGGGCATTGGATTCCCTAGAGTTGAAATACAGGTCATTGTGAACTGCTTAATATTGGAACTGGGAACAGAAACTCCAGGCCTTTAGAAGAGCAGCAAATACTCTTAATTGCCAATCCTTCTCACCAGCTCCTAGAGGGTTGATTTTTTATTATAATGGTCAATGAGATGGATATGTTAGGTAGTACATTTGGCTTTATAAATAACCAACTCTTAAGTCTAAACCTGTGCAGTCATTTATTATGCCCTCCCCCCTTTGACAGAGAGGATATCACTATGGCATTCATAATATCCTACAAGTACTGATTATTTTACCTCAGTTTCCCTTGTGGTGGGAGTACAGATGCACATTACAAAACAAGTCTTCATGGCTGTTTCAGGATGCATCGTGTGCTTTTGAATTTTGCCACTGTACTCTCTTTTTGCCAGATCAATATTATCTAATTCTCCCAGTGCTAGGAGAATTACTAAAATGATTTGTTCTCATAGCATTCTAATACACCAATTGCATCCCATTGTCCTATCCTGGAGATTGTGCAAGCTGATTGGTTTTGATTTTCTTCCTTCGTTGATCCAGATTTCAGTTTACGGGCCCTAAAATTGAGCACAGTGCCCCCTTGTCATCTAGACTTTCTGTTGCCAATGTAAATCTTTGGTAGCAATTCATGTTCCATCAAAAGAAAAATCATATCCAATGTAATTACATTTCTAGGTAATTTTCAGAAGTAACAGAAGACCAAGGGCCAGCTCTCATAGAGCATGTTAAGTCACCATTCTTAGCAACCATCTTCTCTTCTCTCCTCCATGTTTCTCAGTGTCACCTCGAAGCAGGCATGCTGGAAGAAGTTCTTTTCTTTCCATCTCCTGTAAGTGTAGCCAGACACCAAGTATTCTCTTCCTACCTAGGAACTATGTCATTTCCAAGTATTCCAATGTGTACTAATGTCTTACTCCTTTTTTGAGAAAGAGTGTATTAGCATATACAACTTAGGAGCCATAAGCATAAAGATACTATGTGGTACCTAGTTTGCCAAATGGACATGATAATAAACTGCCCCTTAAGTGAATTTAAAAATATTTTAGATTTACTTATTTCATGTGTTTTGCCTGCATGTGTACAAGTGTGCCACATTCATGCCTAGTGCCTGTGGAGTCAGTTAAAGGCATTGGATACCCTGGAGCTAGAGTTACTGATAGCTCTGGCCTGGAAATTGTGTGCTGGAAATTGAACCCAGGTCCACTAGAAATGCTCTTATCCACTAGCCCAAGGTTAGTGCATCTCTTAACCGTGACCATGATCCAAAGAACATTCCTATGATCCTTTTTCAGATCTAATTCTTTCATATATCCAAACTCAAACACATTCCTGAAGTGTGTCACCATTAAATTGTTTTACCACGTATGAGTATTTACAAGAAAGTTTCATTTTGCATGTCTTTGAACTTTGTAAAAATATTTTCTGTGATTTTGCATTTTTGAACTACTGCATAAAGAGAAAAATCGAATGTGTGTTATGTGTGAGTGTATAGCAGCTACCTATTAATCTCACTAATGAACAATACTTCATACTGTTGAATATTCTACAGTAATTTTAATATTAATGGTTATTTTTTTGTTTTGTGTCTTTGCTTTTATGAACTATGCTACATATTCCATTGTCCCCATTTACAAGAGTCCCTTCAAGATATAGTCCTGAGAATGTAAAGACTTACTGAAAGTCATGTGTATCTAAAAACCTTTGAAAAAATAATCTGGTGACCTACTACTGTGGAATCTTACACACACACACACACACACACACACACCTACTTTTAAATGGAGTTACTGTGTAATGGAGGGACAATGCCTCCCTGAGACACAGTAGGCTACCAGATAAACTTATTAATAGGTATGGGTTGCCTCTTTTTTGAGTTGTTGATCAGTGAGCCTCCACTGATTTCCCCCAAGCATTACAAGTTATTGCTCTTGGTTACCTTTCAGAATTTTATGGTTAAAATCCTGTTGCTGAAGATACCACATATCTGAGTCATAGGCAATGGATAAATCATGCTGGTAACAGCTTGAAACTTCATTCTTACTGGCTAACTTTCATAGTTCTAAAAGATGCAATCAAGCTAGCTAGGTGGGAGAAAAATAATCAACTGTCTTATCCTTCTGTGAACCCTATGAGCTACAATAAAGACTGTCCTGGAAAGACAGCCAGTGGTGCAAAAGCAGCCTGAATGTCATGGGAGTTACCAACTGCTTTCTGGTTGGCTTTAACGCTACCCCAGAAGGCAGAACTCAGCATTGATACTGTTAACTGGGCCAAAAAGGTGGGGCTGACCAGGCACTAGGCCCTAGGGGAGAACCTAGTGCTTTTAGCTGGCTAATAACTGTTCCTAAAGTTTTCATTTTTAATGTCGTAGAGTAGTTCATTCCTTAACTCTCACCAGGGAAGCTTCTTTTTTGATTAACACAGAGATGCACAACTATTCAGTCTGCAGAGACTAAGAAAATAATGAGTGCTCAGCTCTAAATGAGACAGCTACTCACAAAGCTTGGGATCACCATGGGAAAGGTGGTAGGAGAGAGTATAGGAGCCAGAGGCAGTGGATGTCTGCAGTGGAAAAGTATTTGCAGACACCACAATGAGTACCATTGCACATATGAACTCAGAGCAGATAGAACTGCATGCTCAAGACCCGTTCAGAGATCAAGTCAGCCCAAATCCTTGTCTGGTTGGAGGCATGGTTCATGAAGTTCCACCACTAATTGAGGAGCTACTGACAATTGATGGCTTCTAAGGGGAGGGAGAATCAGTTTTCTTCTGGAATGTAGCCCTTGAGAGGTTACCCATGTTCCAGTGGATTGCCTGAGACACCCATATACACCAAATGGAATTCAATGGATTTTAAGTGTGATGTGAAGTTGGGGGAGGAATAGTATGGGGGGGGTTACAGGAAAAATTGGAGGAGAGAAATGGGAATGAATCTGATCAAAATGTGTTACAGAATATTTGAAGCTCTCAAGGGAGGGAGACAGAGAGAGAGAGAGAGAGAGAGAGAGACAGAGAGAGAGAGAGAGAGAGAGAGAGAGTATGCGCTTTCTATGACTTAAATTACACTGCCACCTATGGTCTAATTATACAGTTTACAGCATTCCTAGTACTATGTAAGAGTGCTGCTGCTTCATGAAGTGGTTTACATGTGTGAATCGGACCATGGGTTGTCCAGGCATTTGGTAAAGGTGTCTGGGTGAGTCGGTGAGTTTGATTTTGAGCGAGATTAGTGTTTGAAATGGAAAACTGAATAAAACAGATTACCTTCTTTTCTGGTCTTTCAACCCACTGAAGGCCTAAGAGAATGAAAAGGCTGAGAAGGGGTGAGTTGGCTCTCTTCCTGACCTTGTGAGCTGGGCCATTAGTTCTCGTCTAGCTTTCAGGCCTTTGAACTCAGATTTGAACCTTACCACCAACTGTCCTGAACCTCTAGCTGCATATTGCATGAGTCAATTATTCACATTATATCTTTATATTTGTGTGTGTGCCCGTGTGTGTGTGTGTGTGTGTGTGTGTGTGTGTGTGAGAGAGAGAGAGAGAGAGAGATAGAGAGAGAGACCTTTCTAGGAAATACTATTTATATATAAATATAGTATACTCTTGGTTCTGGTTCTTTGGGGAACTCTAATATACTTGCTGTGCTCACCATCACTTGATAGTCTAAGACTTATTAAATATTTTATTTTATGGTATTATTTAATATCTCATTGTATTTGCTTACCATGACATTAAAAATATGCTTGTGTGTTCATTATTTGTGTTATCTGAGAAATGTCTTCTTAAGACCTCAGATTTCAAGCTGGGCAATGGTGGTGCATGCCTTTAATCCCAGCATTCAGAGGTTGAGGCCAGCCTGGTCTACAAAGTGAGTTCCAGGACAGACAAAGCTGTTACATAGGGAAATCCTGTCTTGAAAAATGAAACCAAACAAAAAGAGCTTAGATTTCTACTAGGAAGTTAATCTTTTCCTTGTGGGTTCCACACAAAGTCATTATGTTTTGGCTCTTAATTGTGGTGATACATTGTTTATAATCTAATAAAGCCACCAAAGATCAGAATGAAAAGTCAACCATACTAGTTAACCAACACCACACATAATCACAATTCCCTTATATGTGCTGAAACATCTTATTCTTTATAATTTCTTTGAAAAAAAATCTTTGTTTTCCTTTTTTTGGGGGAGGGTGGTACTCTGAATTGAACCCAGGGCCTCAGGCATGGTAGGTAAGTATTCTTATCTACAAATCAAGTCCTATTTTCTTATATTTATTATAACTTTGAGTATAAGAGTAATGTTAAATTAGACAAATATTATTTTCATTTTATTTTTACCATAAAAAATCTTTCCAAGCTTCATATCATAAAGTTTGACATCTTAATTTTTTTTTACATTTCAATTCTTAATATCCCTGGGATTGAGTTTTTAATGACATTATGAGGAAGTAATCTAAATTCAATTTTATTCTCTATGGATAACCAATATTCCCATCTTTGCTTATTGAAAAAGTCACTGTTTTCATACGTATTTTGTAATACTTTATATTTCAAGTATTGTGTAGTGATATAAGGGGAGTGAAACAAATGAGAAAAGGAACTGTAAAGAAATGTATCAATTATTGCCATTCTCTGTGTATTTTATAGCTTTTCCACATGGCTTTCCATATGCAATATTTGCATGCAGATTTTGGGAAAATAATTTGTTTTTTAACAAATATCTAGGATTTTCATGGTATTTAACAGAAACAATACCTAGTTCATTTTAGAAGAAACTACTGAGTGGCTAGTACTAATTGAAAAGTACAAGATGGGCTGGAGAGGTGGCTTAGAGGTTAAGGGCACTAGCTGCTCTTCTAGAGGTCCTGAGTTCAATTCCTGGCAACCACATAGTGGCTCACAACCATCTATAATAAGATCTGATGCCCTCTTCTGGTGTGCAGGCAAACATGCAGATAGAACACTGTATACATAATACATACATTTTTTAAAAAAGTACAAGAAATTGCTTCCTTAAGGTAGTGTATGTGTGTGTGAGGGGGGGGAGGGAGAGAAAGATGGAGAGAATCATGTGAAATTGGATTGCATCTTTGGTGAGTGGGAGAATTCCATAGAAGAGTAAAAAGTTCAAATTTCAGATGAGGTAACTTTTGATCTGTCTACTATGAGAGTCCCTGAATTGTGGAATGAGACACCTGAAACACTGGATAAGTATATTGGTGTGAGATGGATTTAAACATGTACTACAACATCTGAGTAACAAATCTTTCTTTTTCTCTACTGTTTTATGTAGGAGCTGGTCCTGGAGGCAGGAGGGACACAGGCAGGACTTAAAGACATGATATGAGGAATTATGGTTACTCATGCTAAAACTGCATGTGTATGGTGAAGAGACCAGGAAAGAACTATGAGTATCTTTCACTTGATGGAGGAGTCCGTTTTAGTTGTAGGGGAAGGAACAATAAATTTGGGATGTTGGAATTCATCTTCATCCTAGCTTAAGGAGCTGTATGGAAAGGAGACCTGCCTAAAGGGAAGAACCAGTAAATCAGGACTTTGGTTTGATTTTCTATCACCTCACCTGATCATTGTCATGGGATTTGAACATAGAAAACAGTCATAAGCCTCTTACAATTGTCCTAACGATGCCCCAAGGCTGGAACCATAGGCAACAATACTACAGACATTCCATATAAGAGCCTTTCTGAAGTCTTCCTTCTACTGAAGGCTACAGAAAACCGTCCCCAGAGTTATACTGTGCATTTAGGTACAGGCAAGGTCATACTTGAGATTGTGGATAGGTGTTAGTAATTTAAATGGTGATTAGCCAGAGGTCAGGGAAGTTTAGGATTTTTAACAGGTCTCCAGCCTTAAGAGAATCCTCCTGTTCACACAAGCGCGGTCGCTGGGTGCCTAGGGAGAGAAGACAGCTCAGGGATGAGTCTCAGAGAACAACAGAACGAGGGAGCCAGGAAGGAAGACAGACATGATCATGATGACCCAAGCCTGGGGAACAGGAGGGAGGAGCGGCAGGGTCCGGGGACCCCCCCAGGGGGCGTGGCCGTCCACTGTGTGGGCTAGCTCCTTCCCTAGAAAAGGAGCGCGGTCTTGCTAGGCTGTCTCCAGAGAGGCGTCCTCAACAGAGCCGCCAGCTCAGCGCAAAGAATCCTCACTCCCAACCCCTGCGACCCTGGGTCTTGCAAGCACCATCTCCACCTTCCTCCTGCTTCCTGGGGTGGGACGTTCTGAGCCTGCACTGACACCACCCATCCCCCAGCCAGGAGCCTGCAGGGACACATCCTGTCCGTCCCCGAGCCGAGGTGGATTAGGGTGCCACCTTGCCAGGACGCACCATGGACATCCACCGAAGGTACTCTGTTACCCATTTCCTGCGAGGGGTTACTCCCCTGGGTCCCATCGAGGCGGGCATAGGTGGAAAGGGCGCTGGTCGGGGAACTAACCAATCGAGGGGGAAGAAAGTCTTGGAGCCCACCTCTCACACCCTTTTAGAACTGTCTCCAGCCACTGTCAGCTCACTCTGCACAATTTCTGACAGTGTAAAACGACCCGAATATTGTTTAAATTTCTTTCTTCCTAAAAAAGAAGTTAGTTTCTTTTAAAGAGAGGAGGAGAAAGGCGGTATGAGGAATGGACACAAGCCTTGGGCTCTGGGTTCTGGATTCTTTACCCCACCCATCAGTCTGAGCTGGTTGTCGAGGTGTTGGTGTGTATAGAAGCCTTTAGAGTACCCCCACTCTGGATGAACACCTATGTGGCAATCTATTGGCAAATTAGTCCTTGATCTTTACCCATGTGTTCTAGGTCAGTTTTCTAGGGAACTAACTGACAGGGAAACTGACAGAGAAGCCCCTAGAACAGTGCAATATTTGCTGGCTGTAACTGACCCTGTACCAGGTCATGCTAGTTTGTATCCACCTTATTTTCCTGATCTTTTAGCGATATATCTTCATCTCTAACCTAATCCCAAACAATGTAAGAAACACCAGGATCCAAGAGACAGGAGTGCTTAACAAATACTTTTCGGTGGAAAAACAAAAGGGGTGATGGTGGGGGGAATACTTGAGATATCCAGTGCCATTAGGTAAACAGAGTTCTAATAACTCAATTAAAAACAACAAAACCTCTCCTAACGACATGTAGAATGAGTTGCACTTTAATGCTCATGGACAGGGACACAGGAGACCACATCACTGAGAAGTGTCCTGAGACTGAGAAGGGGAAAGAGATAAACATGTCTGTAAGGTTGCTTCAGCTGTAAAGCCTATAAATGAAATGAATATCACATCTACCCAAGCATACACTAGATTTCAGTGACTCCCAAAGACACTCTGGCTGTCAAGCCAGAATCATAATGTCCCATCAAAGAAAGTCAGCAGCTCAGAGGAAAAGCAACAAACACACATCCAACTAATTGTACCATAAAACATACTTCTAATTTTCTAAGTTTGGGAATTTTTCCTTTTTCCTTTCACTCTTTTCTCTATATAGGATGGGTTCTGCAAGGAGATGCATCTACCTTCCCCTGGGCTGCATTATGCTGTTCAGTCTCACAAATGCTGACTTTGAATTTCAAAAGGGAGTGCTTGCCAGCATCAGTCCTGGCATCACAGAGGATGTAGATCTTCAGTGCTGGAACACGTGCTCTCTGACACTGATCAACCTCAAGGAACTCAAGATAGAGCACAACGTGGATGCTTTCTGGAATTTCATGTTATTCTTGCAAAAATCTCAGCGGCCCGGTCATTATAGTATCTTCTTAAATATAGCCCAAGACTTCTGGGACATGTACATAGACTGCTTGCTTTCAAGGTCTCATGGAATGGGTAGAAGGCAGGTGGTATCTTCCAAGTATAATTTTCCACAGAAAATGTCTCATGGAATGGGTAGAAGGCAGGTGGTATCTTCCAAGTATAATTTTCCACAGAAAATGACAAGAGGTGATTTAAAGGTATACCTACGGAAGTAGGCTTTGTTAAAATTTTGATACTTAGTCCTTCTGATCACTTCAGGTTTATCAAATAAGCTGGCATATTTGCCATGTTTAGATTTTTACGATTTTTTTCATTTTTATGTTATTTAGAAATCATGAGAGTGCTTGATTACAAATGATCTTGGAATATACACATTGCTAGATCATTAAAAGTCTTTTGTTTCCCCATGAGTAGTTCATAAGAAAGCCATATAGCTCTGTATCTATCCATATTGTAAGACTTAAATATTAGGCATGTTGTAGCCTTTTGAACAAAACATTTTCAGCTGGATTGCATACAAGAATGGAATCTTATATTAATAAATATTAATTTCCTTTAACACTACAGGAATAGATTATAAAACATGTTTTACATTTAGGAAGAAAAACACACACACACACACAAAATACCTCTAGCAAGATGCCATCTGAGAGCATAGTACTGTATTTGTCAAGTCAATTATTTCCTGTTGTAATTAAAATGATGACTTCTAGTTCCTTAATCTGGTTGTTTCTTTCTCTAGATATATAATTGCTTTGTTGATAGTGATTGGATTATTTGTAAATATTTCAGTAATTTGTCAATAATTTATTTAGAAAGCATTTTGTCAAGTTGTTTTTGTTTTAAAATATAACTTCAAATGATAAAATGTTCTTTTTGCCTTCTGAAATCACATTTCAACACTACCCTATATTAAATATTTTTCTATGTATTAAGGACCAAAACCTTTATGGTACAACTCTTTATTTTAAAAAATTTTTATGTATATGGATATATTCCTTCTATGTGTGTATATGTGTGCGTATGTGTGTATGTGTGTGAACATGTGTGCCCATGTGTATGTCATATGTGTATATGTGTGTGTGCATGTTCACATGTGTGAGAGAGAGAGAGAGTCTGTATACTACCGGCATGCAGTGCCTGCAGAGGCTGAAGGGCATATTGGATCCCCAGGCACAGGGGTTACAGACAGCTTTGAGTTACCATGTGGGTGCCAAAAATTGAACTCAAATCCTTTGGGAGAGTAGTCAGTGTTCTCAACCTCTGAGCCATCTCTCCAGCTCCTATGGTATAATTCGTATTGTCTCAACAAAGGAACAATAAACCAACAAGAAGAAGCTACAATTTATCAAAGGAACAATAAACCAACAAGAAGAAGCTACAATTTATCAAAGCACAGCATGACAGAGTTTTTGCCTAGGTATCATGTCAGTCACATTTTACACTTACTAATTATTATATTAATTACAAGTCACACCCATATTCCACAAACGGCATGGCACTTTAAAGAAATGTACCACACAAAAGAATGACACATAGTAGATGATTAAATTGGAATAGCGGGAAATAATTACAGGAAACTAATACATCATTATAGTTTATATTAGTGATTTTGATTGTATGCACCAAGTCAATACTTTTGGAGCTTGAGAGATGACTCAAGTGGTAAAGTGGTACAAACATAAGGGCCTAAGACCAGATGCTCAGGCAGAGAAGTATGTGACTGTCAGCTCTGCACTTCAAAAGGTGGGTATGAAGATCTTAGAGTTTCCTGGACAGCCAGTCTAATAGAATTGGTGGCCTGGAGGCTTAGTGGGAAATCTGATATAAGAAAATCAAACTGACAACAATAGAGAAAGGCACTTGGTGGCCTCTGCCCACCCCCAGCCTGTATCCTTGACAAAAAGACCCATAAAGTTGGTGAGATTTTGAAGTTCCAAAGTGAAGTGGGACTCAAAAGCAGTTTGAAGATTTGGTGTGTTTACAAGAAAAAACCAAACCAGATGTTTGGGAGATTCCCACTCTTTTCCAGGACAAAGAACCAATCGAAATCTGCCCTATAGGTTTCCGGATGTAAACATTGTTTTCAAGTGTTTAGCTGATGATGCCACGTTCTTCTCTGTGAAAAATGATGTAGGAGCAATCAAATTAAATATAAGCAAACTTTTAAAAAGCAGCACAAGAAACACTGGATAAATATCTATCTGTCTGATGGTTTGACTTGATTCAAGAATAAACCTTGAATTAAAAGAGGGTGTATTGTGCTTGGACCACTCAAAATTCCCATGCAGTAATACTAGGGCTTAGTAAGGCTTTTATATATGTACACAAATGAACTGCAGGTTAAGAACCTCCAGTGTTAAAGATTGAATGAACCACCTGTGGTGGCGTACACCTCTAATCTCAACACTTGGGAGACAGAGGCAAGCAAATCTCTGTGAGTTGGAGGCCAGCCTGGTCTGATTTATAGCGTAAAGTCCAGGACACCCAAGGCTTCACAGAGAAATCCTGTCTTGAAATACAAAGAGGGAGGGAGAGAGAGATAAAGAGGGAGAGAGAGACGGAGAGAGAGAAAAAAAGAGAGGGAGGGAGGGAGAGAGGGAAAGGAAAAAACAAAAATCTCTTAGCTTTTCAAATATTACTTGAAAAGTTGTCCTAGTTTGGGTTGCTATTGCTTGAAGAGACAATATATGGCACTTTTACAAAGGAAAACATTTAATTGGGGCTGATTTACAGTTTCAGAGGCTTAGTCTATTATCAACATAGTGGGAAGTATGGAGAGTGCAGACAGACATGGTGCTGGAGAGGGGCTGAGAATTCTACATTTGGACCTTTCAACAGCAGGAAGAAAGAGTGAGCTACTGGGCCTAGGTTGAGCTTCTGAAACCTCAAATTCCATCCCCCAGTGACGTGACGTACTTCCTTCAACAAGGCCGCACTTACTCCAACAAGATCACACCTAATAGTGCAACTCTCTATAAGCTATTAGGTCCATTATCATTCAAACTACCACACAAGTATTATTTCATATAACCAAGTTTTGCATAACAATATATTAACTGTGTGGCAAACAGAATGAGACTGTAGGTACAATATATTTTTAGGCTGAAAATATTTTGCCCATTAAGGGAGGAGCGGTGAGCTCTAGGAATCAGCTGGCACTAATGAGATGACTAAAATCCATTTTCTATAGTCAGGCTGAAGGGGTCTCGTGGTTTTCCATAGGAAACAATTTAATGGCAAATAATCTGTGCACAAATGATTACAGTTCAATAGTTCAGTGCCATAAAGCAAGGCTATGTAATTTTGGTCTAAAATTTGTCTGAATATTTGTCATCAATCACTCATAGTAACTGTAATAATTGTATTTAGTCAATGATACATATTTCAAATTTAATAAAATTAGTGGTTAGCCTTCCAACCTAAGTAGATTACAAATGGTCTTCTCATTCTGCTAAGTTGCATGCTGGAACACCAGATGATTTAAGAACAATAGCACTGGGCTGGAGAGATGACTCGGTGAGTAAAGGTGCTTGTCACCAAGGCTGATGACCTGAGTTCCATCCATAGGACCCTCATGGTGGAAGGAGATACTCCTGAAAATTGTCCTCTTGCCCTTATTTGCATGTGATACACACACACACACACACACACACACACACACACACACACACACACATTTTTGTTGTTGTTTTTCAAGACAGGGTTTCTCTGTGAAGCTTTGGAGGTTGTCCTGGAACTAGCTCTAGTAGACCAGGCTGGTCTTGAACTCACAGATATCTTCCTGTGTTTGCCTCCCATGTGCTACCACCACGTGGCTCACAAATACATTTAAAAAAATTAAAATAAGATCACTTGCCAAAAAATTGTTTTAGAACAACTCATTGTAAGCATTTTTAATGATTTAGATGTTAAAATTTCTCAGGAAATTGACACATCCTGCATTGTTTGATCCTGGAAATCCTACTGGGGAGATGTGTTTGAAGGGCACCTACTATGCAACCAGAAAAACCATTTATTATGTACATACAACACAAGGAAGAGGGGTCAGCTAGTCTCTGTGGGAGGTCTCTGTCCTGGAGAAGTCTCAGTCTGTAATCATCAAGGAGAAAGTTGTGGATGATGTTTGCTGTATACACTGTCAGTATTCACACATGAGACAGGGGGAGGCATTGCCATTTCCTTGAGCCTGACCCAGGGTAGGCTTTGTGAATCCCATGAGTCTGAATGATTGAGATCATTTTATGCTGTGCTAACATCAACAACACAATGCATCTGTATGTGCTACCCACAGTAAACTGCAAAAAGTCATGTTCTCATCGTATAGAAAAACTCACTGAGGTAGAGGGAACATTGGTGAACAATCTAGACAGTCTTTGATGCTCAGAATTTTCATGACAATCAGATAAAAAGTGGAAAAACAGTAGCATAATAAATTCAAAAGCCGTTCAATGACATAAAAATGTAAGTTAAAATAATTCCCCAAATGGTATTGAGATAGGGGTATGGGAACATACTATTTCTCTTTCCTGCTTTATGCAATTAGTTGATGAAGTCAGCTCTCTTATTTTTTTTTTTTTTTAAGACCAACATTGTTTGTAGTTTTACAACACATACTCAAAATCTGTCTCATGGGTCTGGGTTTACACAGAGTTCATTTAACTTAATGTGTAGCTGATGAACTTCCAGAGACCTTAAGGATACAGAACAGCTAATTTTGATTCCAAAGCATAAGTTTTATTTACTTGATTAGTACACATTGCAGTTTGACAGCTTGAAATTTTGTCCCAGATGGCTCATGGAAGAAAATACTATCCATCTCTCAGACAGGGCAGCCGAGACAGGATATTAACTAGGACTCAAGAGGTGTATGAACAGAATACAAAGAAAGAAAAAGCAGAATCCTGGTGTTATTGGAGAGGTGGGCTCACTCACTCATTGTATGATAGCTAGGACTGTGACAGACAAATATGTTAGAGATCTGCCTACCATCTGTATAGTTTCTGCAATAAGTGCTGTTGCTACTTCTCATCAGCCTATAGTTCTTCATGCGGTAAATATCTGCTAGAAAATAACCTGTCTCAGTTTGCCTTCTCTCTTCCTAATGAGTAGCAGAACAGTCTGTAGATATTAGATAATCCTGATGGTGAGCAATCTAAATCAATCTGGAGATGGGACGTTGTACTGTGTGCAAAACTGATATTTAACTGAATCATAAATTTTTCTATAACTTGTTTACATTTATATCAATGTATTTATGCCTTATAACTGGAGAAAAGCTACAATTATTTTGATATATGTATCAAACTACTTTAATATGCTGTCCTTGTTTGGCATCACTTGTGAAGTATCCTGTGGGCTGATTCCTCCTTTTGAGGTCAGGGTATTGTTGCATTTAAGACTTCAAGAGAAAGGCTGCATGAGTCAAGGCCACCATCATTAACATATTTACTGAAGTGTTGATCATAATAGAAAATTTGTACATATTCTTTCCCTTGCCTTTGGGGAACTAAGAGTCTGGGGGGGTGGTTCATAGTCTACAAATGCTGCAAAGCTTCATTGCTCTTAGCTATGGTCACTACATAAGGTTTCTGGATGTGTCTAGGATAGAAATGAGGCATTACTTGGTGCTGTTTGTACAAACATCTCATGTTGCATTCTTCTATTTGTTCCCCCACAATGTCACGTTCCCATTAGAGAAAGCATTAAATAGCTTCAAACTTTGATTTACTTAAAATTTTTATTTATCTGTTTTATGTATATGGGAGTTTCGCCTTCATGTATGTCTGTGCATGTGCGTGTCTGTTACTCAAGGGCCCCAGAAAAGGATCAGAGCCTCTGGGACTGGAGTTGTGAACTGCCATGTGGGTGCTGGGTACTTCTGCAAGAGCAGCCAGTGCTCTTATCCACTAAGCCATCTCTCCAACTCCACTTTGAAATTTATATTTTAATAGTAAGACCAACTGTATCTGTATTTTTATTTTTGCTGCTTAGCTTGCGACTGGCACTTGCCTTTTATAATAGAAACATTTATTTTCTATTTTCACCAACATATTATTTCTTGCTCCAGGTGTTCCTATGTCCTTCTGATGATCGCCCCTTGACTTCTGACTCCATCAAGGTATTTTAGGTGAGCGTAGACTGTTTATGGCTTAAAGAGCAAGGAAAATGTGTCCAACTTCAAGGTGAGGTGTTATGGAGTGATCAATAGAGGGTTTCAAGATATAGAGGGAGCAGCACAAATTATTTGAGAAAACATATCCACTCTTCTCAACTGAAAGAATGTAAGGTGGGGTTGCTGGAAGGAAATCCCTACTAAGTCAGCTCCAGCCCTTTGGTCCAACTGTGTCCACAGTCTACATTACTCAGGAAGGAAGATATGAAGTCCACAGAAATGTCCTTCAGGGTAGATTACTTGAAGTAATTGATGCATAGCCAAAAGTCCTAACTGATAAACTTTACAATTTCATTTAAGGGAGCAACAGCTTTTCCAGAGATAGTGGTGACTGCTTTTCTGATAGGTATATTGATGTTTTTAATAAAAATAAACTATATTATCCTGACTTTAATTTTATATTTTCAAAAATATTTATTCTAACTTTTTGTCTTACATTTGCTAAAATGTTCTAAGTAGAACTTATTTCATAAAGGTTCTCGAGCTCATCAGATAGGGACGCTCTTTTTTGGCTCATTCAGAGTCTTCACTTTCACCCGCTGCAAGGCTCCTCCTCGAATAGGCAGTTTTTTAAGAGCGATGTCTGTGTCAGCCAGAGGTCCTCCCAGTAACCGAGCAGGAGTGCTTTCCACTGTCACCACCCGACCTGAAGGCACCTGGAGAAGAAGACAAGTATCTGAAAGTCCATTTAGAAACCTTTTTTTGGTAACAGAAAAGCCCACAGAGCCTATGGCTTGCTTTGGAAAAGATACCCAACATAACAGAATTGGTGTGACATATGAGAAAGACAAGGACTTTGGTAACAAGAAAGTGGGTTTGAATTCTTCTAATGCTCATTAGTTTTGTGGTCAGGGACAAACTGTGCCCAACAGAGATCTCAAAGAAAACTGGTATGTGGCACAGGTCTACTTCCAGGGGAAGGAGAACTAACTGTGCTTACCTTGCAAGCAAGACGTAACCAATGCACTGTCTAGTGTGGGGAGAAACTTCTTAGGAAACCTGGGGGGGGGCTGTGTCTGCTCTAACCTAGCACTGAGGGTGTGTGTGTGGGGGGAGTGAGTGTCTTGGAGATATGCCTTAATGATAGAAAATTTAAACAACAAAAAGCAAATATATGAGACAAAAGTTCCCATAGAAATAACATTTTGGCAGCCCAAACTTCATATATATTATGAAAGAGATGTGGGAAAAAAATGATCTTACCGTTGTGTTAAGACCTTTAATAACTGTATGGTGAAATGTTGCATTTTGTGGTCGTTCACTGTATTTAGAGGATTCTATAGCCTTCTCCTGGAGCCTTTTTGCTTTCTGAAGATTTTTAAATTAGAAAGAAAACAGTATTAACTGCTAGTAAAACAGGATAGATGGTCATTAGAGAGAGAAGGTACATTTGCTTTCCTGTTCCTCACACTTCTGCTTATAACAACGGAATCCTTCAATAAGAAGGTTCAGAATGAGGAGCAGGGCACAGCTCTCTCTGGCTTTCTCCTGGCTATCATCTTCATCGTTCAGGAACAAGACTCTGGCTTCCTAGTGTTAAGTCAAATGAAATGTAAAGCAGCATTTTTCAGTTGTGAAATGCTTTCAGTTGTCAGTCTAAGAGGCAGGCAAGGATCTAATGGCAGTAGTATCCTATTTAACATTGTAGAAACGAATATTCAGTCTTCAAAAAAAAAAAACTGTCCTTAAGATTGGCTGATTGTTGTACATACTGGTAATGCTTTAAAAATCCTACCTTTAGTGTTTTAGCGTTTGATGTTCTAGCCAAGAAGTTTTCCCATGATTTGTTAGCCAGTTCTCTTTGCTTATGTGTTGCCTGTATCTGAAACAAATAAGAGAATTGGGACCTTCAGTTTCTAAACACACCAGAAGCCCCCATTTTAAAGGAATTGCCTCCAGTTTGTTGACTAAAATAGAAATTAGGATATATAACATAATTTCAAAAACAATGACTGTGCAAGCCTTTAATCTGAGCATGCTGGAAGCAGAAATAGAAAGAAACCTTTCAGTTCTAGGCTAGCCTGCTCTACAAAGTAAGTTCTAGGACAACCAGAGCTACATAGAAACCCTGCCTCAAAAAGCAAACACAAAAAACAAATCTTAACATGAAAAAGGTTATTCGTTAAAGTCTGAAATACTTTCCACAGAACATAAAGCAAACTGCTGAGAACATTTTTAATAATGAGCATTCTTGGCAAGACTGGGTGCTTTCCATCGTTCCTGTTTGTGAAGACATTAAGTCCAGAGAAAACTCAAGGCAGTATTTAAAAAGAAATTCACAGGTGAAAATAAAGAGATCCTGTTGCCACTGATCATTAGTTTAGCTAATTATATTGGCAAAATTACTTTTAGTCTATGACTGCAATAAGGTATGCAATTTTGTGAGACTGCTAGCTTGGTGTGGTACTGCAGTCTAGAAGGGTAACCACTAACTAACAACTCCTTATTTCTTAATAAGCTCCTCTTTGTATAATCAGAGGATATATGCCATTGGTGTATATTTGTGTATCAGATGAATATACATAATACCATTATAAATACACTAACCTTAGGGCTACTTAAGTGGGGACAGAGGTATGGAAATACATATTTAATCAAAACAGCAAAGGTTCTGTAATTCAAAAGAACTAGTGTTCAAGAGGCAGCATAAATCCATCTTCCCTTCCTGGTTCTGAGCAGATCAACCAGCTTATAGCATTACTTATGCCATGAAAACTTATGCAAGTAAAACTTGAAAGCAATTAGCTGTGGAGTGGCAGTCCAGTGAATGAGCACAGGTCCTAAACTATAGAATCAAACATTCAATAGTCTATGTGGAAAGACAACACTTTGGAGATCATTTCAAGGAGCCACAAGTGTTTAACTGTAGTCATAGAGAATGAAGACCAAGTGTTGACATCCCTGTGTCTATGGGTGACATTGTTTAAATGCCTCTTAGTTGGTCAAACAAACAAACAAACAATATTGCAGTTTCTCATCTGCGCAAAGTTTTAGGGAAAATGTTGTCATTTTCCTGGCTGATTTCTCTGTTCAGCTGACCAGTTTACATAAACATGTATAGAATCAACACTCATAAATGTTTTGGAATCGAGGTAAGGATGAAGCTGATGGACAGATAAGCCTATAGATGGCAAAACATTAAAGGTCTATGAGGTGTGAAAGATAACTTTATCTATGGAGTTATGTATTCCATAAGCCAGCATATGTTAAAAGTATATATTTTATTTTTTATTTTATGTACATTGGTGTTTTGCCTACATTTATGTCTGCTTGAGGATGTTGGATCCCCTGGAACTGCAGTTACAGAAAGCTGTGAGCTGCCATGTGAGTAGTGGGAATTGAACCCAGGTCCCCTGGATGAGTAGCCAGTGCTCTTAACTACTGGGCCACCTCTCCTGCCCCCTTTAATAGTATATATTTAAGCAGGTTACAACTTTTAGAACCCTGTTGGACATGTCAAAGAATTAAGTGTGTCAGGTATCTCTTAACTTTGTAAAATATAAGAGTATAGAAATCAAATTCCAGGGCTGAGGAGATAACTCAGCCAATAAATTGCTTGTTGTGCAAGCGTGCAGACCTGAGTTCACATAAAAAGCCTGGCAAGGTGGCCTATGGCCACGCATAATTCCACTGATGGGGAGGAGGAGATAGGAGGATCTCTGGGATTTTCTGGCTGTCAATTGAGCTAAATCGATGAGCTGTGGGCTCAGAGAGAGAAAGACCTTGTGGAGAGTGATTAAGAAAGATATTGAATGTTCACCTGTGGCTTTCAATTTTTTGTTTGTTTGTTTATTTGAGACAGGGTTTCTCTGTGTAGCTTTGGAGCTTGTCCTGGAACTTGAGCTGTAGACCAGGCTGGCCTCGAACTCATAAAGATCCATCTGCCCCTGCCTCCTGAGGGCTGGGATTAAAGGTGTGGGCCACCAACACCTGGCCTGGCTTCCACATTTATATATAAACCTCCAAGCACATAAATGTGTAAACAAGCATATACTACATATATACACAGAAAAAAGAAAACAAGAAATTAAATTACAATGCAAAAGCAACACTAGAAAGAGTGATTACATTTTAAACTCTTAACTCTATAGTTTCTTTTAAAATTGCACAGACATTGAAAAAATTGGGGAAAGGAAAATAATTCAATGTTGGAATACTCATAAATAAGACAAATCTCTTTTAAGGATAACTTCACCTACTTTATATACTGAATGGAACTCTTGCCTTACCTTTGCATACACTCTTTGTTCGTTTTGCACATCTTGGCGTGCTTGGCTTTCAATCATCTCACTTTGCAGGGTAGCAACCATCTTTCCAATGTTTTCTGTTGCTGCTGTAATAGATTCCAAAGACATTTTATCTGAAGTGACTAGTTTTAACTGTTCCAATTTTATTTCTTCACATATTTCATTCCATACTTCTCCAATCTGTCATGGCAAAGTTTAAGTTGAGAAATTTAAATTGATGAAAGCAAGTGAAACAATTTTACATAATCTTTATGAAGTGGTCATCTTGTTAATGTTTAAGCTTTTCCTAACTTTCTTCTTGGGAATAAGTTAGACCTGCTGAGAATGATGTGGGCACCAGCTACATGAGTATTCTGGTATATAGTTACTTTCATTTCATAGCTGCAGAACCTGCTGTTCAAGCTTGGCTTTCTGAAGTATTTAGTACCTTACTACTGAATCTGAGGAACAAGGGAGCCTGGGTCTTGTGACTTCTAGAACTGAGATCCTATTAACATAACTGACTCTCAAGCTTTTAACTACAGTTTTAACTACAGTTTCATCATGCAAAAGCTCCACTTCATATTCTGAGAGTAAGGTACTAAATTGTATTGGAAACTAGAGAAACTGTCATATCATCTAAAACAGGAATACAACATACTTTTGTTTTCATTTGAAACAAGACTTTTTCATTTACAACAAATAAAATGTACTTCAGAAGATTTCCCTGAGACTTCAAAGACATTTATTTACTCAGTTCATTTAGCAGACAAAAAAGCAACCTAGTCAATGTTAAGTGAGATTTGATTATGGCATAAAGCAATGACAAAGAGTACTTTGGTAAGTAGTAATGCTTTAATAAGTAATAACTTGCTTAGCTCTGGTTCTACTGCTTTCCAAACAGTAAAGATTTCTAAAATCTTGTTAGGCTTCAGAATGACTCTGTAATATTCATCATCTTCTTACAAGCTAACAGCTGGGCTGACCGAGAATTTCATACATGCATATAATGTATCTATCAAGCCCACCTCCATTCCTTTCCTCTTATTTCTCTACTAGCCACAGCCCCAGTAGTCCCTCTCAATTTCATTTAGAACAAACAGCCACTCCATGGAGCACATTTATTACTGTCATTATATGTATGGGTGTAGGACCATCTACTGGAACATATGTAACAGATCCTCCCTCTCGAAGCAGCTGTCTGCTGCCAACAGCTCCTCAGTTAGGGAGGGGTTTTCTGACTTTGGCTCTCTCTTCAGCAGGTTTAGTGCATGCATTCACAACCACTGGTCAGTTTATACAAACAACTACTGTTGTATGTCTATGAGGCATGTGCTCTGTCAGTTGAATAAAATCTTGTCTCATGAAAGAAATCCATATGGTTTGGGTATTATATCATAATCATATAAAAATAGAAAAAATATTAGAGTAATATAAACAATTGTTTCAGTTATAGACACATCCTTTTTTTCCCAATTTATTTTTATATAATAAATTTTAAGTTTTTAAAAGGTACTTACTTTAAAATCAAGGTATCTATGTATTATACAGAGGGTGACAAAATCTTCAGCAGATAGGCCAGGTAAGTTTTCAAAATCTATCAAAGTTTGTTCAGAGAGAATTATTTTAATAGGAGAAAATGGTTTCAAGATTCGTATTTTTACCATAAAAACAAATGCAAAAACACACTTCCACAACAAATCCTCCTGCAGTTTATGATTACACAGTCAAAGTACTCATTCTTTCAGGACCATATCAGAGAGAGTTTACTATCAGAAGCTAAAGGGGAAAGGAGAACTTTTCCCTTAGTAGAAAGCAGACACTTTATAAGCTGAAATAATTCAGAATGCTAATGTTCAAGCCTCAACATCTCACCTCATGATCCTGCTGCACACTGAAAGAGCCTGGGAGGCCAAAAGGAACTGCTCTTTGGGCTCCGCATTCCACAATTTTAACTTTTGAAACATTACTCTCATATATATTACATCCTGGCCACAGTTATAAGTGGTCATGAGGGAGCAGGTATTTATTGTACAAAGGGACTTTATTCATGTGTGTCACATGGACTCTGTAGCAAAAGCAAGTGCGGCAATGCTCATCACACTGAAACTGTGAGTTTCAGGGCTTTCTTACCTAGTTTTCCCAATACAGCATAAATTTTTGCTCTGATATTCTCAGCGACATCCATAACTGCAACAGATGGGCAGTTAGCAGGAAGGGGCATGATCTTTTGCTCTTCTTGAAAACTAGTAAATAGAGGTTTCTTTGTATCTAATTATTGGGTATCACAAAACATAGAAGGAAGAGATTAAAAACTATAGTGAATATTAGATAATTTATTCCATATATAAAATGGATCAAAACATAAGCATACATTTAAAAGTTAAAATAAAATAAAAATAAAATAAAATATATTGTTATTTCTTTTTTAAAGTTCTGGAAATCCATCCCAGGACTAGTAAGCAAGCACTTTATCACTGATATACTTCAGGCCACTTTGAAAGCATAGTCAGTAAATTTTTCCCATTGGGTGGCAAAACTTATGGCTTTCATTTTTCTTATTTATGTAAGGTAAAAAACTATAGCTACTTTGGGAATAAGGGTGCACACTTTTAATCCCAGCATGTGGGAGGCAGTGAATATCTTCAAGTTTGTGGCCAGCCTGGTCTACATACAGTTTCAGGACAATAGGGGCTACACAGAGAGACCCTGTCTCAAACAGGAAAAACCCCACAGCTATAATTTTAATATTTAAAAAGATTTATTTATGTGTGTGTGTCTTGGTGTGTGTATGCCTCATGTATGGGAGGCCATCGGAGGCCAGAGGAGGGAGCTGGTTTTCAGAACCTGGTGGTTCAGGCAGCTGTGAGCCATTTATTGTACCTCGCTACTGGGATTCAAACTCAGATCCTCCAGATGGGTAGCAAGCTCTCTGAACTGCTGAGCCCTCTCTCCAGCCTACATATCCTCTCTAATGATGAAAATCCAATGTAAAAATCTTGTTAAATTTAAAGTTACAGAAATAGGATGACGCCAGATCAATAGTGATACAACAATTTTGATTGGTTTCTATAAATTCTGCCATAAGGAGAAAAGCTGTTTCATGTTGTTTTAGTTTAAAACTCAGATAGTAAAAAGGGATTAGAAACAGAAATCATTTATAGTGGTAGTATTTTTATTTAATAATAAATATTACTAACAGTTTTTTTTGTTTTTTTTTTTTTGTTTTTTTTTTTTTTTTTTAACTAAACATTAAGAGTGTGAAAGGTTCAGAAGATGTAACATGGTGTCAGGTTACAAGTCAATCACACATGGATTCCATCAGCCTCATTAGACTATGCCACTTAAAACTGATGAATATCTGACTAATTTTACTAGAAAGGGATCTCTTTTGTGTAAGAAGGAAAAATACATAAACACCAGTACACAGAATACTGTAAAGACTGTTGCCAAATACTTCACTTATGTATCATTTTATTGCTAAATAAAACATCAAACCTAGTCTGAGGTAAAGAATATAGTTAAATATCATGTTTTAAAATATTCTAGAAAAAATGAACCCCCTACTAACTTACTTAACTTCTAATTACTCATAATTTCTTATTTTATTAATGTGTGTGTGTGTGTGTGTGTGTGTGTGTGAGAGAGAGAGAGAGAGAGAGAGAGAGAGAGAGAGAGAGAGAGAGAGAGAGTGCCAGAGAAACCTGTATTTTGTTCACTTTTTATTTTGTTTGTTTGTTCCTGAGACAGAGCCTGTTCAATAACAGAACCTGGGATACATGGTTCTGCCTGCCTGATTGTGAGCCCTGGGGAGGAGTCTGCATCCCCAGAGCTAGGTCTATCCCTGGCTTTCCTTCCTTCCTTCCTTCCTTCCTTCCTTCCTTCCTTCCTTCCTTCCTTCCTTCCTTTCTTTCTTTCTGTGGTTTTAAGGTAGAATTGTGGTCCTGCAAGCACTTAATCGATAGAACTCCAATTATTCACAATTTATGACAGAAAATCTTCAGTATCTTGTTGGAAGAAGCAGCCCATAAAATGGGATAAGTATCCTCAAAATCCTATATTCTTTAAAACTCTAGAGATACACCTTTAGTTGTTGCTACCAAAAATTATGAACACACTTACCAACAATCATGCCATTTTTATCCCGTTTTACTCCTAGTTCCTTTTCCTCCTTTCTCCACAGTTTAATTAAGAGACTAGCAGCAGTTAAGTCCTTCTTCCCTCGCCAGGCATTGACATGAGCAGAGGTTTTGGGATTATCACAAAATTCAACCATTATTCCAAGTATCAGATTACAGAATTTCTTTTGATTCAACTTTGCAAGGAAATAGAAAATGACAAAAATGGTAATGAATATTAAGAATGCCTGTCTTACCAAGACACACTTCGATTATCAGCCAGTTCCCTCTAAGCTCTTAGATGATGACAATGACCAGATAGTATTCATGAGCATTCTCAAATACTAAAACTTAAAATAATAAAGAGATTTAATATAATTAAGTAGTCATAAATACACTTCATAGTAAAAATACATTCATTTGGTGGAAATAGAAGGAGGAGTTTTCAAAAAAGAAAAGACTATATCTATGAGCATGGTTATCAGGGACAGTTCACTATGAGTACAAGATTGTTCCCATTTATATGCTTTATGAAGGTTTAAAAATAATATTATTAGCTACACTCTCAGTTATCAAGAGAATAACTGATATAACTCTGACAGTCAAATATGAAAAAATTTAAATTGATGTGTAAATTTGTACTCTATCAGTAACTATACAAGAACTTTCAAGAATTAAAGAAAATTTCTCTTATCATCAAGCATACATATTTTTAAACAAAAACACAAAATTTAAATGTAGAAAATCCCATCCAATCCTAACTTTGAAACTTCAGATTTATACATTTAACTTGGACCTACAGAAGCTGGTAAACTAGAAAAGTGCCAGTCTCGAATTATGAGCCTTAAAGGAGGGGGGAGTATGAAACACAGGTGATATGAAGGAGATGGGGAATGCTAGAGAGAGAAAGGAGAAAGAAAAGATGGGGGCAGGGAAAGGGGTGATGAAGGGACAGAAAGGAAAGTTAACCAAAATGACAGGTGTATGAAAAAGCCATATGGAACCCTACTACTCTGTAAGCCAATGAAAACACATTAAGAGGCTGGCTAGATGCTAGTGGTTAAGAACAATGGTTCTTGCAATCAATCAGGTTTGATTCCCATCATCTATAGGGTAACTCACAGACATCCACAGCTCCAGCTCCAGGGGATCTAGTGATCTCTTCAGAGCTCTGTGGGCACTAGGCAAGCACACAAGGCACATATATACATGTAGGCAAAACATTTCATTTACATAAAATAAATCTAAAAAGCCCTAAAACCATGTTTTTAAAAAGTTAGATGGCGATATCTGAATGGCTGGATAATGCAGCTCCTAGAAACCTCTGTTTATTAAACAAGTCCCAGAGCAGGTACAGCACTCTTCATGGCTCGCTGCCCAGTAAGGCCCCAGAGATCCTCAAAACCATACAGACTTATGCTTGCTCACCAGACCCAGATGATAAGATCCTATTGCTTAAGACACCATATAGCTTGGTTGCAAGATGTAGAGAAATCAAACTAGAAGTGAGTTCTAAGTTTCCATCCTGCTGGCTAGCTTTTACAATGCTAGAAGCCCCTCTCAGGCTGTGGGGGAGAAAAGGCATCTGTGGTCTTTCCCAGATATGAAGCCTACAAACTACAACATTAACACACCAAGCAAGATGTTGTACTAGTAGAATACTGGTACAACTTTTATGGGGCAACTAACAATGCTCAGATTGAATTTGAGGCATTTTCCATAGGAGGTACCTGCATTGTACTATAAACACAGCTAGCAATCATGACTGAGAAGACCATATGCCCTAGGGCTAGCTTATTACTGTTGTTTAGCTAAAGTAATATGGTGTCTAACTATATCCTAAACATTGATGTTTATTTCCATACACCAATGCTATTCATTCTTAAATTAAGAATCTTTTCTTTGTAGTCAAAAGTGATCAATACAGATATTCATAGCTGCACAAAGTACTAAGAATAAGTGATAGTTGTGTACTCATCTCTAAACTGGATGTTTATGTCCTTCCCCTCTAAGGCTCAGGAGGCATCAAGGCAAAGGATACAGAGACATTATAAGAAGTGGGACACAGGAAGAAGGGCTGCAAAATACTATCTTCAGAACCCGACACAGCCATTGCAAACATGACCTCACAGTAGCCATGCTTGCCTACACTGGGTCTGTACAAAATTGAGCCTGTCAACAACCAATCATAGAACAGGGATGTGCCCATGGGGCCCTACCCTTCCTACCGTGCTGAGCTACTGGTTACTGATGGATTCTGGGAAGGTCAGTCATTATCTTCAGTTGTGTACCCAATCTTGATTCTCCCGGGCTCCAGTGGATTCAACCTATCTATGGCCATACAGATAGTCCTGATTAAAACCAATGGGTCACAAAACAAAACAAAACAAAAATCTACAAGTATGGGAAAGAGATTTGTAGGGGGAGGGGAGGATGACAGGATAGAAAGGAGGAAAGAGAGGGTGAGGGATGAGAGTCAAGAGGTTGCATTTACATACATGCAAGGAATTGTCAGAGAATAAAACTAATAAACTGTTCCTTGGCAGGTTGACAAGAGTAGCTGGAAAAAATGTCTGCTCATCTATGTTTGGGAACATTAACGTGTATAAACTGATTCCTTAACTGGAGGAATGTTCAGAATCCTTAATATGCTAGTGCTTTGTAATCTCCAAGAAGGGTTTTATTTAAAACAATGTATCTATCTGGCTGTGTGTGGTGGCACATATCTTTAATCCCAGCATTCAGGAGGTAAAGATAGGAAGATCTCTGTGAGTTCAAGGCCAGCCTGATCCACACAGTGAGTTCCAGGACTGCTAGGACTACATAGAGAGAGACCCTGTCTCAAAAACACCAAATTCCAAACAAAGAAACAATATAGCTATCCATGACTGGGGGGGCACATTTATTCACAAAGCACTGTTTTCTTTGTTTGCAAAGACCTATAGTTAACTTTTGTGTTAAGAGTGCTGTGGACATTACTTACTGCCAATATATCCAAAAGGAGAAAAATGCCCTCCTTTTCAAGAAAATAATCTTCAGAAGTATAACATCCCAAAACGCAGCACCTTTAATGAAAAGAAAGCCAGTCATTCCTCAAATCCCTTCTTCCTATCAGCATTGCAAGCCAAGGCTTTTACTTTATTCCTTTAAATCAAGTAGCTACTTTGTTTTTACTTTAAAAATTAAAACTCCGAAGAAGCTTTAAAAGTGTAGTTTAATTTTAACTATTTTTTCAAGTGTGTGTGTGTGTGTGTGTGTAGGCTAGAGGCTAGAGGTTGGTGTCAGGTGCCTTGGAGCTGGAGTTATAGGCAGTTATGGGTCACCTGATGTACAAGCTGGGAAACTAACCTGGGTCCTCTGGGAGAGCAATATGCACTTTTACAATTTCTTTTAAGACTAATACCAATTAATTCTCTATAATTTTCTTTTTTGTGTGTGCAACTTCTTCCTTTACTTTTGTGACAATGGTGATTCTTAAAGCCCCCTAGTTGCTGTAATAACTGCTTCTTCAAGTATAACTGTTCATCATCTCTTTTCATGGTTTGGCACAGCTAAAATATTTGATAATTCATGATCACATTTATCCTTGCAGTTGGCATTTGCTAAAGTGCCTACTATTCAAGTCAATGTGGACTGTATGGAGTGAGGGGCTGGAACTCCTCCAAGGGCTACTTTTACTGTTTTCTTCAGGAGTTTCCTTAGTAGGCTGTCTAAGCTATCACCAACAGTAGGGACGATGGTAGTCATTGGTAACAGACTTTCATCTGTTTCTTCTGAGCATTAATGATAGCTTCCTCTGTCCATTGGTTTTATATTGCTTCCTTTGGAAAACAAGTGAACAGGTTGGCTTGGACAAGTCTGGAGGGATTATGTCAATTACATTATTTGTGGTGAGAAGACCCATTCACTGTGGGTGGCACCATTCCCTGAGCTATCTAAGAGTGGAAAAAACAAGCTGAGCACAAATATGCGTGCATTTATTCTCTGTCTGCTCTTAATTATAGATGTAATGTAACTAGCTGCTTCAAATTTTTGACCCCTTGACGTCTCCCCTTCAGTGATGGGTTGGAACTTGGAATTAGGAACTAAAGTAAACCCTTTCCTTAAGTGGCTTTTGTGCAGGGTATTTTGTCATAATAACTGGAAAGCAAAGTTAGATGTTTAGCTTTATTTTTTTTTTCAGCTTAGGACTTTTCAACTTTTATAACTGAGTCAATTCCTATAATAAATATTCTTCTCTATTAATTTTATTTCTCTGGACACTCTGACAACTTCAATGCATCCAAGTTATAAACAAAAGCTAAGTAGAACAAAGAACAAGGAGAAGTAATTGTGTCAAATGTCCAGATATATTTAAAAGGCATAATGATTTAAACAACACAAAATTACAGGAAGGCTAGAAGAATGTCAGTGGAGCAGAGCAGAATGCCTAAGAGAGCCAAGACAACATCAGCATCGCACTGCATAAGAAGGAGATGCTTATGTTTTCCTAGATGACACTAGGTATGGAATTAGATGACAACAAGCAAATTTTGAAACAAGTGGCCTTTCTACTTGAGTGAGGGGCTTAGTTACTTTTCAAACTCATGCTTAGGTCATCTAAACAGAGAAGGCACCAACTGATCCATCTAGTGTGATTTTAAGGGGAGAAAGCTGGTAGCTGTAAATGTAACTTTCTTGTGCTGGGGTATTGTTCACTTGGTCATAGTAATACTCACCAAATGCTGTCTAAGGTACTGAAAAGAAGAACATTGTAGCCTAAGCCACTCTGTAACTTCTTGGGGTCTGTTTTCATTACATGAAGAATTATGTCAACTCCTTCAGTTCCAAACATTTCCTGTTGAAGAGAGTTGTCTACATCATTTCTTGGAATAGGTACATAATTGTTCTCTTCTCTACCTTATCCTATCTCTTAAGGTTTTTTTTTCTACCAGAAAATAATGCTAGCAATGGTTTGATTGCTTACAAGCTAGGTTTGCTAGTTTCTAAATGAGGAATTTTAATACAATTAAAAATTGCACTCATTTGGAGTTGGAGGGGTGACTCAGCTTTTTAGAGCACTTGTTGCTCTTCCAGAGGGTATGGGTTCAAGCTCACAGTCACCCGCAACTCCGGTATTTGAGAATCTGAAATCTTCATCTGACATCCGAGGGCACCAGACATATGTGTGGTAACTGTACATGCACAGAGGCAAAACACTCATACACATAAAATAAGTAAACCTAAAAAGTAGTTTGTTTGTTTTTAATTGTACTCATTCATTCCTAGTTATTCATGGTAAATTATTATAATGCCAGCTACTTTAAGAAGGTTTCAAACAAGGTGTAGGTTAATAGTAATTTTTCTTAGTAATAAGGAATTTTTTTTCTTCCACATTAGAGTGAACACAATCTGGCATCACACCAAAAGCAGAGCAGCATCAGTGTGCATCATGGAAGATGCTACAGATGAATTCTTGTTTTGAAGTTCTAGTTTTAGATATAAAAACATTTCAAACTCCAAGTGATATTATTGACACTACAACCTAGGATAGAAAACTTTTTGGCTACTTTAGATCTTGTAATTCTACTCCGAGGTTTTGACTCAGAAGAAATGAAACCATTACATCCCCCAAAAGTCAGGGGTCAAGAATATTCCCTGATGCTTTATCATCAACTCATCCAAATAGAAACAGTATAAGTGCCTATTAATAAGATAATAGGTATACAGATGCTGATAGTTCATAGAATACTATTGAGCAAAAAAAGGAATGATACATGCAACAATATGAAAGTATTTCAGAAATACCTATTTCTTTTTGGATAACAAAAAACACACACAGAAGAGCAAACACTGTGATTTCACTCATATAAAGAACTGGCAAAACTAATCTATAGGTAAATAGAGGCACAATAGTCAATGTGATACCTATATGAGATTGTGTAGAGAGATGCATATTACATGTTCCAATTTGAATATGGGTAAAATACATTATATACATTTACCAAACCTATGAAATATATATTCAAGCTCTGTATTTCACTGCATGTAGTTATGTCTTCATTAAAGTTTTAAAATTTGGTTAGTTTTTTTTTTCATTACATATGTGTGTGGGCAGGTGTGTGTCATGATGCATCTTTAGGAGTCAAAGATGATTTTTTCCTTCTGTCATATGTTTTGCAGAAACCAGATTTGTTTGTCAGGCTTAGCAGCAATGTGGTTAACTGCTGAGCCAACTTAGCAGCCCACATTTTACAGGATCAGCAAAGAGGGCAACTTTCATGGACACCTAATAGAACGTGTACCATTAGGAGACTGGGAGACCTGCAGTGCAGACTTGCAGGTATCACACACCTTCCTCTGAATATAATGTTCACAGAGCCCAGACAGGATGAGCAAGGCATCAGACTGGATCTCCAAGGCAATGGCCTCTTCCTTTTCATCGGGTTTGCTTGCCATATTTTTAAAGATTCCTAGCATGGGAAAAAATAAAGAGTGTAGTTACTTGATGCATATTTGATTGATTACTGTTAGGAAACTCCCCATTAAGAAGAATCTTCAGCTAGAGAAAGTATTTTATTATAGAAGGGGCTGTTTTCAATGCATAGTAACCTAGAAGCTGTGGACAGAGTGTGGAAAATGAATTTCATAAGCACTTAAGTCAGCTGTCTCACGAAGAATTTCAAAGTATATACATATACAATGCATAGATATAGAACATCTTAATATAATTATCAGTGTTATGCATGCAGAAATGTTAGTATAGAATTAGTGGAATGTCACTAAATGATGACCTGACAACTTCATATTTTGACAAATTTTGTTTAAAAACATGTAGTTTTGAGCAACACACACCTCCCCATGCCATAAAGTTGCAGCAGATGGAGCTCAACCAAACACAGTTGGGGAGGGGAATCCTAGCCCCGACTTGCAAGAGGACTCCAACAACATCTCTGCACCAACCAGAAGCGCCAGGCAGTTGGGCACTATTATGGTATCTTTACGCTGAGGAAGAATGGGCTTGCACAGTTCCATTACAGACTGAGAGACAAGGAGGCCCACATGCAGGTCTGCAGTGATCTACCCTGCAGGGGTAGAAGAGAAGGCAGGGGCCCACGTGGCATTTGGTGTTGCTGGGCAAAAGGGCACTATTATGGTGAGCAAACGCATGCTGTGGTATGGGAAAGAGAGACAGAATGGTTCACGTCCCGTGGACAGAGACATATCTGAAGATGAGAAAGAGGCAAGGAGCAGGCTGAGGTGAGTGGCTTGATTGCCCTGCAGGACCATGGTGATATCTGGGCCTGGGCTGCTGCTGGGGCCCATGTCTGGTTTCATAGTCCTGATGCAGCTGCTGTTTCTGTTGATGTCCGTGGCTCCTGATACCACCAAAGGCCAAGACTGTAGAACCGTACAGTTGGCCCCTCCCCTCACTGGCTATAACACTAGGCAGAACTGGTACTGCCCCTCACTAGCTGAAGCCCTCAGGAGAGAGAGCCCTACACCTCACCTGGACAACACAACAGAGCTGATCATGTTCACAGAGGCATGGGCGAGGTGGCTCTGACAGCTTGAGAATAGGAGGGCAGGTCACATCCCTCTCATCTGCTATGTGGTGGCTTGGGTGAGGAAAAGATGTCCTCCTCCTTGCCCTCAGCAGCAGGTGGAGGACATGACTCCACCCCTCACCAGCTGTAGCACTCAGGAGAGTGGGCCCTGTGCCTCACCTAAGCAGCACAGTAGAGTTGGCCCTGTAGAGAAGGGTGTAGCATGCACCACCACCATCTGGCCAGGATGGGGAAATAAATGGGATTGAGATGTATGAAGTGAAAGACACAAAGGAAAATAAAAAGAAAGTTTAAAAAAACATGTACTAGGCAGGGATATATACTTCTGCAAATTCATTATCAAAATATTAACTGCAGCTGGGCAGTGGTGGTGCACACCTTTAATCCCAGCACTTAGGAGGCAGAGGCAGGTGGATCTCTGTGAGTTTGAGGCCAGCCTGGTCTACAGAGTGAGTTACAAGACTACACAGAAAAACCCTGTCTTGGGTGGGGGGGGGATGTCTGACTGTAGGTTGTTCTATCTATCTATCTTTCACTTTCTTGGCAGTTAACCAGTAACAAATTTGGGGGGCCTCTCTGTGTGTTCTATCTGCTGTTTCTTTATATATCTTCTACATGAAGAGAACAACTCCACAGATTTAGGCTGCCAGATTTAAAAGTCCTTCCCTTGTAATCAAGCCTGAAAATGACTCAGCAGTCATTATCACAATAAAAACTGTCTCAGAAGGCACTTCCTTTAGGCTTTAAGAATTTAGAAATGCTGTTTATGCTGGAGAGGATATGGAGAAAGGGGAACACTCCTCCACTGCTGAGTGCAAATTCATACAGCCACTTTAGAAATCAGTATGGTGGTTCCTCAGGAAAATGGGAATCAGTTTACCTCAAGATCCAGCAATTTCACTCTTAGGCATATACCCAAAAGATGCACATTCAAACAACAAGGAAATATGTTCAACTATGTTCATAGCAGAATTATTTGTAATAGCCAGAAACTGGAAGCAACCTAAATGCCCCTCAACTAAATAATGGATAAAGAAAATGTGGTATATTTACACAATGGAGTACTACTCATCAGGAAAAAAAAAAAAAAAAAAAAAAAAAAAAAAAAAAAACAATGGAATCTTGAAATTTGCAGGCAAATGGATGGAACTAGAGGAAACCATCCTGAATGAGGTAACCCAGTCACAAAAAGACAAACATGGTATGTACTCACTCATATATGGATTTTAGACATAAAGCAAAGGATCACCAGTCTACAATCCATACCGACAGAAAAGCTAGGAAACAAAGGAGGACCCAAAGAGAGATATACAAGGTTCCCTGGAGAAGGAAATGGACAAGATCTCCCAAGCAAATTGGGAGCATGGAGAGAGGGGAGAGGGAGATAGGAGAAAGAGAAGGGGAGAAGAGGAGGGGAGAGGGAGAGGAGGGCATGAGGGAGCTTGAGTTAAGGGAAGAATAGAGGAGAAAAAAGAGAGAGAGAGATACTATAATAGAGAAATCTGGCAATAGGGAAATGCCCAGAGATCTGCAAGGATGATCCAAACTAACAATCTAAGCAATAGTGGAGAGGATACCTTAATTGCCCTTCCCCTATAATGAGATTGATGACTACCTTATATGCCATCCTAGAGCCTTCATCTAGTAGCTGATGGAAACAGAAGCAGACACCCACAGCTAAACACTGAACCAAACTCCTGGAATTCAGTTGCAGAGAGGGAGGAGTAATGAGCAAAGGGGTCAAGACCAGGCTGGAGAAACCCACAGAAACACTGACTTGAACAAAGGGGAGCTCATGGACCCCAGTCTGATAGCTGGGAAACCAGCATAAAACTGATGTGGGTGTTAGTTAGGAGGGCTGGGAAGTCTATGGGGCCTTTGGTAGTGGATCAGTATTTATCTCTAGTATACAAATGGACTTTGGGAGCCCATTCCACTTAGAGGGATACTCTCTCAGCCTAGACACATGATGAAGGGTCTAGGCCCTGCTCCAAATGATATGACAGACTTTGAAGACTTCCCATGGAAGGCCTCACCCTCTCTGGGGAGCAGAAAGGAGACAGGATGGGGGTTGGGAGGGGAACAGGTAAGGAGGGGAAGGTGAGGAAACTGGGATTGACATGTAAAAAGCAGGACACTACAGAGCTATTGTTCTCAAAGAAGCCAAGAGCCTAACCCTATGGAACAATCCTTTTAGGATGAAGGGTGAAAGATGAGACCCCAGAGCAGGCTGAACCTGCTAGATAAAGAGTTGGTGCAGGGGTACCCAATGCTCAGAGGGGTCTGTAGTGTGGTGTCACCCTATGCTCAGAGGGGTCCACAGTGTGGCAATACCCCATTCTCAGAGGGGTGTGTAAGGTGGGGGTCACCCCATGCTCAGAGGGGTCTGTGCTCCTTTACCAGGGCTACCTACAGAAACCATGTGATTGCTGGCTGAAGTTCTCTTTTCTGGATGACTTCATTTTAATTCCTTATTTGGGTTGGAATTTATGGGCCTGTTGTGTTATGGGTATGTTAATAAAGAATGATTTTCCTCAGTTTCAGGTACTTGAACTTTCTGCCTTTATCTTCTCCACTCCATTCTTTCTAACACGTAGCATTAGGGCCAGGGAGATGATGGTCCTGTGTATAAAAATGCTAAGATGTACAGGCCTGGTAACTTGTGTTTGATCCTGGAAACCTATGCAAAGTGGTAGAAGGAGAGAGGAGACTCCACACAATGTCCTATGTCCTCACATTGCATTGTAGCACATTCAGTCACATGCACACTCACACACACATGCATGCACATGTGCACACACACACACACACATACCATGCATACATACATACACACAGAATTCAATTATATTAAAACTAAAAAGCCCATAGTACTACACATACAATTTCACTAAACAGAACCCCTCTATTCAAGCTGCTCTTTGCACTCAAAGTTTTTTCCCAGCTTGCTCGGCGCTTATCCAGTTGGCTCTCTCATCAGATTTGTCTTGATTAAAGTTGGCTCTCCTATGCCCTCTCTGAGCACACTGCCCTGCATATTTCAATACTGGACCTCTGCTCATGATAGTCTTTGCTTTACAGAATAACCTTTATCAACCTTTTCCTTTATTTGAGACTATCGTCCAGTGAAGCTCCAGTTAAGACCCCCCAAGTTTGAAAAATAACTAAACCTCTTTAGCTTTCGGGATATTTACTTTTTTTTTTTTTTTTTTTGCTACTCATTAGGTGCCTAGATGAGGGTATAGCATAAGACATGCTATTTTCTTTTGGTCCCATCAGGCCAAGGTTCCCCAGCATTCTGTCTGTTTCTAACCTCTCTGTCTACGGAGAAAGCATATTTACACAGACACTGTGTTTGCACAGCACTTTCTATATATTTGAGGGTGAAACGTCTACAAAGCCCTCCGAGGTTAAAAAAGACTGTAACAGACATCATCCTTGGATGGAGGGGAAATGTCCTGACACTCTTGTTGTCTGCTATGCTTCCTCCTAACACATTCCCTTAGCTCAGGCAGGATTCAGATCTTTCCCTGGGTATACAATGATTGTACTTCCAGCTAAAATGGGGCATTTGGACTGAATTCTATGCAGTGAGCTGCACAGTTGTGATTAAAATGTACTTTCACATTGCGTCATCTTAAGCCCATCTGGAATAAAGATAAATGTTTTTACATAACTCTGCTTTCTAGTTATTGGTTTTTAAATTGGGCATGGGTTTAAAGCATATCTCAATTAGTTGACATCTAGCAGTTTCAATTTAACTCTTGAATGTCCCTCAAAGGCCCAGGGGTTAGGGAGTGGTGTAAGGTTTAGGAGGTTGGGCCTACTGGAAGAGAGGATGATGGGATCCTGTTTCTCTTTCACTTCCAGACCAGCAAGACACAATGCTTTACCACAGGCTCCCAAACATTAAGCCAAATTAGCATAAATGGAGCCAAATCAGCAACTGTGAGGCAGATGGTTCCTTTAGGTGTCCTCCACAGGGACCGACAGCTAACATGAGCTGAGTATAGATGTTCCCCAGACAACTCAAGCCAGGGACACGTACTTCCCTAAAACAAACTTAGTGCAGTATCTGCACATGGCACTGTACATTCATGTAGATATTAAATCACCTCTGGATCACTTATAAGTGATCCTAATACAGTGGAAATGCTAATATTTGCTATAAGCTGCTATTTAGTGGGTAATGACAAGAGAAGTCTTTCTGTGCTCACACACACTTTCTTTTTTCTTTTCTGTAGTTTTGGCATGGCATTTATATGGAGCCTGAGACAGCAATTTTTAAAATGAGGAAAGGGGAGGGCTGAGGACTATGTGTTTTTAAATAATAAAGGGCATGACAGCTTGAATAGGAAGCTGATATTCATGAATTCTCTAGTATTTACGGTAGAAAAGATACTCCTAGATGCTGGTCTCTGTGCGCCAGTGTTTCCATATTCTGAATGGACTGGAAAACATGACTTCACCTTCTTTAAAATGTCTCTCCAATGCTTGCCGAGAAGTGGCAATCTCATTACCAGAAAAATGAAATGTAGCAACAGTTTGTTTAAATTGAAAAAGATATAGGAGATAAATGTTTACAGGATTCATGATGATGATATTTCAGTAAAAAGAAAACTGACTGACATCAACAAGATGAAACAAAACAAGGAAAACTTCCAGGATATGCTCATTCACATAATGGATCTGTAGGAAAATATTTCATATGAAATATCTAGAATTATAAATACCCCACTTTCCCCAGTGAGCTGCCATGTAATATTTTACCTATTAGTTGATGAATAACCCCCCTTTCACAGAGATCCGTGTTCACAGTCTCATCTTCAAGATAAACCATGGCTCTGAGGAGTCGTAAAGTATATCGCATCTGTGCAAACTTGTTTCCACGGCCGCCTGTCCCGTGAAAACTGTTACCATGAATAAAGAAGGAATCTGTGTGGAAAAGTAATAATTGAATTTGTAACTAAGGAACTTAAAGCATAAAACATTTGAAACAAATGCTTTCATTTAAAAACAATATATCAGATACTTTAAATATCTATACATTTAAACAGATGTTAAAATCCAGTCATATTTGCTTATTTTGTTCTTACAGAAATATTATCCCTTCACTTTCTCTTTCTAGTCTCAGAATGGAAAGACACCTTTTCAAATTGCACTCAGAGGCATCATTGTTTGTGTCTTTTACAGCATTCTTCCTTATCAAATTTTTGTGTTCATGAGTACATTTACTTTCTTTTTTGAGAATTCAATAAATAACATTTATAATTGAGGCTCTTCTCTTTGATAAACTATATCTTGAAGTTAGTGCTTCTGACTAGAAATCTAGATTTTAAATTTTTTATGAGGCTATTGATGGGTTTGTGTGTATTTTAAGTCTACATGCATTTTTAGCAGCTGAAGTAGCACCTGGTACTTTGTAGACACTCAATAAATGTTTGTGGAGTGAATATATTAAACTGTTGTCCAGATATTTTCATTCCTTCCTAAGTAAAATTTTATAGGCTGCCTAATACAATAATTTAAATAAAATCATATATATGATTACTTTTAATGTTCATTAGTTATATTTAAGGTCTTTGTTAATATCTGACTTTGAAATTTCAATTTTTATCAAAAGGTTGTTTTATCTTTAATTATGTGTAAGAGTGTGTGTCTCTGTGGGGACATTTGCACATGAATGCAGGTGCCTGTAGAGGCTACTGAATCTCTTGGAGCTGGAGTTGGGGGCATTTGTGATCTCTCTGACATTGGCGCTTGGAGCTAAACTCAGGTGTTCTACAAGAACACTATGTGTTATTAACTGCCAAGTCAGTTCTCTAGCTCTAATATCTCAATATTTATGGAGACATATAAACACACTAAAAGATTTAACCATTGCTTTTTTATGCAAATACCGAGAGTTCAGCTGAAATACAGACCAGCATCATAACAGGGCCCTGTTGCACTCACCCTCGTGCACACACCATTCTAGAAAGGCAAGGATTCGAGCATTGCCCTGGCATGACATATACTCTTCTATTAACAAAGGAGCCACTGAGGACAAGGTGGCAATTGCATGCAGTTGTAGTTCTTCATACTGTGCTGCAGACCACTCAATAATTTTGAGTCTTTCTGGCTTTTTGACATAGGTAAACAAAGCCAAGATAACTTTGCCATCGATTAATAGCTATAAGAAAGGACAAAATGTACTTTGTTAGCAGCACAATTAAAATATCTTTATTTAATCTAACAAAATTAGCTCAAAGACTTCAAATGTGATGTTTTAGTGATAACTTCAAAGCATTTTCTTCCTATCCATGACAGTACCCCAAACACATGGAAATGGAAAAGGCAATAACTGCTATCATCAATAGCAGTCTGGTGTCAATAAGAAAAACGATCCCCTTTTATGGGTACAAGCTCCTTAGAAAACAATAACAGAAAATACACATGAGTTAATTTTTGATGAGGTGCATGTATTTGTTTCTACATATAATAAAATCATAGAGGTAGGAAAATAAATGGGTGGCATTTCTTTCCTCCTCCTCCTCTCTCTCTCTCTCTTTCTCTCTCTTTTGTTATAGGGTCGTGCACATACTTGTCAAACAGCCTGCTGCTAAGCTGCACCTCTGCCCCCCAAAAAGAGCCCGAAGGCAATACTAGGGCTATCCAAACTGCTATGTACAAATAATAGAATTCATACAATATATCAACGACTGTCAGACCACAAGCTGTATTTAATTAGACACTTCAAGATTTTTATAACTTTATTGAACCTAGCATTTCAATAAAAATAAAAAAAGGAATTATTATAAAGTGACCAATGTCACAGCTGACACTGATTGAAGCATATTCAGTGCATAAAGTGGAAACCACTGTCCTGTTTGGTACTGTCTTCCTACATGCTTAGCATTAATTACTCAATAAAGAGGGTTTCCTAACAATTATGAGTTGTTTTTTTGTTTGTTTGTTTTTTAACTTCTCCGCTGAATTCATTAGTGTATCACTTCATGGTATACATTCAAAGGGATCAAGATTTGGAGTTGAATAAACATGAACAAGAGTATTAGTTCTAGCATCATGTGAAACTCCAGTGGACAAGATTTGAAATGCTCCATGAACTGTGGTAGTGCATATATTGATTATTCTTACTATTGTTGGACCAAAAATTAACTCCACTGTTGTTCACAATGTATTTTTAAAAATCTTATGACAACCTTTAGCTATTTGGCTCTGTTGTCTAAATGACAACAACCGTTATAATAATAAAGTCTCATAATAATCCCCAAGGTAGGTGCTACCCTCTGCTGAAGCTGAACTATCTGGGATTTAGAGAAACTAATTATTCCACTCAAAAACACACTCCTAAAAAGTGATCACAATGGGACTGCACCCAAGTAAAGCTTACTCACCACCAACCCCACTTTTATCACTTTTATATCAGTAGTCCTTATCTTCATAGAATGAACACTCACTTCTTTTCATGAAAAGAGCTCCAAAGGGTTTCAGATTAGAAGGAAATTTCACTTAATGCATGCAGCAAAGAGCTAAACTCACACAACAGTTAGTAGTACATCTTTCCAACGCTTTATGATTGGCAAAGGTCTCACCTTAAGCTCTTGAGAGCTCTGTGTGCAAGTGTGTTCAGCTTTATAAAGGAGGAACCAAGCCTCAGGTGGGAAACCGGACTTGGCCAAGGCCATTAAAAAAGGTGACAAGCAGAAGTGGTACTTAATCCCAGTGTTCCTCAAATTACATCACATGTGAAATAATGAACACAGCAGGATAAATGAGTTAGTAAAAATTAAAGATGCTAGGCTTGTGAGGAGAAAACATGGGTTCATAAGGGTCTGATAGAGGTCAGCAATTACCTTCAACATTAATCATCCCTTAGCTTGACAGTCAGAGGAAAGCAATTGGCTGATGCAGGGACATTGTTTGTGATTTAGTGGTGAAGGGCTTTCCTTGCATGAGCAACTGAAAAATAGACAGGATGGTTGGGATGTGTGAACTACTTTTGTTTTATGTTCTCTGTTAGGAGATCTGTATCTCCTACCATCATTTTAGTGGGTGTGTGTGGTTCAAAGTTATGTCCTTTGTGTTTATTGTTGCAAAGGGCATTTAAATGGCTACAATTTAAGCTGGTAACTTTACTAGTTTCAATCCTATAGACATGGGTTGATTAATGAAAGAGTTGCAATGATGACTATGCTTTAAAGTGAGATGCTTTTATTAATTTTTCTGTTTTCATTAGTCTTTACCTGTACAGTAGTTAAATCTTTACATAAGATCACAATTATATTGAATAGCAATTTCTTCAACTCAAAATCTTCATAGGAATTAGAAAGCTTAAGACTTTTTACCAAAGGATTTTGACTTTTAACTGTGAGAAGAAAAAAAAGAGAGTGAAATGAAAGCTAAAATTATGTAAAACTCATTGAGACACTCACAAAATGGTTAATGTGGTACAAGTTTTACCTTCATTAAAAGTTGCAAACAGTATCAAATCCCTGGTAAAGCCACATTCCTATTAGAAACACACAAAATAAGCAGAAAGGTGAATAATTAGAGTGGCAATTAAGCTAAAAGTGTCCATATTTGCCTGCCATTGAATTGCTGCTATCCAATTTCCTTACTGTAACTCATTTGAATTTATAATACTTGTATTAATGAATAAAGGTGAGACAGCAACACCATATGGCTAGGCAACTCAAATTTAATCTATGAATACCTGATGTGATATTTGAAAGTGAGTGAGAAGTTCTTACACTACTGTATTTCACTTTCTATACCTTTAAATGATACCATAGGGAGGAAATCTAATTCTTTTCAACAGCTATTCTTTTCTGATCCTGCCTTTATCCCAGTCCCTCTCATTACATCAAAGGACAGCCAGGAGAGAGCAAAACAGTACTACTTAACATAAAAGCCTGAGGAATTACCAGAGCTGCAAATACCTTAGCAAAGGGAACTCACTCCTGACAAAGACATGTGATTGGAGTTTGTATAGTAAGGAAAGTTTATAGGGTGAAATAATACCAGGCTTTGCAATTGCAGAATTTCTGCTTCTTCAAGATTCACATGGCTTCTTTAAAAATCTAAGAATGTTATTACTTTAATTTATGTTCATAGAGTTATTGGAATATTACAATGATGTAATTGAGAACTCACTGATTGGCCACGACCTGTCAGACAGACATAAAGGTCTACCTACATATGGTAGACTTAATTAGGTACTCTGTAGGAGTATTTATACATTTTTGCAGTATAAATTCCATGACTTCTTAATATTGGACCACTTGATGTATACTGAAAGGTATTGGGACCTTTGTACTTAGTTCTTTGAAACCCAATATAGAAAGTAATACGGCTGGCATGTGAATACTGTTGAAAAATCTATTTTAAGATACCAATCATTCAATGTTTTGTTCTCTAGTATGGGGAGGGGCTAGAAAGATGGCTGAGGAGTTAAGAGTGTGTACTGTTCTTACAACCTTATCAGTTTCCAAAACCTGCTTTAGGTGGCTGCCAAGCACCTGTTACTCCAACTCCAGGTGTTCCAACACTCTCTTCTGCCTCTGTGGGCATCTACACTCACAGAGACAAACCCACACTCAGACAGACACACATACACACAATTACAAATGTTAAAATAAATATCTTTAAATATAAGGATTGCTTCTGATATGGCTGGGCAATTATGATAAAAGAAGACTTCTTTGAGCAAAATATAAAAGGCAGCAATCTTGTGGCCAAAAGCAAGTAGACATTGGAAGAAAGTTGGAACTTTGATAAAGTCTAAAGAAAAATTCACTGCGTAAATTCTTATACCAACTTCTTTTAAAACTAGGTTTTAGGCTAGTAGCAATCCCTATTCTACACCTTGTGGGGATGTTAAACTCAACGGTAAAGCTGTAGTCTAAGTGGCCCAATGAATCAGAGGACTGAGGCAACCACAGCCACTAGAATGAAAGGTTCAGTCTCATAAAGGAGAAAGCCAGAAGGTGAACTCAAATATGCATACAAATGCTTCCCCAGTCTCTGAGGACTGCCTGATCTGTCCAAATACCGATAATTCTACACATCATAGCTATGGCTAGAAGAACCAAACTGGAATTTGGTGGATCCCAGTACTTGGATGGATGTAGACAAGCCCAATGTCTATGAATAACAAACCTGAAAAAACACTCCTCAGAGGCCTATATTAGAATCCATAGTAAAGATACTCATAATGAATGGGAATTCAGGAACTCTGCATGAAAGTAGAAAGTGCAAAAGGAATCTAAGGGGGCTAGGGTATAGCTCAGTGGTACAAACCTTGCCTACCATGAAGAAAGCCCTGGTTTCATCTCCAGAACTGAGAGAGAGAGAGAGAGAGAGAGAGAGAGAGAGAGAGAGAGAGAGAGAGAGAGAGATAGATTCCAGTATCTGAAACAAAAGCACTCTAAAAAGGGATGAACAGTACAAAGGATGTGATAGAGAAAGTCAGTTAATTTAAATACATAGCCCGATACAATCATCCAATCTGAGGACTAGAGAGAAACAAGATTGAAAATAGTTACCAGAATCCTATAACCACATGGACAATGTAAAAAACAATCAAATGTACAAGTAATTGGAATGCCAGAACAAGAGGGGGAGAGAGAATAAACTAAAAACTAATGATGAAAATAATGACCCCAATTTGTTTAAATTTGGTGAAAAAAATTATATATCTAGGAAACTCTATATATAAAGGATAAATACAGAAGGGATCAACCTTGGCCCACTGTACCAAAACTGCTGATCACCAATGATAGAGAGGGAAATCTTGAAGACAAAATTTAAAGAACTCTTTTCATATCAGGAAGCAAGAATTTGAAATAACAAGTACTTACGAGGAACAGCGGTGAGCAGAAGACAGAAGAACATTACTTTTCAAGTGCTAATAGAGAAAGTTTCGCCTAGGAGTCTATATTCAATGAACGTACAATTCAAGAATTACAGATATTTTTATATAAAAGAGGCTTATTGAGAGCAGGTAGCACATTTGTACCATATGAAATGATAAACAAAATTCTTTTATGGAAAAGAAAATGGAAGCTGGCTGTTGGGGTGGTGCTTGCCTTTAATCCCAGTACATGGGAGGTAGAGGCAGGCAGATCTCTGTGAGTTTGAGGCCAGCCTGTTCTACAAAGCTACACAGAGAAACCCTGTCTTGGAAAAAAAAAAAAAGTAAAATAAAGAAAGCAAAGGAAATGTGCTAGATGGACAGAAAAAAAAAAAAAAAAAAGAACATCAGAGATAATGAATCTATAAGTGGTGAAATAAGATAGGTTCTCAGACTTGCACAGGTATGCAACAGAATGGCAGAGCAGAAGGGCAATGGTGACTATCCTCACACTAAAATGTAAGTTAGAGCTGCAATAAAACACATAAACACTAAAACATGATTTACAATATCCTACCACTTTCACCATTAAAATCAATGCAATCCAATGCATACTTACAATCATTGGTGCTCCAGGGTTCTGAGCTATAATTGTGGTGATAACTAATATATCATTTCTAAGCTGGCGTTCATAATGACTTTGGCCCCTCATAAACAGATTTTTAAATACTTCCTTCAAAGCCCTAGAAAACAAAATATTAGAAATGATACTGTTATAGGCAAAATGTTTGTGCCTCTCCAGAGGTCATTTGTTGAAATGCTCCCTTGAATGAAGCTTGGGGAAGGCGGGCTTAGGGGAAGGGTTCAGACCAATCAGGCAGGGTCATCATAAAGGAATCACTGTCCTTACATTAGGAACTGCAGAGCTGTTCAGGGATGAGCTGTCAGAGTCCTGCTATCTGGAAGAGCACCTTTACCAGAACCCTACCATGCTGGCACCCTGGGTTGATTTCTAGCCTCGAACACTGTGAGAAAAGTTTACTGTTGTTTATAAACTACAGCTCTCTGATACTCTGTCAAGGAATGCTCAACCAAGATACATTTCTAAAAATACATCTCTATCAACAAAATCTACTCTTAATTTTAAACTTTTGACTGAAGTGTTTCTCATCTTTTCATCCTTCCCAACCTGCTTCTTTCTGTTTTACCACAATGCACCAGATGAGAACCCACTAATCTAATTACCCACAGTTGTGGATGTGATTGTGTCACAAGACATGTTAAAGCCACTCCCAGCTGCTCTGTATTCTTAGGATACAGTCTTCTGGTAGGCAGCTTCCCAAGGCTCTGATGTTATGGTTCTCGCTCTCTGTAGCTTCAGATCTTAACATCCTGCCTCACTCTTCTGCTCTCCTCATGCTAAACTTCTTTCAGGTTTTTTATTTTTTTCTGAATCTTTTCCTGTGGGATACTCTCTGCAAAAGAATGTCCTGTGTGATTGATTCCTAATCGCTGAGATACTGCTGAGGTTAATGAGCTAGAGGAAGCATAAACCATCTCAACGCTAGGTCAGGTTCCTTTTGTAGTGGACAGTCATTGTTTTTGCCTCTTGGGGTCCATTTGTTGTAGGCATTTGCTCTCCCTGGCTTGTGGTTCTAAAGCAGTGATTCTCAATCTTTTTAATTCTGTGAACCTTTAATATAGTTTCTCATGTTGTGGTGACCCCTGACCATATCATATATGACCCCTGTGAAAGGGGTTGTGTACCACAGGTTGAGAACTACTGTTCTACCAGGATGAAGCCAAAAGTGTGAAGACAGCACCCATAGACAGAGAGGCACTATGTCCTCACATTTTCTGCAATCTCAACAAAGAGCTTGTGAAGTCAGCTTTTTCTTTGTCTTTTTTAGTTGCATCATCAGTCAGTGTTCTAGTTTCTTTTCAGCTGCTGTGATAAAGCACTGACCAAAAGCAACTCAGAGGAGGGAATGATTTCTTTGGCTTACGCTTCCAGATCACAGTTCATCACTGAGGGGAGGTCAAGGCAAGAACTGAAGTAGAAACCATGTTCCCCCACAGTTCCTACGAGCTCACCCATAGGCTCGTGCTTACCTAGCTGTCTTGTAGAGTCTAGAACCACTGTCAAGGCAATGGTGCTACCCACAGTGGGCGGGCCATCTTAGTGCAGTTACAATAATGACAGTCCCCCACAGACATACAGGCCAATCTGATCTAACTAAGCCTTCAGTATCGACTCCCTTCTCAGTAGTTACAGACTGTGCCAAGTTAACAGTTAAAGCTAACTAGGGCAGTAGGGTTGGAACTTGGAGTCACTTGAAAACAAAAACATATCCTTCCACCTTATTCTGGAAAAGATGCAATAGCTTGAAACAAGTCTCATTATGTTTATTATACTTTCTTTTAATTGCTTATATATTTGCTTTTCTCTTTAAACATAAGAGGAGGTTGATGATGGAGTTTCTGTCTCACCTTGTCTGACAGTCATGAAATGTTCTAGTATTTTTTTAAATGAAGCTCCATGAAATGTTCTAGTTTTTTAACTTAAAATTTTTTAATTAAAAAAATTTAATTAAAATTTTATTTTATTGGTTGGGATGTTAAAAACAACAAATAAATTATTTTAGATTTATTTACTATATATGAGTGTTTTGCTCTCAGGTATACCTATACCCTACATGCATGTGTGGTACCCATGGGGGCCACAAGAGAGCATTGGATCCCCTAGGACTGTAGTTATAAGTGGTTGTGGGCTGCCATGTGGGGCTAGGAATCAAACCCAGGTTCCCTGCAAGAACTTCACTGCTGAGTCATCTCTTCAATTCTTCTATTTTATTTTTATTTTTATTTATTTATTTTTTATTAGGGTCTCACTATGTAGTTCTGTTTAACCTGGAGCTTACTCCTGAACTCACAGAGCTCTGTCTTCCTCTGCCTCCCAAGCTCTGGGATTAAACGTGTATTTCTAGCACACACAGGCTTTAGCTATATTTTTATGAACTCAGACTGACTATAGCAAATAGACAATAACCATTCATTGAATAATTGAGTAAGCAACTTGAAAACTTATGTACACTTTTTGACAATTTTAATTATAGAACTGGAAAGGTACTAAGTATGAATCATAAAACTAATGAATAAATAGTTATGAAAATCTAATTTACTTTATCCTTCTGTAAAGGCACACTTTAGCTATATAGCACAAAGCTTTGAGAGCATCCTACTAGACCACTGTGGCTTCTACAGGGCATGGCAGTACATGCTTCTTTATAATTCTAGTACTGGGGAAGAGGAAGAAGGAGACTATCCTCACTCAATTATATTGTGAGTTCCAGGCCAGCCTTACTACACGGGACCTATCTCAGAACTCACAAAACAACAAAAGGTATAGCTTCTTTTCTTTCTACAATGGCATGAAATGTACTTATAGTTATTCAAAGTTGTTAGTTATCTACCACTAACTATTGTTCAAGGCAAACGACATTCCTATCTACCCACATACACTTACAGCAAGCATTCCAAGTTACTGAGCTGTTGTATAATTTCATCTTTTGAAGATTTCTCCAATAAGTTCCAAAGTATCTCTGATGAGCGAAATAGGAGCTGTCCTGAGGGATCTGGATCATTGAGGTGAGCACAGATTCTGCCAGCTGCTTGGGCTTTCACCATTAAAGTGCAATTACCTTCTGAAAATTAAATTTAACAACTATTTATATTGCATAGTCTGTTAGAGAAAAGGAAACAATGAAGTTTTTAAATTCAGCATCACTATACACACCAGAAGTTGAGAGATGCTGTAGAACTTTAAGAACCCAAAGTTTCTCAACAAGCTGATTTTCAAGCAAGTACATGGACTGGACCATTGCTTTTGCCAGTCCTCCAACTTCAGCCATCTTGATCTTGTATGATGAGCTAACCTGCTGGTAGCCTAATACCATAACAGGAACAGTTATTTCACACAATGATTATTTAATAACAGAAACAACATCAAAAACTTTTTAGAGAACACATAGCATTTACAACTTGTACAATATAGAGATGGGCAAAGTTATCTATAAACAGCCAAGCAGTATGTATTTAATCATTGAAGGTTATTATGATCTGTGCCTGGATTATCTGGTTCTCTCAGATATTGTAGCATGATATCATAGCAAGAAGAAAGCCATAAATGAAATGAAAAAAATGGACATGGTTATGTCCAATAACATTTAATTTACAATATGCCAGTTTTGTCCTAGGGGCTCCGTAGTCTTTTGGCCTTGAAATAAACCCACAGAGTTTGGAAACACATCTTAAATTCTAAAAACATACATATGACCAAACAGAGCAAACAAACAAAAAACCCTATGTATATGTCAGTAAGTAGTAACTTTCTGTAAAGCCATAAAGCATGGTTACAAATACTTTTCTTTTTCACTGTATGTGATAATGGACTGCTTCAACTCTTTCAAGGGGTAAGAATTACATTATATCAGCAGTAAATTAGAGGGGAGAAATAAAAGATTATGAATTCAGGGATATGTTAGGGCAGCTGAATAGCATGACTTACAAAACTTCATTCTGCTGCAGGTCCCATGAGACACACTGCCACTTTTGCCAGCTGCACAGATCACTGCTTCATTGTTTATAGTCATGGGGATTAAATAAACACCACAGTAAGGGGAATCTGTCTTCCCTCAGTGATTTCAGGACACCTTGACCTTTGACTCCAACTAGGCTCTTTAGCTATGACACAGTTTTGAGATGTCTGTCAGTTTGTCTTAATTTTCTGAGTTTGGTCTCCAGGCCATAGACAAGGCCCTGTTCACACCTGGGTTATCTGGGTGTGTGTGTGTGGGGGGGTATGACCTATATACTCACTGTGAAAGGTATTTACAAATGTAGAGAGGGTAAGAGCACTTGCTCTACAAGCATGAGAACTTGACTTTGAATCTTTAACATGAAGGTAAAAATCTTGGCATGGGCTGGCATAGTGGCACACACCTTTCATTTCTGCATTCAGGAGGCAGAGGCAGGCAGATCTCTGTGGGTTCTCTGCTAGTCTAGCTTACACAGACAGTACCAGGCCAGCCAGGGGGACATAATGACACTATGTCACATCAATAACAATAAAAACAAACAAAACTTATCAACAACAAAACCAAACACAAACACAAAAAAGCATGGCATGGCTACACACCTGCCTGTGACTCCAGGGCTTGGGGGTAGTCAGTAAGATTGCTGGGGCTAAATATTGGTTTGAAGATAAAAATGAACACAAAGAAAGGTCTAGAGAACTACAAGACTGCTCCCAACTACCAATTTGAGCTTCCGTGGAAAGGCTATCATAAATGCCCTTCCGGGAGAGTGAGATCAACAACTAACTTCTCCATGGAGCCCTCAACTAATGCCTGTTGGAAACAGGATCAAACACCCATACATAAACACTGAGTTGAACTAGAACCCAGATGCAGATGGAGAGGACAAGACCAGGTGGCAGAAACACATAGAGACAGCTTACCTGAACAAGGAGGAGCTAACGGGCCACTAGACTGATAGCTGGGAAGCCAGCATGGGACTGACTCAGGCCCCCCTGAATATGGGTCTCAGCCAGAAGGACTGAGCAGTCTAAGGGACCTCAGACAGTGGAGCCAAGATGTATCCCTGGTGCACAAAAGGACTTTGCGAACACATCCCCCATGGAGGGATAACTGCCTTAATCTAGAGACAGGAGAGAAGCCCTAGTCCCTACTTCACATGACCTGTCAGATCTACATGACCCCAACTGGATGGCATTCCCCTACATATGGAATTGGGGTGGGGGGATGGGAGGGGAGGGTGATTAGAGTGCATGTGAGAGGGCAGAGAGGGTAAAAGGGAGGGAAGAAGGAAGGGAGGGAGGGAGAGGGAACTGGGATCGACTTGTAAAATAATAAATTAAATTAAAAAAATTGCTTTGACTCCAAAATTTAAGTTGAAGGACAAGTTACTGGGGAAAAGGATTTCTATTTTTGTTTCCAAAGAAAATGAAAAGCTGTGGATTCCTTCCAGACTAATGTGGTTTGACCACACCAGACCGCCTGAAACAGAGTACAAGGGGATCCTACATTCAAAACAGCTGGACAAAGCAGCCCTACAGATTACAGCCAGGTTTTCTGAATCTTCTTTAAATCCCCCATGACAGCGCCCCTTACCAGCAGGAAGTAGTTTGGAAAGAACAATGCCCAAATTCCCAAATATTGTGTATAAATGTTTGTTTTCATTTAATTGGACTTTGTTATATAAAATAAATTTAAAAAAATGGACTCAATGAGCTACAATTAAAAAAAAAAAAAAGATTGCTGGGGCTAACTGGCCACAAGCTTAACTCTAGGTTTAGTAAGAGACCCTGTCTCAAAGGATTAGGAAGCGACAGAGCAGGATGCTCTCAACTGCCTGTACACATACATGAGCATATACCATATATACATATATATATATATATACACACACATATATATACAGTGCATGCACACACACATACATACACACATATACATATATAAAAATTTAAAAATGAAAATACAGACATTAAAATTGCTTATAATTTTACCATTTAAAGATAATGTTAACATTTAATATATTTCATCTAATTATTTTTATATGTACATAATTTTAACAGCACATTCCATGTAGAATTTTATACTCTACTGTAGCCCATTCACAAAAAAATGCTTTTCCAACTCATGATTTTAGTTGCATAAGTCTTTTGTATGGGTGATCTGAAGTAAGTGCTTTATTCTTGTTATTTTTTCCCACTGAGTTTACAGTTCTATTGAAGGACACAGTAACATCTAGTCTCATGAACCTAATAACTCCTGTGTCCAGGACTATATATTTTCCAATCACTCTACTGAGGACTTTCCAGCTGTTGTCCTAAACATCCAGCCATGCTTATGACTTGGGACCAACTGAGAAACACTTTTAAGTGTACTGCCTACAACTCTCAATTTCCAGTTTGATTACATCAAGGTTATACTTACTTCCCTGCACCTCAAAACTCCTCTGTCTTAACTCATGCACCACTCTCTTTCTGTTTTGAAAATAAAGTTTTGTTTGTCTCTCAAGACAGGTTTTTTTTCTTCTTTCTTCTTCTTTCTTTTCTTCTTCTTCTTCTCCTCCTCTTCCTCTTCCTCCTCCTCCTTCTTGCGTAGCCCTGGATATACTTCAACATTCTTTGTAGATCATACTGGCCTTGAACTCACAGAGATCCTCCTACCTCTGTCTCCCAAGTGCTGGAATTAAATGTGTGTGCCACTATGTCCAGTTTTAAATGAAGTTTTAAGATATTTCTACTTTATTTTAATCCTGTTTCTCTTGGTGCACGTTTGTGGCAATGTATGCTACAACCCACGTGTGTCAAGGCATTTGTGTAGAGGTCAGAAGATGACCTGTGGGAGTCAGTTCTTTCCTTCCACTATGTGGGTCCTGAGGATTGAACTCAAGTTGCTAGCCTTGGCAGCAGATGCCTTTACCCACTGAGCCATCTTGCCTTTAAGAGGTGTCTCTATTTTGCTGAATCAATTCTAGGCTTGTGCTCTTAACTACAACATGTTACCAGTTGGCTCCTGTTCCCCATCTTCTTGTTTGCTTTGCCACTTCAATTCTAAGTACGAGTTTGTATTTATGAGCCGTCCCTGATTCACTCTCAAGAGCCTGCTTCTGGTCTCATGATCCTTTCATATTTTTATAAGATCACCATTGTCAGCAGCTCTCAAACATTAACTACAACTACACTAGCTTGGGTTTTCCACCCATCATTACAGAAGTGCCTTCATTAAATACTTCATTCATTAATACACACATGATAGTCTTTAGGTTTCTTCCCCTGATAAACACAAATTATCTCTCACATTTGAACATTTCTTTCAGGATGGGTACTTTTTATAGAAGATGCTACACCAAGTATTTTGCATCAGTCTTTTCCAGATACATCGATAGGCTTATTCTACACTAAAACTTTTCATGAGATTTTGACATTACTGTGACAATTGACAGTCTTAAAAATTACTTTTCACACCCACATGATATGGAGTGAATTCTTATACATGACTCTAATGAGGACTTTTCATATTTCTTCTCTTCAGAGTTTCTCCCCATAGCATGCTCTATCTATGAATTGAATCAAAATAATGACAGTTGTTCTACACAGCTTATATTAATACAAGTTATCTGCATTTGGCATTCTCCTGAGTCCTGGAAAGTCAGTTATGTGACAATAAACAGTTCCTGCTGTGGAACAATCATTGTATACTATAAATAAATATTACTCTCATTGGTTAATAAAGAGGTGACTGGCCTATAGCTGGGCAGGACAGATTGGGCAGGAGATCCAGACTAGGAGAATTCTTGGAAGAAGGGCAGAATCAGTAGAGTCACCAAGAGACACAGAGAGAGCAAGACAGGCTGGAGGACAGGTAATGCCATGAGCCACGTGACAGCACATAGATTAATAGAAATGGGTTAATTTAAGTTGTAAGATCTAGATAGTAATAAGCGTGAACTATTGACTGAGCATTTATAATTAATATTGAGTCTCCTTGTTGGTTATTTGGGAACTGACAGGTGAGAAAGAAAAGTGTGCCTAAAATTTCCCATTGCTCAAGGATCCTTTCCAGCATGAGTTAATTTATATTTGTGAAAGAAGGCTTTCTCACATTGCTTACAACACTGAGTTTCTCTTTTTTGACAAAAGTTTCTGCATGCCTTTAATAGTAGAACAACTGAAGGTTTTACCACAGTGCTTAAATAAGAAAGGGTTCTTTCTTCTGTGAATCCTTTCACATATGCAAAAGGACCTGAACCACTCAGGGATTTTCTACATTGCTTACATACATAGTTTTTCCACCAATGTGAGTTCTTTCATGAATGTGGATTGTTGTGACCACCACAATGCTTTATCACAATGCTTACAAACATAAGGCTTCTCTCCAATGTGTTATTTCACACATTTGAAGGGAACATGGATGACTGAAAGTTTTCTCACATTGCTTACGTGCATAATGTTTCTCTCCAGCATAATTTCATGCATATCTGAATAGAACAAGATAACCACAGGCTTCCCCTGACATTGCTTATACTCACAGACTTTCTCCCTGGAGCAGTTTCTCTCATGTATTAGAAATGAACTGGAACAGTCAAAGGCTTTTCCATATGGGAGAGGATCGGGTGTTCATCTGTCTAGGTTGTAAGTTATTTCTCCTTGAATAAACATCTATTCGGCCTATTTGTTTATCCTGATCCTTATTTACCGCAATACATATGCCTTACATTTATGAGTTTTCTCTGTACTGTGTGTTATCACATGTCTCTGAATGTAAGCTTTCCCACTTTGTTTATCTATATATGGTTTCTCATCACTATGTGCCCTTTCATGTTTTGAAAAGAACTGGGCATGGTAGGTAGCACTTTGTGTTCCTTACATTTATTTATGTGGTTTCTCTGACACTCAGTGAACAGGCTGAGCTTTGGAGGGCACATTTGGAGATGGAAGGGCAATACCTACTTCTCCATAATACAAATTTCTCATGGTTTATACCAGGAGGAATTTTCTTGTTCAGAATATAACCTAGAGACTGGCTCAACATTTCTTCACATTGTTTACACATAATCTTTGTACCATTTGACCATTTAGGATTCCCCTGAGGTTTTTGTACTTCTCTCCAATGTTCTGGCTTTCTCCTTTTTTGTCCTTTTCCAGCTTTCTGGTGTCTCAGGTTCTCTCCATGGCTGTTCTCTCCTTCAGCCTCGTCAGGTCACAGTGCAGGAAACAGGGCAGCCTGCAGTCTCAGCAGCACACATGGCATCTCAATGACAGCAATGCCAGACAAAGCCCCTCCTCTTTTTGAACATTTCTATTCTTTGGACCCTTTTTAAGCTTCCCTTAATTCTTTCAAGCATATTTTCCAATTCTCAACATGAACACTCTTTATAATGTTCTTCTTGGTCCCTTGCTGTTTACATGATTTATTTCCTGACTAATTCAATCACTGACAGTTTGGATTTTCATTCCCACTCAGTGAATTTCAAGCCTGTTTTTCTTATCCCTAGTGATTTTAGTATCCAGTATCTACTATTCACTGAATTCTCCAGTCTATCTACTTGAGACTTCACATTGTATATTTAATAATCTCCTTATGTATTTCACTAACTCAGATGTCTTTCCATGTTCTCCTTAGTCATACAGTTTTTAGACTACCATCAACTTATTTTTACCTATTTAAAAACATATATCTTCACAATATCACTTATTTATTCCCCTTACTATTATATAATCAATGAAGATAAGTATGTCTTAAATAACATATCCTAACAATGCTAATGCTTGATATAATCTACTCACCAGTATATATTAATATTTCCTAGCTATAACATACAGAATTCTTCCCAAATTTAATACAGAATGCCACCACTATTAGTAATTTAGCATCTACTTGGATGTATTGATATCATGATTAAATAATTTTATTTACAATGCTAAAAAATACTACCAGTAACAATTAAACTTGATTGGCTATGCCTTTATCAACTGGACCATAAATATTTATCATCAAGATAAAAATTTGATGTAAATGCCCAAACAAAACAAAACAAAAACTCATACAATTTTTAAGGGTAACTGAAGTTAAAGCTATACAAAAATTTTATTTTTATGTGTTGAATCCATGAGTCCCTGTGTTTTCAAAGTTAATGAAATATGAAATAGTGAATTTTTTGTTTCGTGAAGACACAAAGATACATGAAACTTTACCTGGAATATGCTTCTTTGGTGGTTCTGCATGATAGAAGTCAACAATACACTTACAAATTTGTATCCTTAATTTAGAACTTGGTATTTTCATTAATTCACCTGCCAGAAAGATAAAGGAAGCTGATGTAATAAATAACATGTTATAAGTTTATTTTAAATGTAAGCATGTGACTCCAATATTATAATAGTTATCTGAAAATCTCATCAGATATTCATATTGGGTTTTATAATTACATGTGTGATCATGTGTATTTGTGCACACATACACTGCACCACAGTCATGCATCCCTTCATATGAGGATATTTTCGAGGAAATTCCTTGCTAGGTGTTATTTTTATATGAATAACACATTGTGTACTTACACAAACTTGATATTAAGTTAAGCACAAGAGAGAACAGAACACCTGAGATACATAGTGAATGCAAGCTATTGGAGGGTGCTGCTGGCAAAGAGTATAATGCTTGACAGTTACTTTAAAAATAGCAAGTAGAAAGGACATTTATTTATTTAAATGATAAAATATAGTAAATAATAAGCTAGGGACACAGGCACTTGCCACTTACCAAGTGTTATGTATTGTATACAACTATGTTGCTGTATTTTCATATATCTGGCATTGGGGGGTTGCTTCTAACACCATCACCACAAACAGTAGGTGCTATAACTTTGTGACCCAATGATAAATTTATAGGACCACTATCTTATTTATGTTCTAATGTTGGGTAAAATGAAGTGATATAGTGCATTACAGTATATGTGAACATACATATATATGTACATATGTGTCTGCATAATACTTTGAACCTATCCTTACATATTTGATACCTCAATCATTTCAGCCTGTCATTTCCGGACAGAACCAAATGACACTAATAATATCGATACTGGAGCCTGACCATCCAAGAATAAATTCTGACTCTGCTACATACTAAAAGTGTATAAACTAGTATTTAAATTTTTTCATCTGAAATGGGCTTAATAGTTACCACATTTAAGAATTCTGTAAAGGTTGACTTCACATGAGACAAGGGCTGAGAATAATGGTTAAATCATTGTTAAATGCTACATGTGACAGTTACCGTTGATAAAATATAGGTTAGCATTCTTTCAGGCTACTCTCAGAAACTTGTGATTCATAGTGTATTCTTTTCTTAAAATTCCTTATTAGCTTTGCTCTCAATTTGCTGGCAGACTGAAAGGGAGGAATTTCAGGGCATTCTTTGTCTCAAAGGCATAATTCTGTCTAAGTATTTTGCAAGAAGATGAAGGACACAGTGTTTCTTTTCAGTTGTATCTATACTATTGCTGAGTTTGATTTGGCAAATTCAATAATTCAAGCTAGACTGCATTCACTCCTTTGAAGTCCAAACAAGAATGTTCCCCAGGAGGGGGCCTGCTCTTTTCTGAGGGGATGCAAAGGGAGGTAGATCTGGGGGGTTGGAGGGGAGTGGGAGGAGGCTGGGGAAGAGGGGAAACTATGTTTGGAATGTGATACTTGAAAGGAGAATAAGAAAGAATGTTCCCCAGGAGAATCTAAAGATAATCTGTGGGACTCTACAATGACCCTTCCCCTCTGGATGCCTAAGGACAACTAGAGTCAGCTTGAGGAATAAACTGGATCAGGCTGGATTCTCTGAGTAGAAGAGAGTAAAGAATTCCATTAAGACTTTAACATTCACTTCCAGCAGGAGTGGCCAGTGGGTGAGGGAGCACAGAGACAGGGTGGAGCACTGGCCAGTGGGTGAGGGAGCACAGTGACAGGGTGGAGCACTGGCCAGTGGGTGAGGGAGTATGGAGATGGGGTGGAGCACAATACAGGACTCATTCTTGCTTTAGCATATCCAGGACTCATTCTTGCTTTAGCACTATCTCAAGAAAGTTGTCCCTTCATAATGTCAATGATAACTCCTTTCAACTCCTTACAAACATGTTTGGAGCTTCATTTGGAGGTAGAATGTCACTGTGTGTGTGTGTGTGTGTGTGTGTGTGTGTGTGTGTGTAACAACAGGCAAGGGTAACAACTAAACTAGTCAAACTTAAGTATGGGAAACTCTCACTTTCACATTGCTTCTCTCTCTTTTCAGTTACCACAAATTAAGAGTGTTCCTTACAGCTCCTTGCTTTATTATTTTAGGTCAGAGTAGCCTAAATAATCTGTCATTTATTTCCAGAATTCTTCTCCTGAGTCAGAAATAGCTACATATCATTTAGATGAAATTGTAATATCACTTATCAGTACATGGTAGAACCTGGGAGTTATTAGCAATGGTCATGACTATATTTTATTCAATATTTCATATTGTATATTTTCAATTACTTCATGTTTCCAGCAATTAGGACATGCAGGGGACAGAGCAGTATTGCACTACATAATCAGTGAAGGGAATTCGTAAGACGTTAAGAACTCATATTGTCCTCAGTGGCACAGTAATGTACTGTTACTAACAGTAATCTGATGATAAGTCATGTATTATAAAAACGTCTGCCAATTCTTAAAGAGGTGGCACTCTAGAACAGTGGGGCCAAAAGAGATACTTGAAAATAATATTACCAACAAAACCTATATTTTTTAATATTAGCATGTCATCTCTTAGGATGGCTTTGGATTTAACTTTTCCACTAATAACAGAATTAAAATCTCCCATTTCTTCTGAGCCTGCCTGATTCTTAAGGTTTCCTGTAACTCTCCATGTTTATTCCAGTCTAAGTGATACTACTTTGCTCTACTGTTTGAGATGAAATTAGGAATTTTACTCTGAGTAACTACAGTTGAAGATGATGAAACTTAGACATAAAACAATTATAAATAATATTTAATGTTAAAAACAAAAGTGCATTTTATTCACTTTAGTTGACACTCTAAAAACTGTTTGTATGGAGTATAGCACCCAGAAAATAATAGTTTTAAAAGTTTATCAACCCTTTACCTATTATTTTACTTTTACAAATAAAGACTTAAATTAGTAGCTGTAAATTTAACTTCGCATTTGTTTGAGAATATATCATCATGTCCCAGGGGCCGATTATCAGAAGGTGTTTCATATAATCTCATTTCTTAGGAAATTATTTTCCTATTTCTAAAAAATAAAAGAGACAAGATACATATACATGCATACTCTTAAGATGACATTTTTCACATTTGATTTATTTAAGAGTTTGGAGTGTGCAGGGAGCACTCAACGGTTTCAGCAACTCAATATAAGAGCCCAAATGTGAAAACACTGCATGATTATTAAATGAACACTGCATGGAATTCCACCTCTGGCTATGCAGCTATTGGGCACTGACTGCTGTGGTGGGAGGGGAGACTGGTTTCTTCAAGAGTGTGTGTGCCAGTGAAAAAACACTCATTCAAGAATATTTGGGCAGCACAAATTCGTCTCGATGAGCAGAAGTACAGTATAAAGTTGGGTGTTAGAGCTAGAAAGAGTTGGGGGAGGGGTGGATATGAGCAAAAGATGTTGTATGAACCTCTCAAAGTAATGAGGAAAAAAGGTTAACAAACCCAAAACTAAACCATATATCAAATCAAATATGTACAAAGAAGTAAAAGCCAGTCTTGAACATCTCAGAAGAAAACAGCTCCAGAATCGTCTTGAGTACACAGTGATAACTTTCAACTATAAAATATGGGAAGAGCCTTGGTGTGGAGGATACTGTTAAGGAAACAGTGAAAGAAGACACACCCATTTCCCCACATTGGTCCTGCCATCTTATATTCCCCATCTAAGAAATCTTAACTTACCCAGAAGTGCAAGTGAATTCGCAGTATCTTCAGTGTAGGTTATTTCATCCGATACCTTCTTTTTCAAAAATGGCAAGCTTCAATAAGAGTAAAGGATGTCAGAGTAATATTTAATGGATTCCTTGATTGATGCATCACTTATAAAAGGGGAAATATTTATTTTCTAAAGAATAAAGTGATACTCTCTCCTAGCCTATCTTATTCAGTGTGGAGCACTGACAACCATCAGAAAGAAAACTGTGTTTCTAATTAACCAACCAGAGGGGAAAACAAAAAATAAAATAAAATAAAACAAAACACTTTCATAAGAATGAAGACAGGCATGAGTCAAGAAAGCAATCTTCCATCACTGTTGATAAAACACGAATTGTCTTTCTGACAGTGAAGTCATAGTGAATTATAGTTGTAATCACAGCTAGGAAAATCAACTAAAACTTAATACGTTTAGTGTTTTTTCCTGAAGTTTGTAAAGCAGAAGGTACCAGATTAAAGGTCTATTTCTTTCCAAAGGTCAGTGCCCCCTCTTTATTAACTGGACTAGGAACTAGTCATGAAAAAAATAGAATGCTTTGGGGAACAATAAGGAATTCAACTTTAAAATTTTAATTATATTAGAATTGCAATTTACAGTTTCTATAATCAAAGTCATCTGAAAATACTTATTTGTAAACCACAGAAGCTTATAAATTGTGGGTCTTATTCTAAATTTCAAGGGACAGATAAAAGTTACTTCTTAAAATATAAACCGTTTGAATCTCCTGTGCTGTTTGAAGTACAACGTATTTATACAAATGACTTCCAACTCACATCTTTCAAAGACACTTACCAAATAGTTGGAAATGGCATTGAGAATTATCATATGTGGATATACATTGCACAAGTTAATTTGAATTTATAAATATATCAATGCAAGCTACAAAGAGACACTATTATAACTTCTAATGGGGACTCATTCCTTTAGAATTAAATTAGAAACAAATAAAATTATCTAGTTGACTGATGGACAGCTGAAGATCTCAAAACTCAAACTCCATATATCTTGTCCCACTTATTTTTTCCATTTGTCTATCAAAGAAGATTCCTATAGAATAAAGTATCCGGGTGAGGGAGGTCCAACCCAAAAGGCTATGTAGAAAATAACATATGCTCCTGGTACAATGAAAAAGCTTATTAGAGGCCAAAGAAGAAAAGCTTGAGGGATTTTCAGTTTTTGAATCTCTAAAATTTTCTTGCAAAGACAATCAAGTGAGGATTGGATATATGGAATGCTGAATATAGGTGGACATTTGAAATGTAAAAAAAAATAATAATGTGAATAACTTCTAAAGGAGGGAAAGGGAAGAACACAGCTGAAAAATTTTCAACATTACAAGGTGAGACATCCCACAGATGATGCTGGAGGTGATGGGCTGAACACAATCCTTTAGGATCTGCACAGCACCCACACATAGCAACATGAAAATGAATAGAGTTCCTTGAAAGCACTAGAAAAATTATTTATCTCCCTATTTGTACAATCTCTACTTAAAAGGCTAAGCATAAGCATTTGGTAAATTATTTTTCATTATTTTAGTATAGTATCAAAATTGATCCAGGATTTTTTTTTTTGTTATTTTACTGCTGCTAAATCGAAGACTTTAATGTCCCTGTATATATACATAGTCATCCTAATTGTGTCACTTTGCTATTTAAAACATTAAATTGGTAGGTAGATTTAGAAGACAAAATTACCTAAATTATTCATTTCCAACTAAGAAATTTCTTCTGCTAATAGTCCAGTGACCTGAAAATGATGATTTAAACATATGTCTAGAGCAGCCACTATGTGGCAGCAAAGTAGTATATGTGTGTGTGTGTGTGTGTGTGTGTGTGTGTGTGTGTGTGTGTGTGTGTGGTTTCCAGAACTGGTGTAGAAACTAAAATAGTGGAAGAGAAGGAATATTAATTTTATAACCCTTACCTTTAGTTTATACACACACACACACACACACACACGTATATAAAACAAAATTTTCTTTCTTATTCAAAATCACAAAATCAAATGAAACATGACATAGAACTTGATGCATTTGTGAGAGTCAAATTTCCCAAAGAAAGAAAAAAGAGAAAACCAAACTGAAACTAAGTAATGATAAGTGTCTCTAAACAAAACCTACAGTCCTTTGGCTTCATCTGTTGCTTACTGATCATGAGAAAGTAACTACTTATAAGAAAGCATTTTATACTTCAATTTAATTTCTTCTTTAGCAGTCTGAGAGTGCAATATTTGAAATAACTGCCTAAATACTTCTCTGTGAAGCCCTGGCTGTCCTGGAACTCGCCCTGTAGATCAGGCTGGCCTCGAACTCTTAGAGATCCACTTGCTTCTCCCCGCTGTGTGCTGAGGTTAAAGGTGTGTGCCACCCCAACCAGCTGAACTCTTTATTATCGATACACTACATATCCAAGTACCTCTGTAAAACAGAATAAAGCATAATGTAACATATAGCTATACCAAGTGAAATTAAACAACTCACCCACACAATTTTATGAGGTCAGATGCAGGTTCCACAAAGCAGGGCTGCTTTTCAATTTTATCTGCGCACAGACCCAGGATTTTAAACACCTGTGCCAGGTCCCTTAGAGGCTTCAGGATTTTGTTAAGAAATAAAATCATCATCAATTTATAAACACAGTTCTATAGGCCTTTCCCACAGAAAGCTTATGAAAGTCCATCTATCTTGTTAAATGTGGTAAAAATTATTTTGATTATCATTTTGAAGTCCAAAGTGAAAAGCCTATAACTATTTTTAGCAACATTATTCATTTTTGTCTCAATAACATTTATTTCAACCCACAACATAAAGAGGCACAGCTCAAGTTTTTTTAATGTAGTACTTCATTTTGTTCAGATGCATTTTTTTTTGCTAATTCACATTAAATTTTATTTCATTTAAAACTCACATAAAAGCAAAATGTTCCTCTTCTAGATCTTCAGGTTAAAAACATATTCTGTTTTGCCTGTTTAAAAAGCATAGTCACTAAAAAACTAAATTTCATTGATTTTGCTTGATGGCTAAGAGATTGTGGCGGTTCTGTTAGCTTCTGTTATGTAGCAATCACCTCTGAATTGAATTGAAACATTCATGCCTATAGGGAGAGGAGGCTCATATGCCTTAGGAAATAAAAAAAAAAAAAAAGACATTTATGAGGGGAGGGGCACACACATTGCAAGGATGTAGCTTTGTGAATTTTCTTTGTCATTAATGATGGAGTTAGCTTTTTAAGTAATGCAGCTTTCTCTGAGTCATCCACAGCCCTGCAAGTAACCCCAATAAAGTCACTAAATTAGGCTTGGGTAGAATCGTTTATTTGGTTTTGGTTTGTCATCAGTGATTTTTCTGAGTTAAATAGGTTCTGTGCATGTCTCCATGGGAAAAAAAATCATATAACATAATTGGTGTCTGAACAGACAGAAGTGAAATTGAGTTGGGGCAAAGTGAATATATGGCCCCTGCAATGTGTGATGAGACATGCATCCGGGGCTCTTCAGTTTGAAGGCAGAGTCCATGGGGGGACAACCCTAATATGGGTACCTTTGTCCATGTAAGGGATGGTGTGTCTCCTTGTTGTAGTGGTGGTTACATGCTTCCTGAGTGTGTGGCAGGATATGTAGCCAAGGCTGAGCTGTCTCAGAATGGAACACCCTTTCAGGGGGCAGGGGTCCAAATTTGGTCATCTTCTTTCATGTGGTATAGGTGATGAATGAGATCCACTGCAAAAGTATGTAGATACTCTAACAACAGTTCAAGCACTAGAGACTGCATGGTGGTCCCTCAAGAGTAGCACACACAATAAAAGACTGTCAGCAAGCTGTGCTGACCTTGGTATGTCCACTGCTATATGTAATAACATGTGCAAGTAAGGCAGACAAAGCTGCTTAAAGGGAAATGCTTGTTTTAAAGGAGGAATTACAATGGGAAGGGACATGCAACTATTACCCTCCACATTAGACTCTGATTTGGTGAGTAATTTCTACTGTGCTCCTAACAAGCAGCTAGAATTGACAGGATTCAACCGAGAGCCATAAGTCATGATGAGGAGATGGAAGGAAAGGAGAGCATAAATTAGAGCTGTACTAGAAAGCCTTTCCTGAGGTTCAGAAGCTTAGAACTTGTAGGAAGAATTCGACGGTGATGAGGACAAGAACAAATAGGAAGGAAGAGAAAACCCATGATCCAAGATGCAGGTGTGGGCCTTAGGAATGCACATCGAAGAAGGAAATGGTGGAAGTAATGAAGGACATCCCTTGCATCTGACCTTTAATAGAGAAGAGAAATCCATGATTTAACATGCTTTAACAATGGACGGCGAGGAAGAGAACATGGTCCCCATGATAGAAGACATTCCTCAGATCTGACCTTCAACATAGAAGGAAAAACCATCATTCAACATGTAGACAGAAGTCTTACTAATGGCCCAGGAGGAAGAATTATGATAACTATGCTGCTCAGCACCAGAACTGCTTGAGTTGGGAAATTCTTTGAAGTGAGTAATGACAGAGTCTGCCGCAGTCTGGTTCATGGGGCTGTGGAGGAGATGAGTAATATGACTATCCCTCTTGGAGAAAACGGGCTGCATAATCTGAGGCAAGGTGAAGAAAACCAGTTCCTTATGGCCTGACTCATGAGCTATTAGGAACACTTGGTTATTGCTGGCTCAAGTTCCCACGGATACCAGGAACTGGAAGACAATAGAGACCGGGAACAGAGGGAACCGAGTGTAGGAGAGGTGTGATTCAGTGACTGGTTCACCAGGTCAGGTAGAAATGTGTTTGATAACTAATGTTTTAAAAAGGTGTGACTCTGCTGAGCCTTACGGTGAACACAGAACACGATCTTACTGATCATGTAATTGTATAGTTATGTGATTTTGTAGAGGCTCTGGTGAATCTGACCTACATCAGCACACTAATAGGGTCTTGCTGCAACTCAAGGCTGTAAAGTGGAACACAAAACAAAACAAAACAAAACAAAACAAGAAAAACCTAAAGGAGAAGAAAGAAGGACATAACAGACAAAGGGTAAGAGTATACCTAGTATACCTAGGTTACTCTAAATCAAATGTTGCAAGATTTGTGTCCAGCCAGAGTTCCCAGGGGAAAATTGATAGAAGCTAAACTCTATGCTAGTAAACTCCTAGAAGGCCTTAAAATCTGAAAAAAAAAAAAAAGTTCAGAGAAGGCATAAATGATAAAACAATTAAGATGCAAAAGACTAAGATTGTACTGGATGAAGGTGAACGCTGCTACCAGGGAAAGTTCTGGAGAGGCCTTCTGATCCCAATGCAGCTCGTTCCTTCTTTATCACAGAGCAGCAGTCCTTCATATGGGGGGAAGATAATCAGGACTGATGCACAGTCATGCAGACAGAATCTGTCTTGTAAAGAGTGCCACCACTCCAAATCAATCAATTTTAAAGTTCCCAATGATACTTTAACATAGCTATTGTTAAAATTAAAACTCAGATATTTCTGTTAGGAGATAATATATACATATTGCATTGTTTCACTTATGGTCTCATTAAACGTGCCATGTTGTAGATGAATAAATTGTAAACTGGTGGGGAAAAAAAGACTAAGCTTGTTCCCGGAGCAGACAATTATGCTTCCAGATTAAACCGTATACAGCTCTCTCCTGTAAACAGTACGCTGGCAGTGGAAATCATTTGCCCACCCTGGACAGCACCCCTGGATGATTTGCTGGAGAGGCAATAGTAGCAGCTGCAGCTGCAGTTTCAGGCTGGAGCCTGCAGACCCAGGGAACCAACTTGAGAAGTAGATGAAAAGGGCTTGAACACTGTTCCTCCATGACTTGGGTAAGTCAGAGCAGTGTGAGCCAGGCCTGCCTAGTATTTTCTGGGTGAATAGATGCTCATGATGCTCAGGAGACTCATGACAGTGCCTCTAGATGAGAAAGAAAAGCCATGGAGAACCTAGGGATCATGGAGTGCTTAATGGCGTAGTTCTCTGTCTAAACTTCTGTATCCACAATCAATACAAGTGATGAAATCTTTTCAGGTTGCATCACTTGCTAATGTTTTACTTTAGTATTTGCCTAGATGCTGATTCCTGAGTTTCCTGACACTTGTTGAGAATAGATAGTGGTAGGCTTTCAGAGGTCCTGTTTATTCTCTGTAAAAAGGTTTCATTGCTCTATGATGGCATATAAGTTAGTTACCAATCTAGAAGCTGATGGAAACAGAAGCAAACACCCACAGCTAAACACTGAACCAAACTCCTGGAATCCAGTTGCAGAGAGGGAGGAGTGATAAGAAAAGGGGTCAAGACCAGGCTACAGAAACCCACAAAGACAGCTGACCTGAACAAGGGGGAGTTCATGGACCCCCAGACTGATAGCTGGGAAACCGACATTGTACCGACTCAGACTCCCTGAACATGGGCCTCAGTTAGAAGGCCTGGGCAGTATAAGGGACCTCTGACAGTGGAACCAGGATGTATTTCTGGTGCACAAAAGGACTTTGGGAGCACATTCCCCATGGAGGAATACTCCCTTAGCCTCGAGGCAGGAGGGAGGGCCTAGTCCCTACTCCAAATGACTTGACAGATTTTGATGATCCCTCCTAGAAGGCATCACCCTCCTAGAAGGCGGGTATGGATTGGGGAGGTCAGGGGGTATGGGAGGGAGGGAGTGAGAGGGAACTGGGATCGCTATGTAAAATAAGAAAAAATAATATATATTTATTATATAAACATATATACATATAATAAATATATATATATATATATATATATATATATAAATGGTTTCATTGCATTGAGGACTTGGAAAGTGAGTAAATACACAGAGTTTGAAGAAGCTACCTTGCACAGATAAGAAAAGCCTTCCCCTGTCTGCACATAATGTGGTTCACACGAGTTCATGAAGGCACACATAATATACTTCACTGAAAAAAGAATGTTTTAATGATCAAATAAATATCAGCCTAGATTTCTTCCTATATTCAATAAAATATTTAATAAATGAGGTAAAATACCATCCTGAACTGTAAGCCAATATATATTTTTATTCAAAAGTTTTAAGAGAATTAATGACTATACTAAAATAAATTGTAAAGAATTTTTTCCCCAGCTAAATGACAGATACCAAATGAAATCATGGCCTTCAAAAATTCTAAAACATCAGAATGTATTGGAGTAACTACAAACACACACACACACCACACATACCACACCATACACACACACACACACACACACACACACACACACACACACACACACCCATCACACACATCATACAAACACACAGTATTTTGAGACAAGGTCTGTGGATTCACCTGACCTAGTGTTTATTAGTTAGCACAAGTAGTTTCAAGTTTACAGTAATCCTCAGCCTCCTAAATGCTTGAGTTACAGTCATAAGATACCATACTCACTAATCTTTGTTTGTTTGTTTCTTCCTTCTTTCTTTCTCTCCCCCCTTCCTCCCTCCCTTCCTCCCTCACTCCCTCTGTCTGTCCATCCCTCTGTCCCTCCCTTCTTCCCTCCCTCCCTCCCTTGCTTCCTTTCTCTTTTGGTTTTCTCTAGACAGTGTCTCACCATGTAGCTCTGACTGTCCTGGAATTCACTATGCAGACCAGGTTGGCATCAAACTCAGAGATCCACCTACCTCTGTCTTCCAAGTGCTAGAATTAAAGGCATATTTTAAACCTTTACTCCATACGCTATGGATTTAATGTTGGTGTCTTCAAATGTATATAGTCTGGTGGTTTGAATGAGAAATGTTCCCCATGGACTCATGTATTCCAATGCCCGATCCTGAGCTTGTGGCATTGTCTGGGAAGGCTATGGGTGGAGAACCGTGGATGGGCTTCGGGTGTTTATAGCCTGGTCACTTCCAGTTCTTACATTCTGTTTTCTGCATGTGATTGAAAATGTGATCTCTCATCTTCCCTCTCTGGCCTCTCATTGCCATGCCTCCCCCACTATAGTGAACACATCCTACTCAACTTTAAGCCAAAAATAAACTCTTTTTCTGGGAATCTCTTTGGGTCATAGTTATCACAACAAAATGTAATGTTAATGCAAAAACACAATTCTCACCTCAGTGGAGATGAGACAGTTTCTTCTGAAGCCAAATATGAGTGAACATGGCTTGGGAACACAGATGTAGTGTCAAATTCCATGTTCCAATGTGGAAGCCATTTACAGTAAGAGAACAAAGAAAATAAAAAAGATCAAAGCATTTTTCAAGTGCTCAGACACCATCTGATGACACTTGCCCTTTCTGTTGGTGGAAACCACAGCTTTATTATGTTAATACCCTCCAAAAGGTTTTTATCTGTTAGTCACAGGATGTTAAGTCTACTCAAAGATGAGGAAAGCATGGCTGTCAGGGAGGTAAAGATAACCCAAGATAAATTGTAATTGGACTCTGGACCTATAATATTCCAACCTCTTCATGGTCATTGAAGTTCTTATTAATTAATCAGCTTTACAAGGAATTTCCATTTGAAGGAGTACTTTCTTTCTTGGAAGCTCCCCGCCACCCCCCTCCCCCAGAATTCTCTGTTTGCTAGCATCATATTTTCTGGAGGCCACATATCATTTTTTAAAAATATTATTATACATCCCTCATAGATAGGAATACTCATTCCTCAAATCTGATGTAGTTGAAGCTGGGGAGTAGGCAGGACAATAGTTTTCAGGGGAGAAGAATAGGCAGTAAATCCATTAAGGAAGAAACTCCTGGATTATATCACAACTATTAGCCATCATGATCTGAATCGGTCCCCCTTTGCACTTTTGTCTATCTATAGCTGCTGTAACATATAATTAGAATTAAAATAATCCAGAACACTGTTTTGAGTGAATGTAAAGGATGAAGGAAACACACATGCACACACACACACACACACACGGGGGGGGGGGGGAAAGAAAAGTCATAAGATTACTAAATGAAAATCTAGTGATGGGGTAGGGTACTTTCTTGTGATTTATTGGCCAAGAAGTTTTCTCAAAGTGCCCAAAACCATAAAAGCTATTGCCACTGCTACTGACTGCAAGTCCCTATGTTGAAGATACAATATGTTTTGGTCATAGGATGTGAAGAAATTAAACTGAGACTAAACTGGAAACTTTCTCCCTACTAGCTGTCTTTGTAGTGCCAGAGGAATTATGTAGATTGCGAAAGGAGAATTGTTATCAACAGTCCTCCCTAGCTATATACACACTGCAAGTACTACGGTACCAACATTCTGTGGAAACTATACCCACTAATGCGACTGGGGCACAACTGTTATGGATGCAACCAGCTTCTGTTTGTTTTTAAGACCTCCTCCATAGAAAAGATCCACATCAAGAACTGACAGCCAAGTGGAAAGCCAATGGCTGAAGAGGTCACAGGTCTCAATGGGGATGCAACTACTACTGCCTTGTTAAATAGATTGAATCTGCTTGTTATTATCACCTTCTAAACACTTCTCACTATGCCTATAGATTACTGCTACTGCCAGCCTTAGTCAAAAAGGGAAACTTTCTTTTGAAATGGGTGTTGTACTTCAGAGACTTATAAAACATCAAATTTCTGGGATGACTTGACTGTTGCTCAATACTTTGCCACAGACGAAGGAAACTAATCAAACATCTATATCACTCTCTCCAAGGCTTAAGGAAAAATGCAGAAGGGAAGGCAGAAAGAACATAAGAACTTGAGGAAGGGTGCAATGTCATGTAGAAATTTCCTTCTAAGTGAAGAATTCTCTCCTAGAAAATGGACAGAGGTTCCTAAGGCTCAGGAAATAAACTAAACAAGTTTCATAAAGTCCCTCTCCTAGATCGTATTAGAGCTACATAACTGCTTGGAATTGGAGATTTTGCAACTGGCAAGCTAGGCAGGAAGTTTCAATGATGCAGCTTTTAGGAATCATCACTCCAGATGGGGTGGGTGTGTCAGTGCGGCAGCTGCCTCTGAGTCATTTATGCTCCGGGTAAGCAACTGTCTGTGCCTACCTCTGCAAGTAACCACAACAGACTCACTGTTTCACTAAGCTAGACTGGATAGAATCTCTCTTTTAGTCTGTTATCAGTGATAGTTAAGTAAATAGATATGTGTTCACATCAACCCAGGAAAGGCCTCATAATAATTTCCTAGGGAAGTGATACTCCCTAATTTAAAGTCTTAGGATATCTAAAGTCATCCTATTAAAAACTTGTTATCAACTGTCTAATCCTAAGGAAAAACAATGATGGAGTTGCTAAGTTGCCAAATTAAACAGGGAAAAAAAATCACTTTCTAGTAGAGTTTCTTGGCTACCAATAATTAGTACTAAATATACAAAGTTCTCAAACTGCCCCAACATAACCTCATAAAACAAGGCTACTATAAAGAAAATACTTAGAGAAACTTATATGATGTGTACACATTGCTTAGTTGTCTCAGACTGCCCCAACACATACTCATAAAACAAGGCTACTATAAAGAAAATACTTAGAAAAACTTATAAGTACACATTGCTTAGTGGAAAGCTTAAGATGTTTTGGACTGGAAAAAGTTATTATTAGATGCACATCTTTAGACCAAAATCAGACAACTGTCAGCAAAGAGTCAGTTCAGATATACCCAAAGTAGGGTCTATGGAGCTCTTCTCTGGAGTTCTGTGTTACAAGTCTATGGCAGATGGGTGCAGATGAAGAAAGATTTGGTTGTTGTTTTGAAGCAGGGTGTCATTTAGCCCAGGCTGTCCTCACACTTACTATGTATGGAGGCTGGCTTTGGAGTCTTGATTCTCTACCTCCTAAGTGCTGAGGTTATAAGTATGAGTTACCACACCTGGCTTGAGAGTAGACATTTCACAACATGTATAATAATCTAGTGTAATTATGAAACTGTTATATTTTGCAAATCATCTATAAACAAAAATTTAAAAAACAAATAGCCATTAGCATGAAATTGGTTATTACACACAGACAGATAGCGTTGAGGTTTGAACACTGGTTCCTACCTATTGTGATAAGGGGTTATTATCTCATTTGATCTTCTTAATAACCTAATGAGGGAGGATCATTCCTATTTTATAAGGGAAGAGACAGTAAAATGGTAATCAAGGTGAAGCTCACTATGTATACTGGCAGAAATAAGACTGATTTGGCCTTTCTAATCATATTAATGGCCTTTGAATCTATAGGAATTGACATTATCAACAGATAATAACAATATAATGAAGAGAATAATGGCCTCCTCAGTGATATTCATGTCTCAGGAACCTTTGAAGAGGGTAAGCTGAGCAAGCCAGTAGGCAGTATTCCTTCATGATCTGTCTCTAGGTTTCTGCCTTGAGTTCCTGCCCGACATCCTTCCATAATGAACTGTAAACTGTAATCTGAAACAAACCCATTGACTTCCATGTATTTTATTGGTCATGGCATTTTTATCACAGAAAAAAATGTAAACAAGAACAGGAATATTATGCTAGACTACCCAGATAGGCTCAGTTGTAATCATGAGGATCCTTGTAAGGGGACATGGGTGACAGGAGTGTCAGAGGCAGGAGGATGAGATGCTGTAACACAGAACAGGTGAGAGTGATATCACAGGGAAGTACCAGTTCATGAGCCAATGCTCTGTAAGAAGCCTACTGCGGGTAGGAAAGTCAAGGAAATGGGTCCTCACCTCCCTCCTGAATCTTCAGCAGCATCAGCTCCTGCTAACACCTGGACATTAGCCAAGTAAGATGAACTCTGAGCTTCTGGTCTCTACAACTATCAGATAATAAACTTACCTGGTTTGTGATACCTTGTTAACACTTTTTAGTGTTTCCAGATGAATGAAATGAGCACACACACACACAAAGGATACAAATCCATTCTGATAATATTGTACCAGTTTTGTGACACTATTAAGTTGTTTTTCTTTTAAGTCATCCTAAAACAAAAGGTCTGTTAGTTCACTTGTGCCATTAAATTAGTTAAGATTTTAAAAATTTATTCAACAAATAAACAGATTAAAATTACTAAGTAATTCTACATAAAAAGCAAATATATACATGGATACAATATCACATAAAGAAAAGAGAATAAGAAAGGTTAAATATAACCTTCCTTATCATCTAAGGAAGAACTGAATTCAATAATGGACATGTATTAACAAAGGAAATAAAGCAAACAGTGTTTTCTGGTATTCTGTAATAGGCTTTTTGCTTTGATTATGGATAAATGCACAAAATATACTAAAAACTGAAACAAAATTGTATGTGAAGCCTCACAGCTTCTGTTCTTAATGCCAATTCTGATGGTATAAAAGTTCACTGAATCATATAGACTTTTGGTACAGTTAATATGCCTCTACACAGTAATGTGTTTTCAAAACTTGTGTGTCAACTAAAAACAAAACTCTGTTATGTATTCTCCTCTTTTATCTCACACTTACTGTATATGTGTGTGAGTGTGCATGCATGTGTGTACTAAAAACAAGACTCTGTTATGTATTCTCTTTTATCTTACACTTATTGTATATGTGTGTGAGTGCACGTGTGGGCATGCATGCATGAGTGCATGTGTGTGTGTATGTGTGTGTGTGTGTGAACGTGCAAGCATTCTATGGCACACATGAGGACATCAGTGGATTCAGGGGTTTGTTCTCTCCTTCCACTATGTGGGTTCTAGGGATTGAAATCAAATAGGTTTGATAGCAAATGCCTTAACCCAGTGATTTATCTTGCCTGCCTCTACCCCATTTCAAATCAAACTGTTTACGAAAAGTGCTGGCACTGTCTGTATTTTCCACTCTTCCTTCAAAAACAACTAATAGGAACTCTCCATGGTGGTGTTTTACTTTTTAATGTGGATATATTTGCAATTTAAACACTTAGACTTCACAAAAAACCAGTCATCAAAAGATAAATTACTCTTGGTGGTTTTTATTTTTCTTGCTCTAAAAAAAGTGGAGACTAAAAATGTTTAAGCAATAGCAAGATGTGTTTCCTAATCATAGGATGTTGCTTTGTTTTGGTGGCTGTACCTGAGTCAATCTATTTTCTATTTATTTAAAAACATGTGTTCATCTTTGAAAATGACTACAGGTAATTCTGCAGTGAGTGCTAGCTCTGAGGCACTTGCCAATACCTGGGTAACCATAGGAGGGTGCTGTGTGTGTACATGTATGCATACACAGTTACTATATATTTTTGAGTCTTATAGAAGAAAAAGTATTTTCTTTGCATTCTCATTTTTCTCAGAACAAATCATCTATGTCTATGTATAAATCTGTTTGCATGTCCTCACTCAGATTAGAAATATTCTACTAGTTATTTAGTGTCCTTATGCTACAATGTCTCCTCTGTAGTCCTACTTGGAAAGAATTATTAACACAGGGTATATGACTCTTTCTCTACTCTTAAGGCTATTAACACAAGAGAGTCCTTTCTCTGCTCTGGCTGATCCTTTTGATTATAGCCAATATGGTTGGGTTTGGCCCTATTATGAAACAAATTGGTCCTCACACTAAATTTAAACATTTAATATAAAACATGCATGTGGGAAAAGTTTTCAACAAAAGAGATAATATTTACATTAGAGGAAATGCCTGTTACTGTTCAGGGAAATATGAGCTTCTAAGTGATACAGCAAAGTAACTTCTCCAAGGGTACTCACCTTATCATTCTCTTCAAGGAGTCTGATGATACGATTAAGGTCCATAGGCTTGACAATAGCCTAGAAACATACAGCTCTTATTATTCCACCCCAGGGTAATAAAGGAATTAAGTCAAGCATACACATTCCCACCCACAGCCCCACACACGTGTTCTCTGAAATTTTCCTAAAGTGCATCTCAGTCATATCTGCACCCACTCCCTCTCTCCACCTTCCCAACCCCCATTTCCCCATTGTATCTTTTTTCCTGCTTCCAGTTTTAATTTTTTTATAACCCGCTGTGTCCATGTAAAGCCACCCCTATGTACATACATGTTATGAGGTTATTAAGTCAGGCATGGGCAACCTGCCAGTGGCCAACCATCAAAGAAAAGTGACTCTTAATCCCACCAATTGCCAATGGCTTCTCATCCACGGGTGAGGCCTTGGAGAACCTTCCAATTGTTAACTATAACTATTAAATTGTTAAATTTACCATGAACAAACAGTTTGGTAAACTTAATTTTGCCTTTGAAGATTTGGAGTTTTAACAATGTGGTTTTAACTTGTGGTTACTTTCTCTTTCTCATTTCTTCCTGAGTTTTCAGATTTTATGGATACAGATACAGCTACAGTCAAATAGTAGCCTTTTGTGTTATAACTTCTAAAATATTTGCTTTGAGGGTTAGACAAAGGGATCAGAATGAAAACTTGATGCATGATTTTTTTAATCCCATTTTTCTTCCCCAGAGAATCTTTCATAAAAAATGGGGAGCAGCAAGAATTTCTTTTGTATTTACTGCACAGCATCACATTATGTTTCTCTGTATACATTCTACCTTCCCAGCCTCTATAAGTTTTAGTTGGCAGGCTCTATGTTTCATGTATGACAGGCATACTGTCCTGACTTCAGGTAGCTATCAGTATGCAATGGAATTACACAGAAGGCTCTGGATGTCATACAGAGGTCTTAGGAAGCCTCTGAATTTTTTGAGACTGCGTATGTATATACACGGACAATGGCCAGACTTGTCTGTTGATAATTACTTATGGACTCTAGTTTGAACTCAGGCCCAACATGAAAATTTTACAGCAATCCACAAAGGCAAGCCATAGTTTCTACAAAAACAGACCCAGAAAGAGCAAAGTTTGGTCACTGACTTCCAGTTGCTCTACTGTTTACCTCTGAATTTCAACTTGGTACCAGTCATAGAAAGTCAAAAAGAAACAGCCAGCATAAAATACACAATTATGCTTCACACTGCAATTACATTGGATGTCCAGCCTCCAAACTACCTAGCGCTTCTCTGTGGCAACCATTCCCAATCACCACAACACACCCTCCATAACAAGATTTCGTGCCAGTCTTGCATTCTCTGACAAAGGTAAGCAATGTTGTTTGACTCATTCCCAACAGCAAGTGCTGACTAAATAGTCTCTGACTGATTAGAGTGGTCTTCCTCGGGATTAAGCCAGAAGAATAAAATAATAAAATAATTACTTTTTTCTGCAGTGTGGTGACCTAACTAGAGAGAACTGTACTCGGGGTAGAAAACAAGTGTGTAACTTCAGCAACACCCAGGAGGTTGAGTTTGCGGGACCTAATAAGTGACTGGATGCAGAATGGGGAGAGAAGGGAAAAGGTGAGGGTGAGTCACCAGCTTGAGGAATTATAAAAGACAGACAGTGCTGGGAAGAGGTTTGTATTGGGGCGGAGGATGAGCTCTCTCACAGGTTTCTAGTGACATCATACTGCTGACTGAGGACCCCATTTCCCAGGTTTTTCTGTGTAGCCCTGGCTCTCCTGGAAATCACTTGCTGGCTTTGAACTCAGAGATCCACGTGCCTCTGCCTCTTGAGTGCTGGGATTAAGGGTGTATGCTACCACCACCCAGCCCATTTTTCATATTGAATAACAATGCTTATCATATTTCACTTGCAGTATAGTGTAAGCATCAGGACACCTGATGGGCATGGGCTTTTGAATCATAGGTTCAGTGTAGTAACTGGAAGTTTGGGGTAAATTAGACAACTAATCACAACCACAATGTTGAGCGTCCACACTCTGTCAGGCATTATCTAGGTGCTACACAGAATCTGCTTACATAAACTATATGCTATGGAGGGCATTAAGTCAGTAAATTCTACAGTATAGGGTATGATGACAATCTTCTAGGGAAAATTAAATGGTTACAAAGCACTGGCTTGCTTGAGAAGTATAATTTCACACTCAGTAGTCAGTGAAGGGCTGACTCATAGGGAGTACTATTTCAGCAAAGTCTTGGGCTGAGGTAAGAGCGCAAGCTGTGGCTAAGGAAGGGATAATGTCCATGCAGTGGGCACGGAAAGTGAAAAGCCTGGGGGCAAACTTGAAAAGCCAGAAGGCCACAGTGATTGGAGCACGGGAGCATGTTAGATAGGGCTTACGCTTCTACTCTGAACCCAGAGAAAAGGAGCTCAGGGAAAGGCACAAAACTATTAAGATATATTTCCTGCCCACAGGAACACATAATCTAATGGAAAGCATCTAAAAGTGAAGCAATGACTAACATAAAATAGGCTATAAAAAGTAAGAGGTTGCAGGATCCAAAGCTAGAACTATTCCAGTTCTATAGAGACAGATAAATGAGGATAAAAATGAATGGAAAGCACATCCTGTTGAAGAGATGTGGGGCCTGAAGATAGGCTAAGATTACAGAAATCTACAAGAAGAGAAGAGACCGTGCATTCAAACCATTTAACATCACCTCCTATGTGTTTGGGTATTGTACTGGGCATCACACTAAAAATACTGCAGAAAAAGACAAGTAAGACTCTGCCCTCAGGGAGATGAAGTTAAGCAGTGCATCAGATAAATGTAGAGAAACAGAACTTGGGCTCCCCAGGGTCAGCATTGAACTTAGACAGTAGCAGCTTAGTGGTTCTGGGGCTTCAGTGGGGCTTAAAGGAACGCCATAAGGGCCCACACTGGTAGTGAAAGCTGATTAAACATGCAGTAGGGCCCAGATATTCCCAGTATTTTTCAAAAGCTCCTCAGAAGACTTTGATGGCCATCTAGGTTTGGGGACCACTCACCAAATACAGGCTGATTTTATAGAACAGGGAAAAAGCTTAGAGAAGTCAGGCCATTTCAAGGCAATTTTATTAGTTATGGTAAGCAGCAACAGTGTCCTGAAAGGAACTGAAGCCGAGTCTAGGGGAGGAAGAAGCCTAACAAAGGGTGAAATGCTACCTCAAGACAACAGGTTGGGCAGAGAATAAATGGGAGCCAACGGACAGGCTAAAAGGACTGACCAGCTGGGACTGATGTTGTCTGTGAGGAGAGAGAAAAGGAGAGCCAGAAAATCTCTTTGTTTGCTTGCTTCTTTGTAGTTGCTTTTCAAGACAGAGTTCCTCTGTATTGCTTTGGAGCCTGTCCTGGAACTTGCTCTGTAGACCAGGCTGGCCTCAAACTCACAGAGATCTGCCTGCCTGTGCCTCCGGAGTGCTAAAATTAATGGCGTGAGCCACCAACGCCAGGCTCGACCAGCAAATTTTTTGAGGTGCCACTTGCAGTCTCTTACTCTTTATAGCATTATCTGATCTGGCTGGGGGAGGGCTGGAATTGTGTTTCACTGTTACTGTTTTGTAATTGGAAACACAGGAAACTATTTCTAGCAAGCTTTCCAGGAATTAGCTATGAACCTTCATAGCACTGTTTATACCATCCTGCTGCTAATGATGCTCTTTGTTGCTACTCAGAGAGGGAAATGGGTCCTTCACTTAACAACACCAGCATTACCTGGAAATCTGCTAGGAAAGGAGAACAAAAAGGAGCCAGCCCAGAGCTGCAGAATCTAGGCTGCACTTCATAAGATCCTGTGTTCTTCATGCACACATTGAGTGTAGGAAGCTTTGCTCCAATGGGATATGTAATTCTTTAGAACAAGGGGGCATTAAACTAGATCTGAAATAGAGAAAGGGTAATCAACCACATGCTCCAGATTTCCACTTGAGCAAGGAAATCTGCACTGCCACTCTATCTCCTTTCTCAGAAAACAAGGCCCAATGTCCCTACTTTCCAGTAGATAGATGAACAGAGCCAAGAGCCCTGGAACTATTTCTAGAAAGGCAATCCCATAGCACCAGACCTCATAAGGTTTAGTTACCCTGTAAACATCATCAGAGTTTAATAACAACAAAAATAGAAAGGAAAGTTGTCATGATTAGAGCATCAATAACACCACACGGATCCTTATAATATAATTGATGGCCACAGTGCTAAATGCCTTGCAAATCTTTCCTAAATGATAAAAAGGCAGTCACAAATATCTTTCACACATGAAGAACACAAGACTTTTTCTGTATGTTAGTTATTTTATGTATCTTAGTTTGGTTGTTTTTGTTTTTTGTATTTCTTTTAATTTTTACTTTTTGGAGAGGCTGCAAGAGTAGAGGGCAGATATGAAGGGATTTAGAGATGAATGGGATTGGTATGCATGATGTGAAACCCACAAAGAACCAATTTTAAAAACAATAGGAAAGCAACTTCATCAAACATAATTAATGATTAAAAACCAATCACTAAATTCTAGTAGGGTTTTATTGTTTTGAAATCTGAAAAAAAGAAAGTTTTCCTAAAGCTTTGGGGATAGTTCTTGTGCGCACAGTCAAAATTCTTACACAGAAAAAAATACATTGGAATGCAAAGGCAGCATATCTATGAAAATCACAACAATGTAAAATCATACAATTAAAAGCCTACATTCTTAAACCTCTGTTTTCCCTGTTCATGACTGGCTTGAAATTTCCACTCTGTATTTTCCATAATGCCATTTTAAGGTTAGGAAGATGACCTATGGAGGTTTGGAGAGCACTTGCAGTAAATCTTGCCTCCTGAAGAGGTCTTTAAAGTATTGCTCATTAATGTTACCCATTGTATAAGTGAAGCATGTGCTTTAAAGTGTTAAGAGCAGGGTTGGAGAAATGGTTTCATGTGAAAGGCACCTGCTCCCAACACTGATCACAAGTTCAATACCTGGGACTCACCTAGTGGCATGAGGTAGCTAACTCATGAAAGCTGTCCTCTGACCTTCACATGGGTACTGTGGCATCCATACCTGCTCCAATGCAAATATGTAAGAATTTGTATATTTTAATACCTGTATATTTTAATATTTTATCTGTTCCTAGGTTGTTACCCAATCTCTCTCTCTCTCTCTCTTTCTCTCTCTATCTGTGTGTGTGTGTGTGTGTGTGTGTGTGTGTGTGTGTGTGTGTGTGTATTCAGGTTAGGGTGATTTAAGTGTCTTAATAAGACAACCCTTAAAAGCATAGGTTAGGTTGATAAAATACTATCTTTTTTAGCAAGAAATCTTTAGCTGCTACTTTAAAATCTTAGAGAGTCCATGAGTTTTAAAGACAAGTGATATTATAAACTTTAGTTGTCCCCTGAATAAAGAATGCTGGTGATAACTGCATATTTTCAGGATCTGTGGAACTTTATAAGCTTTCTGTGTACATTTATTTAAGCTACACAGAATCTTTAAATTGGCATTTAAACTTTTTTACATCTATTAGTTTATTTATTTTGTATGAGGAGGTGGGTGTGGAAGTGAGAGAACAAATTGAGGAGTCAGTTCTCTCCTTCTACCACGTGGGTTCTAAGGGATGGAAGTTGGGCCGTCTAGACCCACACTCCCTGAGCCTTCCATCAAGCTTATCACAATGGACATCAGTACTATCATGATTGCCATTACTATCAGCCCTTGCTTTGATTTCATAGTTCTACAATCTGTGTTTTAGCTTTCTCTTGACTACAAGCAAAAGTGGAACATTTTGAAAGGATTGGAAATATTAAGCATCCAAAGGTCTTTTCTGATGACTCGAGCAGAGGGCTAAAGGTTATCATCCTAAGTATTACTAGCAACACCAGGCCTCACAGGGAGTGAAGAAACTGAGGGGCAGGCCAGGCTGTGATAGCCCACCCCAGAGTTAGAGGCACCCTGAAGTTAGAGGCAGGTGGATCTCTGTGTTTGCTGCCAGCCTGGTCTACAGAGCAGGTTCCAGAACAGCCAGGGCTACATGGAGAAACCATGTGTCAAAAAATCAAAAGAAGGAGGAAGAGGAAGAGGAGGAAGAGAAAGAATAAGAAATGTAAAAGTAACAAAAAATTCAAGATGAGAGATCACTGAGATTTATACCCTAAATTGTTTTCTGTTCCATTTGTTGAGATAGAAATTGCCTTTTCCATCCTCACAGTAGGTTCTAAAAATGTGAATACTCACAGAAGACAGAAACACACATAAGACGCATACAGCTATGTCACTTTCTATGTTGCAGACTTTATTTTTCAATAATCCTTTGAAAATATTTCTCTCTGTAAGCGCGTTTGTCTGTCTCATGTAATCTTTTCCTAAAGAAACTAATGAGAGTCGAACTCACCTAGTTCTTAGTGCCCAGTGCCTAAAATACAGTGGCAATGTTCAGCTTTCTTGTAGCTCAGAGAGTGGAGATCGCTGTTGAGGCTTACACTTCTATGCTCTTGTACAGGAATACCTCCACAAAACTGATGAGGCAAATTCCCCTGACATCCTCTCCTTATGTAGAAAGTGTTGTGCTCTGCGGGCTGTTGTGTAAATGCGTGACTGTCCTCAGAGAGCTCAACCCAATTCCCACAGAAGTCCCCAGTCAATTGGCTGCTCCCAAGTAACTCTCCAAGGCTCCAGGATGTGAACGCAGGAGACAGAGTTCCTGACGTAGCTTGAGACTTGTGAAACCCCAACAGGAATTCCCATAGAGGTCCCCCCACACCTTGTGGGACGAGGCAGAGAGGATCCCCAACCCAATTCTAAAACCCTGGCTTTGCATTTGTAATAAAAGCAAGCTCGAGTCCAAATATAAACACGATAAATAAAATCAGTTCTCCTCCCAACTCTGCAACAGTGGCTGCCAACCAAGTGAATACAAGTTTCAGCAAAGGAAATGTAAACCCGGGAATGCCACTTGATAACAAAACCCCATCACAACCAGAGGTCTGGCTATCAAATCAAACGTCACTAAGGACGACTCTTCCCTTTCGTGACTACACTTCAAAGAGCAGGTAGTCTGTCCAGGAGGACCAAGCAGCTAGAGTCCCCAGACAGGCGGCTGACGACATCCAGCCCCCTCGCCGGCCGCACGGCCCCAGGGACCAGCTCTGCTCCCTTTAATCTCCGTCACTCTGGTCCTGGATTCCACCCGGTTGCCCCGGAGCCCTTCCCCGCTCTGCTGCAGAGCCCGGAGGTACCTGCATATTCTCATGCGGGGTCACCACCCCAACCACCGGGATCGTGCGGGGACTGTTGGACTTGGTCCTGCTGCCAGCCTCGGCGGCGTCCGCCGTGGCCGCGGTCTCCAACGAGGACATGGCTGGCGGTGCGAGCCACGAGCCCTGACGGAGAACCGCAGCGCGGCCTCAGCTAGGGAGGCGACAGATCCGGAAAGCCGGGCCGGGCCGCGGCCCCGCTCAGCAACGCCGCGGACCCGCAGCCTCTGCACGGTCCACACGCGGGCCGGGTGCCGGGCGCGCTCCGGTTGTGAACACAAGCCCCAGCGTTGCTAGGGGGCGGGACCTACGGAAGCTGGGCGAGCCAAACTTTGCCAAAAGACGGTCTGCCCGTGTGCGACAGGGAAACAAAGGGAGCCTGCGACTGAGATTGCGGTATGCACCTAGAGTTTCAGTCTTGTCGCAATTGCTCTTGCTTGATAAATGTCTGTGTGGGGCGAAGGAGTAAGAGCTGGAGGTGGGAAACATTCGGAGGGATGTGATTGAAAGCCGACTACTTACCCTTTAGTAATAGGACCAGCCAGTTCACCCTAAATTCCCAGTTTTTTTTTTATAACCTCTTTTGCACTTTTAACCTCTTTTGCACTTTAGTGGACTACCTTGACAGACAAACAAAGGAAGCATCGTACAGTGCTGGAAAGATTTCAAGCAGCAGAGTGGTTGTCTAGAATGCTGGAGCCCCTGCTGTTGGATGTCTATAGCATTGCTTAGGGTGGGAAGTTTTGCAACCAGAGAAAAACACTAAAATTCTTCACCAGGTGGGTTTTCCTACCTGGCAAACCAACACCCGCCTTTGTAATTACTACCCCACCCCCTTAAGGTGGCATATTTTTTTTTTTTTTTTAATTCATTGGCAGGCTGCGAAGCAACCTTATGCTTTATCCTCAGTTACCTTGGGATCTCTGGATATAGCACTAATTACAAATGCCACCATCTTCAGATGGCTAACTCCCTATGAAAATGATGTTTGAGAGGAAACTGGTTTCCTCTGTTGTATTAGATGCCACATTGTGTGGTATCCTTTTTTTTTTTTTTTTTTTTTTTTTTTGTACATACTGCATAGTTAGTGGTATTACTGATGAAGTAGTGACGTAGTGACGCTTAAAATCAAGGACAATTATCTTACTGAGATTTGTATCTAAGCACTCATGCCTGTGGAATGCTAAGAAAGGGTGTGGCTGTGCCCTCAGCAAGTGAAATGCCCCTGGAGATGTAGGTGTGGTATGAACACACCTCGTTAATATTAGTGTGTATAGCTTGTTAACAGGTGATGCTGATGACCACAGTTTTGGTCCTCATCAAGATCACACTAGGTATTCAATGAATGTTCATTAAAATTTCAAGAATTACCAATTACTTTTAGAGTTTTGATTTAAGGTAAAATTAAAGCATTTTGTCAATTATTCGAAGTAAACATTTTAGATCCCTGCTGTTCAAAGTGGGTAACTTGGGCTTCCTAACTGAGGCCATTTATAGAGGCTTGTCAGGAATGCAGAATTTTGTATCTCTTGGTGTAAATACTGAATCAGAATTCCCATTTTAACAAGTACACTTAAAAATTGAGGAGCTCATTGTGTGTGCGTGTGTGTGTGTGTGTGTGTGTGTGTGTGTGTGTGTGTGTGTGTTCATTATTTTTGTTTTGGTTTAGGTTTATCAGTCTAGATATCTCTAAAGGTTCGGGAGACTGACTTGGACTATTTATTCTATTAGCCAATTGTCTTAGTGACACTATTTGTTTTATTTTCTCCCTAGACCTGCACCAATATTTAAGGTTTTTAAAGCTTCAACTATTTAAGTTGTATAGATTTAATTTTAATTATTATGCATTGATCCTTGCTTTTAAAAAGGCAGACACAGATGGATGACAGGGCTATTGAGATGTCCAATTCAACAAAAGATAAATATGAAAAATACGTTCTACCTAGAAAATAGAAATGCTCCAACATGTTGGCAAGAATTTAACATCATGAATATATGAATTATTTTCTTAGAAGTATTGTAGATGTAAGATGACATTCTAATATATTAATCTTCATACAAGTTGAACATTTACAAGTAATAAAGTATATACTTAAATGAACAAATGTCATATTAGTATAGTTCTTCTGATTTTGTTTGCACCCTGCATAATTAGCAAGTTAGCAAAATTGTAATTATTCATCATGAATTAAAAATATTTTGTAAGTACTTTAAAACACATTTGAATTTAATTCTTTCTAAACTAATTCTATATGTTCTAAATGTTCAAGCAACTTACAGAGTATTACTTACAGAGTAGTTTGTTTTAAATAAATGTCATAGCATATAAAATATTACTAGTAGTGGGTTAGCTTTAAGGAAAATTTATAACAGAAGAAAGCCATATAAAGTTAGAGTTTAATTTACCTCTATGTTTTAAATAGTCCTCCAGATTGACTTACTGTTACAAGCCTAAAAAGTAATCCATCTGTGTTTGACAGAACCATTCATGCAAATTTAGGCATAATACATGGAGCAGGAAGGACTAGGAACAGCCACCCCTGAAGTCCGTTTCTCAAATAAAACATGTATCAACAGTAATCCAGATGGCAAGTGGAAGTTGAGGAAACTGTTAATGTGTACTGGACAAATGAAGTAAGTGATCAACATTTAGGGGTTTTGTTGTTGTTGTTGTTGTTTTGTTCTTTTTTTGAGACAGGAGTATTACTATAAAATGAAAAAGTGCCTGAGCATTTAGAAGTATCAAGTATGTATTATGTTCACATGATAAGGAACTTCATTGTAAAGTAGGATTTAGCAGACTCGTGTATTCCAATGGCATTAGTTACTCGTGTCGTATGGATACTTGCACTTGTTGGATTCCATGGCCCTTGTGTTTATTATTGAAGTTTTCAGTAACAAATGCCATGGCTTAAAGACAGAGATTTTCTCAGTTTTGGAGGCTGGAAGACCAAGACCAAGGTTTTGTGTAGAATTTTCCTCTTGCCTTGCTCTTTTCTTCCCTTTCTTTCCTTCACATGGTTTTCCCTATCAAAGCCTGTATGTCAGTCATATTGGATTAAGACTCACCCATTTGATCTCACCCCAATTATCTCTTTAAACACCAGTCTCCAAATACAGTCATGTTCTGAAGTAGTGGGGGTTAGGAGTTCAGCATACGAATTTTGGAAGACACAGTTCAATGCAAAATAAATCCCTTTATCTTTTAGGTTAAAATCTGAATTCCTATGAACAGACTGAAGAATACATTGTTTAATTAAAACCATGATGGTATTATCACCTGTAAGGCACTGATATTTTTCATTGTCAGTAAATTGCTATGTTAATTTAGTATCTACTACTATACATTTGATCAGTATGAATCTGTCATTGGATCTCTCAATATGTCTGGATTTTGAGCTTGAAGGGTCTTATGCCTAAAGCTGCACAAATCATTTATTTCATACTTAATTTGCCATTCAAAAATTCCACATATGTTACTGTTTCCTGAGCCTTCCATAAGCACACAGCAATCATCACTTTATTTGGAACTGTTATTCCAGGACAGAGAAAGAGACAAATAGGTGTTACTAAACTTGTCATGGTTTTTGAACATGTATAGTTAATTCCTTAGTTTTATAAGGTATTGCCATGAAGGTCTTTGGAACATTCCACTTGGAGGAAATGGATGTATAATGTATATAATAGCTCAATTTTATGTTGTATCTCCTTGTTCAACTTTTTCTCTTCAGGGCAGGAGAGATGCCTGCTCTTCCAAAAATCCTGAGTTCAATTCCTAGCAACCACATGGTGGCTCACAACCATCTGTAACAAGATCTGGTGCTCTCTTCTGGACTGCAGACATATATGCAGGCATAACAGTGTGTACATAATAAATAAATCTTTAATAAATAAAATAGAATAAAATACATTTTTCCTTCATTTGGGTTGACAAATTAGGGGTGGGGGAGGCCAGCTTTTACCATATTTAAAATACTAGCTGTAAATGGTCATTTATTGACTGCAATTCAAATTTAACTGGGAATTCTATTCTGGTAATCCTGTACAGATACATCCTCAAGCATATCCATGCAGATCTACAGATGTCGGTTTCTCCTGATCTGCTGCATGCATAGAACTCCTTAACATGAAGCACTGTGATAGTGGTGGTGGCAACACCCCAGCAACTCCTTTCTGGGAGGATAGGGCAGCTCAAAGCCACTGGCCAGGAGACAAGCCAAGAAGGGGAGGCAGTAATAGGAGGGAATGTGAAGTCCAGGCAGGAAGAAATAACTGCAGAAGAGATGAGTATCATAATTTTCTATAAAAACAAGTCATGTCTCTAAATAGCCGCTGTAGAACATACTGTATTAGACACTGGAGACATAGCAACACCTAAAACTATATACCTGGTTTGCAGAATAGTTTAAATATTGCAAGTATCCTGATCTAAAAATGCTCAATGATCATCATTAAACAGAGGCTTTCCCAAATGACTACTTGTGTAAATACAATTCACTACCCAAGCAACTATCAGTTGGATTACTTTCTGGATGCCTCCCTCATCTGTATTGTGGGGGTGGGAGTGAGGGAAAGATGTCCTCCTCCTCGTCCCTACAGCCTCCAGCTGGCCAGGGAACTGACCCCTTTACCAGCTAAAACACTTGGGAAAGCAGGCCCTCTACCTCATCTGGGCAGCACAGTGGAGCTGGCCCTGTTGATGGAGGCACAGGTGAACCCGCCCTGAGAACATGAGCATGGGAGACCTCCCTGACCCCCTCCATTAACACCTGAGGCAGCTGGCCCTCAGGTCAAAAGAGCAGGAGAGCTGGCCCTGCCTGCTACCTGCTGCAACACTCAGGAGAGCTGGCCCTGCACCTCACTGGGACAGTACAATAGAGCCAACTATTGGCAGTTGTGGGTGAGCTAGCTCCAAAGTTGTGAGCTTGGGAGAGCTGTCTGAAATACTTGTCCATCATGCAGCGGTGTGGGCGGGCGAAGAGATGCCTCCCCGTTATCCCTTGCCCATCACCACTTGCAGCACAGTAGAAATGACCCTGTTGGCAGATGGTGTAGGTGAGCCAGCCCCAGAGTTGTCAACCTGGGAGAGCTGTCCCCATTTTGCACCTGTCATATGGTGACATGGGTGGGGGAAAGATGGCCTTCCACACGCACCCATCAATACCTGAGGTAGGTGGACGAGCTGGCCCTGAGGTCTTAAGAGGAGAGCTGTTTCTGCTCATCAGCTGCAGCACTTGGGAGAGTGGCCCCTACACCTTGCCTGGGCAACACAGCTGGCCCTGAAGGTGTAGGTGTGGAAGAACTGATTCTGCCAGTTTCTTATCACTGCAAGGGGTGAATTAGACAGGGCAATGCTGGAGAGCGCACCCTGGTGGTGAGGACAGGGGAGATCTGGCGGGTTAACCAACCTTGCAACTAAACAGGCTCACAACCCGGGTAATGGGTTGGCCCACTCCAGTATCTACCCCATGTGTGATCTTCTAGAGTACCGGTGCATAGGTGGGAGAGTGTAGGTCATGTGGATCCTGTACTGCAGGATCTCCAGAACACAGGGCAGCAATGGCTCCAAAAGAGCCTGGTGTAGATGATGAAGCAGAGACCAGTGAGTGGCCGCTAACCATACCGATGATTCTTTGGGATAAATGCCTGCATGTAAAAAAATCATCATTAAAGCCGGGAGTTGGTGGCGAAGGCCTTTAATCCCAGCACTTAGGAGGCAGAGGCAGATGAGTCTCTGAGTTCGAGTCCAGCCTAATCTTCAGTGAAAGTGCCAGGACAGCCTCCAAGGCAATGCATTAGAAACCTGCTTGAAAAAAATAAAAGCAAAAAACAAACAAACAAACAGTATGATTAAAGGGGCTTAGTGTGTTACTCACTGTGTCACACTGCAACTTCCATGTTAGGATTACCCCCTTCTTCCTTTTTTCCCCCTCTTAAATTTTATTTTGTTTTATTTTGGCAGGGAGAGGGAGATGGATGGGACTGGGAAATCGGGAAGCATGATGTGAAACACAAAGAATAAATTTTAAAAGTTAAAAACAAAGACAAATATATTAGATGAATTCCACCAAATATTCAAATTACTCAATAATATTTTAAAAAAGAAAATAAAACATTAAATAATACTTTTTATTAAAATGTTTATAAGGCAGATCTGGGATAATGGCATAGAATCATGGTATGCAATTTGTTAACAGTGTTTTACAGGACACAGACCTTTAGCAAACATGAATACACACAAAAAATGTATACAAAGAAAATCATACAAGCCAATACGAAATAGTTAATGAAATATAAATACAGAAAACAAGAATAATTAACAATAGAATATTAATTGTAACACAAATTGTATATTATCCTTTAAAATCTTTTAAAAGAATTATTAGTCTAACCTACTCAAAAATGCTAAATTAATATTGTGACAAAGAACTGGAAAGGGTTAAATTTAGATTTCAGAGAACACAGAAACTCAAAGTTACAATTGTTTAAACACAGTAAGGAGCAGGGAGTTGTCTCTTTTCTAGTGGCCTCCATTCTGCCTCTGAGTGTTGCTTTGACCCTCTGGGGACAGCTGTTTATCCACAGCCTCATTAGCCAGATGGAATGACCCATAAAAAACACATGCCATTTTCCTTTCCTTGGAGTAGTCCTCAGAGGCCAGCACATCGAAGGGACACCTCTCAGTCAGTCATTGAGATCAGTCACAAGAACACCCTGATTCATAAGGTGTGAACAGCAGTCCTTAGCAGCCCAGGAAAGGAGACAGCTGTGAAGGCTGAACACCTGCTCTGACTGAGAAAAGCCTCAGAAGGAGATCAGTGAGAATAATTCCTGCAAGTTGACAATTTGGAACTCGAATAAAGCACCTGCTTTGTGAGTTACCTCATCTGGTCACCAGGAGTATCTCTAAGCTACTGGGAAGATTCCTGGTCTGCCTTCATTGTGTATCTGTGCACAATGGAAATTTAGTGATTTGTAAAGCTAAAAAACCCAACAATTCTTAGTATGCCTGTTAGGCTAAACAGAAATACTGTTTTAGTACGCTAAACAGAAACACTGTTTTAGTACCACATGGCTAGAACCCCTAAACATTAATTTCATAATGATTTTGTCACACTCAAAAGTATTGAAGAATCTGTTCACTCTGTGACTCTCAGAAGAATATTGCCACTAAAGTTGCTACATTTTCATTCTAGGTAATTACAAAGACTGACTACATGCCAGAATTTGTCTTACTGCCTCATTTTCCTGACATCACACAGAATGGTAGCAGTGGACTGAGGTACGTTATACTACATGTGACGTTGCTTTGTCATGAATTTACAAAACAATTTCTATTTTATTCTGCTTGCATATTTCAAAGGCAGGATTTTATGGACTGATACAAGTATAATTTGTTGTTTACAGTATTGTTATGAATACATTTATAGTACTTATATGTTAAATGCCACGTGGCATATTTATTTTATAAATAAATCTCATTTTGGGAGGGAACACTATAGAATATATTACTAATAGCTTAATGACATAAAAATTTAAATTAAGACTTTTGTCATATTACATAAGAGATAGATAATAGAAAAAGTTGAATATATATATAGAGAGAGAGCTAGAAAGAGGGAGAGAGATTCTTTTTTAAGACAGGGTCTCTAGTCCTTGAGTTCACTATGTTAATCACACTGAATACATTCTTGAATATTCTTGGATCCTGTTAAAAATAATTTTCATAATTTGACTTAAGTAGGAACATATGTTTTTCATTATCAAATTAATTTTGAAAGTCAAATTCTTCAGTCAACTTGAAGTTATGGTAATTTATAAAAAAATAATCAAGTAGTTTATCATGAACCCACCAGCCCTCTGTATTATGCAAAATAATTGTCTCTGATAAATAATCATAATGTATACATAATTTATGTTTTAAATTTTAAGTAAAAATCTCATGCAGATTATCTGAGCAAATTTTAATGCATTGTCTTAAATCAGATGTTAATGTGAATACATTTATATTTAAATGTGGTTTTAAATATTCCTAATAAAGGAAACATGAAATCTGCATAAAAGCTAAGTAGCATGATACATGTTATATGAGTTTTTTCCTCATAGGAAAAATTATTTGGCTGTCTTTACAAAGGGTTTAAGACAGATTATGTTTTCTACATTCCTATTTCTCACTCATACTTCTCAAAACATAAATTAGTAAACACAGTTTACTCCTCTTTAAGACCTTCCCTACCCTCCCTGCACCTCTAAAGATTTTAATTATATTTCATTTACTTGGTATGTGTGTGAGAGAAAGAGATAGACAGAGACAGAGAGAGGGAGGAGAGAACATGAGAGTACATGTCATGTCAGAGGACAGCTTGTAGGAGTCAGTAGCCTGACCCCAGTCATCCCAGGGACCAGACTCAGCTCATCAGGTCTGTCCATAGGTGCCTTAGCCACTGAGACATATCTAGTCCTACTCTTTGAATGGTAAATTCCTACCGCCACCTTCTCACATTTGACAACAAATTTCAATCTACTTCTGAGGCCAGAAAAATGCCTTTAAAGACAAAGAGAAAATTAATGAAAAGAAAAATTACAGAAGCAGCAAATTAAGCAACCAAAAGTGAATAAATAGATATGCATTGTGAGAGGGGCCTTTCAACATTTAGAACTGTAATGACTATAATACATTTATTATAAAACTAAAATTTCATTTTCATAGCATTCCAAAGAAAAGGTGTCATTTGAAAGATATTTGTAACTTTTATCTAATTTTATACTTTCAAAGGCCTCCTGTATGTATAATGGCAGTGACTTTATATTATGGGCTACCTAACATATATAAGATGTATTTTAATCATGTAACTTTCAGAAATATCTCATTGTATTTTCACATTAAATTGTCTAAGAGTGAAGTTTAAGGAAGTAAGCAAGATTGAAAATGCATTGCTATTTTCATTAGTTCATGACAGTATCAGTGTGTGTGTGTGTATGTGTGTATTTACTTAGACACAATTTCAGTGTGGCTCTAGCTGTCCTGAAACTTACTCTGTAGATAGGCCTGGTCTCAAACTCCCGGAGATCCACCTGCATCTCCCTCCTGAGTGCTCAGATTAAAGACATGGGCCATCAGCTTGTAGGCATTTACTGTTAAAAGCCATCACTATACTGGATTCCTACTAAGAATTAATGATCATGATTAATATAATTAAAATGGGGTGTTCAATGTTACAGTTCACCAAGAAATCATCGAAGAGTAGTGGGTGATTTCCCAGACTAACAATAATGCAGGGATAGAAAAAGAGACACTAGTGGGGAAGGTAGGCTCCACAAAAATAAGAGTCATTTTATTTTTGATGGTTGGATTCAAGTCAGTAGGTAACTTTAGAAATGATACAGTTTTAGGAAGAATACATATAATTACATCCCATCTATAACTTTGTACTATGATAAGTAAAGAACAAATGGAAAAAAAATGTAGTATATCCCAAAGTTTGAACAAAATGCAATTTACACATGGAATACCAGCACTGAGAAAGTTTTTTGGATAGTCTATATGATTATATGTCTCTGGAGTAGATTTATAATTAGCCATGTGTGCTATTATCCTCCATTCTTACAAACTGCTTCCTAACGAATGGTAGTGAAGGCAGGAGAGTTTTCCAGGAAGAGCAAAGGACATGGCCACATGATGGGAATTTCTGACGAGCTGCAGGATCTCAACAGTTCGCCCACACTGCTATGACCCTCTCCCCGCTCAGTCCTTCACTGCACAGGGAAACGATGTGCTATTGTGTGTTTTCAGCAATAATAAAATTATGATTAGGATACTTCTGTACATCCTTTGAAGCACACAGCATACTCTAAAGACTGTCCATGTATATGCAAGAGAGGAAACATGTAGATTGGCATTGTGAATGCAGTGTGTGGAGATGGGGTGGGCTGTACATCCTGATGTTTAACAAAACAATGGATTCTGAAAGATGACTACTTGGCCGTGACTGCTCACTCTGCCGCCTATTCACTGTGTGACCTTAGGAAAATTTATCTTTTCTATCCTTCAGTTTCAAGGTTTGTTGTAAATATTAAATGGGACAAGTGTTTACAACCATGCCACATTCCCTCAGTGGACATCAGTAAAATCCTGCTCAGGGAGAGTGGTAACTGATCAAAGCAACAAATACAAACTGACATGCGCAAACCTGACACTTTCACTGCAATTAAGGGCAGTTCTACAACTCCTGGGGTTGGTACTATATTCAAAATAACAGCTTGAGAGAGCAAGTCCCTAAGCTCTTTCCCTGATTGATATTAATATGAAAATGAAACTGATCTGTAACATAAGACAATAGAGCTCTCATGAGTTGTGCATTAGCAGTATTCATTTCATGTCTCCAGTGCATTTTAAATACAATTTCAGGTTCCTCTTTCATTTGTGTGTGCTCACACTCACACTGCTTTGTATAATTAATGGCATTTTCCAGTCCCATTTTATGAAAGCAGAAGATTGCTCCTGTGCAGTCTAGGTGCTAATATGACGTGTCCCTCCTCAATAATATTAATTATTCATTTCCCTTTCTTAAACTGGGTAAAATAATTAAAATCCTTAGCCTCAGGGAAAACATCTATCCACTGAGTAACATTAAAAGCTTCCAATTCTGCTGTTTTGCCAAGTGTTCTAAACATTCTACATTATCAGCTACAAAAAGTGCTGCCTGATTATGTAATATAGTTAAAATGACAGTACTGTTACAGTTACACACAAGAAAATACTCCTAGATTATAACAAGACATGTGGGCTGCAAAATTCCATGTTGGCAAAATATGACATTTATAAGACTTAACTTGAAGAAAATGCTATCATGGTTTCAGCTGAAACTTCAGGGCCTGGTTTCACACTACAGAAGATTGACAGACACTCCACTTCCAGGAGATGTGGGCGGAGAGGTAACGAGATGGACATGGACGGAAGTGTGTCTGGCATCAGTGAGCAAGCACCCCTTTTTATCACATCACTGTGACCCTCTCTGGGGACAGATGAGGAACGGTCCCTCCCAGGCTTTCTTCTAGAAACTGGCTCTTTTCCCAGCCCTTTTTAATTCTTTTCAGCTTTCGGCTTATGCATGGGAGGAGTAAAATCATCTTACCCAGAATTACAATTGAGGGCAAAACAAGTGCAAGGACGAAGTTGGGCGGTGTATAAAAGCGGTAGTACTCTTCTGCAAAAGCGCGTTTCCATCCATAAATTAACACGTGGAAAGTACTTATGAGCAGTGCCACGTAGCCAAGCGTAGACTTGAGACAGAGGAAGAAAAAGAAACATGTGACTTACCCACAGAACAGCCCATGCAGATACCCTGCTTACACTTTATTCTGTAAGTGATACTATCATCTGAATGAAGCTATTTAAGACATACAATTATTTGCATATATCAGGTCAGATTGCATAAACTGAATAAATAGTCTCATTAGTTAATTTAGTGTAACACAAGCATTTTCCATGCCATTAAAAATGAAAGCATATCATTAATATTGTGTAACATTTTATTAAATGGCTGTGTATTAATCACTCCTTTGTGTTGATCATTCTGGTGGCAAATTTATTCAACTATAAATAATACCACTTCAGAGCTTTTATATTTAGATTTATGCCCTTAGGACTGATTCTACTGCTGGATTATTGATCAGAACATCCAGCTTTTCTCTAATGGTATAGATATGCATGGCACCTGTATGCTTTATATGGCTGTGATTCCAGTACTAGTAAGGACAAGAAAGAGAACTGCATATTCAAAGCATCATGATTCACATCTGAGTCTGAGGCCAGCCTGGGCTATGTAGTGAGACTCTGTCTCAACAAATGAGAGTATTAATGTGTAATATAAGTAACAATTCAAATGTGGTTACGGACCCTAATATGTGAGATGGCTAAAAATGCCATAGCTGGCCATTTTATAGGTTAAAAGGTTCATGTTTTAAGTTCTCTGAATTACTATGTTTAAGGTTACTCACTTTGGCAACTAGTTTATATTATGCAAAAGGAATAGTACATCGGTATAGTGATGCAATGTCTAAGTCCACTAGGAAAATGTCAGCTCTCTAGAAGGCAAGGCAAGGCGCTTGCAATTAGTTGTCTAACTTTATGATGATGGTTGTCTGCCTGGAACCTTCTACCAGAAAGCCTTCTATTTCCTTTCTGGTGCGATGAAGTAGCAGTTGGGAAAGCATTCTCATTCTCCTTTCTTCAGAGGGAGAAGATAAATTTAGACAAGGATTGTCCTTAATTACATTTTTTGCATGACTTTTAAAAAGAGGTGAGTTTGAAGGAGGTGGATGGAGGGAAGTTGGAGGAGAAGTAGCAGGGAGTGAATGCATTATATTCATGTATTTCAAAGACTATATAAAAACATATATTAAATTTCCCCAAGCAGCCAAGCATGATGGTATACACCTTTAATCCCAGCACTGGGGAGGGAGAGGCAGGCGAATCTCTCTGAGTTTCAGGTCATCCTGGTCTACAGAGCCAGTTCCAGGACAACCAATACCACATAGAGAAACCCTGTCATTACACCTCCCTGCTCCTCCAGAAAACAAAAACAAACAAAAACCCCAAAATATCAGTAGGCAAAGACTAAAACAGTATATTATCAAAAGGCTCTACTATTAATATTGTATATATTATGCTATATACCATTTGGATCAGAAAGTACAGATTGTGACCATATAACTAGAATCCAAATTTTATACATATTTAAATTATGTGAATACATTATACAGATATTAATGTAGGTAAACATTTAACTTTTTAAAGAACACGAGTGTTCTCTGAATTTCTTTACAGATACTCTTGTGCATTAATTTAAGATTGACCTAGTAAATAAAACACATTAACAAGATTTACAAAAAAAAGTCAGGCATTGGTGGCACAAGGCTTTAATCCCAGCACCGGGGAATGAGAGGCAGGTGGATTTCTGTGAGTTCGAGGCCAGCCTGGTCTACAGAGCTAGTTCCAGGGGACAGGCTCCAAAGCTACGAAAAACCAAAAAAAAAAAAAAAAAAAAAAAAAAAAAAGAAAGAAAGAAAGAAAGAAAGAAAGAAAAGAAAGAAAGAAATGCAGTTGGATGCAGATGCAGTTGGTTGTCACAAACCATTAGCATAGTGACTTAGTTTGACAGTGCTTATTATTGTGTGTGCATGTGAGTTCATTTGACAAATAATAAAATTGTCTTTTTGGGGCTGGATAGATGACTCAGAGACCTAGTTTGATTTAAACACCCATATGGTGGCTTACAACTGGTCCAAAACTCCAGTTCCAGCAGATCTGACACCTTCTTCTGACCTCTGTGAGCACCAGACATGTATGTGGCGCGCACACAGAAACACATGAGCAAAATGATCATAAAACTAAATTTAAAAAAACAAGTAATTCAACTTTTAACATCTAATTTGACCTAAGTCCACATCTCCCCTTTTATTCCATAATATAACAGACATTGCTATGGTTGCCTTCTAATGCCATGATGCACTGGCCTTTCCTTTACTAACCAGAATGGTTGAAATCTGGCCTTCAGCCATGAATTGGATGTGTAACAATGGCTTCAAAGGCATTCTTTTTAGATGGAGCATATTTAACACTGAACTTAACAATGAAATTCTTTGCTGTATGATGTGTTACCAAAAATCCCCCACATACCTGAATAAAGCTGAATTCCCTCCAGTTTAAAGCATTGCTCACGGAAGGGATTGAAGTGACTGCCAGCAGCGACAGTAAGCCCAGGCTCATGATGCCAAAGGAGATGTACATTTCGATTCTCCAAACCTCTTCCTCATTCCATGCATTTTCAATATTTGCATGAACCTAACAAGAAAAACAAATGAGAATTTCCTTTACTTCATAGAACATTAACTGATTCTACACACCGTTTACTGTTGGTCTACAAAGAACCGGGCCACTTATAATATTTAAGATTAATAGTCTTAATTACATATTAATTAATTCAGCATAATGAACCACCATAGAGAACCAGTTTGTAGCATTATTCCAGATGTGGAGAAAAGGGGACTAAGACCCCCTCCTTTTCTAGCATGTAAAGAGGGGGACAAGCATATGCCATTATGATCACAATGAGTCACTATTGTAGAGGCCCTAAGTCCAAGATTATGGATCTCAACTGACTGGTTCTCAAGAGACAGAGAAGAAGCATTTGTGGTCAGACTCAACTCTGGGGTCCTTCTACAGGCTTGTATAAAAGTGGCTGAATGTTTGGGGTATGCTCTACTAAGTTTAACTCAGGCTTGTAAGCCACCCTACCTGTGTCAATGCCTCTTTCTTCTTAACCTTTCTTTCCTGGAAACCAAAATTTCCTCAGGATAAGCTGAAATATCTGTCCACTTGAATGACCTTACTAATATACCTTCCAAATTCCCAACTGTTTCAATTCATTTGCAGCATTTTTCTACAAATCCTTCCCTTATATTACTAATGCATACTAGTCACGTCTGACTTAACTGTGAGTTTATGGCAATCTTATCTATTTATCTACAAACAATATAATTAGAGCATAAATTAAGAGTTGGACCTCTTCAGCTGAAACTTTGATTTAAATGTGTATCTACTGGTGGAAAAAGTATATTTTCAATACCATTTTTACTTTGTGTACACACACACACACACACACACACACACACACTTATTTATTTATTTATGCCACTCCTACCAATATCTCCAAAGAGCCCTTGGGCTGCTATGTTGAAAAAACTCTAGCCAAATTCCTGGCCACTAGGTGTGGTGGTTTATTCCTTTAATCCTAGCACTCAAGAGGCAGAGACATGCTGTTCTCTGTGAGTTCAAGGCCAGCCTGGCTTATGTTGCATGTTCCAGGCCAGTGAGGGCTATATAGCTGAAACCCTGTCTCAAATGAAACAATTCCCACAAAGCATATGCCGAGAGAGACTGTCTCAAAAAAGTAAAATCCGTACTTCTGTTCCCTAAATATGCCAAAAAAGAAAAATGCTGTTGTGAAATGTACATAAATACTATTTTAAGTCAGATTTTTATAGTTCCTACTATGCCACTAGAACCAGATGAATAACAAGAGTGTTCAGTACCTGCTGATAAGCCATGTTGAGAAACAAGTATCTTTCTGACCTTCTCATCGGTAAGCAGAGACTGTAGGCAACATGGACAACAGCAAAGAAAAAGCCCAGCAATCCCAGCTGTTTCCTGCACTGTAACCAGGTATCCAACCAAGGTGGGAATTTGCGGTACTTGGTGCCATAATAAAGCTGATACGCAGCTGCCAAGAGGCCTGCCAAGTATACCAGGGACAGCAAAGTAATACCAACTATAGGCAAGGTCTTGTTCACAATCTCAATAGGAATCTTGTAAAAGTCACTCTGCTGGTTTCTGGCATATGGATGTATCACATCTCTGACAAAGGAATAGAGAAAGAAAAATATGGCCAAGCTTATGGCTACTACCACTGGCCCTCTCCAGAGAGTAAATAGTCGCAAGGGTAAATTTTCAATCTCCTTGGCTGATGATAAGGATCCCAAGTCAACAGGAATAAAATTCAACTGACGGGCAAGTTCAATAACCTGTTGTCGAGCTTGGATATTGTTGCTGCATATATAAACCTGTAAGAAAAACAAACAGGCTCATTACCATGGCTGTTCATAAAATCCAATGACTAATCACAAACTGTACTGAATCTATGGTGCACTGTTTAATGACTTCGAGTGATGTCAGTGAATGAAGATGGGGGAAAATTATTATTAACTGTAAATTATTAAACAGACTTAAATTAAATACTACCATAGGTACTGTTAATAGTTTAGAATAGTACCTTAATAATGCATTAATCAGTCAAAAGTATCGCATTATGATTAGATTTATTAGTATCTTAAAAAACAGACTTAAAATAGTGCAATGAAAACTAAAATGTCTTTTCCCCCTTTGATGAAAAAAAAAAAAAAAAAAAAAAAAAAAGAAAGGGAAGAGAATCTAGCTGCAACTAGGAAGGCTCAGAGAAGTTCTCAGGAGAGGGAGGCTGCCAGAAGAGAAGGTATGCTTCCTAGGGAACCCAGGTCAGCAGCAGCTGCAAGGGAAGGCACATCCTTCCCTCCCCAGAGGTCTAAGTGGCCATATCCTCCAAACCCAGTTTTCTAGGGTTGAGGCTGGATCTCCTTGCTTCTATGACCAACTTTCAGTTGGAACAAAGTAGAGACCCTGCTGAGGAGAGTGACAGAAAGTACTGCCCTTCAGAGCTATCCCAGAAAGAGTGCAAATGGGCAGTGGTAGCCTTCTCAAGTAAAATGTACAAACTGTATCATGATGCCAGACTCATTATAAAATTTACTTTTAGGTTTAGAGGCAAATTCATTAAGTATCTGTAAAACACTTGAATAACTCCAAGTACACTGTTTCATTGGCGAACATATAAAATTGCTTTCACTTTTTGATATATTCTTCACAAGTAAAATTATGATTCTATAAGGCTGTTAACTTAAATAGAATGGAACTGTCATTTTTCTAAGACTAAACATATCATCTCTATAGTAAGTCTAATGATGGCATAGGTACGGTCATCATTTCCAGAGGAGCATAATGATGTCATAGGTAGGATAAGGAACAATAATAAAGTCAAAAATTCAACAAGTGTCTGTTGAACTACAAGTTTACTGCTGGAGTGAGCTACTGCTATGAATAGGCAGATCATCTCACTCAGTTTAAAGAAAAACAGTACAAAGTCTCTAGTGCTGTTTGAGGAAAACAAATTTCCAAATAAATCCCTGAAGACATTTGTACACAAGCTCTGAAGAGGCCACACTGAAGTGTTTGTGTGTTAAATCTATTTATGTGAAGGTGGCAATACAGAGTTCAGCTTTCAGGCTTTGACTCTGAACTGATGGTAGCCAGCTTTATGAATGATAAACTCTGTACTGTTAAACAAATACAGATTTCTAAACTTAGAAATTTTTATAGCAAAGAAATAAGTAAAGCATTCATATTAATTTATTGCAGGTGTGAAATGGTGGAGCAAACCCTTTTTTATTATTTGGAGAAAAGTCTATAAATGATAACAATAAATCTAGAGCTATAAGTGAAACATTCACTACCACTGAATGTTCATCATTCAAGCATGATGAAGTACCAATTATATGGCTCTTGTCATGATGGGTCTTGTAGCTCATTTTGAATTTGAATTTAATCACTGTCCCATGAAGCTTTATTCCACTAAAAACTAAAATGATCATGAATCTGAGGAAGGGATTATGTCAACTTTGTCGAATAGGCCCTGCCTCAAATTTGCCAATTTTATGAGATATGTTTTCTTGAAAAGGAAGGAAGAACCTTCTCTAGCAGCTGGAGTGTGACCCGCGAGCAGGCACTTGCCTAGCCTGATCAGGCTCTGGGCTGATCTCTAACAGAGAGGTAGGGAAAGTGTGCACTGTTTGAAATACTTGAGCAGGGTGTGGTGGCTGATGCCTGTAATCCCAGTCTTTGGGAGACGCCACAAGGTGGAGGCCAACGTGGACTAAGGTATGAGACTGTCTCAAAAAACTGAAAGCAAGAAGGGGACAAGGAGAGAGAAGGACAGACCTGAGGTGAGTGGTTACAGTGACAGCTAGTCTTGTCAATATGCTTGAATTTGAAATCACCCAAGGAAAGGCGAGGCACACTTTGGGACGTGTCTGAGGGCATTTCTAGTGAGAACTAACCAGGAAGGAAAAGGCTCACCCTGAAGGTGGGCCAACCATGCCATAGGCTGGGGTCCTGGATATATAAATGAAGAGAAAGGAGAAAGCCAGCAGGATGGTGGCTTTGCCCTGTCTCTGCATTCTGCCCTCTGGGACATGAATGGCTCTGTTCCATCACTTTTCCCAATCATGATGAGACAAAGCCTCTGAAACTGAACAAGGTAAATCCTTCTCCCCTAAATCCAGGGGCTTGTGTCGCAGTGACGGCAAGCACTCAGTACAGAGTTCACAACCCTGATATGTGAAATATCACTGTATAAGGGATGGGATTAACTGTGCACATGAGGGCAGGTGCCCTCAGAGGCCTGCAGTTGGAGCTACAGGCAATTGTGAGCTGCCCAGGGTGGGTGCTAATATCCAAACTCCTGTCCTCTGCAAGAACGGTAGCTACTCTTAACTGCTGAGCCATCACTCCAGCCCTGTAATCAACTGTCTCTATGAGGAACCCTCAGATTCACTACCTAAGCATGCCTCTGAAGGGCTTTTAATGTAGTCTCCATATGTGTTTTCTTATAGTTACCTCATTCTGGAAGCATTAACAGAACCTACCATCTGCTGCCTTCCCAAGCTGAACTAGATGATGTGTGATCCATAGCCCTGTGTGCTGACAGTGAGTCTGAGAAATCAGTCTACCTCTGCCTATCTGCCCCATGGCTTAAAATCCATGCTTACATGCTATAAAAACTTAATCTATGCGCATGCCTTTAATTCCAGCACTCGGGAGGCAGAGGCAGGCAGATTTCTGTGAGTTCAAGGCCAGCCTGGTCTACAGAGTGAGTTCCAGGACAGACTCCAAAGCAATACAGAGAAACCCTGTCTCAAAAAACCAAACCAAACCAAACCAAAACAAAACAAAACAAAACAAATAAAAACAAACAAACAAACAAAAAACCCACTTAATCTATGAAAAACACAAAGGTTATTCTAAGGGATTCTTAGGGTTCTGCAAAGTTCTATTTCATTCAGGGATGGAATAATGCATCACGAAGTGGCTATAGCAAAGGCAGAAAGGGCAAAAGATGGGGGAAGGAGAAAACACTTGTTACATTTTTGTCTCTTAATTCTGGAGGATTAATGTAATGTGTCCTATGACACACCAGCTAACATCACCCTTTCTTTAATTAACTGACAATTACAGAAAAATACATGTCATTTTATGAAGCTTTCACATCAATTTTTTTGTGTGTATGTGAAGAGAAACATGCCTTTATGTTGCTGGAATATAGTCTTCACATGATCTTACATAGTTTTCAAACAATCATTTCAATGCATTTGAACTTGGGTTACTTGGTTACAAAATACCAGACATATAATAAAATTTAAAGCCATGCATACCTGGCGGCTGGCATCCTTGGGACCTAACTGAAGTGCCCAAGCTGAGATAACATTAAATCCTTTCACAATCAAGGAATCCGGGAATAGTGAGGCCAGATACTCTGCATTGGATTCTGGGTACTGGTTTACCCTCATGTTGTTGCTCACATCAATCAGGATTTTGCCCACAAGCAGATGTCTCAGGTCCCATAGGGAGGTGTAGTGTTCTCTATGGATAGCCACAAATATTATATTTGTTTTTGTTAAAGCATCTTCATGGTGGGTGACATCCACCACATGAGGAAAAAAATCAGATGCAAATTTAGGATTTCTGCTTCCTATGACCACATGATAGCCACACCTAATAAGCCGAATGGTAAGAGACTTGGCAAAATCCCCACTTCCTATCACGCCTACAGTGACCTTCCTTGCGTCTTTGATACCATTTATGCCATTAGGCAAAAAAGTCTCCAGGCTCTTGGGGCTTCCCATCATAGAGATGGATTCCATGGTAGAAATGTTTCTAAAATCTCCAGGAATGTCCTAGAGGAGAGAAAAGAAAATATTCACCAATTAAACATATTGACAAACAGCAAAACACTTCTAATGCTATAATTATGTCCTACATCTATCTGTAAAGGCAAAATATTTTGACATGCTACATGACCCAGAACACAGCAAACACAATTTATAAGGTAGAGAAGATCTCTAAATAGAGAAATTAACACAAAGGTGATTAGCTAAATGGGGCTTCGCAAGTTCACACAAATAGCCTGGGAATCTTAAGATGTATATTCTCAGCCAGCCAGTCTGGAGGAAGGCTTGGGTGTCTGCATTTCTAAAAAAAGTGGATGCTGCTGGGCTAAGGACCCACCTATGTGTAGAAAGCCTTTCTTACAGCAAAGAGGGAATTTCACTCAGAATGATTGTCAAAAAACAGCTCTAGCCAGCTCAACAGATCAGGTGGCAAATCAGAAATGACACCAGAGGTGGGGGAAAGGACCCTGATACCAAGAGATGACTTTTAAAAAAATTGATAAAACAAATTTCCATGCAATACAAACAAAACCAGGTAGTCATTTGGGAGCTTAGTCTATGAACTATCACATGTACCCATTAACTACAGATTTTTAAAGGCGACTAAAATAAAACAGCCAACAATAAAATTAATGCCATCACTTGAACAATATTTAAAGAAAAACAGGCATCAAAATCTAGTGAAGAGCTAGGCATGGTGGCACACACCTTAACCCTAGAACTCAGGAGGCAGAGGCAGGTGGATGTCTATTGAGTATGAGACCAGCCTGGTCCATGTAGTGAGTTCCAAGGTCAACCAGGACTATATAGTGAGACTCTGTTTCAAATAAAATTAGAAAAAGGAAAGAGAAAAAACAAACAAACAACAATTAAATACCATTGATACTTTATCTGCCCTATATTCCATAATATAGCTTCCCTATGTAAAAGGGTTTTATTGTGTTATGATCTCAAATGTATAGTATGTGTCTGCCCTTTCTCTCTCCTGGCTAGGAAGACTATGATACAGTTCTCCTGGTGTGTGTGTCTGTCTCTGTGTGTGTAGTTTTTTTTTTTAAATTTAAGTGACTAATGTTTATATTTGTAATAACTTGCTCACTCACACAAGTCAGACTGCCAGGCATCAGTCTCACTGCTGGCTCTGAATGAAAAACACTATCCCATTCTGACCCCACTGCAAATTTCATTCATATTAACAGCAAATACAGATCATTTCAGAAATTAATGGACTCTATAGGCACTACTATTCAAAATGTGGGCTTTTTTCCAGTTTTTGTTCTTAACTAAATAAAAGTTTTGGAGTCAGGAAAACTCACCCCTCTGTCCTAGCAATAGACGACCCTGAATAGATGCATAAACTAAATTTTGGAAGAACAATACTAATATTAATATTGCTTAATTCTTACATAGTATGGGTTTCACCTCTGTCTGATATTTTACAGGTTCATCAAATCCATACAAATGCCCCAATGAAGTAGGTGTTGTTATAACATCCATTTGCAGATGAGACAGAAAAAAGGAGCACTGATTTGTCCAGTGTTGCATGAGAACAAGAAAAGCCAGGATTAGATTGCCAGGGAAGGCCTGTGTCATTGGGTGGGAGTGGGGATTTCAGAAGGGTTGCTGCAACTGCTGCTGTTAGCTGGGAAATGGCTTTGAGTACAGGCTGGAGGAGTCATATTCATATTTATGATATTCTTTGGCTATTTCACTGTTTTTTGTCATTATTTAGTAATTTTAATGTCTGAGAAAATTCACCATCTTCACATGTATTCCATGTCTCATTTCATGCCTTTCAAGTTAGGAAATGTAATTATGCTCTCAGACAGTCCTAGGCAACCAGGCAGTGCAAAGCCATCCACATATTCCTGGAATATCCCAGGAAACAGAAGTTAAAGGAACCATAAGCTATGAAACCAGTACTCACTTCATTCCTAAATTAAGGGTGAAATTACAATATTACCTTTTCCTCATATATGCATTACCTAAGGATGAAAAGTGTTATAATTACTTATCAGGTTTTTTTTTGGGGGGGGGAACAAGTTCAGACTTCTCTAAATCAAGAGTGTGAAAAAATACATAAATACCTTAGAACCTAAAAATGTCACCAGTGGCCTCTTATTAAACCACAAATTTTATATCTATTAATGGGCAACTCTTGTAGTGACACTTGTGGTCCTTATTCACATAGTATTCCTAATGGCAAGTTTACTAACAATGTGATGTGACTAAGAATGAAATTAACCTAATAAATAATGAGACTTTATTATAGGGTTAAGGTGTGTGTGTGTGTGTATGTGTGTGTGTGTGTGTGTGTGTGAGAGAGAGAGAGAGAGAGAGAGAGAGAGAGAGAGAAAGAAAGAGAGAGAGAGAGAGAAACAGACAGACAGAAAGGCAAAGAGAGGGATCTTAATTTTATTACATATTGTATGCATTGATACAGATACATGTCTGTGGAGGTCAGGGGACCTCTACAACTTTGTGGAGATGGTAGCTTTTTCTCTTTACACCATGGGCTCAGGGGATTAATCCCTGATCATCAGGTTTGCACAGTAAGCACCTTTATCCCCTACACTATCTTGCCAGCCTAAGAAAGAACTTTCATGGAGCCAAGATGGGAAATTGTGGTATATTGTTGAAACAATATACCATATTTTTATGTGTTATTTCATGGAATATTCATGGTTAAATCCTCAGGTAAAGAATGTATATTATCTCTCATCTGAGCTGGAGCTCAGAGAACTAAGTAATTTGACAGTGTGATTTCAAATAGAAGTTTTCAAGCCTCCTGCAAGGCTTTTAATCCCAGAGGGAACTCTGGGAGGGAGCCTGGGCTACAGAAAGATAACCATCTTACAAAAACAAAAAAGCCTGCTAACCTCTGCTCATTCTGAGGCTACAGAGTAAATCTACAGTGAAACTAGCAACAGACTCCCATCCCCAATTGTTATCTATGTGTTTCTAAACACAACAGGAACTTTAGCTAATCATCTCTGCTTGGGTTAACTCATAACAAATGATCTGAATCTGTTAATACCATAAAACAGAGTGCTTTCTAAGTAACATTTGGAAAATTCAGGGGGTGGGGGCACATGTCTTCTCAGGAATCTGCAACCACCTTGAAGGTATGTTGTACTTTTAGAGGGGAGGAAAAAGAAAGTGCCAAAAAGTGTGTTCATATCCCATTGGAGCCCCCATTTCAGACAGAAGAGCAGGCCATCTCCCACAAGCAATGGGTAATATCTGATGCTGAGGCACTGGTGTAAAACCTTCATCCATTTATAATCTGTTCATCTAGTATTCTGGATTGTTTCCTTAGTGTCTATGGTGTGAATACATGGGCTATTAATGACATCTCCACATTTATCTAGTTAAGGAAAAGAAAGCTCTGTAAACTCTTCAGTACACATTTCAGTTGACAAGGAATGTTGCAGTTACAGTTTCAAGGTACATCTTCCCTGTAGTGACCCAATATGAATGTATCTGGGCCCATGTGCTCTGTAAATAAGAGATAGAAATCCAGGAACAACACAGTGCTTACGCTCAGAAATTCAGGGTCATTGGGGACATGTGGGGTGTACTTATAATAAAATGAATAAAAAATATAATAAAAAAATCCATTACCTCAGAATAAAAAAAGAAACTAAATTGTATAGTCAGCATACTCTAGACTGCATGGTGCTTATTACCTTACTTCAACACTCTGTCTCTGTGTCTGTCTGTATTGTCTCTGTCTCTGACTCTCTCTCTTTGTCTGTGTGTTTCAGTTTTTTTTAAAAATATATTTATTTATTTTGTGTATATGGGTGATTTGTCTGTGTGTATCTCTGCACACCAGAAGAAGGCATTAGATCCCATGGGACTACAGTTATAGCCCATTGTAAGCTACCATGTGGGTGCTGGGAATTAAACCCAGGGCCTCTGGAAGAATAGCACGTGCTCTTTCTCCAGCCACCCCCATTACCCTGTGTTATATGTGTAAAAGATAAGAAACTTGTACTTACAAACTGCTCCCTAATACATGTATAAATTCTGCATCATTTTGATGTGTCAGTGGGAATCTGGCTTCCCATAGCCTTCCCTGAAAGGTGCTTGTGCACTGACTCCTGAATACCAACTAAAAATACATGGAGAAAGCACGGTGGTTTTCTGTTATTCCACTTGAAGAACTGTCCTTTATACTGAAGAGGGTATCTATTTTTTTTTTTTTCAGGAAAGGGTCATGATAACATTGTCTGTGTTGGTAATCTTATGTAGCCCCTTTCACTATTTTTTACTCTATTGATTTATAAAACTACCAAGCTTTACAGCATTGTAATTTTCATAGCCAGTAGGAGGCTCCAAGTGGAAAGGCCCAATATCTGTTAGGAGAAAATGCCTTTCCCCAGAGGGAAGGCACCCTGGAGTCAGCATCCCTCCTCCCTCTACTCCCCCATCCCACAGTTATCTGCTTAGTCATACTTAAATGGCAGGAGCACATTCCAGAAATGGAATGCCAAATATCCCAAACCAATTTTCTCTAATTCGATGATGGCTTTAACCATTGCAACTTCAGTTTGTGCTAAGACAGTCTCAGAATTCTCTGGACATTTAAACAAACAAGTAGAGACCAATTGCTTATTGTAGGGTGGTAACAGATTTTGGGAATAAAAGCATTTTTGTTTCTTTTAGGGATTTTAAACATTTCCAACCCCTCCAGGAAAGCCCAAAGGCAAGGCTATGGCTCCTCTTGAAGCAGGCCCACAATTTCCTAATGCAGTGAATGTCTCAGGGCTGTTTCAGATTTCCAAGGTTCAGTATGTATTCAATAACTAACTGTATGTAGATGTGATCTCATCACATTCCTAGAGTCTGAGTCACTAAAACAAAATTTTATGTGCAATGAATTGCAATTACTAGGACAGAAGCTGGACACAATGGCACACAACAGTAATCCTCAGGAACCCTGCTCTTGGTAGGTGGATTCAGGCCTGGGAGACAACTGGAAGGCAGAAGCAGGCTCATCTCTCGTGAATTCAGCCTGCTCTACATAGGGAGTTCCAGGAAAGGAAAAAAAAAAAAAAGAAGAAAAAGAAAGAAAGAAAGAAAATCAAAGTCACCTATAGCTGCACAGTGAGTTCAAGGCCAATCTGGGCTCTATGAATGGTGGGGCAGTAAAACACTTCTGTTAATTTTAGGAACATTTTCAATAAGAAAAGGATGTCTGGTTAAGTCTAATTCTACAAATTTAGTTAAAACACTTTTTTTCAAAGATTTCAGATAATTTTAGGTATGTATGCATGTGTGGGCAGGTGCACATGCATGGGTGTGCCTGTGCACATGTAGGTAAAAGTTCAATGCTGAGTGTCTATCTCAATTTCTGCTTTATTTTTTGAGATAGGGTCTCTCAGTTCCAGCTTCTGTCTCAACCTCCCTAGTGCTGAGACACTGGTCATGGATCGGTCCCCTAACAGTCAACCAGCTGCTGACTCGCCAGAGACATGAAACGGACACTGGTTTCTTGGTTATCTAATCAATGGATTGGGAATACTGAAGCATACACAAAACTTAAAACTACAATTTTATTGAGGTATGATTTACATAATGAATTCATTTTATTTACATAAATTCATTATTTACATAATTTCATTCACTTTAAATATACAAATTAATAGCTTTCAGTAAATGTATATTATATACCCATTTTAATCAAAAGTCAACATCACTCACTCTAATTACAAACTTCCTTTAAAAAATAATTTTGCATCCTTCAATGTCTGAAAGAGCCACTGACCAGTGAATACATCCTTCCTTCCTTCTCCATTTCTCCCCCTCCCTCCCTCTCTCCATCCCCATCCCCGCCCCCTTACGCCTCAGCTTGGTTGCACAAGGCAGGGTCCACTGACAGGCAGAAAGGCAGAGCTAGTATCAGAACTGTCTCTTCTTATAAGAGTTTCAAAAGATGACTGTTTTCAATTCCAGCTCCATTGAATGGCCTGGAGAAAGTTGGTCATTTGCTATTATATAACAATCCCGATGTTTACTTAATTGACTGAGAGTTGAGCCTGGGCATTGGAAATTTTATAGGAGATCATTAGTTGTGAATAATAGGTATCCAGGATCAAAAAACACCTCTAAAAGGTCAGGATTCAATCTAATGCTTGCTTTTAGAGACAGCCGCCGATTTAGCTGATTCTTATCGGTGTCTGTTTTCATGTTGTTGTTTCCAACAGTGAAAAATAAACGCCCAGAGAACAGCTGCCCTTAATATGACAAGGTGAAGAATATGCATGCAATCCATTTCCCTCCCCTACTTAGAAGCAATATCAGAAACTCCACTTGTTAATTTGTAATATCTCCCTTTCCCTTTCTGGGAAGAGCAATGCTATGCCTTAAAATGTGTCATCACACCACACAGGGCACTGAGTTCCTGTTTTGTAACATCCAAAATTCCAGTGCTCTGATGATGCCAACTCTTCATCCTCTCCCATGAGGGAGGGCTTTTTCTCCCAGTTCTCCAGGCTCCATGAGTCCTTGCCTGAGCAAACCCAGTCTGTAAGTGGAGAGCCAGGCAAACTTCAATGCAACTGTGAGCACAGGGATGGTGATTTTGCTGAAACATATTCACAGGGTGTCTAGGTGACTCTGATTTCTGTCCTTCTTAAAAGCTCCCAGGTGATGGCCATGATGCTGGCCCAAGAGCCTCTTCAGCTAAAAGATCTGTGATCTTCCCTACATTTTTTTACTTAATTATTTGACGGTAATATTGATTAAGTACTTGGCAAAATTATTCCATCTATAGCAAGTTTTAACTTTGTGCTGTTGAGGTAAATGGACTGGTGTAGGCTTCTGAATCCATCTTGATTCTCAGTCTGCTTCTATTCTGTTTGGTAAATGGAAAGCACTTGTGCTTGACTCCTACGATCTGTTCCAAATGCTAAAATTCTCTCCTTTGTAACATAAATGTTACATTATCACCTTATATTTAACACCAACTACAGGAGTTCCAGTTAAAAGTATTTCAAGTAGCATTCAGGATCCTTGAGATCTCAAGGTCCATATGGGTATTTAATTTTACCTGTGCATTTAATACTTAAGGGAATATTAACACTGTAAAACAATGCAACATAGCCCTTGTGATTGTTTGAATACGAGTAGCCCCCATCGGCTCTTATCAGTGTGGCTGTTACTGGGGTGAGCTTTGAGGTTACAGAAGCCCATGCCAGACCCATTCTCTCTCTGCCTAAGGATCAGGATTTAGAATTCTCAGCTAATTCTCCAATACCAGGTCTGCCTATATGCTGTCATGTTCCTCACCATGATAATAATGAACAAACCTCTGAAGCTGTAAGCAAGCACCCAGTTAAATGTTTTCATGGTGTCTCTTCACAGCAATAGAATGGTTTTGCAGTTTAGGATTCCCTGACATTCCTCCAACAGAATGATAAGCAATAATGCCAAGTTAATTTTGAAAAACAGGGCCATATTTATTTTGCAGCCTACCTCAAGACCCTGAAATACCACTGTTGGGCATATACCCCAACAAGGCATATTTACACCACAAGGAAATTTGCTCAGCTATGTTCATAGCAACATTATTTGTAATAGCCAGATCTTGGAAACAACCTAGATGCCCCTCAACTTAACAATGGATAAAGAAAATGTGGTACATTAACACAATGGAATACTACTCAGTGGTAAGAAATAATAACATCCTAAAATTTGCAGGTAAATGGACAGAAGTAGAGAAAAAACAAAACAAAACAAAAAACAAAAGCCAAAAACAAAAAACAAAAACAAAAACCATCCTGAGTGAGGTAACCCAAAACTAGAAAGATAAATATAGTATTTACTCACTCATAAGTGGATACCAGATATAAGACAAAAGACACCCAGTCTATAATCCACAACCCCAGAGAAGCTAGAACCCTCTTCCAGAAACAGATGGAAGCAGATGCAGAAATCTACAACTAACCAATGGGCCAAGCTCCTGGAGTACAATCAAAGAGAGGGAGGAGCAAAAATATGAACCAAGGAGTCAAGACCATGATAGGGAAACCCACAGAATCAGCTGACCCCAGCTAGTGAGAGATCACTGACTCAGGTCTGACAAATAGGGCACCTGCATAAGACTGAACTAGTCTCCCTTAATATGGGTGACAATAGTGTGACTGTGGCAATATATGAGGCTACTGGCAGTAGAGTCCAAGACCTAACACTAATGCACAAAGTGACTTAGTGGAGTCCATTCTATATGGAGAGATACCTTGCTCAGGCTAGACACAGGGGTGTTGGGGTGGAGAGGTGCCTTAGTTCTGCCTCAATAAGATGATGGGACAGACTTAGTAGACTTTCTAGGAAGGCCTTACCATCTCTGAGGAGCATATAGGAGGTGGGGGAGGCGGCATGGGGGGAGTGGAAGTAGAGGAAGGCAGGGGAACTGGGATTGGAATATAAAAAAATAAATTAATAAAAATTTAAATAAATAAATGTTCACACTTATATTTAGAAGGCAAAATAACTTTATCTACCCACTAGTTTCTGGCTTCTCTGTAAACCCTGTCTAGACTTCACTGTGTATGTTGAGTTATTCTTTTAGAAAGATCCTCCACTCTTACTCTCCATCATGTATACTTGGTAAAACTCTGGAAGAACCCAGCCACCCACTTTCTCTGTATCCGCATTCAGCTTGGTACAGAATGCTAAAGAAAAATCAGACAAGCAAGTTCATTGGCCCTATCATACATTTTTGATGTCTACCTTCATCAAAGGCCAGTCTAGCTCACACTGCCCTAGAGGACATCCCTTTTGCTGCCTACGGGTATATAGTTGTGGCCTAACTCATGGCATCTCAAACTTAACAGGTTCAAAGATCAACTCTTTTTTTCTGTAGTAGACCTGCTTCTGCTAGTCCAAATTTCTTCATCTTGCTGATCTGGCACGATTTCCCTCCAGTTGCTCTGATGAGAACTCTGGGGGTCCTTTGCTTTCTTTCTTTCACCCTAGATACAAACTTCTCTTCTTCAAAATATTCACAGTATAGCCCTGCCTGGTCTGGAACTTGCTATGTAGACCAGGCTAACCTTGCCCTGTAGAGGTCTGCCTGCCTCTGCTGAGATTAATGATAGGTGCCATCAAGCATAACCCTTTTAAAATATTTAAACCTTCTTCACTACACCAGCATACTCAGCTTGCCCAGCTGTTTATCCTTTCCCACTGAAAACCTTTTTTACCGTCCCCACCTTTGAGACAAGGGCTTCCCCATGCTGTCCAGCCTGGTTACAAACTCCTGGGGTTAAGTGATCCTCCTGCCTCAGATCTGGTACTCCAAGCACATGTCACCATACCCAGCTTGCAAACACTTTCTAAATGCTCAGCCTATCTTCATCTTTACACACCATTCTCCACCTAAGAGCTAAGGTCATCTTAAGACATAAACCATCATAAATGTGTCCCTTCCCTAAAAATCATCAGTTCCTTATACTTAGAAGCACAACACCTTCCTGCGGGTGACCTAAAAGACCACAAATACGATAGCCTCTGCTCATTTCTCCTGCCTTTTCCCGTGACACTGTTATTCCGTGCTGCCCAGCCCCAGAATCCTTTTCTAGGAGTAGGAGAGACAAAATCACTTTCCATTCTGGGAACTCTGTCTCCTTATTGGAATGATCCACTCCAGCCCACCCCCACCCAACCCCAACCTCCTTCCAGCCCATGGTATTTTAAAGAATTGTTTATTTTGCTTTTTTTTTAAACCATTTTCTTACCACACACACCCTGCCAGCACAACACTGCCTGGCACATACTGACTAAGTATGCAATAAATGTTCTTTGTTACTAAGTGCATTTTTATAAATGCCAAGGCCAAAGAAAATGTAATGTTTCTTGAGGCCAGACACATTTCTGATAGTCAAGATCTGTGGGCCCCAAAGATGAAGTGATGTGTTAATATCAAGGCTATGTAAGTGTCATGGTTACAAACTGAGGGTAGTAACTGCACTTCCTGATATTAGGCCTGCATCTTTTCTCATGGGCCTCACCTTTCCAGCTTTTGGCACATCTACCTTTATTCTCATTTTTCTGTGTCATTTATAATCATTTAAAATACTGCCCCCATCTGTGTTGTGTTCCAGTATTAAAGTACAATTACCCTCATTCAGTATAAGTGCATTTTCCATGGTAGCAGCACAATAAAAGTAATTTGGATGAAGCTTCTCATTTTCATCTTTCACAATTAACTAAACTTAACACTGATGAAACAGTCTCCTTTCCCTCCCCCAACTGATGGACTAGCTGAGAGGCAGAAACTTCAGCAGCCACCACTCCCTCACTCACACCTCCAGGCAGCCTGCAGTGGCTCTGCTGATTGCTAAAGAGTCAGAATGCATATTTTTCTCTCCAAATAGGTTATCTCGAGTGTGGGGAGAAGTGCAGTGCCAAAGAGCGAAAAGCAAGACCAACCAGACAACGAGATGGAAGGGGTAGGGGGAGTAGATTGGAGAGGTGAAGGTTGTGAGCAGTGGCCCAGTACACTGGGACTAGTGGCTAATCAAGTCATGGGGGCAGGAGTCTGAATTCTATTTTGCCTACAGTGATGAAGCAATAATTAAACGTAGCCTGGAGTAAGTTTTTCTATTAAAGAAAAGAAAGAAAAACTATCTGCCAGAAGAGTATAAATCTGACACCAGTCCTACTCCACGGGATAGTGGAAATAATAAATGGAAACCTCCAAAAAAAAAAAAAAAAAAAAAACCCAAAAAAACCCCCCAAATCCTCTTTATCTCTCTGTGTTATTTTAAGAACAAGATTTTTAGGACATAATTTTCAACAAGTTTCAGCCGAGGCTGAACACGGGACGCAGAGATAATTAAGGACATCAAAAGAACAGACCAATTACTTCTAATGCAAAATGGCCTGGACACAGCAGGATTACATTAGTGGGCAATAAGCAAAGCCACTGCGGGCATTATTTACCTGTTTGTCAAGCAGCGCTTCCTACAGGGAAAAGTGCTGCATCAATCCAAAGTGACTGGTAAAAGTCACCTGCGGGTCCTTCGCTTTCGGGCACATCCTACCTGGGACAAGGTCTCTCCTGGCGTCCTTTCCGCTGGGCCGGACCTCAGGACTTTCCGGGGGCTCCGGGAGAACACGGAGAGAAGGAGGCGGGACCGGTGCGCGGACACCCTTCGGGCCCCCTGCCACCTGGCCACCTCAGCACCCGCCGAGTCCGGGAGGAAGGATGCGGCGCACAGCGCCTGCTGCCAGTGACCCCGGACAACCCGCCACCCCCCGGGCACTCGCCGAGCTCGCTCACCTCCTCGCCCTCCTCTCCGGGCCTCGTAGCGCCGTGCCGCGGCTCCCACGCGCCCAGGGCCCGCCGAGCTCCCGGGCCTACGGAGCGCTCCTCCCGCAGATCTCCCGCCCCTCCAGCCGGACCGCGCCGGGGAGGAGGAGCAGGGGGAGGCGCGCAGAGGCCGGAGGGGGGCGGTGACGCCGGGAGGGCGGGGGACCACCCCGGGCCACGGTCCCCACGCCTGCGCGCGCTCTTGCGAAGACCCCCGTGGAAGCCGTGGAAGCAGCCCTTGTGAATCCAGCCCGCGTATACACTGCGCTGCCTCCGAGACTCTCCGGACGTGGCTTTGATTAGTGCCCCCCTCCCTCCCTTCCCGTCCACTCGCCGCCTCTCCCCCCCCCCACCCCCATTCTCCAGAGCTACTCTGTTCCACACAAACCTCGAAGAAACTGCGCTTTTCCTTTGGGCTCGATTGCGTCCTTGAAAGAGAATGATCAGAAATGTCCTTTCACGACCCGCATTTTCAAACTCCCTGGGACAGGAGGCCTTTCGCAGCGGTGGGTTGCAGGGGTTAGCCTGTGCACCCTGACCTTCACTGTAGCCGCGCGAGCGAGCGAGCTTTGTGGGGACTGGAAGGTTAAGCCACAAGTCAGGAGACCTGCGTGCCTGCGGAGAGCTGCCTACCTCCAGACGCCACTCCCGCAGTGGCCATGGAGCATCCAGGGTTCGCTGAGCTGTGTAAGGGCACCTTGGGTACTGGGTAATTTTTTCCCCCTCTTTTTGGATTACCAAGTAGATAGCTATCCTTTACCCTCTCGGTCAAAAGTTATCAGTGGAGATCTTTATTTTTAATATAAAATCAATTTATCAAAAATTCTCGACTCGGGGTCCCCCCCCCAGATGTTAGTAAATTCTCATTTCAGCAAATTAGGTTTAAAAATTATCTTTCTTGGTGGTTTATTAACTAGGCAAAACAGAACAAAACCAGAAGAGGGTCTTGCATCGATCCTGGGGCACTGTACTTTCCCCTTTGAAAGCCATGCATAGATTAACCTCTGCAAGAGCACATCCTTTGTTTGATCCTACCCCCAAGTAGGGTTAAGGGTTAAAGTTTAGGCATAAACTCAGCGGTTAGTGTGCGGTTAGGGTGTGGAGGCACTGAAAGCTGGCAAAATACTTTCCATTTTGGTAACTGGGAAAAAAAAACATATTTTATATCAGTGTTTATTCACTTCAACTACTGACAAATAATGAAAACAGCAGGGTATTTCTAACACTTCTGGGGTACCAATGGAGAAAATTGTTGTGTCTTTTATCATTTGATGAGAAAATATAGCTTTGCTGTCACATAAACAAAAAGCATTATATAATGTCTAGCAAAGGTTATTAAGATATTTTCTAAGTAGCATAAACCATAAGTTATTATAGAAGACATAAGTAACCTATACATTTTAGATACCTTTAAAAGTTGTTTTGACATGGGCTCTACTTATGTAAAAAATGAAGTAATATGTACCTCCCAAAAGAATGAATGAGTCAACAATGTGCAGTTTCCAGAAGGAATATCTGTTTTTCATACTTGAACTATTAAAATAAGCAAACATCCTTGTTGTGTGGAAAAATGCCATGTTGCCAAATGTGCTCCATAGATAGCCATTGTGGCTACAGAGTACGGGTCCTTCTGGGCCATTTCATGAGCCAGTGGTCATTTTTACCTGTGTTGTCTGGTTACACTTTCAAAGTATATAAAGCTTGTTTTGCAAGTCTTTTCCAGGTCATGAAGCACTCTCTGAGAAACACCCTCAGTTCCCTGAAATAATTCATTCCACTGTAGCACAACAATAATTCATTAAATGAATCTCTAGTGGCCCAAAGGTGCTAACATAATTTCTGCTTTGAAGTTATTATGCAATTGAATAACTTTGAAATGATAATGCCTGAGGAAACTTTAAGCACCTGAAACTCTCTGACAACTCATTCACTAAGAACATGTTTGCTGAGTTCCTGTCATATATTCTGGATGGTAGGCACTCTTGAACCATGCAGAAGACAGAGTGACTACAAGTATTCCAATTGCTGTGTGCTGGGGGAAGATAAATTATTAAGTAGGTCAAATAAAATGTACACAAGCCCTTCTCCATGTGTGAAGTAAGTGTAAAGCATGATAGAAAACAAGAACAAACCAGTAGACTTTGGGGTGTATAATGGGTAGGATCTTCACTCTAGAAAGCCATCATGCACATGAATGGATTAAAGGTTCTGTGACTTTCTACACTAAAACATTCACTTGGCCCATTCTCAGCAAATACCATTTTTTTTAACAGTGAAGAGGCTTTGTGATGTTGCTTACAGATAGAATGACCTTTGTATGAAATTCTGCTTTTTAAAAATTAATTCAATAAATGTCAGCTGATACTATCTAAAATTTATTTGTAAATGCGTACCTATATCCTTCAAGATATATATGTGTGTGCTGTATCACCTGATACAAATAGATTTTGTTTGAAGACTGTGGGGGTTTGAATAAGAACGGCCCCCACATGTTCATATTTGAAAACTGGATCACCAAGGAGTGATACTATTAGGATGTGTGGCCTTGTTGGAGTAGGTGTGGCCTTATTGGAGGAAGTAGGTCAATATGGAGTTCAAAAGCCAAGCCAGTCCCAGTAGTGTCTCTATTCCTCTGCCTGCCAAATGTAGAATTCTCAGCTCCTTCTCCAGCACCATGTCTGCCTGCATGCTGCCATGCTTCCCGCCATACTGATAATGAATTAAATCTCTGAAACTGTAAGCAACCCCCAACTAAATGCTTCCCTTTATAAGTGTTGTTGTGGTCCTGGTGTCTCTTCATAGCAGTAGAATGTTGGCTAAGTTAGATACAGAATATGCAACATTTATGAAGCAACTAAATGATCCAAATGTGCATCTGTATGAAATAAGTATTTTTAATAACATTATTTCATGAGTATCTTTCCATCAACATAAGTAGGGGCTTCTTTTTCTCTTTAAGCTGATTTCACCGTGTAGCCCTTGCTATTCTGGACCGTGCTATGTAGAGCAGGCTGGTCTTGAACTCTTCTAGAGTGTAAACATGTTCCACTACACACCCAGAGAAAATTGTTAATGGCTGTGTATTCCATAATACAATATGTAGTGGTCTAACACAAAGCTTTAAGAAAATGCATTTCCCCCCCCCAGCTGAATATGGTGGCAAATGCCTTTCATCCTAGAACTTGAAAAGCAGAGGCAGACACATATTTGTAGGTGCAAGGCCAGCCTAGTCTACACAGCCAGACCAGCCAAGTCTACATAATAAGACACTCTCAGAAAAAAAAATCCAGATCATTTTGTGATGAAATATTGTTTTAACATGTTTATATAACTTACTCTTTAGGATATTAAGTGGAGACAATTTTTCTTTAAGATCTATTCCAAATGTGGGTTTGTTAAAAATTACTTTTATGGAACTGAAGAGATAACTTAGCAGTTAAAAGCACTAGCTGCTCTTCCAGAGGACCCAGGTTCAATTCCCAGGTGGTGGTGTTGGGAACAGGCAAAAAGCACCTTGTCCGAAGTACTGCTACCTTGACTTCAGACTCCATTTTGCTTGTAGGGTGTCCGGTTCCCAAGCCTTAGGGGAGCTGGGAACCTTCCAATAACTGACCTACCTCCTCCTTAAACCACAGAAATAGTCTTTCTGCATCTGTAGTTCTCTAGAAACATAATAGCTGTTCCTAACAACAGAAAGAAGAAATGAATCTGATTGGTTAGACTGAAAAGCTTGCATTGTATGTCAGATGACAATGATAGAACATTCAAGGAAGCCCCTACTCTCCAAAGCCTGGTTGGTGAAAATTGTAACTGTAACTTGGCAACAAATATTTGAGATTTTTGTGCTTCAATACTTGCTTCAACTAATGTTTGGGGTTGTAGTTTAGCTCCCAAATCTGATCTGTGGTCCTGATCCACCGCCCCCACTTTTCTCCCCTTCTTTTGTGCTGCTGTGCATTAAATATTGCCTTGCAGTAACCTCTTGTGTCTGCTTGGGTTGATTCGTAGCCTCAGACCACAACAATGGCTTACAACAGTCTGTATCTCCAGGTCCAGAGCAATTGATATCCTATACTGGCCTCCTTGGGCACCAGGTAAATATATGGTACACAGATATATATGTAAGCAAAACACCCATAAAATAAAAGATAAAAAGATCCTCTTAAATTATTTTTCTGGTTATATGTCTTAATTATTTCTATGACTTTAAAATTTATTATGGAAAAATATGAGTGTACAGTTGTCTTTCAAATTCAGCATCTCATTAGCAATGCATCTTATTTTTATTTATTTATTTATTTTTATTTAATTTTATATAACAAAGTCCAATTAAATGAAAACAAACATTTATACACAATATTTGGGAATTTCCAAACTACTTCCTGCTGGTAAGGGGCGCTGTCTTGGGGGATTCAAAGGCATCTTATTTTTTTATATATGTTTAAGAAGATTAAGAACACTTTAGAATATATGCAATTAAAATGGATGCATAGAAAACAGCACAAATACCTGGAAAATTTTGGTTGGGTAGTGTTGTCATTAATCTTCTATTTCCCTCCTATTGTGAATCTCTTCTGTGAATTCTGTTAATTTTGTGATAATAAAAAAATAAGTTAATAGCATTAATAGATATGACTCCCTGGTGAGAGCAATTGCTACTCTTGAGGAGGAGCCAGAGTAGGTTCCCAGCTCCCACAGGATGGCTCACAACTGTCTATAACTTCAGTTCCAGAGCATCTGATGCAATTTCCTGGGCACCAAACACTGTGTATGGTGCATACATACAGGTGAAAAACCCATACACAGAAAATAAAGTAATCAAAACGAATCTAAATTACAATAATGCTTAGAATAGGGCCATGTCACATAAAGAAGTCAAAATCTGAGTAGAGCCCCAGTGCAAGGATCTTTGTAATGTTCCTGTAGGAGGATAAATCTTTCTACAGTTTCAAAAGGAATAGACCAGGCAACATATCAGTAAGGTTCTGTATTTCTTCATAGCTTTGAAGTGAGCAGAGATTCTTGGAGATAGCAGCCACCTTGACTTCACAGCTTCCAGCCCTTGATGAGCTGGGTAGAATTCATAGACACTGGCAGCCACTTACAGACTTTTTCTAATAATGATCAGGCAAACTGTACATAAAAAGTAAATGACAGTCATGTGCTCATGTCTTGACATGCGCATGCTTAAATTTAAATGCTAGCAAATGTTAGTTGCTATGTTAAAGGCACTCATCTAATGGGACATGATGACACACGCCTTTAATCCTAAAGGCACTTAAGAGGCAGAGGCAGGCAGATCTTTGAGTTTGAGGCTAGACAGGGTTACAGAAGACCCCATCTCAAACAAAACAAAGCAAAAAGACCATCAAATCCTGGCTTTGTGGAATTTAGTACACATACAAAACAGACTCTAAATTGTAGGTATTTTTGAGCATGTCACTATCCTCTACCAAGCACTTACAATGTGGGATTTTGCTGGGCGGTGACACGCCATTAACCCCGGCATTTGGGAGGCAGAGACAGGTGGATCTCAGTGAATTCAAGGCCAGCCTGTCTACAAAGTGTGTTCCAGGACAGCCAGAACTGCTACACAGAGAAACCCAATTTTGAAAAAATAAAACAAAAATATTTTTTTGTTTAATGAGCGGGTTGTGACAGCATTTACCTATAATTTCAACACTTGGAAGACTGACACAGTAGGATTTAAAGTTTGAGAGTAGCTTGACTTATGTAACCACTCTGTCTCAAAGAAAAGAAAATAAACCTTAAAAATTCCTTACTAGTGAATTTAGTTAGGCTTTCATGAATTATCACCTTGTAATTGAATAAAAGCAGGCAATTTCAGAGCACACATAAATAAAAATATGCACACATCCATTTTATTAACTTGTGTGTATAGATGGTAATGGTTTCGTGTATTTTCATGAATAATGTGTTTTGATTACATTCACTTCCTATTATCCTCTCCTGTCCTTTCCCACTTCTGATGATTTCCTACTCTTCAATAGTCCCCACCCACGCCCCTCTGTGTGTGTGTGTGTGTGTGTGTGTGTGTGTGTGTGTGTATGTCCCACTAAGCTTCATTCCGGTTGCTTATAGGTCCCAGGAAATTGGGTGCCTTGGATTTACTGGTCTGAGGTTTAAGGGTTTGTGGCAGAGACTGGGCTTAGATGAAGGGATAGAATGAGCTGGCCATTCCAGTTGGGGGAGCCATGGGGGTGTCAGATGCCTCCCTTCAGTTTCAATCCTACAGTCAGGGTAGCCTTGAGGAGAGGAATTCTTTTGGGAGATAACAAAGAAACAGCAACCAGAACCCTCTCTGGCATTCCAGCAAGGTCATCTTTGGACTGTTGCTTTGAGGCCCCTGCCCTCCCTGACGAGTCTCTTAACCTCTGGTCTCTTTAGCAAAAGTGTCCCGATAGCAGTATAAGACACCAAGGTCAGAGTTATGTAATGAGACCTTTTTACAGAGAGTAGAAAGGCTGGTCATTATCTGTTCTAAGCCACTTTCAGGAGTCTGTAGCTCAGGAAAATAAAGAAAATGGTCAACATGGTCCAATACAGCATAAAAAGACTGTGTCTTTCCCATCAGCCACTCTTTTAAAGGGGCAAAACTAGATAGAGCTATGTGGATAAGCAAGCATTTCTTGACTCACAGTCTCTATGGGTTGTCCCTCTTTCTCATTCAGGATGCAGCCACATGGCTGCCTTGCATTATTCCTTAGGACCTCGGGGAAGCATGACTGCACTCTGGCCTGCTGTGCCCAGTGCTGGGGGGGTGGGCAGGGAGGAGTGGTTATGGGCATCTCTGCTCTTATTATCTCTCCTTTAGTCACGTCTGGCTGCTAAGACAGCTTGGTGCTGGGCAATATTATTTACTGGCTATTTTGTATGTATTAAACTCACACTCTATTAACTCTCTACATTTTGTATAACATATAAAGTTTAGAGATAGCACTACAGATCTCTTCTAGCCACAGGCACATGGAGTATTAAAAGCACTAGAATCACTTTCAAACAGTTGCACACGAAACTTGTCACTTAAGTCTTTAACACAAGCTTGTACTTAAATGAATCTTAACCTCAAGACAATTCCCTAAGCCAAAAGTCTGAAATGTGAACATAAACAATTTTTTTTAGCAAAACATAAAATTAGATGCTCTCTGTGGTCGTCTGTCGTCTCCTACAATGAATACAGGCTGGCACCATGTGGCAAACAGCAAGATGCAGATGCTGTGTGACTTCCAAGGGGACTGATAGTTTCAGCCTTAGCCTTTTGGAATATTTACCCCAGGTGAAGCAAGCATCTCTTTAAATTTTTTACCAAGACTTCCCAGCTGCAAGGAAGCTCAAACTAGCTTTATAGAGTACACAGAAAGAGAGATGCCTGATGGGCCCTAGCTGTTCTCAGGTGGGAGGGGTGTGGGGGCAGGGATGGGATGGGGATGGATGACCCTGAGTGAAAAAGCTACCTGGCACTTTCACACTTCAGAGGACTCGGATGACTTCAGCCCCTTGATACTTTCTGAAGATAAAAAAACTCCAAATGGGAGGCAGAGGCAGATGGGTCTCTGTGAGATCTTGGCCCATCTGGCATACAGAGTGAGTTCCAGGACAGCCAAGGCTACACAGAGAAAACCTGCCACAAAAGAACAAACAACAACAAAACAACTCCAAATGAGATTCACTATGTTGAGGGGAGTGAACTCATAAGAATGTGAGAGAGCGGGTGTTGGCAGCACAAGCCTTGATGCCAGCACTCGGGAGGCAGAGGCGGGCAGCTCTTTGTGAGTTCAAGGCCAGCCTAGTCTACAGAGCAAGTTCCAGGACAGGTTCCAAACAGTACAGAGAAACCCTGCCTAGAAAAACCAAAAAAAAAGTAAGTGAAAGAGAGCATATTGCTTTAAACTGTCATTTTGGAGTGATTTAGGGACACATTAGTGGATAACATAGTAAGAACACAGTTAATTATATACAATGTAGTCTATATCTTTCTCAAACAAATGGCTCAACAACTTTTAAAGTACAAGTATGAACCGGTCCTCCACAAACTATATTCCCTCTTGCATTCTAATTTCAAAAAGACCCAAAAGGCGTTTCATAGTTTCTTACCATTTCATTATCTTTTAAATGCTCAGGTGAAGAGGACAGGTTCTGGAGATAATTAAATTGTCTTTTATGGTCCAAATCCTGGCGTCAGACCAGATGAAAGATGGGCTTTGCAGAAGCAAATCCAGCTGCAGGTTCTATAAACAGCAGTGTTTGCCCACTGTGACTGCAAGGGATCAGGGTGGATTATGGACAGACAGCAGCAGAGATGTTAGAACTGAAGTCTGTTTGAAGCTCTGTTTCATTAACCTTTTATTTATTTAATTCATTAATTTTTAATTCATTGCCATGTATTTTGACCATGTTTTATTCCCTCCCCAGCTCCCTCCAGATCCTCCCCACCTCCCTATTTTTTTAACCTTTAGAATTATTATTATTATTATTATTATTATTATTTGTATTGTGTTTGGTCTGGTTCACTTATCTTAAAATACAGTTAAGAAAAATGTTCAAATGTTATAAAAATAGAGCACCATCTATTTCTTTAAAAGTTACAAGAATTGGTCACAGTATTTATAAATAACAAGTTTCTTTATATCTGGTTTTATACAATGCTGACTAATCTTCACATCCCCTGGAAGAGGAACTATACGGAATAATTTGCCCTTCCACATATCAGGGCTAATGATGTGGTCATAAGGATTGAATAGCACAGGCTTAGACAGAAAAGGGAGCAAAAGAGACAGCATTACAATTATCATATGTATAGGAAATTTTGATTTGAGATTGAACAGGTCTTATATATCAGTAGGAAGAAAGAATTATTGTGTTGATTTATAAAAAATAATTTTATTAAGATTAGAAATTATATATTAACTGTACCAAAAATCAGTGTTAGGAAAATGAAAGTAAAAGTTGAAAACAGGCAAATATCTTTAAAGATTAAAATATAAGTGAATATCTGTGACTTTCAAGTAATGATAAATTTATTAAGATACACACACACACATTTACATATCAAACAGGAAACGGTTATACATTTGGTATAAAAATTAAAACTTCTTCATAGTCTAACACACACATATATAGAGAAAATAAAAACATATCACACTGTGGAAAGCTGCTTCATATACACATGCATAAACAGACATACACGTGTATCTACACATAAAGACCCATGCACACAGCATGTTTCTGACAATAAGATCCTCTACAGATCAATGAAAAGCAAACCACAGAAGAAAATAGGTGAACTATGTGCCCATGCTGTTCAGCCTGCCAATTCCACCCATATTCTCTGCCTAAGACCTTAGTTATGCCATGAAAACTTATTGCTGGATTTCAAGGAGATTTTATCTTCATGTTATCTAATCAATCAATATTGACTTTGAAATTACATTTGTGACATTTAAGTGACATTTAAGTAAAAATAATGCTAGATCAATTATATCCTAACATACATGCCATATTTTTATGAATTGCTATTTTCCATAGTGAAAAGAGAGAAGAATGGCATTGTTTTATGTTTTGAAGGTTCCCTTTCTCTCTGAAACATGACCTCACTATGTAACTCGAGCTAGCCTCTCACACCATTCTTTGCTTCCAAAAATACTTTTTTCTGTTTTTTTTGTGACAGGGTCTTTAGGACACCAGGATGGCTTGAAACTCACTATGAAGCCTAGCAGAGGTGATCTTCAGCTTTTGACTTCTCCTGCCTCTACTTCCCAGGTGAGGAATTACAGACATGCACCACTATAACCATTTATGAGATGCTGGGCACCGAGCTCATGGCTTACTGCATGCTAGGCGAACACTCCACCAACCCAGCCACATCCAGAGACTCCCATCCAATTATTTTAGTTTGACTGAATTTCATATTCAACTTTGAAAATCCTTATCCTCCTGTTTGGCCTTTGCTACCTAGATTGCTAGGTGCGAAGCAATGTCAGAGGCCTGAGGGTTTGTACTGCTTGATACTTTGTGCTCACTACTTGTGCTCAGTACGTGAGTGCTAGCTCTTTTTGCTAAATGTTTTGGTTTAGTAACCAGTGTTCCTTTTAGTGTCATGCATTCTGACTGCGGTAGTGTTAAATCATTGAAATAAAACGTCAAGGACTGCATTTTGTATTCCATGTGCTTCTTCTGTAAGCCATACTCTCAGAACACACTTTTAAAAGATACTTGCAATTTTGCATTTGTTACTTTTTTTTTAACCCCAATTTTAAGACAATAATAAACAGTGGTTAAAAAAAATCAAAAGCCACTGTAATACAGAACTTTTCTAATCTAATTATGATGATCACTGTTTATCATTTGTTTAGAATAATTATGGAATTATTTACATAATTTAAGATTTCCCTTTTAAGTCTGAAGGTTGTTTTATAAAGATGTTCTTGTTAATAATCTTTTCGAGTCCTTAATCAGATTAAGCACTGTGAAACTTTGTGTTCTCCTCATGACTCAGGGTCATTAGGGCTGCTAATTACTTCGTTATAATTACAATAATTTTCAGTAAAAGATGATGTTTGCTTCTATACTTAAGGAGACTGCTCTAACCAGCCAATGTAAAGTTTTCATATTTCTGTCTCTATTTTCCACATCATCTTTAACTTTTCATGCTATCCACATGCTATCACCTAGGAGCAAAATTCTTCTTAGCTGTACTACGTGCTGGAAAAACTAGCTAAACATCTATCCTTGGTTAAAAAAGAATCTGTAAAATGGGCTCTGCATGGTTTTTACTCAATGTGCTTGAATTTCTGATATTCTTTTTATGTCACAAAACTTAAAAATTTTTGATTTTTTTGTTTGTTTTGGTTTGGTTCTTTCAGACAGGGTCTCTCTGTGTAACAGAGCCCTGGCTAGCCTGGAACTCGCTCTGTAGACCAACCAGTGTGGCTTTGAACTCACAGAGATCAGTCTGCCTCAGCTTCCTGAGTGCTGGGATTAAAGGCATCTGCCAACATGTCCCACAGTTAAAAATTTTAATTATACTCTTTACCCTAAGATTCCAGAGATATTTTCCTACAGTTTGTAAGAACAGAATTCAAGCAAAAACTGGATTCTGGTGCAGTCAGGAGGGAGAACTCAATTGGATACAAGTGCTCAATGATTGAAGTTTGTCACAGTTGCTTCATGACCCAGTCAGCAGGTTCTGTGTCACATTCCTATCTTCCTTCCCTGGCTAAGTGTAGTACCCTTTGAAGAGGATTGTTTTCAAAGTGCAATTGCCATCTTACCTTTCCCAGGATGATGATTTTTCTCCAGTCCTTGAGGGCTGGCTCTTTGAGGCTGTCTAAAAGCAGGTGGGATATTCTGTCCTTTCAGGGATTGACCTCTGGACACCTTCCTGTGAATGGCATGGATTTTTGAAATAGTGTAGCTTCAGAGTTTGGGAACAGCACAAGTGTTGAAGACACTTTCCTCAGAAATGTCCCTGAAGCCAAGATCCCAATATCCCAATTTTACACACACACACACACACACACACACACACACACACACACACACACACCGAGAGAGAGAGAGAGAGAGAGAGAGAGAGAGAGAGAGAGAGAGAGAGAGAGGGCAGACAATCTAGAAAGGGACTGAAAGGGCAAAGGGAAAAGAACCTTTAAAGGAAAGGGCTAGAGACCTGATATGTCACATGACATAAAAATTAAAGGAGGAGTAGTGGGGGTAGAAATTTTTAAATGGAGCTGGGAGTCAGGAAGATGAGGAAGAGGAGAGGGACAGGGTAACCAAAAATCGAGTATTTATGAAAATGTTGTAAGGAAGTCTGTTACTTCGCACATTAAAAAAAATGAAAGAAAGAAAAAGAAGAGGAAGGGGGAAGAAACAGAGAGAGGGAGGGAAGGAGGGAGGGAGGGAAGAAGGAAGAAAGGGAGGGAGGAAGGAAGGAAGGAAGGAAGGAAGGAAAGAAAGGTTTCTGATGTGACTGATGTGGCTCAGTGGTGGCATGCTGGCGTAGCATATGCAAGGCCCTTGATTCAATCCCGCAGTGGAAAAATAAAAGATAAGAATATTGCCAAAGTCTGTGTGTTCTTCTGTGTCCAGTGCAAACTTTTTAATAGCATTTAGATTGACCCCCATTGGCCACAGTCCCACAGTGACTAGGGTTCAGAAGGCTTCAGCACTCTTAGCATAACCATTTCTCCTCTTTTGTTTGTCTTCAAAGCAAAGGCTTGTCAGATAAGAGCATCTTCAATCCCTTATCTCTTTTTCTATAGAATTATTTTAACAGTTCAATTATTTGGTAATTTGGTAATAAAAGATTACTTGAAAACTCAAATATGTCCATTGTAGTGTAAAATAGGGAATATTTACACCTTGTCCTAGTGTGTTTCCTAACTTTTTGAATTCATCACTTATTCATTATGCCTGTGCGAAAGCTCTCTTTTTGCATCAGGTTGTCCAAGAATGTGCCCCTGTTGACTCCATCTCTGGTGGGACTCTGCATAAAGTGGCCTACTCCTACTCAATTGTGCGCCCGCTAAGTCCCCTTAGTTTTGAAACTTACTTTGGATTTTCTTAGCCCATGCTAAACCCCACCTTCTCTCATTATCTATGACACCCTTATCATTCACTTAGAATGTGCACACTATTTTGTGTCACACCCTGTCGAGAGTGATCCCTGGATAATCTGTGCACCCACTATATCTGGCATAGTGTTTATTTGCAGTATTCAAATACCATCTTGGTGAACCATTGGTAAGGAAATGGTGGGTGGGTCTGTTTCATTTAGAGTACATGCCATTACTCTAGCTGCAGTTCTTTTACCGTTACAGTCAATGCGGATTTCCTTTTGGCAAAGGCCCTTATAGCCAGGCTACTATGAGTACAACTTCTCTACTAGGAAAGCAAAAGAGAGACTGGAGGCCAAAACTCAAGGAATTCTGGCCAAGGACATAAATAGCCAAATTCTCACAGGAGTGAATTCCTAGAAGCAATTCCCATTGCCACTAACATAGCAGTATAAGGTAAATTCTAAGCTGCCAGCTTAGACTAGAAGGAGTGGTGCTGCTGAAGTCAACTGGATCATTGCTTCAGCCATTCCAGCCCTTCTGCAAATTCACAACTCATTCTCTAGAGAGATTTTGTAGAATGCTCATATTGCTTTAGAACCAGAGCATACTTCCAATTATCACACATCTCTTCTTCTGGTACAGATTTTGGCTAAAGCGATTGTATTGAAGGAATTTCAAAAAAAATGTAAATATCATAGTATAGTGATTAAAGCAAGAAGTCAGTAGAAATAGCATTTCCCTTTAATGTGTGCATTGGTCAGAAAGCTTAGGGCTAAGGTTATTTGCACCATCAAACCATGTAAAGTTGTTCACTCATTGCAACCCAAGTGGGCAGAAGATGGAAATAAATGTAGCCAATAACACTGCCTATAAGATTAGCTCAAGCTCCCTCATCTAGTAGCTGATAGAAACAGAAACAGACACCCACAGCTGAACACTGAGCACTGGAATCCAGATATAGAAAGGGAGGACAAGACCAAGTTGCAGAAACCCACAGAGACAGCTGACCTGAACAAGAGGAGCTAATGGGCCCCCAGACTGATAGCTGGGAATCTAGCATGGGACTGACTCAGATCCCCTGAACATGGGTCTCAGTTAAAAGGCCTGGGCAGTCTAAAGGACCTCTGACAGTAGAACCAGGATGTATCCCTGTTGCAGGAAAGGACTTTGGGACCACATTCCCTTTGGAAGGATATTCCCTTAACCTAGAGGCAGGAGGGAGGCCCTAGTCCCTACTCCAAATGACTTGACAGATTTTGAGGACCCCTCCTGGAAGGTATCACCCTACCTGTTGGGGGGGGTTGGGTGGGATGGGAGCGTGGTGGTGGGAGCATGGGAGGTTAGGAGGGAGGGCAGACTGGGATTGATATTGATATGTAAAATAAGAAAAATAAATAAAAATAAAAAAAAATTTGCTCAAGCTGCACAAAATACCAGCATAGAGGGGCAGGATGAGCATGAAACTTTTCCCCTAGCTAAAGTGTTATTGGCATTTGAAAGCTGCTGGGACAGTTGGTTTTCTTAAGTGGTATTAACCTCTGGTAGGTCAACTACATGCCATGGCAGGCCCCACTACAAAGGGTAATTAGGCAATGCAAACTGGATCCAATAGGCTTAAACCAAAACAAAACAGAAAACTCAAAGTTGGGTGGGTTGGGAGATAAGGGTAAAGAGGGTGGATCTTCGAGGAGTTGTGAAAAGGGGTGCATATGATCAAAATGCCTTCTATGAAAGTCCCAAAGGATTAATAAAAATATTTTTAAAAGCAAAGTTTGAAACATATAAGATATAAATTATTTATTGAAATCATTTTTCATGATAGAATAAAATAGTGTGTCATTATTTGTCAATGAATGTTATAACAAAAATAATGTCATGAAAATGGGAAGACATTCCTTTTGACTAGGATGACTATTGGAATGCATATAGAACTAAACCTAACATTATAATAAGAATAGGTGAGTTATGGGTAAGGAAAATAAAAGATTTTCCTGCTGAAAAAAGAATCTTAATTTAAATATGACTATGGAATCAAAGCCATTTTGGGGAAAGCATTAGAAAATTATTTTTTCAAAGAGATGAAAAATGATATATTAAATTGTATCTTGAATTTGGGTTCAGATTATGTGAGAATGTGAATGGGAGAAGGTTAAGAACTAAGGAATTACCTTCTGAGTGGTTAAGGCCCATCTACGATTTGGGCACAAACAAAAGGCTTGGTTCAAGCTGAGTTTTGAGGAAACTTAATTTGTCAGGTATGTACCACTTGGAAAGGAAGGTCAACAGGCAGGGCAATTCAGATGCCTACAAGGATAACTGGGCTGTTGAAGTGTTATGTTCATGAAGTACTATATTGAGGTATACTAAAGAGCATAGTTTTTGTGTTACTACCTTTTTATGAGTTAGTGGCTCAGGTGGTAAAGTCTGCTTTCTTCATGAGAAACCCCAGCCAGAACACACAGACCAGGTCTATGCACCAAAGAGAGCCAGTTCTCATTATCATAATTTGGTTCATACATAGAAACATGTTCTCAACTGAGCCAGTCAGGACTATCTATAGTGCTGTTTTCTACCTTTCCTATTGGAAAAATACCCCTTTCTTTAAGGATGCTGACCTCATCAGTGGCCATGTTTCCTGTTACATTACTTGTTACCCAGCTTCACACATTGTCTTCACACATTGTCTTCCCACTTTCTCTTCTGATAGTCATGCTTTTGTATACTCCTTTTCTTTTTGTGCCAGTGTTGATTGGTGTGATGCATGAGTTGAGTGTAAAACTGGAAGGTAGGGAAAGATTCTGCAGATTCCAAAATGGAATTGATAATACTTGATTGTTGGTTAGTTTTAGGTGTAAAAAAAAAACACAAAGATTTTGAGCTTGACAGAAAAGTTACATCCATAAAAGATGTAACCATGTCTGGGAGGAAGTTGTTCATGCTTTTGTTGTTAGAAATTGTAAAGAGAGATAAACAATATGTTTTCACACTGAGCTTTTAGAAAGCCGTATTAGAAATGATTAGGAACAATAGTGAGTTACATGTAATTTTCTTGAGGATGTTTGAAACTCGCGTAGTTATATAGCATTGTCTTAGGGTTTTATTGTGTGAGAGTCTCCATGGCCACAGCAACTCTTATAAAGGAAAATATTTAATTAGGGCTGGCTTACATTTTAAAGTTTTAATCCATTATCATCATGGTGGGAACATGGTGGCATGTAGGAGGACATTGTGCTGGAGAGGTAGCTGAGAGTTTTACATTTGGATCCTCAGGCAGTCAGAAGAGACAATGGGCAACTAGGCTGGCTTGAACTTCTGAGACCTCAAAACCCACCCCGAGTGACACACTTCCTACTTTGACAAGACCATACTTCCTATGTGTGCCACTCTCTATGGGTCTACAGTGACCATTTTCAAACCACTGCAAGCATCAAAGTCATAATAAACAGCAAAATACGTGATTATGCAGTCTCAGCTAGTTTTTAACACTTATGTGTGTGCATGCCTCCCCCCCCCCACACACACAAGAGGAGGCAAAAAGTAAATGGAGGGGTTTACCCAAAGTCTTCTACTCTAAGCATGTTGCTATGATCCTCCCTATTTTACACTTGCTATTCCAGATGGATTATCATCTTTGTTGGTGCAGTCCCAGCTGTCCTGGAAATAAGGTCAGGGGATCTGTGGTCACATCATCTCTTAGCCTTGCTTGCTTCAGTGATTCTAGGCTGTGTATGCTGACTGAATCATGAAGTGCTCACAAGAGATGTTTCTTCAGCAAACCAACACATCCACATGCAAATCTCCAAGCTCTTGAGACTTCTCTCCCTATATCGCTCAGTATATTTGAATTTTCCTTTCCTTATTTTTTTTAATTATTATTCATTCCTTGCACATAAAAAAACAATGTTAAGCAGCACTAGCAACAACAAAAGCTTTCATTTTATTTAGTACACTCATGAAGCAAGACACAATTCTACTTGGAGAAAAGTACAAAAATGAAAAGCAGACCAGGTAATAAGCACTTGTTTGGATTCCTTTTATGTCATAAACTTAAATAGCCCTTCTTAAGCAGTTTGTATTTTGCTTCAGTGAACTTGAGTCACAAAGTATTTTTAATGATACCATCATTCAAGTCGTGTTTTCTGAGGGTTTTCATTATCAAATTGTTTTAAAATTCACTGTGTGTATAGAAGGGGTTTGTAGGCTTGAACAAGTTAATATCCTTCTCTCTGAAGAGTCTTATTCATATGAGGCCAAATCTTGATATTCAATAGGATTTGTGCAACACAGCAAACAAGGAAGTTAGACAAAGCAAAGCAAATCCACCCACCAGATCCACACCAGATCTGCGCCTCTCCCCAGTTGCTGGTACACTCTCCCTTACTGCCTTGGGTTCACTCTACATTTTCCCTTCAGTCCTGGGAAAATCTCTTTGGGTTTCATTATTTTTTAGTTGCCTGCCTTAGATACATGTCATTTATTTCCTAGGTATCTATTTAACCCTTTCAGGAAAACAGAAACTTATTTGTTTTGTCAATTGTGAAAACTCTAGGTAAAACATTGATCCTTTTAGATATTTTCAGAAACCACACTGTAGAGTTCTCATTACTTGAAATACATTTAAAATAAAAAGTTTTCTTTTGCCACCTAGAAATGTCAAAATGACTAAACTGATATGATATCCAAATATCAGTTGCTTGATGCCAGCCCAGGAATTCCTATTTGGCCTTTCTAGGTGCACCACACCTGACTGGAGGGCTACTGGATTGATTAGTTCTGTTTGCAGAAATAAATGCAAAACTAAGTGTCATGAGGCAACTGCTTCATAATGATGCCTATTCCCCACTGTTCCTCCCTCCACCTCTCTGTCTTTGCTCTTAGTTCTTTTTAAGATAGTTTATTATACTGGAGAGGATATTCTCTTTCAGGTTAGAGGAAAAATGCCAAAGAAGGAGGCAAAATTCCGGCAGTAATCTGGACTTTCTTGAGACAATGCATATTTGTCTTTTATTCCTCTAGAATCAAGAAATGACTATCACTGTAATGAAAGAGATTTAGCAAAGCCTTTGGCTAAGCACACTTTTTCTTTTGCTGTGTTAAAGAAGAGATTCTCAAACCCTCTTTGTGCAAGCTTGTTTTTGTTTGTTTGTTGTTTGTTTTGTTTTGTTTAATTTTGTTTTGTTTTGTTTTTTAAATGCTTTGCTTTTTCTTTCAGTATAACTTGTTCAGTATGGGTGTAACTTAATAAAGAAATTCCAGTTGTCAAGTTGCAAGTCTGGTTGCCCTACTTTAAAATTATATGTTGAGCTATGAAAATCAAGTATTTGGTTGTCACAGTGTAGTGAGGATTCTGCCTGGGAATTGTCTGAGTACATAGGCTTGCTGGACTTCCAGCTGGTATGTTTACTGCAGAGAACTGTCTAGAGGCCATTGCTACTCGGCTAGTGTTATGGAAATATCAAATGTCATGAAAACCTGAAGTTATTTCATTTTGTAGATCAGTGTTGTTTTCTGAAAATGACCAAAAAATGATTTTGTCATAGCTAATATGAGGAAGGAAATGTGGTTACTCTTTCATATCAAATAATTGTCCATGGAAATTCAAAGAGACTTGATTTGGATTTTACATGTAAAAACATTATGTTAATATAGCAATATAGACTTAGGAAACTCTAATATGTTGAAAATTTAGGTGTTAATAGTCTAGTTTTTTATTGAACATCAAGATTTTCAAATGTTAAACAAATTTCAATTTATTTATCTATTTGTCAAACTACAAAATTTACAAAGTAATAGGTGGTGCTCTTAGCTGGAAAGTGTGTCTCACAGTTTGGACTAGACCAGGCAATTTTAGTAATTATTAAGGGGCCACTTTTGAAGAGAAAGTATTTCCAGACTTGTTGCTTACATTTTATCCAAAAAGCCCGAGGTTCTAACAATTGGAATGTTGCCTGAGGTGGGTGAGCAAGTGCTGGTGATGACTGAATGATGGCAGACTGTCAGTCCTCCTCTGTAGCCAACTGGAAGGAAGACGGTTGCCACTGAGTATTCATTAGGAGTTACTGAACACTGCCTGGGCATGGCTTTTCACATGGCACATTTCCCAGCCTGTACACACCCAATCCCTCTGGTGACCTTAAGCAATCTTGGAATTTACTGTTCCTGCCTGGGGAGATCATAAAGCCAGGACTGAGGGCTTCTGCAGAAGGTGAAGGATATTTGTACTGTTTTGAGTCTTTGGGGTCGCTTCCCACCGTTTTGGGGACAGGTACGCATCCTTCTGCAGTGTTACAAGGCAAGTCTGTAGAAAGAGCAATGCTGAGTTCTCAGTGTGACACCCATTCTGGTACAAAGTCAAGAGCCCCGTGTTCACCTGCCAGCACCGTGTATGTGTAGGTGCCTCGCGGGAAATCTCCTCTCCTTGGTCTATGTCAACTTTAAAATGGGCCTTTATGAGGGCTTAGTAAATTGAAATGATGCTATGATGTATGGACGTTAGAACAGCACCACAACCCGGCTTCTTATGAGAGAGATGGATGTCGGACCAGTTTCAAGAGAATAGCTAGGTGATGATGCTTTGGCATCAATCCATTTATAGCTGAGGCCAGGGTTATAATTACTTTATTTCTTGCTGAACACGAAGCTTTATGAGGAAAGTGAGAATTTAGGAACGTTAGCTCACTGTTGACGATACCCCTTCGAGGGATTCTGTCTTTCTCTCACCTTTCTTTAGCAAACTCATTTTAGCAACTTACATTGCCATCTGCTTTCTGTCCTCAATGATTTGGAGTCCACCTCCCCATCCCCTACGCAAACAGACTGGCCCATCTGTATCTTTCCTCACAATGGAGGTTTTGGGGATTTTTCTCTTTATCTTTGGTAGTCTATGGGGGCCATTTTCTTTCATCAAACCATGAAGTGCACTTTATTTAGTTATTCTCATTTTATTGTTTTTTTTTTTTAATTTTCTGGATCATCATGTGGAACCTTTCTCTGTGTATGCTAACTACTCCCTAACATTTTTTATTTTGTGAATCTTTTCTTTTACATGGCATTATGGAAAAAGTCTGCAGTTGAGTCTTTTGGATCTGTAAGTTTGTCATGAGCTGTATGTACCCTGGAATTCAGTACATTTCTTAATATTTAGTTTTTCTCTCTTGTGAATGACTCATGGGTGAAAATAGTCAAGTATAATACTTTAATTATAATTAATTAACAAATTTACCATGTGGGTCTTGTTTCATTTTTGAATATTCATGTCTAATTTGTATTCTAAACATTGATTCTATTTAACATGTTCTCTATATGTTCCCATATATTTATTGTTGTTTTTTAAGTTTTAGTTACTTATTTATGTGTGTCTGTGTATGTGTATGCAGGCCACATATATGTGGGTCCTTGTGAGGACTAGAAGAAGGTATTAGATCCCCTGGAGCTGGAGTTATAGGCAGCTGTGAGTCACCTGATGGGGGTGCTGAGAACCAAACGTGGGTCTTCTGGAAGAAGAACAAATACTCTTAACCAGTGAGTTGTCTCTCCAGCACTTAAAAATATTACAGTTATTTATTAACCTGTGGGCAGTGGTGTGTGGTGGTCAGAGGACAATTTACAGGAATGAATCTTTCCTTCTGCCTTGTGGGTACCAGGGAGTGAACAGTCATTTCACTTGAAAGCAAAATGCCTTTACCCACTGAGCCATCTTGCTGGCACATAAATGTGTATGTATTCTTATACTCCAAGACATGTTCCAAGAGATGTTTTCTGGTTGCATTTTAAACATTAAATGAATAAAATAGCATCGTTACAAACACACACACACACACACACACATATATATATATACATACACACAATATGTATGTATTTATTTGACATTTATTTGAGTTTTGAAAAGAAAAATAAAGGCAGCTCCTTTCAGGAGCTGAAGTGACCTAACGTTTTATTATCAACAACAACAGAGTTGCATTTCTGCCTCATACTTTATAAAGACATACTTTTATTTTAAAATAAAGCTGATGCATGTTACAAATACTCCAGATAAGTACTGCATGAGTATGATCGAAATGAACCTGTTATCTGCTCATCCTACATTGTACAGGGCAGCAGCTTATTTAGGTTGTGAATATAGGATGTTTTCATTTGTTTTGTTTTTGTTTTCATGGTGCTATCAACTGAATGCATGGCCTCCAACATGCTGCACAGACTTGCATGGGTTTTAAAATGAACTGTTTTTAAAAGACCTGTATGACAAGAACATCAAGACTTTGAAGAACGAAATTGGAGAACTATCAGAAGACAGAAAGATCTCCCATAATCATGGAAAGGGAGGATTAACATAGTAAAATAAAATTGGCCATGTTACCAAAAGCAATCTGAAGATTCAGTGTAATCCCCATTAAAATCCTAGCCCAATTATTTACAGAGCTTTAAAGAATTATACTCAACTTCATATGGAAAAACAAAACCCCAGGGTAGCTAAAACAATCCTGTTTAAAAAGAACTCCTGGAGGTATTAGCATCCCTCATTTCAAGCTCTATTATAGAGCTATAACAGTAAAATCTACATAGTATTGGCATAAAAATAGGTGGATCAAAGGGATCAAATCAAAGACAAAGGCATAAATCTATAAACCTATGGACACCTGATTTCAACAATGAAGCCAAAATTACACAATGGAAAAAAGAAAGCATCTTCAACAAATGGTGCTGGTCTAACTGGATGTTGGTATATAGAATGCAAATAGATATGTATCTATCATCCTGCACAAAAGCCAAGTCCAAGTGGATTAAAGACCTCAACATAAATTCAGACACATTAAACCTGATAGAAGAGAAAGTGTGTCATAGTCTTGAACACTTTGGTACAAGAGACAACTTCTTGAACAGAACACTATAGCACAGACACTGAGATCAATAATAAGTGGGATCTTAGGAAACTGAAAAGCTTCTGGAAGGCAAAGGACATCATCAATAGGACAAAATGGCAGGCTACAAAATGGGAAAATATCTTTACCACCCCACATCCAACAGAGGGCTGATTTCCAAAATATATAAAGAACTCAAGAAACTAGACATTTACAAATCAAATAATTCAATTAAAAATGGGGTACAAATCTAAACAGAGGATTCTTGACAGAAGAATCTCAAATGGCCGAGAAACATTTAAGGAGATGTTCAACATCAGGGAAATGCAAATCAAAATGACTCTAAGATTCCATCCTATACCTGTCAGAATAGCTAAGATCAAAAACACAAGTGATACCTCATGCTGGAGAGGATGTGGAGAGAGGGGAACACTCCTCTATTGCTGGTGGGAATACAAACTTGTGTAGCCACTTTGGAAGTCCATGTGGCAGTTTCTCAGAAAATTGGGAATAAATCTACCTCAAGACCCAGCTATACTACTCTTGGGCGTATACCCAAAGGAGGCACAATAACACCACAAGGATACTTGCCTAATTATGTGTTCATAGCAGCTTTATTTGTAATAGCCAGAACTGGAAACAACCCAGATGTCCCTCAACTGATAATGAAAATGTGGTACATTTACAAAATTGAGTATTACTCAGTTGTTTTAAAAAAAGGATCACCAGGAAATTTGAAGGCGAATGGAGGGAACTAGAAAAAATATCATCCTGAGTGGGGGTAAACCAGACCAAAAAAGACACAGTATGTATTCACTCACAGGTAGATATTAGCCATGAAGTAAAGGATAACCACACTACAATCCATAGAACCAGAGAAACTAGGTAACAAGGAGGGTTCATGGGGGGATGCACAGATCTCTCTGGGAACAGAAAATAGAAGAGATTTTGTGAGTAGATTGTGGGTGGGTGGGGATGGGAACGTGAGTGATTGGGTTGGGGTGAGGGGAGGGAGAGTACTAAAAGAGACTACTAGAAAGGGGGAGCATTTTGGGATCAGGTAAAAACCTGGCTCAAGGAAATCTCCCAAGAAGTTATCAGGATGACCCTAGCTAAGACTCCTAGCAATAGCAGTTACATAGCCTGAACTGGCCATATTTTATGACCAGGCAAGACTTCAAGTGGAGGAATTGGGAAACCAACCCAGCCACAAAACCTTCAACCTGTAGTCTGACCTGCTTATGGGATGTTCTGGAGTAAAGGTGGTGAAGAGATTGAGAGAGTGGCCAGCCAATGACTGGTCTAGTCTAAAACTCATGCTATGAGAGTAATCCCACACCTGACACTGCCTGGAGTACCAGGACCCACAGGCTGGATGACCCAAAGACCTGGGATAGAACCTAACATGAGTGGAGGAAAAATTGTCAATGTAATGGTGCTAGGTGATATTTACTATACACATAGATTCATAGATTGGTGGTTGCCCAATTGTCATCAGAGAGTCTTCATCCACTAAGTGATGGAAACAGATGCAGATCCATAGCCCAACATTAGGTGGAGTTTGGGGAATCCTGTAGAAGACTGGGAGGGCAGGGGAGGATTGTAGGAGCCAGAGGGGTCAAGGACACCACAAGAAAACCCACAGAATCAACTAACCTGGGCTCATAGGGGCTCACAGAGACTGAATCAACAACCAGGCTCTCTGCACATATGTTACAGTTGTGTAGCTTGGTCTTCTTATGGGCCTCCTAACAGTGGGAACAAGGGCTGTCTCCAACTCTTTTACTGGCTTTTGGGACCCTACTCCTCATACTGCACTGCCTTACCCAGCCTTAATGCAAGGAGAAGTGCTTAGAAGACTGCAACTTGATATGCCATGCTTTGTTGATATTTAGTGGAGACCTACCCTTTAGTAAACAGAAACAGAGGAGAAGTGCATTAGGGGTGAGATGAGAAGGGAGGTTGGGGGGAAGGCCTGGGAGGAGAGGCGAGAGGGGAAACTGCAACTGGGATGTAAAATAAATTAAAAAAAAAAAACCTATATTTCCATGTCTTCTAAATAATGAGGGAAGGGGGGTAATCATTGGGTTCTAAGCTGGAGTTAAAAGCAAAATTTCTGATGAGGTTTTGCATAGGAGGGTAACTAGATAGCAGCTATGTATGTTTTATTTCATAAGACTAAGGAAATAAATGTAAATGAAAGGTAAATTTATTCTGATTATTTTAAGTACATATGTTTATATCAAAGTCCCATGATACCTAGTTAATATGCACATCTTTGTGTTTTACATAGCAATTAAAATAAATTTAATTTGCAGGCTAGGGAGATAGCTAAATCAATAAAAGTATTACTGCACAAGGATAAACCCCGAGTCCAGTCCTCAGCACACACACATAAAATACTGGGGCCTATGATTTGTATGCCTGTGATCTCAGTATTGGGGAAGTAGAAACAGGTAAATCTGAGGTTCTCTCTGACCAAAACCAACAAACCAACCAACAAAACCCAACAAGGTCAATGGCTCCTGAGGAATAACATCCAAAGTTGACCTCAGGCCTCTGTATACACATATACAAATGGGCAGGCATACCCGAACACCAGTGTACCCATACCCACACATGACAACTTATACCTACACTCATACATGTGCACACAAAATAAATAAATGCATTTAGAAAAATAGAAAAAGATTGTGTTTCCAACCATTGTCCTTTAACTGATGATTTAATCAAACTATATTAATATTTTCCACACAGACAACTATAGCACATGCCCAAATCCCATGAAATCTGAATGAGCAATTCAATAGAGATCCCCCCCCCCCCACACACACACATAGTTCTCTGAAGTGGTAAAATTTCTGGGCCATGATGTTAAACATTGTCAATGATGGTTTGGATTTTTCCCTAGAAGAGGTCCTATCCATTTCCTTTGTTATGTTTCTGGAGTTTGGCCTCTGCTGCTCCAGAAAACAGCCAGGGTTGAAGGGATTTTCTAAGGAGTGAGCAGGTTCAGCCTGTTGCCTAGGGAACGCCCTCCAGGGCCCAGATTTTACACTCCACAGCCCACTTTTCTTGGGAACAAGCGTATAATTCCCCTAATGTTATGTGCAGGAAACCCTCCCCACTACAAGCTGCTTCTTGTCTCCCTCACAGTCTGGGGAAAGCACCCTTACAGGTCCAGGGAGTAACTGGGATTTGTCAGAGCTGCTCCAAGCTCAGAGTGCCTGATGAAAATGTAGAGTCTACTCTTGGCGACAGAGGAAGAATAGTGGATGTGTGGGTAGGAGGGCTGGTGCATCAGTCTCCCAGAACTGCCTTAATAAACATAAACTTGGTTGTTCATGGACATTCTTGAAGTTTGGAAGGCTGAAAGTTCCAAGTCAAGGTGTTGGAGAGGCCATGCGACCATTGAAGCCTCTAGGTTCCCTTAGCTTCTTCCAGTTTCTGGTCCCACGATTGTGATAGCGGAATCCCAGAGTTGGCTTCTGTCTTTATAGGCTCACCTTTCCTCTAAGTCAGCATGCTTTTGGATCTTCACATGTATCCCTTTTCTTTCCTTGAGTCTACCAGTCATATTAGATCGAGGGGCCACCATGTGCCGCAAATAACCTCACGTTAACACAGACTATCTATTTGGTGTTTATCTATGTCTAATCTAAAAGTCCCAGAACTAAGCAGTTGTGTTTTTTAGTTGTAAGTACGTTCTCTAGCATTTGGGTTAATCACGCCTTATTTTCCCCAAATCTGAATGGAAATCTATCCCCCCACCCCCTATCATATGCTGGACACAGGGCAGTTTGGGGTGCTGGAGGTCTAGTGGCAGCTCTCCTAGCACTGCGAGGTTTAACAGCATCCACACAGTAAAAGTTAATAGTGCAGCTATAAAGAAGGGTGTGGACATTTTCTTCTATCTCCCCAGCTTCCTCTCCTGCTTGTCCCATTCTTGCTCCCTCCACCTGGCTGGTGACTTGGGTGCAAAGTGTCAGAGAACCCACATAGAAATAAAAAGAAATGCATATCGCCCCAAACAAACCACATTCTGTTAACGATGATTACCAAATAAATCAATAATCTAGGAAGTAGAGCATAAGACTTCAACATTGGGAAGGGCAGTTTAACTCATGACAAAGAAAAGCCTCCCAACTACAGGGCAAAGACAGGCTTCTCTTCCTCATCTTGCACAGTCACCTACTTCTTTAAGCCCAGAAGTCACTGCACCAGTCTCCTACTCCACTTTAGAGACCAATATGACACTTCGTCCTGTTCAGACTGTTGTTCTCTCTGCAAGTCTCTGACACTACCATGGAATAGGACTCTACTGGACACAACATCTCAGTCCCCAGCACCAAAGCCGGGAGTCCCTTCCATCTATGTTTATAAGCAAGGTCTGTCTCCAGCTGTTCCGGTCTCTTGGGAGCATTAGAGCCAGCTGGATTTTCTGATTGGGTCTCTACGGACTGGCCCCATCGTTTTGCTGGGGGACTCAGTTTGCTTAACTCAGAGTGTAAACTTGACTGGGTTTCTCAACAGTTGTTGCTTCCTTTGGCCAACAGTCTCAGCTCAGCCCTCAGGGGACAATTTAACTTTTAACATTCGGTTGGGAATCTGCTTCCTCAGCCACTCAGTTTCTCACATTGCCTGGCCTACTGATGCTACCCTTTCCTGTTTTCTGGTCATTAGAAACCTTGTTTCGTTTTGTTTTTGTTGTTGAGATGGACTCACTACTTGGATTCACCTGCCTCTTCCTCCCAAGTGCTGGGATTAAAGACATGGCCACTGCATCCAGGCTATTATAACTTCTTTTAAAATCATAATTTTTAAAGTATTTAAGAGGCTTCAGAAGAGGACAAATGTAGACCAGGTGCAATGCACACCTACAGTCCTAGTGCTCAGGAGACTGAAGCAGAAGAATCTCAAGATCAACCCAGCCTGGGTTACATAAAACTTCTAAACTAACTTGGGTGCTAGGTGGTGGCACATGCCTTTAATCACAGGGCTCAGGAGGTAGAGGCAGGCCAAGCTCTGGGAGTTTGAGGCCAACCTAGTATACAGAGTGAGTTCCAGGACAGCCAAGGGTGCATAATGTGACCCTGTCTTAAAAAAAGAAAGGAAGGAAGAAAGAAAGAAAGCAAAAGACAAAACAAGAAAAAGAAAAGTGCTAGGTTAGCTTGGGTTAAGTATCAAGATCATATCTTAAAAGAAGAAAAAGGAGGAAGAGGAAAAAGCAAGGGGGTGAGCAGGCAATATGTTTACTATGCCATAATTACCGTAAGGGTTTCCGCTAAACTAGGGGTTATCAAACCTGTTCTGCACAGAATCATATAACAAATATTAAAAGATTGTGGGCTTGTAATTCTGTGTTTGAACTGCAACTATTTTAATCTGCTTTTGTAGAGCAGATTGGTTATAGATCAAAACCAACTATGAATGAAACTGGCTGGTTTCTAACAATATTTTACTTACACACTTAGGTCAAGTGTGGCATATTTTAGAGACTAGAATCTGTGAAAGGACTTGAGAGACATAGTTTGATCTCTTCCCCTTCAGCTTTCCAACCCAGTGGGTCTGGGGTAATGGTGCATTAACTTTTCCTGGGGAGATGTAAAAGAATAGCTCCCAGGTAGGTATGATCTGCATACCAAAGTATGATCAATTTTCACCTCAACAAAACAAAAGACATGCTTGATTCTATAGCCAAATATGACTGTAGATGGCCCAGGAGCACATGTTTAGGTTTCCTAAATACTGAGGTAGTAAATTCATGATGTTTTTATAGAAACAGAATAAAGTAGTCATAATCAAGACACTTCAGATTTATCAGTGGAACCATCAGATGGACAAAGAAACACTATTACAGGCTTTGGATGATATCTGATGACATCCTTAGCTTTTGGGTTGGTGGAAGCTAATGGTTTGCTACATTGAAACACTTCAAAGGGGTTCACCTGATAGTCACTGAAAGACCCCAAGAGTCCCCAAGAGTTTGGGGCCTGTGGGGGGGGAAGGCTCTTGCCCCCAAGAGACGAGACCAGACCACTGGATGCAAGTGCAAGAGGTTATTTATTGTTTACACCTGTGGATGCTTCAGTCTTTCGGGGGACTGAGTGTGCCGAGGTTAAAACTCAGGCAGTTTATATAGGGTTGGGGTGGCAAGAAGCAGGCTTACAGAAGCAGAAGCATGGTTACAGGGATTTCATTGGTCCATTTAATTAAGGCAATTCGGGTTGGGCACAAAGAATACAAAGAATTCAGTTATGACTATCTCACCACTCTGGTGCTCCCAGGACCTTCTGTTCCCAGATATTGTCCTGCTGATCTTGCTTTGGTCCAAGCTGCAGACCACAGATATCTTGTTGGTGTTGGATGAGAGCAGCACCTGGTTCCCTCCTGTACTTTTCCCATAACTTGACCTTGGCAAGTTAGCAAGAGCAGTTCAAGCAGGCAATATGCATAGTGGGGGTCTTTCAGTCACAAAGATGTTAGAGGTGGGTAAAGAAGAGTTAGAAAGGGGGGCAAAGATAGCCCAAGATAAATTATATTTAGGTGTTCAAGGAAACCCAGTGGTCCCCCTCAGACCCATCTTTGGGATTCTGAAATGAGATTAAACTTCAAATTCAGGGCAGTGATATGAATGTTTAAGCACTCTAGTCTCACCCTGCAAGGTGGCCTGACAAGTTGTTAGAACTGTGTGAAATCTCCTTCCTAGGAGACAAGTCCCTCTTCTGTCCAGTGCCTTTTCATTCTCCTAGAATGAGATTCCTGGGAAATTTCCCATAGCTGTGGGCCTATTGTTTCAATAATTTGATGGTTAGATTGAGCAATGCAAATGTCTCTTTAGAATATTTTCCTTTTTGCTAGGCCAGTTTTAGAGTGAAGTGATAGGATTCTCATTTGTGAAGAATTGTTTTGGGTGATGGATGGAAAATACTCTAAGAGTAGGGGTGACCAGAAGGGGTAGGGGTAAGGATTGATTGATGGATCAGATGAAGTTCAGTGGTTTAGACCAAGACGATGTCACTGTATGGATATATCAACATAGAGGAGAATAATGTAGGAGAACTAATTATGTGATAATTGAGGTGTAGGTTGGAAGCAGATTTATTTTGATGGTACAGGTAGTAGAATTTGCTGATAAACTGCCTGGGGGTATGAGATAAAGAGCAGTCTGTTAATGATAACTACTAGCTGAGCAACTAAGTGAAAAGGGAAGGAAATTAAGCCTTTTTCTACTCAAAAAATGTCAAGAAGGCAGGACTGGAAGATAGATACATCCTTAGATAATGGCTCTGGTTCACTCAATTTGTCCTCTGATCTTCAGGTATGCACTGTGGCTTTTGGACCCTTCTCCCTCTCCCCAAATAAATGCAGAGAGAGAGAAAGAGAGAAAGAGAAAGGGAGGAGGAGGAGAAAGAGAAGGAGGAAAAGGATGAGGAGGAGGAAGAAGAAGAAGAAGAAGGAAGAAGAAGAAGAAGGAGAAGAAGAAGAAGAAGAAGAAGAAGAAGAAGAAGAAGAAGGAGAAGAAGAAGAAATACTTTGCCTATAATAGGATTGCAGGTGAAGAGCTAGGGATATACATTTGGAATCATTAACATGGTTTTCATGTTTTGTTTGTGATAATTGGATTTAAGATTACCTACATCATGGGTGAAATTAGAGATTAGGAGGAAGTTGAGGGGTTAATATTGCTAACATGGAGGTGATGGGGTTCAGGCTCAGTGAAGGAGATAGAGAAGATAGGTAGGGAAGCATGCAAAAAGAGTCTCAAAGTTTGTCAAAGTGTCAAAGATGTTGCTTGTGACCAAATATGGTGGGGACTGTGACCTGATCACCAGGTGATAAGGAACAGAAGAGATTTTGTTTCTTCCATTGAAAACAGAAGGGCATGCTTCCTGCTATGGTCACAATCAGAGAGCAGCAGCCATGGCCCTGCACTACCCATGGCCATGGGCCTCAACAAGGGCTACAAGGTGACAAAGAACACAGCCAGCACCATCAGTGCCTCTCCAAGCTATGATTCTGGAGGTGTGAGCGTTGTAATTTAAAAATAAAAGTCACTGGAGAAAAAGAAATCATGTGACAGACCTCGTGTGTGTGTGTGTGTGTGTGTGTGTGTGTGTGTGTGTGTGTGTGTGTTTGTGTTAATGGGTGAAAGGGGATAGGAAAAGAGAGGCCTCAGGGACAGGAGCATACGAGAAAGGTGTGTTGGGGGGACAGAGAGACAGGCAGTGAAGCAGAGAGAGAACGGAACAGACAGAGGGAGACAGAGAGAAAAAGAGAGAGATGGGAGGTGGGCAGGACCTTTTTAAAAGGGAATGTAGGGAATGTTCACAGGAGGTGTTCTTAGTGGCTGCCCTGGAGGATATATTCTGCCAGAACACCAAGGGCAGGCCACCTGAATACTAAAGGTGAGGCTTCAGGCCCTATGAATGATGCACCACAGAGATGCTCACGCTGTCCAAGGACAAGCACATGCTCAAGTACAAAGAAGAGGGTGGGCACACCCATTCACACCAGGAGGAAGCAGGAAGAGCTAAGCAATGTGCTGGCAGCCAAGGACTGATGCCCCCCATCCCTCCCCCAATAAATGTTTATGCTGCACAGGTTAAAAACAAACAAACAAACCAAAACAAAAAACAAAACCAAAGGGCTTTCTACAAAGTCCAAGTAAATGCCAACCTCCATTTCTAAGTATGTAGAAATGCATTCTCCTACATTGTAGAGAAATAAAGACATTTCAGATGGGATTGTTTTCCACACTATGCACACTTTATGTACCTGAAAAGGAATAGTAAGAATTGTTTTGTTTGTTGTTGGTGTTTGTTTTTCCAGGTAGTTGGGGAAAGAAGGCAAATGGAAGCTTGGAGAAACAAAAAAGAACAGTCAGGTAGGTAAATGGAAGGGAATCTAGTCAGGTAGCTGTCCTGGAGCGTGTGTGTAGAGTAGGTGAAGGATTTGATTCCTGCTCCCCTGGATTCCTGGTGAAGTCAGATTAGCAAAGACATGGATTTCATCCATCAAAACACACTTACTAGCCCAAAGGCTACCTCTGCTGACAGGTCCCCAATCACACATTCTGTGGGGAGGTAAAGCCCAGTGGCTTGGTAGTGTTTTTGCTGAAAAGCCCCACTCAGCAAACTGACTCCATAGTAGATTGTTCTGTGAATTAAGATGAGAACTACTTGTTCGGTTGGAATCTCCAGCTCACCCATGCACAATCCAGAAAGCTCCATTCCTTCCTCCACTCCTTTCCAAACCCAGCACACTCAGAGAGTCTCTGAAAAAAGGTAAGTTGCCAAGAATCCCAGTTCTGTATTCTTGATGGCTACTGTAGCTTCCTCCCTTGAAGTTGCCAGCTGCCCAAGTCCCCACCTAAAGCTTAGCTTTTGATCATACTTGGACACAAACCCAACTTGTGGTGGACACATCATCATCCCTTGCCTACAACCTATAAAGTCTCTCTGCTTTAGTTTGGGAGCACAACTTCATGGACCTCTATTTCTGGGACTGGAGAAGTCTCCCAGGAGTTGCTTTTGCACAAATAAACCTGTATACTTTTTCAACGAGGCTTGATTTGGCTTACCGTGTTGGTGGAAAAAAAGCCTATTACTACTTAGCACCTTGGTTCTCAGCTACTACCCTAGTTGTAACAAATACTTGGGGGAATGTGGTGGCCACATTGTCACAGAGGCTTGTGAGCAGGAATGGAAGAAGTTATAAAAAGCTGGGGCTCCTAGCCATGGAGGCTCAGTTCAACTTTGACTTTTCTCAACCTTGGCTTTTGTTATAGATTTGTTTTAAAAGATATTAAACAAATACAAACAAACCTGTTCCTCAAGCTCTTAATGTTTAGTTCTACTGTGCAAATCTATTAATATTTATCTTTCGTGGTAGCACAATTTAAATTTGCAAAACGGATGTGAGTTTGAAATCATTCTCAGGGCCCTGTCTTTGTAAGTCCACAACTCTGGCATCGATCCCTGCCCCCAGCACCTGCACTTTGCTTCCTAGTTCTCTGACTCTCAGAGGGTCTAGCAGAATGCAGAAGGAAGTAGCATCTCCAGGGAGATTCAAGGGTTACCATGCCCCCTTCCCCCTGCTCTTTCTTTCCAGTGCTGCACTGAAATTCAGACTTGTGCTGAGCAAAACCTCATTTTAATAGCAGTCATGTCTCTAGATAGGGGATTAGAGAACTCAGGTGATTTTGTCCTCTTCCAGTTCAATAATTTTGTAGCTACAGGAACTGGCAGTTTGCTCTTGGCATGTTTCAAATGGGCAGCTCTGAACTATTCTGGTAACTGTCATTAGCCACAAGGAACAAGAATCCCTGCTCATCAGGAGGAGAAGGTCCTGGACTTTACCTCCAGGTCATGTGGAATGATCACAAGTCAGTGATTTACTAATTTAATTAAGCACGGGATTATTTTCAAGAAGCTAAAGAGAAATCACTGGCTTCAAAGGGCTTCCACAAACACCTAGAAAGCTGGCAGCAGGAAGAGAGCCTCAAATTAACTGAGTACAACAACACTAAATCTACACTGGAGGTTTTCTAACACCTTTGCTTTGAAGGCAGGTTTTAGCAAAAAAGGAGCTTTTGCAATTTACAAGGTTTTTGGAAGAAAATTCTAAGAGTTGGTATACTAAAGGGAGGTAGCGGTTTGTGGAGCACAAGCCTGGCATTATGAAGCCGAGGGTTGGAGCCCCAGCACAGAATAAACCTGGTGTGGAATCATAGACTTGCAGTCACAGTATCTTGAGACAGAGCCGGGAGGAGCAGAACTTTGAGGCTATGGAGTGTAGGGCCAGCCTGGTTTATAAGACTGTCAAAAAATCAAAATCAAAACCAAACAAAACCCAGAAAACAGATTTTTTTTAAATTAACTTGTATGTTAATTTCACAGATCACAGATCCCATGTCATTGGGCCATTGCTTCTTACATGTTCTTTCAGGCATGGTTTTCTATGACCAGAGTCATGCCAGGATCATACATTTCTTTTGTATTATCCTAAAATGGTGTTAAATGTGTCAATAAAACAGTAAAGACATCATTTTAACAGGTTTTAGTCATCCTCCTGGAAATGATAAGATCCTCCTGAGTGATTATTTAAAGAGGAATAGGCCTTGGTTGACACCTCTTGAATAGGATAGAAGTTTCTTAGAGTACTGAGGTGAGTCTGGGCTCATGGTCACCCCATTACCCAGGCATACATAGACTCCTAAAAGTTACCAGTTCTTTTTTGACTAAAAATGTCAGGAATGCCCTTAGGTCTGATGGTCTCATCCTTGCCTGAGGCCAGAGATGCTAGGAATGCTGGTCAAACTGTCTGCTTTTTCCTGGCCTCAGGGATGCCAGAGAGGGGCTAGGGGTCTGGTCTGCCTCTCTATTTCCCCCTCTCCTGGAAACCACACAGAGAATGTGATCAAAACTACATGGCCTGGATACCTGGAATAGAAACTGGTCTGACCAGCTCATTCCAACTGTTCCTTTCCTCCTCCTAGCAAAGCCTTATTAACTCCAAGACAGTAACATCAATGGTACCCACTCTCGGGGATCCTTCCAGCTACAAAGGAGCTGGCTGTCTTTCTTCTTTTAAGCTCCATGTAATAAAGTTATTTCAAAGACAACATCTATGAGTCACACATCTTATTGAGTTTCCATAAGAACCCAAGGAGGAAAAAAGAACCCCAAATCTACTACCTTAGGTTGGCGTTGGTGGCCCTAGCCCCACAAGCTAAGCTTGTCAAGAGCCACCTAAAACGGTGACACTTCCTCTCCCAAGTTTCTTTTTGTCAGGTGTGTGGTTATAACAATGGGAGAAATAACTAGTGTACCTAGGGTCACCTGGTACTGTCCAGATCTTTCTAAAATGCAATTCCAAAGGTGCTAAGCCCCTGCTTATAACTTTTCAGTGGTTTCCTGAGTGCCAGAAGAATTTAGGTTCAGACAGCAATTCAGGCAGCTTCATGTCATAAAATGATCTTGGTAACCAATGTGGCCTTTGTCTCTGTCTAAAGTGTTATTTCTTTCCTTTTTTCCCACTTTTAAATTTAAATTTGAAACAAAGTGTGAGACCTTCCATGCAGAGCCTTCAAAGTCTGTCATATCACTTGGGACTGGGCCTAGGCCCTCCCCCATGTGTCTAGTCTGAGGGAGTATCCTTCTATGTGGAATGGGCTCCTGAAGTCCATTCGTACACTAGGGATAAATACTGTTCCACTACCAGAGGCCCCCATAGACTGCCCAGTCCTCCTAACTGACACCCACATCCAGGGGGCCTGGGTTGGTCCTATGCTGGTCTCCCAGCTATCAGACTGAGGTGCATGAGCTCCTCCTTGTTCAGGTCAGCTGTTTCTGTGGGTTTCTCTAACCTGGTCTTGACCCCTTTGCTCCTCACTCCTCCCTCTCTGTAACTGGATTCCAGGAGTTTGGCTCAGTGTTTAGCTTGTGGGTACGTTGTTCCAGTGGGTCTGAAGTAGACTTTCTAATCTATCAATGGCATCCCATTCTACCTGATGTCCTCCTTCTTATACTTCAGCATCTAGCTCAAGTAGTTCCTTGTTTTCTGAATTAACTTCACAGCATCATGACTCAGCCTTTCTAAATACTCATTCCTCCCCCTAGTGTTAACAGTACACTCAGAATTCAGTGATCTCTTAAAACTGAGTGGTTGGCCTTCTGAGATTTAGTAGGAATTTGGTCTTTTCTATCTTGTACGTCCTTTACTGCCCCTGGCTTGCTATATGTAAAGTGTTATGTGAATGCTTATTGGGGAAAGGGAAACTCAAGACTACACCAAGATATAATGTCTTCTTTCACTGGAAAACAATTGTGTGTGTGTGTGTGTGTGTGTGTGTGTGTGTGTGTGTGTGGTGTCTTTCCATTTTGTTTTTTGAGACAGGGATTCTCACTGAACCTGGAGCTTGTGGGTTTTGCTAGTTTAAGTGGCCATCAAGGTCCAGGAACCTTCTATCTGCCAGTCCCTTCAAGTGCTCCAGCAGATCACAGATGGAGTGGATGTGGGGTAGGTCAACTCAGCTCTGGTTCTGGTCCTGGGCAGTTGCAGGATTGGTCAACCAACCAGCTCTCCCCAATCCTCACTATCAGGGTGAGCTCTCCAGCATTGCCCAGGCTGGTTCACCCTAGGTAGCAAGAGCAAGGGGTAGGGTTGGTTCCTGCTTTCACACCCTTACCCTCAGGGCAGCCTGGCCTATACATACCACCAGGGCCAGCTCTACTGTGTTGCCCAGGTGAGGTGCAGGGGCCACTCTCCGAAGTGATGCAGCTGGTGAAGAGCAGGGTCAGCTCTTCTACTCTCATGACCCAGGGGCCAGCTCTCCTACTTGCTATACTTGGCAAGAGGTGAAACAAATCTCCGTCACCCACACCGCTGCATGACAGACAGTAGTGGGGCCAGCTTTTTCACAGTCATGCCCTTGGGGCCAGCTCAAAACCCTCCCTCCTCTTCCCCTCATTCCCTCATCCCCCACCAACAGGGTAAAACTCTACAGTGCTGCCAGGCAAGGCTATAGTCAGTGAGGGGCAGGGATAGCTCTGGTGCTCTCAGAACCTCAGGGTCAGTCCCCCCCTATACACACCGGTAAAAGGTTAAAAGGGCCGGGGGAAATATCGCCCTCACCCACACCACCCTATTGCAGATAAGGTGTGGGGCCAGAACTCTGAAGCTCATATTCTCAGAGTCGGCTCACCAATACTGTTTTAAAAGACTTTTACTGCTTCTTTTGCTTGCAACAATACTGCTTAACCACTGCAAAAAGGCTTGGAAGAGTTACAAATGGAATGTAGATGTGTTACGCTTCACAACTAAATCTGAGGCTGTTGTAGCCTCCCATTTTCCTGTCACGAGAATTTCTGAGCTGGTATGGTGGCATAAGCCTTTAATCCAAGTATTTGAGAGGAAAAGGCAGGTGAACTCCGTGAATTCAAAGACAGTCTGGTCTACACGGTAAGACCTATTCTTTTAAGCTTCTTGGTGCTAAGGGCCATGACATGTTGCTGTGCCCATGGGGCTGCAGGTACCAGCAACCATGGCTGGTTGACTCTGATGGGACATATGCCACACATGGATAAATGGTCCCATATTTACAACTTGCTGAATCTGATTGTAATTCTAGTCCCCTCAGTTCTCTTTCCTCCAGTGATGAATCATTGCCCAAGGTCACAATAGTGATGAATCATTGCCAAGGTCACATCAGTGATGATTCAATGTTTATACCCACAAACATGCGTAATGAATTTTGGAGCTCACATTCACTGAATTGAGATTTATATGTAGGAGGCTTCTTACTCACTTTCTATCACAAAAGAAAACAATCTTTGTAAAAGAACAAAATATTTAAAAGAAACCCATAATCTAGCTAAGGAATGTACTAGGATTTTTTTTTTTTTTTTTTACTTTCTAATTTTCACTCTGTTGTCTATAATCCTAATAAATGGGTATAAAAGATAACGCTGATGACATTTTCTAATTCTAAAAGTCTTGGAGTGTTGAGTTGTGTTAGGAAGACTTAGAGCTGATCACTCTGCTCTTCAGGAACTCACTCCTGGAGTACTTTTTTTTTGCCAAAGTATGTAAGTTCTACTGACTTAAGGAATTTACTTTTCCTCCTGTATGATGGCATTTTGCATGGCTTGGATGTGTATATGATATTAACTTTGTTGCTCTATTTCTGTAGACAGATGTATCTTGTTAAGTCAAGTATTTCATGAATAAAACCTGACTACATCAGAATAAAGTTCTTTAACAATAATCATGCTATATATCATAGAAATATACAACTATTACATGCTAACTGCCCTGATTTGACCATTATTATTGTCTACATGTACTAGAATATTCTTCTGCATTCCATAAATATGTAACCATCAAAATACCAAATTGTTGGATATAGCTTAGCAGTTAAAACATTTGCTCTTGCAGAAGATTTGGGTTCAGTTCTGAGTATTAACACTGTGGCTAACAGCTAACTCTTAACTCCAATTCTAGGGAATCCAACTTGCTTTTCTGGCCTCTGAGGACACAAGGCATGTACACACATATGCATATAAGAAAACACTCATACACATAACAAAATAAATCTGAAAACAGATGGTAAAAACTGATATTTCAAGGTTTTTTTTAATGTATGTATTCTGACAAGCCTGATAGTTTAGTTATGCTTAGCCATACCACAGAGAGAATATGCTAAAGACTGGTTCTAGCTACTTTGAATTAATTCTGTCAGAAAATATAGCAATTCCAAATGCATCACCCATGCACAGATAAAAGAATACTGAAGTAGGGCCCATGAGAGTGAGGTGGATCAACAGGTGAAAGTGCTTGCTGACAAGCCTGATGGCATGGGTTCGAGTCCTGGCCTTATGTGTGTAAGAAGAGAATTGACTGCCACAGTTTGTCCTGCTGATCACCACATGTATGTTGCAGCTCTCATGTGCTCACACACAGACCAAGTAAATAAATAGTTGTAATACAAACCAAAACATGACCCTGAAGTATTCATTTTATTAACAAACACAAACTTGAGATGTTTATAATAAACCATCAATATTGAGTAATTCTACAGCCTGGAGGCCATCTCCGTTCTGCTTACTTTGCTGGAATCTTCCCAACCACATCTAATCTTCAGTATCTTCTTCCTCAAGCAGGGCAAGGAGAGCACAACTTTGCATATCAGGACAACAGTTGGAAGGAAAACAGCTATCATAAAAGTTGGAGGCATGTACCAGACAAACTGACTGATATCTACCCATTTATTCCAGGCAAAAATCAAAGCATGTACTGTGCCCAGAAGAAGAGAGACAATTCCCAGTTTGCTCTGCAAAAGGGGAAAAAAATCATTATGACAAAGGTTGATTCAGTAATAGTCAGGTCCACCCTACCCTGCTGGGATTTGTTCTGTTGGTTGGAAATCCTTTCATCCATCTATAGTTATTTTCCCAACATAATTTTATTTTCTTCTCTTCTCTTTCTTCCTTCCTTCCTTCATCCTTTCCTTCCTTGCTTTCTTTCTTTTTTTTCTTTTGGCTTCTTGAGACAGTTTCTCTTTAGCTTTGGAGGCTGTCCTGGAATTAGCTTTTGTAGACTAGGCTGGTCTCACAGAGATCTGCCTGCCTCTGCCTCTTGAGTGCTGGGATTAAAGGTGGGCACCACCACTGCCCAACATGTTTTTCAACAAGATCCATTCATACCTTTCTATTCTTTTTATATGTTGTCCTCACCATATAACTTTTTGGCAGCTGTTCTTGTTTCTAAGGTAAGTTGAAAAGTCATTAACTTTCTTTTAGTTTCTGTGCCTTCTCTGCCATTCTGTTTAAGATGTCTTTCTTAAGATGCTTCTGTTTTATTGGTGGTGATGGGAATCAAAACTAGGGCCATGTGCATGCTAGCTAAGCACTTGACCACTGACCAATATCCCCGAGCTCATTATGACATTTGCATATGATGTTTTGTCTTGTTGACTTTTTTTTAACTTTGCCTATCAGGCAATATCTAAAATTACAAACTATATTATAGCAGGGTCCTGGCAGAAAACAACACGATGATTTGAACATGCTAAGTGTTCAATGAATATTAATGAACTGATTAAAGAATACAATAGAAAAGATCATTCTGACTTCAGTGACCTTTATCAACTTATGTTATTTTAATTTTGTAAAATAATATGAAAATGGACTTTATGTGGTGTGTGTGTACATTTTGCCAATGAATCATTTTTTAATGCCAAGCAAAAGGTTTTAGTAAAGGAGATAGAAGAAGCTGTTATAGATTTCTCCCTTCATATAGAATAATGTCATCCTGATATTTTATATGAGCCTCCTAAATCTACCACTTTTTAAAATATATTTTTTCCTGATGACCTATGCTTAAAAAAAAAAGAGATAAAATCATTGGTCTATCAACCTTAGAGAGGTCTATTGACATCACAAATTGTACATTCTAGATGATGCTAGAAAAAGTAGTAAGGCAAATGTGTGGCCAGTTAAAATATTTGTTTAGTCATCTCAGAAATGGGTGCTGGTAAAGATGCTTTCTCCTTTGTCTGAGTGCCAGCAGAAGAGAACTGGCACAGGAACTTTTTTATTTTTAACCAAAAGAAAAATAAATTGAGATGGTCTCAAAGTGTGTCACTGGCTATTCTGTTACTCACTGTGTAGACCAGGCTGGCTAGGGACTCATTGGAATCTGCCTGCCTCTGTCTCCAGAGAGCTGGGATTAAAGATGTGCGGATTCAAGAAAGATGTGCCTACAAGTACTTCAAAACAGACATGAGAAGAAGTTGGCTGGGCATGCATCTGTGGAGGAGAAAGTTGAATCTTTTTTGCATATGACAAGGTGTGTACAGCTGGGGCAAATGCTAGTGTTATTTTTATTTGGCTCTTTTTTTTTTTTTTTTTTTTTGAGAATTCTCCATTTTTATATCCAGAGTGGCAGAACCAGTTTGTAATCCCATCAACAGTGACTGAGGGTTTCCATTTTCTCACAGCCTCTTCAGTGTTTGTTGTCAGTGTACACACACACACACACACACACACACACACACACACACACACACACACTTGAGGCAGAGCCTCACTATGTAGTTCTCACTAGTCTAAAATTCACTATGTAGATTAAGTTGTCCTTGAACTCCATGGAGATGTATGTTTTTTAAAACATCATGTATTCTGATAACATGGAAGAAACACTGGGAATAATTTCAGTGTTTGAACAAACCAAATCCAGAAGATATGAAGAACAATTTCAACTTGTTGAAACACTCTGACATTAAACAGAGAGAAAGCTATTCAGAGTTGTCCACCGACATACTTTTAAGGCATTCTGACAAGATTCTTCTAGACCTCTCTTATTGGAAATGGTCATTAGCCTGACAAAAATGAATACATCTCAATTATTCAGCTGTAATCTTATGCCTCAATTAAACAGCTAGGTTTTTATTTTTAGGATATGAACTGTGGAGGTAAAATTGTAGTGTTACCAATTCTCACTCCAGGTGAAGTTTCTGAGTTTGTGACAGAAAGATGCTCTTGATTGTGTGAAGATTAACTTTCCGAAACAGGTGTTATCTTCTTACAGGTCATGTAGTGCACAGACATCATGGTGGATTTGTCAAGGTGCAGTGCCCAGATTCAGATTAATATGGAAAAGTGTACATGTGACAGAAAAGCAAAGTAAGTAAGAATTTCAGGAGGGAGATGGGACTTCAATGACCACCGGCCAAACACAAAAATCAGAAAATACTTTTCTGGGAGAATGTGGTATGGAGTCTAAGGCATGCTGGGGTAAAAGAAACTTTGAAGCCTTATCAGAGTGCCCCTCTGTCTCTCAGAGATGCAGAAGAGACTGTGTGGAAATTTCCCAAACTACCTACCCATAAAAGTTAAGACTACGACTTCAAAATGTTTTGGCAGTTACTTATGACTGAATTAAGGTGAGCTCCTTGGCCTTTGTTCCATTTGAGCTCTTTGGTCCATTGTTCTTTTTAAGTGTGGACTCCTACCTAGAAGATATGTGAGTTTATGACAGGATTCTGAATTCCAGACACTTTGAGAGTTCAAGTGATTAAACTAATTTAATTGTAACTTAGAAAAGGCATCTTGAAATATTAGACAACAGAACCAGGTATGGTGGCTCATGCCTATAATTCCAGTACTTGGGAGCCAATATAGGATGACTGCCTTAAGTTTCAGGCTATGCTGGGCTACATAATAAATTCCAGGCTAGCTTGGGGTGTAAATGTGAGACTCTATATAAGAAAAAAAAAACTAGATATCAGAATACCTTCAGTCAATAAAGCATAACATCAAAGTCATGACTAGAAAAAATAAAGTTTTTATAGAGGGGCTAGTAAACCATTGATATTCCTAAAATTTCATATTTATAGTTACTGGATGGGAGCAGCAAGCTATCTAAAAAGTTTTAAGTGTGAGAAACAATATTTGGTTTTAGTAATGTCTCTTATTTATGTCTGCAAAATGCACCTTATAATTTAGAGAAGCAATAGAAAAACAGTAAGAAGAAATTATTAAACAGTATGAGGGTGTTTACTCCTGGAAAACATAATTTTTATGGAACAAATCAATACATTTAACATTGTAAGCAGACTGGTGTTATCTTTTGCACATCACTGACCTGAATATAGTGGAATTCTCTCCATGTTAAAGAGTCACTCACAGATGGGATAGATGTCACAGCCAAGAGAGCCAGGATGGCGAGTCCCACGATCCCCAGGGACACATAAATCTCCATTCTCCAAACATCATGTTCTATCCAGGCATCCTCTTTGTTCTGTTGAACCTAGGAAGAAGAGGAATGTAACCATACTTACAGATAGGTGAACTTATTTGATGGCTTACTCTGACAGAACTGTGAAGTCCATGCAAACTCTGGTAAATAAGTCACAATGTCAGGATGCCAAGACTGAAGCATGACTGTCCATGTAAAGCATCTGTGGGTTAAAGCTGTTCTTTACTTCCAGTTTAAAAATATTCCTTGGCATAAGATGAGGAATACTGGGGGTACTGCTGTTACTAGAACAAGATGTGCTAGTTTGGTAAGTCATTTGGACCCTTTGGATTATTCATCTGGCGAGTATCACCTCCCTACCTGTTTGTATGCCCAGTTGAGCAGCTTGTATCTGTAGGACCGCCTCATTGGGTAAGACAGACTATACACTGCGTGCAGCACCGCAAAAAAGAAGCTGAGAAGCCCGAACTGCTTCCTTGCCAGCATCCATCTGTCCAGCCATGGCGGGAATTTCTTGTACTTGGTTCCATTGCGAAGTTGTACGACTGCTGCTATCACTCCTGGCAAATAAACCAACGCCAAGAGGGTGATGGAGACCACTGGCAAGACTTTGTTAATGACCAGGATCGGAATTCTATAAAAATACTGTTCACGGGAAGTTACCAAAGGGTAAACGATTTCCCTCAGGACAGTGTACAGGAAGGTCAGAGAGGATATAATGGCGGCGGTTCTAATCGGCAAGCGCCAGAGAGGGAAGAATTCCTGGGTGTGCTGAAGCTCAGAGGGGCATTCAAATGCATCAACATGGATGGTGTGTTGCAAATGCAAGAGCACGGGCCTTTTCAGCATTCTGGTATCTCCCGTGTCCTCAGTCTACAAGGGAAAGGAAGGGAACATCTTAACACAGAACAAAGCAATGGATTTCTTTTACTCTAATAACTTCCCACTCCATCATTGCTCTTCTCAGTTAAAAAAGGCATTCAGAAACTCACTTGTGGATACCTGTCAACTAAGGACAGGATAGTCTAGGTATGACCGACCAAAGTTGCATCTGGATACACTAGAATTCTCCATTTATCTATTTGTTTCCCTCTTTGTGTTTGAGGCAGGGTCTCATGCAGCCCTGGCTACTCCCTTTATAACGGAACCTATCGGAAAGGTTCTGGGCAAGTGTTGCTACCCAAACTGGAGTCCACCTCTCTTTAAAACAATAGATACATGGTGCACTCATAATCAAGCTTAGATAGCCATGTCTCTTTTGAAGATTTGAAATAGTGGAATAATGTTAAGAAGTCAAATAAAGAAAAAAGTGGTTTTTTTGTTTGTTTGTTTTTTGGTCCAGTATTCTTTGGCAAAACCAGCAAACTTGCATTTCATATTAGGTGTTCTGTAATGTCTCTATTGGTCCCTGGACAATTAACTATGAAGGGCAGTGACGGTGAATTTATTAATTCAGATGAAAAGAATCAGGGATAATAGGGCCATTACTAGCAAAGAAAAATATGAATTTCATTATGTAGTGGTGGTGGGAATGAGACTGGCAGGAATAATAGTGTCATTATTGTAGGGGAAATATGAATTTCATTATGCAGTCTTGCACTTTGATTTTATATTTCTAAAACAGTCGTTTGTCTAAGTAGTGATAGATGAATATATAATCAGAAATTTAAAAAAGAAAAAGCTATTTACTAGTTAACTCCTGAAGACACAATCTGCTTCCTGGCAAGTTATGCTTTGCTGCCCACCATTTTTTCCCAGTATTAAGTAATTCAAAAGAATGGGTGTTATATAATTTGTCATTTTCACAAGGGAGAAGCATAAACAAATTAAAAATTCAAATTAAGATCATGGAGTGTTTCATGTCAGGTTCGTTTATGAATCACTTGCTTCTTATCCCTTAGTTTTCTCCCCCATTTTTATAGCTCTATGTGTGCCAAAGGAGAACCCTCTGCTGCTTGTCATGACGTGCACGGTTACCTTGCTCATTTCATTGTATGCAGAGTAACTTTAATTCACATAGTACTCCATAATTACTGGTGCTTATGAATGACCTCTCTAACCCATCTGAATTTTCCTTTGAGTCAGACATTAATGCCTTTCTAATCACTCCATTTGGGAAGGAAGTGGCCTTCTGGAACTCCTGCATGTTAATATAGCCTAAGTGAATTAGCTGAGAACAATATTCTAGTTAAGAGTGAAAATTAGGATACAGCAAGTAAGAGAGCTAACTTGAAAAATGAAAACGATTTTGTTCTACAAGGGTTATTTTTGTAGAGTAAATGTTTGTAATTCTTAATCCTTTTCCTTTTGAATAATTAATAAAATAATCTGTTAGAATTGCATTTTATCTATTTTAAAAAGGTTAAGTATTTTGGAACCAAAGATTTAAGACATTTTTTCAAATGATGCAGTAAGAAACATTTAATTCTGTGGTTGACCCAAAGTGGGACAAGTGGTTTTTTGCACGAAGAAAATTTATTTGGTTAAACATTGAGTCATCATTTACTTGGAGGTCTGTCCTGTAAGCTGCCATAGCGCCCATAAAAATGCTTACAAAACTACTGCTATATGGGACATTGTGACTTTTGTTTTTAAACTTAGAACTAAACGTGTTAGAAAGGACTGGAAGGGCTCTGAGATGATCTAACCCAGTTCATTCACTTTGTACAGAAATACAAGACCTGGGATTTTCAGGGACCTAATGAAGGTTATTCAGCTATGCCCGGATAAACTAGTCAAGTCAACTCAATTATACCACACTGCCCCTCACTCTGGCCAGGTTTAGTCACAGGCATCCGAGTGCAGAGACCAGCAGACTAGAATGGAATGCACTTTCTCAACACTAGTATATTCAGAGTACACTGAAGTGTGTATAGATTTTAATTACTAGCTATTATAGTCATTATTTTACCGAGTAACTGTCATCTTCCGGACTTCTCTCAGGCTTCATTTTCCAAAGTTCTGCTTGATTTGTAGTATCTTTACTGATCTCCATGAATGCTATAAAATGCCACCTAGAAAATATAAAAAAGCCTATTCCATTTATGATACTATTGTTTGATGGAACAATATAAAGTATTTATTTACTTTGGATTGAGAGAAGACAGATACAATTAAGATTCCAATAGTGAATAGTTTGGACATTTAGAGAGTGGCAAACCAGTGCACTAATGTTAACTGTTTGTTCAATGAATGAACCGTATCTATATGAAACTTAAAGGATTAGCTGTTATGTTTTACTTCAGGAAGATTTAACTTCATATTCTCAGAAGAAAGCCCACTCCCCTTAAAGGAAAATGTAATGAGAAATCTGTTTTCAGCTTTGAGTAAAGACACTATCAATGGAGGCTGTGAAACAGAACTTCAGGAGATTTGTGTTTCATAGCCTTCTGGGGTTGGTGATGGAATCCGAAACAATAATGAACTGCTCTGTAAGTTGAAATGGCCCTAAAGGCAGTGGGCAGAAGAGACAGGTTATTAAGGTGAAACCGAACAGAAGCTTCAAGGGCCAAAAGACTGTATGGTCAGAGTGCCCTTTGCACAAATCTGTTGGTAAATCATGGCTGCTCATTTATTTTCAGAGTGGTGCCGAATTGTACTCAGTCACTGATAGACCCACTTTCTTTATCCATTCCATAAAGAATAAGCCAGTCAAACAAAGAAAATTATTCCTTAAGGGCTTTCATAGAGCCCGACCCAGCCTTGGGTTAGCCCTTTTTATTCAGGAATAACAGGATGTCTTATTATTCATTGTTTTGTGTGAGCTCTAAATTCACTCTTAGAGGATTACACCTACAATCTGTAGTTTGTCAAACAAAAGAGGAAAAACAAGTTAATCACATAAGTTATGTTGGTGGAAAACAACTTCCAAATACCTTGGAAGTCTGGACCACCTGTAAGACTTCATTAAGTGGAAAGAAATATTTCTAGGAATGAGTTGTAATACTTAGAATACTTTCCGAGTTTTAAAGCTCAGGATTTCACAAAAAATAGAGGAGTTACCTTTCCCTTTCCCAAACACCAATTTTTTTTTTTTTGGTTAAGGTGCTTTGGGAAAATTTTCCAGAATTACCTATCTAGAATATAGGTTGAGCACCCCTCATGTGAAAACCACAAAGTTGTTCCAAAGTGCCAAACTGGGGTCTTGACGTGGTGATACAAGTGGAAAGTTCCAGGCATGACCTCATACGAGGATATGCACTGAAATTCCAGGTACAATAAATGTATTATATTGCACACCTTTTTTTTTTGATAGGGTCTCAGTATACTGCCTTGGCTGGCCTGGAACTTGCTATGTAGAGCAGGCCTCAGACTGAGAGAGTGACCTGCCTCTGCTTCCTGAGTGCTGGGATTAGAGGCCACCACACCTAGCAGTGAGTACAAATCATCCACAGGCCAAACCTAAGCATATGAAGTTCATAGGAAGCAGGAATGAGCTTCCTGTTCCAACTTGCATCTTATCCATAACATAGCTTATTGTGTTTATGTGACTATTAGAAAAACCAACAAAGTATTTCTGGTTCTAAGTATCTTTTGGATTTATATGACACATAAAGTTGTATTGACTGTTTTGATTGGCCCATGTAACATTGTTCCTCTGGTTGTGGGACAATGACACAGGCTTGGCCATCCAGAGTTAATTCCTGTGATCACACTGAGTGGCTTAGGATGGCAGTCAAGTCTAGTGGGCAAGGTAAGTCCTCTTCTGATATAATCTTCACGTAGCAGAGAATGAAGAGATATCCTTAATATTTTGCTAGGGTAGGGTAGCATAAAACTACCGTGCCACACCCTGTATAAGATGGAAGACTTCTTTATTTGAAAGCCCACACAGAAAAACCAAACAATAAAGAAAAAAGGACAAGTTCTGGTGGCAAGAGTTTAAGTACTTAACACACCTGAGAGATCTGGGGGTTTCTCAATTACAGTAGTTAATACCCAACCCGCCCTTTAAAGTTTGAGTTGTGTGCTGACCATTGTCATTTGAAAGAATTGTGGGTAAAGTGTATGCCATTCAACAACTATTTACAAGTCTAAGTCCACATAGATACTAACAAGGGAAAATAATGAGACTTCATGCCTGTCCTGGAGGGGCTTGCAGTCTTTCAAAAACATTATTTCATGTAGTTTGGTAATCTTATAAAGATAGTACTTTGGGAGGGGTGTCTAGGAATAGAGTAGCATGCATGAAACACAAGAAACAATTTACTAAGTGTAGAGCGTATTTTATTTCTGGCGGTTCAGTGTTGTAAAGAGTGATGTATACAAATCTATAGCTAGCTGTTCACTGTTAATTCATTAAACACATTCTGAACAATGATGCCAGACACGGGGAATACAAAGTTAAATGAGACTTCTGTTCTCAAAATCCTTTCAGTTTAGGACAGGCAAACTCTCCAGCAAGAGCTGTGTGGTAATGCCAAGCATCTTAAAGGACAAGAGTGTATAGATGGATGGTGGCTCGGGAAAAGACAGAGGAACTGGATGAGAACTCTCTTCCACACCCAGTCCTGTGACATGCAGCAGGTTGCCAGCACTTGCTGACAGAGAACCACTACACAGATTCTGGGTAGAAAGCCAGAGTGGCCCCAAGAGGTGCCCAGCCATTTGTTTGCAAGGTACCATGCTGAGGAGCAATCAAGGCCAAGGGGGAGAAAAAAAAAATGTCAGTAAGGGTGATTGTTGACAGCGTGCCCAGAAACCAGGAAAGCAAAGTATCAGTTAAATAAAATATGCTGGCTTCCATTAGACATTAGGTAAACATGTAACTGAAGTTCTACAGGAGAAAGGGTTACATCAGAATGCCCAGCAATCCCAGCAAGAAACAGCAACATGAGGATGTCAAGAACTCCGGGATTTGACCCAATATCCGCCAACTATTCCCCATTAAAAGGAAAGCACAGATTATGATATGATTTCTGTTTTGCTGGTCTGGGATGGTTGGCTTGCTGTTTCTGCTTAATATTGACACAGCCCAACTGACTCATGTTTTCGGCCAGGAGTTTCGAATCCAAGAAACCCAATGACTGGAGTACATTGTGGGTTGCAGTGTCTGTCCCATCTTGGGGACTTTCAAGTGTATTTTGGCTTTGCCACACTCAGTTATTGGGAGAGGGTATGGTGTTCTTCACAGGGTTGATTCTTAAAGCGTTGGGCTGATAATTAATGCTAAGTAAATTCCGGTGATTAAATACCGATATGTGGACACCTCCCCACCAAATCTGAAAAAGCACAACCAAATTCGAAGCATACTTACAGTCTATGTCTACAAATTCCAGTCAGTTTATTTCATCACAGTAACGTTTTTAAAAGCTTGGACTACTTTGGAGAAAACTAGAATCCCACCCAAATCCCCAAAGACTAGGACCAGTGTTTCCAAGGACTCAAAGTGAAAAAATTCCACTAAGTAGGAAACCAGAAGCCCAAAACAAACAACACAAGGTAACAGCCATTCATCAGCGATGCAAACTCGAGGAGACTTTGCCAAGTTGGCAAACTTACCATCTGAACCCAACCTGACTGCAAACTGTGACCACCACCCTACAAAGACCTGAGCCCTGCTCCTGGCGGGGTCCCCAAGCACCCCGCTGCTGCCCTGAGCACCCACCACATCCAGCTCGAGTCACCCTCCCAGGCCCGCACAGTTCCGCGGGGCCCGTGGAGGCGAGGAGCAAGCAAGCAGCAGGCTGCGAACCACACGAGGGACTCACCCGCTGCTCCGTGGGACCCGACGACGAGCCGCGGCTGGGACTTCAGCCCAAGTGGAGCCTGATTCCTGCAGCTCGCTTGGGGCTTCGCAGACCCCGCCCCCGGCTGCCTCTCGCACAGCGCCCCCTGCCGGCTCCCACTCACCTGGGGTCGCTCGGGCGGCGGTGGGTGGTGCTCCCTCCCCTAGCGCGTGGACCTGGCCTTTGCCTGACCCGACCAGACTCGGGCTCTGATCCGTGGGTGAGTCTTTCGCAGCCACGCTCCTGGGGCTGCACAGGACGAGAAAGTCATCAGGAGGGGATCACTGAAAACCGACTGCTGGGACCTGTTTTGTTCCAGGATCAGGTCTGGATGGAACCTGTTGTCGTGGATATGGACTGCTGTGGAGAGAGACTGCAGTGACCGCAGATCTCCATCAGTAGGGTGGCCCTCTCCCAGCATAGCAACTTGTCCCAGAATGGCCTTTAGTACAGAGAACGAATCTGAGTTTGAGAGTGACTTTCGCCTCGAATTTACTCCTTCCAGCCTTGTCCCATCTATTAACTGCAGCTTCCTGCACCAGTCTAGTATTACGAACAAAAGCAAAGTTATCGTCAATATTTGAAAGTTTAAGAAAGAGAAAATGTCAGCGCCTCTGTAATGTAAGAAGACTCCGTAATTGCTGACTGAGTTCTCAATTGCAACATCCTGGGAATTTCGTGCACAACATTCCCAGAAGTAGTCTGATGAGGAAATGTAAAGAAAAACAAACTCCCAGCATTTCCCGTGATTATCCTTTATTCACGGAGCACAGACACTGCATGTTTTGTTTTATTGTTTTATTTCTCTTGAGACAGGGCCTCGCTATCAACTATGGCTGGCCTGGAACTCACCATGCACACCATTTATTTACTTATTTATTTTTGTAGATATGTGAAAGAATGTTACAACACAATGCACACATGCGGAGGTCAGAAGATAACTAGGTGGTGTGTGTGTTGGGGGTGGTACAAGAAACAAAAGTTGAGACAAGTTCAAAATAAACCTGTAACTCGTGATTTCTGCAGGTTGAACTCAGACTTCAGAAACTGGAACTCATAAGGTGGAAAGAAACAACTGTGTATTATTTTTAATGTGGCCCTGGGTCACAAACTTCTCCTTTTACACAGATCTGCCTGCCTCTGCCTCCTGAGAGGTGGGATTTAAAGGTGTGTGTCAGACGCTGCACTATATGCACATTTTAATGAGCTCTATATATTTTTTTTGGAGTCTCTGACTTTGTTAGATGATAGTGTTAAAAAAAAAAAAAAAAAAATGCCTTTGAGCCTTTGAAGATTAAATTATCCCGGGCTGACACCTAGTGGTGCAAATAGCCTCTTGCAGCTTTTATTTCGAAATCACTGAAAGCACCCTTAGAGAATCTCTAACTCACAAGGTAGAAGGAAACAACTTCACTTCACCTGCTGGGCTGTGTCTCCTCCCTGTCCTGTGCACTGTTTTCAATGCGCTCCAGGGTCACGAACTTCCCCCACATACTGATTTGATGAAGCCCTTGCCTTTGAAGGATGTTTCTGGATCACTGTAGAGCCCCGGACTGCAGATATAGCAGTGAATGGAGTGATATGGTGTGGAAGAAAAAGTAGAGAAGACCCATCTACTAGGATTGATTATAATGGGGAAGGGGAGATAAAGAGAGGTTGGATGTAATCAGTGCATGATGTATCATGTGATAAATTACACACGAAACCCCTTGGGATGCACATTAGTGTGTGTGTGCGCGTGCGTGCCTGTGTGTGTGTGTGTGTGTGTGTGTGTGTGTGTGTGTGACTGCTTTGCAGTGAGTGTGACCTGCACCACATGTCTCCTGGCTCTGAAAGAAGCTGGTTTTATTGCGATCACAGTTGAGTGCTTTGTCATAACTGAAAACCAGCAAGGGTATATTAATTCCTCTTCCTCCCTCCCATCTCCTCTTCTGTCATCCCTCTCTTTCCTCTCTCCTCCCTTCTTCCTTCCTTCCCATCCCACTTAGATGGATACTTTCTCAGCCTAGACACATGGGGGAGGGCCTGGGCCCTGCTCCAAATGATATGACAGGCTTTGAAGACTCCCCATGGAGGGCCTCACCCTCCCTGGGGAGCAGAAAGGGGATGGGCTGGGGTTTGGTGGGGGTCATAGGAGAGGGTGGGAGGGTGAGAGAACTGGGATTGACAGGCAAAACAACCTTGTTTCAAATTTAAATAAAAAAATCACCCCCAAAGAAATAATAATTAAAAAAAAAGAGTCCTGTGTTACACAAAGTGTTGTGCTAAAACCTGTAAATTCAACTGAGTTACTTTGATTCCTGCAAAGACTTTGTACTGGGAAGACAAACAGACAGAGGGCAGCAGGGCAGCCATGTCTTATATTTAACTCCAACTATGAACTTTCTATCTGCTTCATGCTTTTTTTTTTGAAAGCCATTTGAAATGTGGTTTTAAGTTAGCATACTAAGGACAAATCCCACACATATTTGGAGATATTAGCCAATGATTGTATATATGTGTGCATTTATAAATACATGAAAATGAATATGTGGCTAGGAGCATGATCAAATACGGGACAGATTTTGTTAAAGAGAAAACTAAATGGAGGTACATCTGATTCTCCACTCCTTCCTTACCTGACATTAATGGGGGAATGAGACTGATGCTGTACCGAGGAAGAACTGGGGAAGGACCGAATGAATATTCACCCTGGTTTCCCAGTAAATAAGAAAGGGCAGGGAAAAAGGATGTTATCAGCACTTTCCCACCAGCCTGGTCCCAGAGCTGTGTCAGCCCCAAATAACACGCAGAGACTCTGTATTAATTGTGAAACTGTTGGCCGGTTACTAGCATTTCTTATTGGCTACTGTCTTAAATATTAACCCACTTCTATCAATCTAAGTATTTCCACATGGTCTTGGCTTACTGGGATTGCCGGATATGCATCTCCCTCACCTGCTGCATCTCTATGGAGAAGAAAGATTTCCCTATTGGTCCATGCTTATATTATGATTCTGCCCAGCTCTGTCACTTCCAGCCTGTACAAACCTCAAGACCTCTGTGGTTAATTAATGGCAGTATCTGCCATGCTATGTCACTTTCTGCCTGGCCAATCAGTGCTTTATTCATCAACCAATAAGACAATCATATATACAGAAGAACATTCCTCACCAGAAGCAGATAGTTGGGACAGTAGTAGAGTAACAGACTTAAGGGTAAGAATGTGATGAGTCAGGAATTCATGATGGAAGGAAAAGAGGACCAGCTAATGAAGTGGGCAGTGGAGAAACGTGAACACAGGCAAGGCAAAGCACAGCACAATCTCTCAGGGATTGGAAGGAAGGAGAGAGGTGTAAATTGAGATGCACACAAAGCATGGGGAGTGACAACAATAATGAACGATTCAGAACTCATGAGATCAAGACCATTTAGCTAGGATGAAGAGGATAACTTTGAATGTATCACAATGAAAGATTTGCTTCTTGCCTTTAGTGAATGCATGCCATTTATGTAGATGAAATGGAGAGGCAAGGCTTGTGATTGATTGAATTCACTGGCAATAATAAATTGCTTAGGACCAAGAATGAGATAATAGGAAAAGGATCGAGGGGCCCATGTTCATAGAAGATGTGGCTTCATAATCTGGTATTTGTCAGTTTAGAAATAACGTAATGGAGAGGGGATGCTTTGAACTCAGTCCCTCAAAAGTGAATATTTCCTCCCTTATCAAACTTGGGGAAGAATTAGTGTTTATGTTGAGGAGTTACTATTCTAAACACTGTAGGGATCTTCCCCCAGATCTACTGTCTTTGTGGGACAAGTCATGGTTGTGGTCTTTCAGGGCTTCTGGAAGATTTCACATGGGTAAGCATCTTCAGGGCTAGCCCTCTTCATATGTCAAGATATTCAGAAAGATCATGATTTACAGTAGCTGGAGACAAAAATCAGTCCTTGTTTCTCAAAATCCATCATTTCTTCCTACGTGTGTGCTTGTCATGGAAATGCTGTTGTCTTGTGGCTCAGCAGCGGGACCCTTAAGACCCAGTGGAACCTGGGCATGGGTGGCACATGCCTTTAGTCCCAGCACGTGGGAGGCAAAGGCAGGCGGATCTCTGTGAGCTCAAGGCCAGCCTGGTCTACAGAGAGAGTTTCTAGACAGTCTCCACAGGGGGGGGGAAGAGAGAGAGAGAGAGAGAGAGAGAGAGAGAGAGAGAGAGAGAGAGAGAGGAAGAAGAAGAAGAAGAAGAAGAAGAAGGAGAAGAAGAAGAAGAAGAAGAAGAAGAAGAAGAAGCCAGTGGAGCTGTGCAGGGAGGTGGTTCGTTGGTGTAACTCCATAAGAGGGCACAGAGACATATTTGTGGGAAACAGCAACTTCCTGTCCTGTTTCCATCGCAGAGAGGGGAGGAAGCCCCTCAGCTCCTGCCAGCTCCTTGAACGTCAGTGTTTGGAGCTAGATTCCGCAGTTAGCTGTCGCACTATATGACCACCAGGTGGCGCCAGAGGCCTTTGCAATGAAAACTAATCAGGTCCTGTTACTGGTGTGGCTGTTTTAATAAACTTTCTCAAATTTATCAAGTTTACATTTGTGGTTGGGTTGGTATTGTGAGGTTTATGGTACTCAGTGATATGCCATGTTTAGAATATGCATTAAGGTTTCTGTGCTTAGGATCACTTCTAATCTATCTACCCATCTGTCTTTTGTTTTCTAGCTAGCATCTGTGTATTTACTTATGTATAAGTGTATATTTATATAATAGTTATCTTTAATTTCCATGTATTCATAACTGTATCTTATATTTATTTAATGGATCATCATTTCAATTGGATTGCTTTATTTAATCCTCATTGAAAAAAGCCAACAAACCTTGAAAATAATTATTCTTGTCATTTTGCCAATGAGCAAATTGAGAATTGTAGAGAATAAGTAGCTGCTCAATGATATAAAACATGTTCACTTGTCCTAACCATAACATCATGCTTGCTATAGTTCTTGTAAATTCCACAGCAGCTATATTGCTTTTATATACTTATTTAAATTAAAAATTATTTTATTTTAGGTGTGGATGTTTTGTCTGAATGTGTGTCTCTCTACCATGTGTGTGCTTGGTGCCCTTAGAGCACCTCAGAAGATCCACATCTGGAAGAGTATCCAGTGCTCTTAACTGCTGAGCCATCTCTCTAGCCCCTATACTGCTTTTAAACACATAAAGGGGTCTGGAGAGATGACTTGGTGTTTAAGAACATTTATTTCTCTTGCAGAGCACCTGGCTTCAGTTCCCAGCACCAACACTGGGTAGCTCACAGACACAGAGCATCTGACACCTACTTCTAGGCTCTGTAAGCACTTGCACATGCATGGTTTGCATAAATTCACACAGGCCCATGCACACATACATAGCAACAAAAGAAACTCATTTGTAAATGCAAGCACATGAATTCACAGCTAACAGGGGAAAAAAGTCAGGGTGATCCAAACATGGTGATATGTGGTCTGTTACTTATTAGTGTTGGTGAGTGCAGAAATCTTGTCTTTGGTTCAGATAGATATAGAAGATTTTAATTGCTACTGAAATACTCTGTCCCTACATTGGTTATTGTAGGGGCACAAGGCTCAAGCATTGCCTGAAGGTCTAGATAGGTTCGAGAATCATGAACAGCAGCAGCATGATCAGACACTAGGAGAAGTTCACTCATGTGATCTTTTTGTTGTTGTTATCATAGCTATGGGCTTAATTCAAGGAGTATATTGATTATTCTGTTGTATACACTTGAGTAGTGAAGTCATAGATGGTGTCTTAGGGTTTCTATTAATGTTCAAAGCTCATCCCCTCAGTGATGCACTTCCTCCAACAAGGCCACACCTCCTAACAGTGCCACTCTCTTTGGGGGCCATTTTCTTTCAAACCACTGTAAGGTGTACGGTTTCCTGCCCGCCACCTGCTCTTGTTCCGCCACCAAGCCAGCCCCAAATAACACACTGAGACTCTGTATTTGATACAATACTGTTGGCCCGGTTACTTGTTTCTTATCGGCTAGCTCTGCCTTAATTATTAACCCATTTCTGCTGATCTATGTATTTCTCTTACCGGGGAGCCGGCGGCATACTGCTTTCTTCAGACTCTCCATCTTGACTCCTCTCTGTGTCCTGCATACTGTCTCGAAGACTCTTCCATGAAGCAGGATCTCTGTAGCAATGTCCATCTTGAATCAGGAGTCACTTTCCTGTGGGTCCTGCATGTCCAGTTTATACATCACAAAGTCAAACAGTCCAGACAAGAGCAGTATCTTGTCCAAATGGCTAGTCTTGCCATATTGGAAGCAAACGTCATAATGCATTTCTTCGATGTCCATCTTCCTTTCTGGTGCAGGTGGTATTGCCAAGAGCAATTATGTCTCACTGTCACGAAAACCCTAAACCATTTTAAATGCCATATTCTGTAGGTCTTTGAAAGGTTTGAAGAATGCCTATTTATCTCAAATACATCTCTGTGTATCTTGAAAACCTAACTAACTTAACTCTAAGCTTTGACTATCATAGGTAATTATCTATAATCTGTACTACATTATACATTACATTTCTAAATAAGCTATACACACAAGAGGAGAAATATACATATGACAAAATTGACCTTAAATTGTATCAATAAATGAAAATCCATTCCAAAACAAACTATGCATATCTATACCATAATTCCCTTTTTACCTTTAAAAAGATATTGGTTGTGATCCTTAACCATTTATAACCAACCCCATTTAAATGAAAACCAACATTTATAAACAATATTTGGGAATTTGGGCGTAGTTCTTTCTAAACTACTTCCTGCTGGTAGGGGGCGCTGTCATGGGGGATCCTAAGAAGATGCAGTAATCCTGGCTGTAGTCTGCAAGACTGCCTTGTCCAAGCTGTTTTGAATGTTGGATCATCAGGAACTCTGTTTCAGGGGGTCTGGCTTGTTCAAACCACATTAGTCTGCAAGGAATCCACAGCTTTTCATTTTCTGTGGAAGAAAAAATAGAAATCCTTTTCCCCAGTAACTTGTCCTTGAACTTAAATGTTGGAGTCAAAGCATTTTTAAAATATATAAATTGAATTAATGCAGCAGCATTTCCTTTATCAGTTGTTATTTTCTCAGCAGTCAAACAATGTAGAGACAACACAATAGCATACAGTAACCAGATTCTCTCTGAGCTTTTCATCTTTATGTGGCTTTATTATTACTCTGTTTCTTTTACTTTTTTATTTTTTGAGACAGGTTTCTCTGTGTAACTCTTATCTGTCCTGGAATTCACTCTGCATACCAGGTTTACTTTGAAATCACAAGAGATCTGCTTGCCTCTGTCTCCTGAGCACTGGGATTAAAGGCGTGTGCTACAACACCCAGTTCCTCTTTGTCTCTTTAAAACCATTTTTCTTTTCATGTCTACATATATTTTAAAACACACTGTAAACCTTTAGAGGTTTTTCTTAATATGAATCTGTCTTTACTGTAAATCTTTATCTTTGTCTGGCCACAAGTCTTTTATCTGGTAAACAACAACATTGCTAAAATGAAAGTCATAGCTGTGTCAGCCACGGTTTACCAAAGATGGTGGCAGGTACTTTTACCGGCCAGCACAGAAAGCTGTGCTCACCGCCTTGGTCTGTGCTGCCACCCAGAAAGCATGCTGCCGGCTTGGAGATGTGGTCACTACCATTGCCATCTTTCATACACACCAATAAATTGTTAGCAGAGTTATTTAAAAGCTGTGCGTTTTTTTCCCGCTTATTCAAAGTAAGGAATCTTCCCTTAAAGGAGCCACGCGAATATCTGCTTGTCTCTAGCAAAGAGTTCAACTGAGAAAAATGCTGCAGCAAGAAACCTTGCTTGTCTCTGTTCTTTTGTTTCTAAAACCTGTTTTTAAGCTTTTGTTAAATTTTAAGTGGAAGTTCTTATTAACCACGTGGGCGCCATTTGTAACAAGTAAGGTTTTTTCCGCCCGCCACCGCTGGTCTTGTCCTGCTGCTGCGCCGCCAGCCCCAAATAATACACAGAGACTCTGTATTAGATATTATACTGTTGGCCAGTTACTACTTTCTTATCGGCTAGCTCTGTCTTAAGTATTAACCCATTTGTGTTAATCTATGTATTTCTCTTACCGGGGAGCCGGCGGCATACTGCTTTCTTCAGACTCTCCATCTTGACTCCTCTCTGTGTCCTGCATACTGTCTCGAAGACTCTTCCATGAAGCAGGATCTCTGTAGCAATGTCCATCTTGAATCAGGAGTCACTTTCCTGTGGGTCCTGCAAACCACCACAACTGGGATGAAGGAAACACCATCTTTCCAAGTTCCATGCTCATAGGCTGTAAAATGAGAAGGTACCTTTATGTATATCATATGATGGTTGTCAGGTTAGGTAAGCTCTAAATGCTCTGCATGGTATTTGGCATAGAAAGAGTTCACTGTGTACCTTTTTTATGATCCTTGGAGCCTGGTGGATAGGAGAGTGTAATGAACAACTTGGGCGAAAGATGAAATAATGGTCCATGAGAAAGTCCCTTGAATATCAAGAGAATGTGAAGCAGAGGGGTAATCTCTTAGTTGCATCCATCTAGAAAAGGCTATTTGCTTCTTAGTCCTTATTGTGATCAGCCACAAGGCCATAGTATTGCTAGAAGTCTTAGAGGTCATCCAATTTAGCTATGTTGCAGGAGAGAAATAGTCTCTAGGATTTACTGAAGGTCAGCAAGTGACAGCTCCAGGTGTAGAATTGCGACCCAGAGTCTGGTTGTTGCTAACTACTATGCACACTGATTCATTTTTAATCAGAAATTTGCAGTTCTGAGATCAAGATAGCTTTTGTCTGTATGATATGAGCTCACTTTAGAGTTCTGAGTTGCTGAAATAAATGCCATATGGAACCAAGGGAGGGCAACGTACTATAACTTTAAATCAACTTACAGGGAGACTTACTTTTCCTTGGCATAGTACCCTCAAGTTCACTGTACACTCAATATATCTCTTCCTTGAAAGGCTCCATGTAATGTGATTTTTCCCATTAGCAGAGAAATATGGCTTCTTTTTTTGTGCGATCTTCTCAAGATACTTTCTATTATCTTCACTTATGCTATAACCTTATACAGACTTATTGCTCAGTAAGCTCCCAAGTAAGAGTAGCAGCAACTTGATTTTATGAGCTAATATATTTCCATTTCCTTCAGAACCTATCTTAGTGAAAGGCATGCTTATGGAAATATATCAGCATCCATCTTTTATTTGCAAGGCTATTGTATACATGCAAGGAAACAGCAGTCCATTGGACATTTTCTTAAGTTTTAGAAGTCACCAAAAAGATACTTTCTGTTCTGGCTAGCTAGCTTCAGCTGTCAATTTGACACAATTCTAGAGTCATCTGAGGGAGTCCCAATTGAGGGTTGGTCTAGATCAGAACAGCCCAAGGTCATGTCTGTGAGGGATGGTCCTGATTGATGTGGTAGGGCCCAGCCCACTATGGGTGGCACCATCCTCACGCAGGAGGGTTTGGACTCTTTAGGAAATTGCTGGGGTGTGAGCCAGGGAGCAAGCTAGTAAGCAGCATTTTCAAGGGTTTCTTCTGTGCTTCTTCAGCTAGGAGTGGGTTCCTGTTCTGACATCCTTCAATGGTGGGACTGTGACCTGGGAAGTGTAAGTCAAATAACCCCCTTTCTCCCTCAAGTTTCTTTTGGTTAGGGTGTTTTCCCACAGCATCAGAAAAGGAAACTTTCTTTACAGATTATATTTAAAAATTTGTTTGGAGTCCCAGGTATGGGCTGGGCCCACCATTTTCTTTGTTTATTGTTATTTGTTTTACATTTTCCTCTTGCTATCCTTTATTTTATCATTCAAATAAATACCTTAAAATTATAACCTGCTTTCTACTTCATTACACACACATTGATATGAGTAAAGGGGAAAACTGGGAATGTAAGAATTCTGGGTTTAAAAGTACTTTTAAGTGTTTAATCAGTGAAACACGGAAATTACAAAGCATAAAGAAACATTTTCTTCCATGAGCTGAGACATAACCTGCTGAGAATTCTGTATATCTTTCCAGAGAAAGATAGGTAGATTTTGTTATATGTAATTGTGATTTTGCAAGATATCTCTGCCTTTTGCAGTGTAATTACCACCTAATATCCTGGAATCTCAAGTCAGTATCTTAGTAGAGGAGGTGTGGTTTAATGGGAAACAAGGCATCCATAAGAACAGTGCTGAGTATAGAGAATATAAGCCATCATTTTTCTCTGGTGGAAAGCTTTGGATAGAAGATTGTCTGGTGTATTAGGGATTTTTTTTTTCTGATAAGGGATTTCAAGATTTGAAAGTGTTTGGGATGGGTGAAATCAAGAGATAGGTAGCAAAGAAGAAAGTAGAAAGAATTTATTAGCTCTCTTGAGTCTCTGGAGGTAGATTGGTAAGATGCTTGTCTTACAAGCTTATATGGGTTTGAGTTCAAGCCCTAGAACCAGTGAAAAACCTCTTGCCAAGTGTGGTGGCCCAGGCTTGTAATCCCTCAAGATGGATCTGGGGCTCATTGCCAGCTAGTGTGGTCTACTTTGTGAGTCCTAGGCTAGTGAAGAGGCTGTTTCAAAAAAAAAAAAATAGTGAGCAATGCAATTCCTGAATAATGATATTTGAGGTTGTCTTCTGACTGTCACACGTATACATGTGCACATGTACCAACACACACTCTCTCTCTCACACACACACACTCTCAAATGCACTCTCTCTCTCTCTCTCTCTCTCTCTCTCTCTCTCTCTCTCTCTCACACACACACACACACACACACACACACACGTTCTCCATAAGGCAAGGTCAGTATTTAAGTGGGGTTGAGTGTGAGTGTGTTGTTCCACTGACTTTGCAGCCAATCCCAATGAAGCAGCTGCTTTCATCAGTGGTACCATTAAATCCTCCATGGTTGCCATTTTTAAAGTCACTTCAAGTACTTCTTCAGAAAAAAATACCTCTGCACTGATACCAGACTCTCTCAAGAGATTGCTGGTCTGAGACAGTATCACCTTTAACTGGAACAAAGTGCTTTTGAATAACAGTCTGAGCACCTTCCTTCATTTCTGCCAGGACGTCTTCTGGAGCCTCACCAACCAGTGTCACCAAACTCAGAATTTTCTTGTCCTACTGATATATAACTGTACAATGTAACTTGTTTTTCTCCGTCTAGCTGAAAGTTCCAGCAAACCTTTGTAGATTACTCACCATTTCTGACCTCTGTTCCGTAAATTACCAGATCCTATCTATTGCTTGTGTTTTGCTGTTTGTGACTTTGCTGTCAATTTCAGAGACTCCTAGTGTCAAAGACTAATATTTTCTCTTGTTGCCCTTGTACATGCTTCAAGGACTTTTCATAAACTTGTTATTTCTTGCTGGGTGTTGGTGGTACACGCCTTTAATCCCAGCACTCAGGAGGCAGAGGCAGGTGGATGGATATCTGTGAGTTCAAGGCCAGCTTGGTCTACAGAGCTAGTTCCAGAATGGCTCCAAAAGCAATACAGAGAAACCCTGTCTTGAAAAACCAAATAAAGAAAAACAAACAAACAAACAAAACAAAACAAACAAAAAACCTTGTTATTTCTTTACTCGTTTTTTAGGACATTTTCCCATTTAATAATTTTTTTTATACAGTTAAATAGGTTAACATTTAAAAAGTGTCATAAATATCTTTGTAGCCTTCTAGGTTTTTCCTAAGTTTAGAATTGCTCACTCTTACATTTGTCATTTGTTGAGCAATTTATTTATATATTAAAATTAGACAAGGTTGGGGTTTGTTTTCCTTGGGAAAAGGGATAAATTATGCCTGCCTTGCCTTTCTCTGTGGCATTTAAATGCTACTTTTTCTATAAGTACTGTGAGCTCCTTTGGGATTTAAGGTATTTTGTATTTCACTGTTCACATATAATGACACATTGACTTGAATACAATAGACTAATGGGATATTTTAATATATGATATAAAAAGTCCTTTCTTATTCTCTCTTTTTAATGAGCTGAAATTGTGGTTTTTATCAAACTATTTATGCCCACATCTTAGTGGTCAGATAGTTTTAAGACTTGTTTCTCCAGTCAAAAACCAAAAGTTCTTCTTGTCACTGTTGCCTTATATCTCTCTTCAATAGGTAATAACTATAACTTGTAGGTACTTATATTAAACTCAATTTTACATTGATCTCTCATTGCATTCGATGAGGCCAGAGCTTTATTTATTTTGTTTACATCCCTCCCAATATGCATTCTATCTAGCTCCTATTCCATTAATTTGGTTTTAGGTTGATAAAGCCTAAAAATTTTATTATATTAATTATATTATTACATTTTATTTTATTATTGAAAATCCAGAACCCTCTACAGAGATGAGGTATTTATATAGTGTCCTACTTAGGGTTTCTGTAACTGTGAAGAGACACCATAACCATGACAACTCTTACAAATCAAAGAAAATATCTAATTGTGGTGGCGCACTTACAGGTCAGAGGTTTAGTCCATTATCATCATGGAGGGAAATGTGGTAACATACAGGCAGGAATGGTGCTGTAGATGGAGCTGAGAGTCCTACATCCTGATTTACAGGCAACAGGAAGTGATCTAAAATACTAGGCATGACTTGAGCATATATTAGACCTCAAAGTCCATCCTCACAGTGACACATTTCTTCCAATAAGGCCACATCTGCTCCATCAAAAGCACACCTACTCCAACAAAGCCACACCTCCCAATAGTGCCACTTCCTTTGTGGGGGGCATTTTCTTTCAAACCAGTGCACACAATGAGATCATTTTTCCTTCTTACACACTTCTATTTTTCCAGTGATTAATACTTGTGGGGTTTCTGTTTGTTTACCTGTTCAGATTTTAATGTAGTTATCCATTCACTCTCAACTTACCTACTAATTCTAAGGCTTCTTCCAAGATACGAAAATATTTGACCATCCTGAAGACTAGAAATGTTTCCTGCCATGGTCCACCCTGGACTGCTTGTTCCCTAAGTGGATACACGGCTCCTTCCCTAAGATCTCCCTTCACCATCACTTGGAGATTCTTCTTAATGCTTTAAAATGTAGATTGATTTGTTTTTAATGTGTAAGAGTGTTTTGCCTTCATGTCGTGTGTGTGTGTGTGCGTGTGTGTATGGTGTATATGTATGTATGTATGTATGCATGCATGTATATTTGTTTGTGTACCACACGAATGTCTGGTGTCCTTAGAGGTGAAAAGAGGGAATGGGATTCCCTGGAACTGAAGTTGTAGATGGTTGTGAGCCACCAGGTGGGTGCCAGGAACTGAACCTGGGCCCTCTGCAAGAACAATAAGTGCTCTTAACTGTTGAGCCATTTCTCTAGCCCCCTTTTTTTGTTTTCATTAAATAAATTCTTTTATGCTGGAATCCTAAAGAAGTAGGTTTCCAGTGATGGAATGGTGTTGCTACTGTGAGGGCAAGCAGGCAAAGAGCAAAATCTTCCTTCTTCCATGTCCTCATATAGGTTTCCAGCAGAAGTCGTGGCCCAGATTAAAGGTGTGTCTTCCTGCCTCAAGATCTGGATTAGAAGTGAATCTTCCAACTTCAAATTAAGCAATAATCCCTTACAGGTGTGTCTTTCAACTTTCGGATTTTAGTTCATTCCAGATCTAGTCAAGTTGACAACCAAGAATAGCCAGTGCAATAGTAAAGATAGCTAGGGAGAAATTTTCTTGCAGTGGTACTGTGACAGAACATCCAGATGTAATTCAGCTACAGGGCCACCAGCACGAGTCCATAAGGCTGTCCTAATACAGGGTGATCAGCAAGTGTACATGGGTTTTAAGTGCTGTGGGGCTGTCCTTGTAATCAATAAAAATTTCTTTTGTCCTTTGTCACAATTTAGAAAAACTTCACAGCTTATGTACTGCTACCATTTTGGGTCTACTTTTAATTTGGACTAGTGTAATACTTTACTTTGATAAACTGAAAAGAGTAAGCTAGTTCTTGCATTAAAAAAATTACATTTACTTATCCACACCATGTATATGAGTGTATGTGTGTGCCATGCATGGGTGTGGGGGTCAGAGGACAGCCTGTGGGAGTCGGCTCTCTCCTTCTACCATGTGGGAACCAAAGATCTAACTGAGGCCATCAGGGCTTGGATGATATTAGTCTTGAAGTCCCTTATTTAAACAGAAGCCACACAACAGTTGCCTGGCAGAATCTATCCTGAAAAAAACATCATAATGATGTTTCAGCCAAGGCAGAAGTCAAGATAGCAGAAGGCTATGCATTTCTAGCAGTGTCTCAGGTCTGTTTCTACACAGTCCCCTGCCGGCAGAACGTCACTGTTTAAAACACCCAATGAATCAGGAAGCCCCAGCGGCACTGGCAGCTGTGCCAGTAGAGGGAACCTCTGGCTAGACAAAGAAGAAAAAGAACCCTTTTTCTTCAACCTGAGCAGGCTAGCAGAAGGCAGTAAAGGCCATCTTCCCTCCTGTGAGGTGACAGGACTTCTGGCTTGTCACCAATGTCATCTTTTGATCAGGCATGTCCTACTTAATGGCTGTTCAAACAGCATCAAGTGAGGTCAACCTAGTTCCAGCCAAACTTGTGACAGGAGAACAAATACCAAACTGATGCCCAGTGTCAGGGTAGCTACTGTGGGGCCTACGATTTACTAGAAGCAGCTACCCAATGCCATTTGTTTATGCTGTTTTTTTTTTCTCCTTCCAGTTTTAGTGTTATGTGTTTAAATCCTTATTTAAATAAAAGGCTTTCAGAAATATATAAAAAATATTTGTTTTATCATTTAAAGGTGGAATTTTGATCATTCATTTTCTTGTTTTCAAAAGTGGGAGTATAATGTTCTACTTAAAAAGTGCAGGATATGGAAGACAGGTAGCCGGTTCAGACACCATATCTGTTACTTATTAGCTGTAATCTGGGGGTCAGTGAATTAACCATGTATATCTCAATTCTTTTTATCTATCTATATATCTATGATCTACCCATCTATCACCATCTATCTATCTATCATCTATCTATCTATCTATCTATCATCTATCTATCTTTTATCTATTTGCTTATCTTTCTCCTATATATCTATAATATAAAATGGAGCAAATGGTATCTGTTAGCAAAAATTGCTGTGAGGATGGGGTGAGCTCACATATATAAAAAAACTTCCTTAGTACATTTTTTCCCCCAAGACAGGGTTTGTCTGTGTAGCCCTAGCTGTCCTGGAACTACCTCTTGTAGACTAGGCTGGCCTTGATCTCACAGAGATCCATCTGCCTCTGCCTCCCAAGTTATGGAATTAAAGTTGTGTGCCACATATGTGTGCTGTTCAAATGAATTTTCCTGTGCCTGTGGAGAAAAGATACAAGGAACAACTTATGTGTGCACTAGAGTTCTTGACTCTTCATAAATTCTTTGTTAATGAATCCAGTATAAAAAGCATAAAGAAGAAGGAATAAAGATTCCATACATTGAGAGTTTTGATGTTCATGTTATTTCCTAAGTGTAAAATCCAAAGTCAGCAGCAATGAAATAGTCAAAAATACATTAACATTTCTAGAGCTGGCAATTATTTAGATTAAAACAGGAAAAAGGCCCAGTTTCAGGAGTGACAAGAGAGGATCTCAGGAATCTGAAAGGATTACACGTGTGTTGAAGACTATGTGCATGTCCAACAATGAGAGGAAAGCCTTCCTCTCAGGGAAGCAAGGCTGCCTTTCTTAGTCCTGGTATTTATGTGTGCAGAAAGCTATAGCATTTAATAAGCACTGTGTGGACCCCCTTTTGCTGAAGTTTTAACTGCAGTTTATTGGGAAATATTTTTCCTATGAAACTAGACTGAAGACAATAAGGTAATAAATAAGAAATATATGATTCTCTCCATGGCTCAATTTAAAATAAAGCATCATCTGTAGATTAATTTCCCCAAAGCTGTGCCAGTGCAAGTTAAGTAAGTGGAGAGGAAATCTTCCTGGTGATACAGGCCAATAAAACCACTGCCAATGCAGTTTGGAGTTGAATTATGCATACTGACTTCTTAGGCTTACTCAAATGCACTTATTAGCTGCACCACTGGTTATACTGAAGTATCTGGATTATATGCTAATAAGATACATACATCCCAGTTCTCAGAAAACATTAAAACACAAATAGACCATCCTTTAAGATGTTTTAGTTTCAGAGGGTGCAAAGCACACTGTTTTACCTTCTTATCTCAGGACGTTTAGTACAAGAACGAACCTTCCTGGAGGAGGGCATTCAGGAAGTGAACATTCTTTCCCCTTTCCTAGAGTTGCTTCAAATAATTTCTAGATTCTGGGTCATCATTTACTTCAAATGGAAAATATAATTGCTTTACTCTGTGTAAGACATTTTGTAGAATTTAATAATGGAAGATTATAAGATTTCAGAAGAGCTGAAATCTAGTTTTTGAAGCCAATTATATGTAATTACGACACTCAATAGTAGATGTAAGAGCTGTATTATTTAGTGCATATATCCTAACATAATTCTGAGGGGCAAATGGAAGATTCAAAGTCTCTAACAGAGACAAAAACACACAGTATTGTGGTGCTCTGGATAGTAAAATGATTAATTCTACCCAAGGAGACCAGGGAAGGGCTTCAGCTAGGTCCTCAGGCTGATTAGGACTTGGGGACATGCAACAAAGTTCATAAATGTCTGTTCATCAATGGCACAAAGTCTGTTGGAGACACAACACACAAAGGTGGTAACTGTGTGCCAGTGCTATGTGACAGTGTGTAGGATGTGTAGGACAGTGTGTATTTTCAAGGACAACAAATACGCTGAGATTGGTCCCTCCCAGTTGTTCCAGCTAGGAGGATAGCTCAGCAGTGTTTAGAGGTATTCTAAGTAAATAAATAATTGCTCAGTTGAAGAAGTTCTGGAAAAAGAAGACTAAAACAATATGGGCATTTCTTTCTGTTTTCTTTCCTTCCTTCTTTCCTTTTTTTTTTTTTTTAATTTTATTTTTTTCTAGTGCTGAAGACCACTACCACTCCTCCCACATGTAGGCAGCTATGTTACATTTCCAGTTGATGCATTTTTTTGGCTGATTGATTTTTCAGGGCCTTTACAATTCTTGCTCTTCAAAGTAATCTTCGAATGGGAACTTTCAGCCACAGAATATGGGCCTTTTTGAAAACATTGTTTAGTTTGCCTTTAATAACTGATTTTAATACTAGACCCCTTCATGATAACATTTAGTTCCTATTCCTCTCTTGATTCTTCTCTCTCTTTTTTACCTTTTCTCCTTGAGTTTTATGTTTGTGAATTTCCTCATTCTAAGAAAGTTGAAGCTACATTAAAAATTTTAAATTCACATGTGACTTATAAGTGTGTGTTGGTTTAAAAATGAATTCTACCCTCTGTAAGAAACTGATTATGGACTAAATGGTGAAGAGTGCTGATTTCTCTTCAGATGACCCAGATTTGATCATCAGTACATGGTGGCTCTCAACCATCTGTAATTCCAGTTCCAGGGTGTCTGACTCCATCTTTTGGACTCTGTGAGCACATGATACTGACATACATGTGGGCAAAACACCCACACACAAAAAATAAAAATAAAGTGAAAATATCTAAAAAACAAAAACAAACAACAACAACAACAACAACAAAGACAAAACTGTTTGTGAAGGCACAATAGTTGCTACTATTGAAATTTTGTTATCCCAGTTATTACATACATTCTAATAGTAGATGGTTACATGTAACAGTCTCCTTTAAAAATATTTTATTATCCCTTTAATGTAATATTATGAGTGTTCTACCTGCATGTCTCTGTATACCATGTGTGTGCAGAACTCAGAGGCCAGCAGAGGGCATCAGATCTTCAGGAACTGAAGTTACAGATGGTTGTAAGCCAAGTGGTGGCTACCAAGTGGGTGCTGGAAACCGAATGCAGCTCCTTAACCAATGAGCCATCTCTTCAGTTTCTACCTTTACTTTTAAGTGTAAACTTTGTATGTGTATGTGTGTGTGTGTGGTGGGGTGGGGTGGGGGTGGTGCAGGTGCTCATAGAGACCAGAAGAGGGAACAGGACTCCCAGGAACTGAAATTACAGGCATCTGACATGGGACCAAACTTGGGTCCTTGCAAGAACAATCTGCAATATTAACCACTGATCAATCCCTCCAGTCTAATATTCTTGATATAAAAGCAGTCTTTCTAATTGTAGAATACCTTTCTCTTTTTTTCTTTCTGTTTTAACTTAGAATTCAGCTTCCGAGTTAGTTCAAAGTAGGACAGTTGTCCACCAATAGATCAACAAGTCACTGTAAGTCAGTGGACCATGCATCTGAGCCTGTTTCCCTGAATTTTTGGTTGCTATATGCATGCAACAGAAATTAAGAATTTTCCTGGGCTGGAGAGATGGCTCAGTGGTTATGAGCATTTGCTACCTTTCTGGAGGACCTAGGTTCAGTGCCCAGCACCCACATGGCAGTTCACAACTGTTTGCAATTCTAGTCCCAGTTCTTTGGTGCCTTTTTCTGTCCTCCTTGGATACTAGTCAAGTAAGTAGTACATGTATATACACGGAGACAAAGCACTCATACATATAAAATAAATTATTAATAAAGAAGAATGTTTCTCACTGTCATCCAATCTATATGAGGTAGAACTGGCATTAGAATCTAGGGATATCTGATCTCAAAGTAATAACATTTTATAATCTGCTGTTACAAAAATTACAATAAAAAACCATCAGGGGGAAACTGCCTGTGATGGCTATTCCTGGCTGTCAACTTGACTAAAGCTGCAATTAGCTATAAAATCCAAAAATGGAGGTTACACCTGTGAGAGAGTTTGCTGAATTTGAAGTAGGAAAGGCCACTTGTGGTTTTTTTTTTTAAATTTTTATTGATTGTGGAGTTCATAGCATGCATCCCAATCCCATTCATCTCCTTGTCCGTTTTCATCTGCCCTCTGCCCCTGAAAGCCCCTCAAAACAAAAAACAAAACAGAATTTAAAAGAGAAGGAAAAAATAAAATAACTCTCATCGTGGAAGCTGCAGTGTGACACAGTGAGTCACCCAGTATACCATTTATTCCATATAGCTTTACTTGCGGTGTTCTCTGCATTGGACTGGTTCGAGGCCTTTGGCTTCTGCTGGGCCCTCACTGCGTCTCCCCGGAGTAGACACTCCTAATCAGGATTTTTGTGGCAGGTAGACACATACATTTAATCCACTCACACCTTCTGTTGGAAGCCTATATAAGGTCAGGGAAGAAGGAAGCTTGTTCTTTGCCTGGTTACCCTCATCATGCTATCAAGGCGATTTCATCACTGGAAGCCTACTTCTTAGAATTCCAGTGTATATTGAAGGACAGCTCAGACATCCAGCCTTGTGGACTGAGCAAATCCTGGATTCCTGGACTTTTTGTTCACAGCCAGCCATTGTTGGATTAATCATTCTTTATATATCCATATTCATTCTATAAGTTTCATTACTTTACAAGATCCTGACCAATACATTAGAATTTTTTTTTTTTGTAACTTACACAACTCAAAAATATGTATCAGGCTCTGAATCAGTGCTTTGAAATACAATTTCTTTGTAAGGATGGCCATAATCTTACAGACGGGAGACAGGAATCTTACAGGCTAGGAGCTCTGGAAACACCATTGAAGAGGGGGAGGAAAGATTACAGGAGACAGAGGGAAAGTAGAGGCCTGTGAGAACATGGCCCACTATATCAGCTAAGTGGCATTCATATGGGCTTACAGAGACTTATGTAGCAAGCATGGTGCCTACATGGGTCTGCACCAGGCCCTCTTCATACATGTTATGGTTGTTAGCTTGGTGATTGTGGTACTTCAGCAGTGGGAGCGGGTGTGTCTCTTTTGCCCTGTTTGGCTGTCATCTTTTGGAGGCCTGCTCTTTTCTGAAGAGAAATTGAGGGGAGCAGATCTTGGTGAAAAGAGAAGGTAGGGGGAGCATGGAGGAGTGGAGGGAAGGGAAACTGGGGTCAGGATGCATCGTATAGGAGAAGAATCTATTTTCAATAAAAAAGAAAAAAAAAAAAGGGGAAGAAAACATATTGAAAACAGAACTGAGTAATGGAAAATATAACTTTTAAATTTGTAAACCAACAGCATCTTTGAAGATCCAAGTACTGGGAGCTGGCCTACATGTCTCCAGCAGACAGCTGTTGAAATATCCCAGTTCTTGTGTTCCAGTGCAAAGAATTGTACCAGGGCTGGACACAGAAAAAAGACAGTGCATTAATAAAGCTGTGGTGGTTTGAATCAGAATGGCCCCTACAGGCTTATATGTTTGAATGCTTGGTCAATAGGGAATAGTGCTACTTGTCAGGGGTTAGGAGGTGTGGCCTTGTTGGAGTAAGTGTGTCATGGGGGTAGACTTTGGGATTTCAAAACCCCAAGCCAGTTCCACTTCCTCTTCCTGCTGTCTGTGGATCCAGATATAGAACTCTTAGCTACTTCTCCAAGCCTGCCTGTGTGCCACCATGCTTCCCACCATGATGGCAATGAACTAAATCTCTGGAACTATAAGCATTTAATTAATCATCAATTAAATGCTGTCTTTTATAAGAGTTGCCATGGTCATGGTGTCTCTTCACAGCAATAGAATACAAAGACAAAAGAGAACACATTTTCAAGAATGGGAGTGGTCTAGTGAACTGAGGGAAATGTATGTATCAAAAGCAGTATGCCATGAGCTTCATGATGTTTTACAGGACATTTACAGTGCACTCTATTTATCTCCCCCTCCTCCATTTGTGTTTCACAGGCTTTTCTTGTACACACTCTTGTTACATGAGGCTAAGGAGAAAAAGGGTTTCCAGTCTTTCAATGAATGGCTTGGGCATATGTGGTTGCTTCAGTGATAAATATCACCTTAGGCTCAAGTGTTTGAATATTTGGTTCCCAATTGGTGGTGCTTTTTGGGGAGGTACAGCCTTGCTGGAGGAAGTAGGTCCCTGGAGAGAGAGGTGTTTTGAGGGTTTATAGCCTTGCGCCTACTTCCAGGGTTTACTGCTACCTGTGAATGAAAGTGTGAAGCCTCCTGCTTCTGCAGCCATGCCATGTGTGTTAGTTACTTTTTATATTGGTGTGCTGGGGGATGTCCTTCTGTATGCTGTGAATATATGTTTCTCTTACTGGTTGGTGAATAAAGCTGTTTCAGCCAATGGGCAGGCAGGATATAGCCCGAAGTATAGGTGTGGCTTCCAGACTAGGAGAATGATAGGAAGAGGAACACAGAGGGTGAATTGCGAAGAGATGCCATGCAGCTACCGAGAAAGCAAGACACTTGGGTATCACCAGTAAGCCAAGACCATGTACAGATACATAGATTATTAGAAATTGGTTAATAATTAAGAGAAAGCTAACCAATAAGAAGCCTGAGCCACTGGTCAAACAGTTTATAATTAATATAAGCCTCTGTGTGTTTCTTTGGGACTAAAGGGCTGAGGGACCAGGTGGGATAGAAATATTCATCAACATTGGATTGAAGACAGCATAACCAAAGTACTTGCAGAAGAGTTTGTTCAGGTCTTACAAGTTCAGAGGCTGAGTCCATGACTATCATGGCAAGGGGCATGGCAGCTAGCAAATGTATGGCATCTGAGAGCTTATATCCATATCCAAGTAGGAGGCAAAGAGAACTAACTGGGAGTGGTATGGACTTTTTAAACCTCAAAGCCCAAGCCAGTGACACCCTCCAACAAGGCTACATCTTATGATCCTTCTTAAATAGTTCCACCAACTGGAGGCCAAGCATTCAAACTTGTGAGCCTATATGGATATTCTCATTCAACTCACCACTCCATACACTTCTCTCCATTATGGACTCTACACCTTTGGAATCACAAGCCAAAACACTCTTTCCAGAAATTGATTTTGGTCATATTTTATCACAACAACAGAAAAATATCTAATACAGCATGCTCCATATGTTGTATGAAGCATGGTGAAAAATGCCTTCCACTCTTTCTCTGCCAGCTGGCCTTTTTGATCTTTTAGTCCCTAGTCCCTACTCATCCTCCACAACATCACTTAATATATGAGTGGCAGAAACAGAAACACCTTGAAAGCTCTCTTCAGGTAAATAAATCTTCTTCAGACTGACACTTCTTGTAAAAAAAGGCTTAGGAAAGGAAAGTGGTAATTGTGCTTAAAGACTAGTGGCCTTGAACTTTATGAAGTATAGATTTTCCAGAAATGACTGTAGGAATGTAATGAAATGTAAAACAACAAAATTAAAACTAAAAATCAATAGCTCCCATATGTGAAGGGAGAAGAGCACAGGGACTATAAGGTAATGTAATAATGAAGAGCCATCTTTAATGGGAGCACTAGAAAGTATACAGTCTTCCTTAACACAAGCTCAATGGGAACTTGTGACTTTTCAGTGCACACTCCTCAGGATATCTACAGACTGGAGGCGTGAATAAGGAACAGGATGATGTGTGGAATTGGTTTTTTAAAAATGTGAAAATGCTTGAGGTTGACATTTGTTAAAACCCATTCCACTAAAATGGTATAATTTTTAATAAATACACAAGAAACCAAAATGTCAAAAGATGAATCAGTCTTCTCTTTAGGATCTTTAGGAGCACCGTTTTCCTCACCCCCACTGTGGCTCTTTCACTTGGAAATTATTCGCAACAAAGGACAAGTCTTGTTTTCTGCAGGCATAAAGGGATGAGGGAGATGGTATTTGACTTGTAAAAGCCCGTCATAAAAATGCTTACTTTCAGATGAAGATGGTACTTTACTCTGAAGAGCAATTCTTTTGCACTTTTACTAGCTAATATGCTGGGGATTTTCGCTTGATAATCCTTATCAGTTTATTAAATATGAAATGAACACCCCCATGTACTCCATTAGGATGCTTAACTTCAACTTTCTTAGTATAATACAGTAGGAAAGGGCAAGGGTTCTGTCCTTAAAACTGAAGCAGAAAACGTCATTCATTTTCTAGGCAACAATGGCTTTAACAATAAATCAAGCTTCATAGATATTTAAGGAAATGGGTTTCAGGAGGTAGCAAAAGGCCTAAGGCTCTTTACAAAGACTTCCCAAGAGTTAAACATTTTCCACCCTATGATTATGCTTGATTCTCCTAACTTCTTCCCTGCCCATGAGGGGACACTGCTGTGTGGCAGCAGGGATGGCAAAACTTGCCATTACCTGGGGAGGAGTCTGCTAAGAGTTGATCCTACTTCATATTCACACAGTTCCCATCAGTACAATGGTCAGATTTTTTTAAAAATGGGTTCAATAGAACAGAAAATATTTTGTGATGTAAAAACCTCAGAGATCCTTGCAGGACTGTAGTGAAAGTTCACACTCAGGCACTCAGGTTCCAGAAAGCAGCTGTGGCTGGGTAACACCCAACAGGTTTGGCTTCTCTGGATAGAGTTCCTAAGTGTACTACTATTCATGAAACCGTGAAGGCGAGTTCGGTTGCAGTGGAGATTCCAAGCTGTTAGAAATGACAGAAAAGTGGGATATTAGAGGAGAAAGCTGAAGGTGCTAAATGGAGCCAGTCCAAGAGAGAGGAGGCCTGTGCTACAGACAAAGGAACTACATGGGTTGAGCCACCTAAGCCCGAGGGAACATACATGATGCCACCGTGAACTTCAGATGCCGGGCATAGAGTTTCATGGATTGGTGTTTGTCTTGCTGAATTTAGACCTTTCTTTGATGTAATCATTTTTTGCTATCCTCCCATTCTTCCTCTTTGGAACAGGTCTGTTTATTCTGTGCCACCGTATATTGAAAAAAAAAACTTTTAAAAATTTGTTTTATAAGGATATTATCTTGATAAAAAGAAACTTAGGGCAGAGAGGGTTAATTTTAGCCTATCATTTCAGGTTGCAGTCCATGGGGATGTTATTGTGGCAGAAAACTGAAGTAGCTGGTCACATCATATCCACAGTCAAGAGCAGAGAAAATTTATGAATGCATGTGTAGTGATCAGCAGGCTTTCCTCTACTCTTGTACTGCTCAAACCCTTGAAACAGAAAACACCTACATCTACCACTAGGCTGATTTTCTCCACATCAGTTAAGATGTCAACCCCAGAGACATGCTCACAGACCAAGCAGATCTAGATAATACTTCCCTGAGACTCTCATCCCAGATAATTCTCAAACTAAGCACTATAGCAGGCTCACTGACTTTCAGTAGGGACTCTACACTTGAACATTTTCCAAAGAGTATTTTATGTGTTTTGCCTGCACAAATGTCTGCATTCCACGTGTGTGCTGGATGCTCTCAGAGGCCAGAGGAGGGTGTCAGATCCCGGGGACTGGAGTTGGGGATGACTTCGAGACACCATGTGGGTGGTGGGAATCAAATGTGGGTTGTCTGGAGGAACAGCAAATGCTCTTAACTATTTGAACCATCTTTCCAGCCTCACTTGAACTTTTAAATGATTTAGATGTTAAGCCCTTGAGAATTTTCAGAGACAGGTTTAATGAATTTTGCATTATCAAGATAAAATAGATTTTTTTTGGGGAAAGTGATGAAACATTATGACTTAAAGTGATGTGTTTGGGTACCAAGTTAACAAAGGATAGTTAGTCTTCAGTGTCAGCTGTATTTACACTTATTTATGGGACACACTTCATTTGTCTCTAAAGATGTTTCTAGGGAGGTCAAGGCGAGGATGTAATTATTTCACTAGACCCAAGGTAAATGATAAATGGGTGTTTATTGGGGGAAGCATTACACAGAAAAATACAAAGAACTTTGGGAATGCTTCTCTGCCCTTCCTACCAGATTGGCTCGCCCACTAGAAAGAAGGAGCAGAGAAAAGCCATGCCTCAAGCTTTCCTCTTTCCACTTCCCAAGGGGTGTGTGGCGCCGTTACAAGTTCACTGCAAGACCGCTACAATTCCCTTATTAGTCTAAAGAAAAAGGTTTTAAGCCTGTTGCAAAAACTATATACAATGATAACAAATGTCAAGTGTATTTCAGGAAAAAGAAAGGTAAATATGCACACATTAAAACCTACTGTCAGCACAAGAAATACTGAGCAATAGATATATACTGCATGTCCAGTATACATGTCCAGTCAGAGTAAAGGCAAGACAGAGATTACTCTGATAGCAGTCCTACTCTGGAAAGTCTAAATCTTGTCCATCTAAGATAAGAGAGGATATTGCTATGACTGGTCTTCAAACTCATGAAGAATTGAGAAGGAACGTAACAATACTAGGGTTGGCAGGAGGTGCGACTTCCCAAGGTGCAAATGAAGTCAGAGACAGCAGGCTACCTGGACAGTCACCCAAGGTCTCACAGCAATGTCAGGGAGAACAATGTCTCAGAAGCAGGGAAAGTGAAGAACTGTCTTACCCTGACTGGGCAGGGTTCAGCAGTCATCTTTAAGTTTACCTCCTGCAAACTCAGTTAGGACAACATGTTTAAGGTCAGTGGTAGAGGTGGGGCAGTTCTTTGCCCAAGAAGCCAGTAGCTGAGGAGAGAATGAACTCCAGATGGAGTTTCATCGTGCCCAACATGCTCTTGGGAATAGCTTTGGTGCTGCCAGGAGCAATTGTGTCTTGTGTCAATTGAGTACTAATATTAAAACATTTAAATGCCATAGGGAGGTTTAAATGAGGACAGAAGACCCACTCTGAACTTGGGAAGTAAAATTCCATGGGCTGGAGTCTGAGGTTGAATAAAAAGAGAAAAGAAGACAGCCCAATGATTGCCAACGTTTATAGGTCTCTGCTTGCCCATAGGTGCACACGCTGTTGCCTCCTGTTCCCACTGCCATGCATTCCCCAAAAGGATGGAGTGCATTTCTTCTTAAGCTGTGACCTAAAATAAACTGTTCCCCCTTAAGGTTCTTCTTGTCATAGGTTTAGTTACAAAAACAAGGAAAAAACAGTTACCATTGGCGTTTTCCCTATGTTTTCCATATTGCTTTGTGGGATCTCAGTTTAGACAACCTTATCTTATTAAAGTCATCTGTTATTGCCCATCCTGGTCTGTCTTCTCTGAGTTTTAAATTCATCTATTTCATTTTTGCTTACCTCATCTTTTACCATTTCAACGTCAAACTCATAATCACTCTCTTAATTTGTATTTATATCTTGCTTGGGTTTAAATCCATCACTTGTAATGTTAAAAGGGCTCATTTTCTTTTATTATGGTTCCATTCACATTTGGTTCTTGTTTGCAAGGATCCCCTTGACAATGGAGTATGTAGATAAATATTTTAATTAGATGATTTATTAATTATTTCAGCAAAGTTTATTCAATTACTTTAATTGGTGTTCTGTTGTATTATTTTTGCCTTGACCCTTCAAGTTAGATGTGTGCCTATTAATGATTTGAATACATATACAGAAAAGGAAATTATTTGAGTGAATTATAGCTTGTACCCTGGGAATGCGCTATAACTAAAGACATGCAATGCCTTCTAAGATTCAGCAGGGTAGAAGACTAACATCTACAGCAATTAAGGAATTGGCTAGTAGTGCTACTAATGGAAACCAATTAGAAAAGCAGCCAATCCTGGTCTTGAATCTTGAATTTTTAACAATTCTTTGGTTTTGAGCAATTAGCACATTTCTTTCATAGAAGGTAGGCTTGTTAATACAGACAGCTGCAAATTTAATGTGCTTTCACTTAGGACTTTTGACTTTATAATCATATGAAAAAGACTGGAGACTCAGGAGGAACTATTCTTTAAGTGTTTCAATTTTGATCTTTTCCTGATTCATCAATACTTACAAGGCAAAATATACTGTGTGCAGAGAGAGTACTGAAAAACCATAAATTTTTCCAAAAATATATAGAACAATTTAGATTAGCGCTAGAATAGCACTCAAGGCCCATGAAGGAAAAGCTGTACCTTCCATGCAAATAAAATCTATCTCTAGGTGGAGACAAGACATTGCCTCATGCTTACGGGTTAATCCAGTTGGGCTGGGTCAATCACCTGGACAAGGGACCAACAACAGGAAGGGATTCACCTTAAGCCACACTAAAGAGATAGGAGGAATAATTACCCCCTTAGTGAGATAGTAGAAATTTCTTTACCAGAATGTTTGCTTCCAGAACATTGCCATGAGGTTCTGTGGAGTCTACCCTATTTTCTGAGCTGAGTCAGTACTCGTTACCTGTCCCCATTTCCTGTTGCTTTCCTTTGTCTGCCATGTGACTGACATCCTTGCCCATTTAACACAAGTACATGATTTTTCTTCTCTTCTGTATTTTCCTCTGATGCTGCTATGACTTACAGCTTGTTTGCTGTGAGGTTTTTCCTTTAAAACTCTAATAAAAATCTCTTCAAGCTTATGGTTTAGTGCATTGTTAAATAATTATATTAATGAGAAGAACCCCCAGAAGCACCCTGATTTCCTGGTATCATATAGCAACTCTGATGGAATGCCCCCAAATTTCCGGTAACAATATTGTAATTCACCTATAAGGGAAGGCTGCATATCTCTTGATTTGATCATGCTGTTTATATAGCTCTTTTTATATTGAATCTAATGAGGAAATATGAAACACAGCAAAGAAACCTAATTATTTATATTGACAAAGTAAATATTTTGCTGGATGAAGTTAAACAGGAAATATATCTTTATTACAGGTTATTGCAATAGTACACAGAGGCCAGAACTGAAATTCAAATTGAACTGGTTTGAGGTAAAAGGAGGAAGATGTTTTAGATAGGAGGGAATTTCAGGGGTATAAGAGTAGGTGAGAACCAGAAACTTGTGTTTGCTAAATGGTCTCATGCAAAGGAAAAGTAAATGTTCTCATATCTTAAACTTTCTTGCATATCCCAGAGGATGTTTCACAATTTGGTGGAAATGATCCTGAAGAAGTTGAACTCCTACAGAGAAGGGATGCAGGGGATCTGTCTTCTCTGATGAGCCCATTTTAGGTGAATGGCTCCTAGATCAATTTGAAAGATAGTCTTATGTTGCAAAAGGCGTGGAAATCTTTTAAAGATATTGATCACTCTAGCAGGGTATGGTGATATATACCTATAATCCCACAACCAGAAGGCTGAGGGAGGAGGGGAGTGCTATCAAGGGAACCCTGGGTTAAACAACACAGTATTGCCTCAGTAAAATGCCAATGCCAAGAAAGCGTTTTTTTTTTTTCATTTGCTGTAAAGGATATTTGTTATAAACAATATTTCTGTTTTTCAGAATTGCAGCATGTCATGTTGTTCATTTTCCTCAACGTATCCCCCAACTGTGTGTGTGTGTGTGTGTGTGTGTGTGTGTGTTCAATTATCCTCAAGCTCCAAGAGACTTAAAACATTCATGTCTGAATCTCAGAGAGACAGAGAAGAGATTTACAAGCTCAAATTTCCTAAGCAGAAAAAAAGCCAGTTAAGGCCCCAGGGTTCAAGGAGGAGGACTCTGTGGAGGTCATTGGGGTGGAGGTCTGGAGAAAGACCAGGCTGGTCAACTCAGTCCCACTTTTTATTACATGAAACATGAAAATACAAACTCTTGTAACTATTTTCCTGGACAATATAAAAATAGTTTTAGTTATAAGAGAGATCCGGAAAGTTTGATCTGATTTCTTTTCTCTGATTGTGAACTTTTATCTTGGGAAGACAAAGGGAGAGTTGTCAGATGGCTGACTAAAAAAACAAAACAAACAAACAAACAAACAAACAAACACAGTTTTCTATTTAATTAAAGCGAAATGGAATATATTAAAAATAAGCATGAAAGAAAGTGCAAGGAAACAGCTCTTTCACAATTTAGAATACGCTGCTTGGTACAGTAAGCAATTACTCAATTGTTAGGGTCAACACAGAGCAAAAGATTGTGCTTCCTAGGCAGACTCATAAAAAGGAGAAGAATCCTTCAAGCACCAAAGCAGACACAGTTCAGCTGTTCCAAGTTTCTAGAAACTTCCACTGTTCCTAGAAAAGTGTGAATACACTTGGGGTCTCTGAGCATCAGGACCCTGAGGCCCAGCTTGCTGAGGCAGTGAGACTCTCCTGGATGCCACGGCCCCAGTGTACAGAATGTAAAGAGGAGTGAAATCACACTGGTGGCTCCTCTGTTCTTCCAGAGTGGGCAGGCTTTGCCTAGGGCTGCTGCTGCCCTAGGTGACAAGGCTTTCTATCCCCAGCCTTTGATTGTGGGCTCACATTGGCAACACCCCTGAGCTCCTAGACTTCAGCTGGGGCCACATAGTTCTCTTTCCCATTCTCAGGCTTCTTGCTCTTGTACTCGAAAGCCACAGGTTTCCCAATTTTTCAGCCTGTGAATTGCCACTGAGGGCCTATCTAACCTCTGGCTATGTAAACCAATATACTAAACTCCCATACAGTTTGATACAGTCTGTGAGTTCTGTTTCTAATACAGTTCTGTCAGTACTGTCCATTAGAGTCCCAAACGCCTACAATCTTGGTAATTAAAAAAAATATTTGTTTTAAAATTTTGTTCATTTTATATTTATGTGCATGTTTATTTTGCCTATATTATGCCTGTGTACCATGTTCATGCCTAGTGCCCATGGAGTCCATAAGAGGGGGTTGGATCCCTTGGGGCTGGAGTTACAGATGGTTATGTTTTACCACGTGAGTGCTGGGAATTAAACATGGATTATCTTCGAGAACAAGTGCTCTCAACCACTGAGCCAACTCTCTAGCTCCTCTTGATAAACTTTAATCAAGTGAATTAATTTTTATTACGTAAAGTATGCAACTGAAAGTCATTGTATGTAGACATTTTAGAGGATCATGACTAGCTTGCACATATCAGCCAACTTTGTTTAGCCATGCTTACTATTTTCATGTTTAAAATGGAGTAAAGCCAGGCATGGTGGTGCATGCCTTCCATCCCAGCACTTGGGAGGAAGAGGCAGAGGCAGGCAGATCTCTGAGTTCAATAGCCAGGACTATTAACCACAACAAACAAACGCTGTCTCAAAAAAAAAAAAAAGTAAAATGGAGATGCGCCTTAAGTAACTTGAAGAACGAAGAAGAATGAAGTAATGTGACCCTGGGTAGTACACTGAGAATAAGAGAGAGGAAGAAGGTAAACCTAGAAGTAGGGAAGCCTGCTGGAAAGCTTATGGTAGCAGCTTACATGGGGATGGTAGTGGCTTAGGATGCTAGCAATGAAAGCAATGAGAAATGGCAGAAGTTTGAATGCAACAGGCTTTGATGATAGTTTAAATTGAGTTTGCTAGATAAAGTAGACAAAGGTGACTACAAAGTTGTCTAAATACAAGGAATGATGGAGTTATCCTCCACCCTGGTTAGGGAAACGCACAGGCAAACCCAATTTGGTATTGTATTGGTCACAAAAATAGCACAGGTTCTTTCCTTAGAAAAAGCTTCCTGGTAATGACATTAAAATAAGACACAGTTTCATTCCTGACCCCTTTCGACTTTAGAAACCAGGACAAACTGGCAGACCCTCAGACAGGAGAGAGCCTAACTGTCCACTGATATGTGGGGTTGTCCATCTTCTAAGTATTTAGGTGTGTGTATGTGTGTGTGTGTGTGTGTGTGTGTGTGAGAGAGAGAGAGAGAGAGAGAGAGAGAGAGAGAGAGAGAGAGAGAGAGAGAGAGAGAGAGAGAGAGAGAGGAGGCTCAGCAGGGCTCAGAAAGGCTGGCCTGGAGAGTATTAATTAGCTTAGTTCCCTGTGTTGTCTAGGGCTCCTGATTGGGTTAACTTCCCCTGACAATTAAGGGATTAAAAAAGGAGAAATCTGAAGTGCAGTAGGGAACATCTCCATCGCAGTAGTAGCTGCAACAGTTGTCAGCTTTGGTTAAAAACCAAGGAGCACTTGTGCAGGGGCAGGCATGCAGAGAGAACAGCTCCTGCAGAACAGAGAGCGCTGAAGACCCTTTTCCTCAGGAGGGTTGTGGGTGTGTAAGTGCCTTTTGATGTGCGGGGTTGGGACCCCATTCCCTAATTTATTTAGACAAAAACAAACAAACAAACAAACAAACAAAAACAAGATGGTAGATATGTAGCTTTGTTAACCTACCCAGGTCTGGCTTTGAGATTACATGACCAGTCTGGACTGGTCACCTGGAAAAAGGACAGAGGAAGGGGTCACCTACTGGTGGGAGAAAATTGCCATGCCGTTGCCTCAGATCAAGAGGGTGATGAAGAAGCCAGGAATTGTACTGTCTTTGTCCATCGATCAGTCTAGGTAAGTCCCACTTCCTTATCTGTCTTCGTGTCAGGGGTCTGCCCATCTCTTAGTCATCCCCTCCCCAGCCCCCAACACTGAAGAGAATGTAGAATGGAAACCATCCAAGTAAAAGTTGGTTGAATATCCCCCTTTCATTCAGATTCTGGTTGTATTTACATTCTTAGACCATAGTTTTTATGATTGCTTTCCCACCTCCTTAAACATTAAATGTTATCACAGATATGTTAGAGTTTATATTGGTGTCTCCTAGCATATGAATGACTGGATTTCTTCCCCACCTCTCTCTATTCTCTCTCTCTCTCTCTCTCTCTCTCTCTCTCTCTCTATATATATATATATATATATATATATATATATATATCTTCATAATCTGTTTTATTTATTTTTTTTTAAATTTATTTATTTTATATAACCAAGTCCATTTAAATGAAAACAAACATTTATAGACAATATTTGGGAATTTGGGCATCGTTCTTTCCAAACTACTTCCTGCTGCTAAGGGGCTCTGTCATGGGGGATTCTAAGAAGATGCAGAAATCCTGGCTGTAGCCTGCGAGGATGCTTTGTCCAGCTGTTTTGAATGTGGGATCACCTGGTACTCTGTTTCAGGCAGTCTGACTTGATCAAACCACATTAGTCTGGAAGGAATCCACAGCTTTTCATTTTCTGTGGAAACAAAAATAGAAATCCTTTTCCCCAGTAACTTGTCCTTGAACATAAATTTTGGAGTCAAAGCATTTTTTAAATTTATTATTTTACATGTCGATCCCAGTTCCCTCTCCCTCCCTTCTTTCTTCCCTCCCTCCCTCCCTTTTACCCTCTCTGCCCTCTCACATGCACTCTAAACACCCTCCCCTCCCATCCCCCCACCCCAATTCCATATGTAGGGGAATGCCATCCATTTGGGGTCATGTAGATCTGACAGGTCATGTGAAGTAGGGACTAGGGCTTCTCTCCTGTCTCTAGGTTAAGGCAGTTATCCCTCCATGGGGGGGTGTGTTAGCAAGGTCCTTTTGTGCACCAGGGATACATCCTGGCTCCACTGTCTGAGGTCCCCTTAGACTGCTCAGTCCTTCTGGCTGAGACCCATATTCAGGGGGGGACTGAGTCAGTCCCATGCTGGTTTCCTAGCTATCAGTCTCTCAGTATATTTCTTAACAGCATTTGGATTTTATAGGTTTACAAAGTATTGCATTGAGGTCAATTGTTTTTGGATTTAAAATTTCCAGATGAATGGCCTGCTATTTGACATCACATTCTTGTAATTTTTATACTAAGTGTTAGTAATTATAATATACATACTCACACACACACATTCACACACACACACACACACACACACACACACACATTTGGTTTTTCAAGACAGGGTTTCTCTGTATTGCTTTGGAGCCTGTCCTGGAACTCACTCAGTAGACCAGGTTGGCCTTGAACTGACAGAGATCCGCCTGCCTCTGCCTCCCAAATGCTGGGATTAAAGGCGTGCGCTACCAACAGTTGGCTAATAATTATAATATTTCACTATTATTTTTTGGTGTGTTTATGTGAGTTCTTTATAGCAGTGTTTTAAATACAGCTAAAGGGAGGATTTCCAACTCTTTCTTTTTTCTTTGTTACTATTCCTGAGTTTCCAACAGAAGAAGAGGAAAATGCTAACACTATGCCACTAGATTCAAACTGGATGATCATATACATTACTTAAAAGCCATTTCATTTATTAATTGCAGTCTCCTGTACCAATTCATTCAAGGGTACCTCCCACTTTCTCTTCTAAGAGGTTCAATGTGGCTGGGTTTATGTTGAGATCTTTGATCCATTTGGACTTAAGTATTGTGCATAGCCATAGACATGGGTCTATCTGCAGTCTTCTACACATCAACATCCAGTTATGCAAGCACCATTTGTTGAAGATGTTTTCTTTTTTCCCTTGTATAAGTTCAGTTTCTTTGTCAAAAATCAGGTGTCATCCTGTTTTTTTTTTTTTTTTTTTTTTTTTTTTTTGTGCCAATACTAAGCTGTTTTCAGGACTACAACAGAGTTTGAGGTCAGGGATGGTGATGCCCCCGGAAGTTCCTTTATTGTAGAGGGTTGTTTTAGCTATCCTGGGTCTTTGGTTTTTCCATATAAAATTGAGGATTTTTCTTTCAAGGTCTGTGAAGAATTGTGCTGGGATTTTGATGGGGATTACATTGAATCTCTAGATTGCTTTTGGCAAGGTTGTTATTTTTACTATGTTGGTCCTACCTATCCAAGGGCATGGGAGATCTTTCCATTTTCTGGTATCTTCTTTAATTTCTTTCTTTAAAGACACAAAGTTCTTGTTATATAGGTCTTTCACTTGTTTAATTAGCGTCACCCCAAGATATTTTATATTGTTTGTGGCTATTGTAAAGGGTGATGTTTCTCTGATTTCGTTCTCAGCCCTTTTATGGTCTGTATATAATAGGGCTACTGATTTTTTTGAGTTTATCTTGTATCCTGCCACTTTGCTGATGGTGTTTATTAGTTATAGGAGTTCCTTGGTAGAGTTTTTCTGGTCACTTATATAAACTATCATATCATCTGCTAATCAGTATCCCCTTGGTCTCCTTTTGTTGTCTTATTGCTCTAGCTAGAACTTCAAGTACAATATCAAAGAGATATGGAGAGAGTGAACAGCCTTGTGTTGTTCCTGATTTTAGAGGAATTGCATTGAGTTTCTCTCCATTTAGTTTGATGTTGGTTGTTGGTTTACTATATATTGCTTTTATTATATTTAGGTATGTTCCTGTTATCCCTGATCTCTCCAAGACCTTTATCATGAAGGGGTGTTGGATTTTGTCAAAGGCTTTTTCAGCATCTAGTGAGATGATCATGTGGTTTTTCTTTTTCAGTTTGTTTATATGGTGTGGATGTTAGGAGGACTGAGCAGTCTATGGGGCCTCTAGTAATGGAGCAGAATTTATTCCTAGTATAGAAATGGACTTTGGGAGCCCATCCCACATAGAGGGATACTTTCTCAGCCTAGACACATCCCGGAGGGCCTAGCCCCTGCCCCAAATGATATGACAGACTTTGAAGATTCTCCATGGAAGGCCTCACCCTCCCTGGAGAGCAGAAAGGGGATGGGCTGGGGTTTGGTGGGGGTGATAGGAGAGGATAGGAGGGTAAGGGGACTGGGATTGACATGTAAAGCAACCTTTTTCAAATTTAAATAAAAAGGAAAAAAAGCCATTTCAAAGTCAAAATGTATAAGGAAATACAAATTTTCAAATTTAATATTTAAATGTTGGAATTTTGATTCATATTTTGCAAATGTAATGGTAATACATTGAGTTAAAATGGTACAGAGTTAAAATGGTACTGAATTTAGCATTTGTCCTAATGTCAAGGGAATAGGAATGTTTTCACACAAATGAAAATGTACAGAAGCTGTGAAATAATAAAACTAAAATCTGTAATAAATGTTAATTGATATCATAATGGATTTTTTGAATGTTGGGTTTATGGTGTGGTTTTGTACAGGGGTTCCAAGACCTGATTGATTATCACAACAAACACAATACTGTTTTTTTTTAAAAAAAAAAATACAAATATGTGATATTCATTTTGTTTTCACTGATTTTATTGATCTTGGATGGGCTTAGGGTAGGTTCTTTATTGAAACAATATTTTGATAATTCTTGTGTCTCCTGGGGATTTTTAAAATGTTGTGTGCAATTAACAGATATGAGAAGTGCTTTCCTGGTACTATTTTCCAGAGCTAAGGACTGAATCTAGGGCCTTGTTCTTGCTAGGCAAGTGCTCTACCAATGAGCTAAATCCCCAACCCCATCCTATAATTATTTTTAGAGCATTCTTCTTTGTGGCTTTGCAGAAGATGTTGTGATGATGATTCCTGGGGCACAATGACTGTTTCCATTTGATGGTGAATCCATGTATGGAAGTGTGTTGGAACTTCTGGACCATGAACTTCAAGTCAGGTGGAATTTTATTTCAAGCCAGGTGGATTACTTCTTATCACAGCCATCCAATCTGCCACAGCAAATTCAACTGTTGAAGACAGAAACCAGTGTGTAGGTAGGAAGAGACAAATGTAAGCTGTTTGGGAAATTATTTATCCACTTGAAATATATTTTTAAACAAAGCAATAAAATGTAGTTCTTTAAAACACATGAGTGATTTTCCCTGTCAGTGATATTTTATAATTAGATGCGATTTTCATTCAGAAAGCTTTTTGGTTATGTAATCTTCCATTAGAATATAACAGGTAAAGTGTTCTAATTTGCATGTTTTCTTTTTGTCTCTATAAGACCATGAAAAGGGTTCATTTTATTGTAAAATGTACCTAAAAGTTAATTGGGCCACTTTCTACTTTGGATAAAGAGTTCACATAATGAAACTTGTTTCTGGTGATAAATGGCTACACATGATGATGAAAAGATACAATGCATTGTAAGTGGAAAAGAAATGGTTTATATGAAGTTAAGGAATTTCATTGCTTGTGCTATAAAGTGGTTTATTTCTTTAAATGTTGCTGATACAACATGTTTATTGTAAGTTTACTATAATGCTTTAAAAAGGAATTAGCTTCTTACACACTTATTTCTGATAGGTCATTTTAGGAAATCTAATTACTTCTTATATACTAATTACTTCCCTTTATTTGTTTAAACAGCAAGAAAATGTAACTTAAAATGTCTGTATAACAGAATGATATGATAAATGCAATCTTGGAGCAAACCTCTCTTGGCACAGAGAATTAATTCAATAATTTAATAATTTCCAGTGGGTTTTTTTTTTTTTTTTTTTGCAGGCACAATTTAAAGTCTCTAAGCACAAAATGTCACTGACTATTTTTTCCTATAAAGTAAATTAAATGATAACTATGCTCTTTTCTGGTTAAAATAATAATTGAAATTATAAAATGCTGACTATATAGGTAATTTCCTGTGGCAATTGCCAATCCACTTTATTTTTTGAAAAAGGAATAACTCCTCATGATTGTAATTGCATTCCTTTGAGGGAAGTTAAAAACCATGTTGCCAAGTCATTTGGAGTAGGGTCTAGGCCCTCTCTCCTGCCTCTAGGTTAAGGGAGTATCCCTCCATGGGGAATGTGCTCCCAAAGTCCTTTGTGCAACAGAGATACATTCTGGTTCTACTGTCAGAGGTCCCTTAGACTGCCCAGGCCTTCAAATTGAGACATGTGTAACAGATTTTGATGATCTCTTTTGGGATCATCACCCTTCCTGTGGATTGGGGGTTGAATGGGATGGGAGGTGGGGTTGGGGGCATGGGAGGGAGGGAGAGAGAACTGGGATTGATATGTAAAATAAGAAAAAATTATATATACATGTATATATGTACATTATATATACATAATGTACATATATACATGTATATATAATGTATATATATACATGTATATATACATTATATATATATATTCCCATGTTGTCATTGTTGAAGTGTGAGATATTAATACGCCAAGGGTCTGGGTAAATTTGTAGCTAATGGATTCTGGCCATAATACATTCCAAATCTTAAGGAAAAGTTATGCATCTGTAATCTTTTATGCTTATGTCACCCACACTTAGCCCAAGTCTCACAGCCTTTGAGGTGGGGATTCCCTTCTTAGACCTCCTACTTCCCTTCCTCAACACAAGCTCTCACTAGACTCATCTGATCTGCTCCTTCTGCAGTGCATGTCTACTGGCGCTTTGTATTATATATAAATCTTGATTCTATTCTCAGGTATCATTGTTTTGTGTTTATATTTGTGTTACATAGAAATTGTATAGTTTACTCCTTCAGTAGATCCTTCATTCATTGTCACTTTTTGAACAAAAAGGTACATTAATTTTATTGTTATTGCTTTCTCTCTCTCTCTCTCTCTCTCTCTCTCTCTCTCTGTGTGTGTGTGTGTGTGTGTGTATATGTGTGTATGCGTGTGTGTGAGTGAATGTGAAGTTATGTGTGGAGTCAGAGGACAACTTTTGGGAGCTTTTTTGTTCTTTATATCACAGATTCAAGGGCTTGAACTCAGATTCTCAGGCTTGCATGGCAAACATCTCCACCTACTGAGTCAGTTCCATGACCCTCTTTAGCACTCTTTATCCAGCCAAAAGGGTCATGGGAATCCACAAACAACCCAGGCTGCTGCCAAGACTATAGATTGCTGTCCACAAACTGACAGCAAGGCCCCATTGCTGAAGACAACACTTACACAACTCATTGAACTCATTGAACATGGAGAAGTAGAGTTAGTGCCTATATAGAGCCTTCATTCTTATGTTCTAAAGTCTTTGGTAAGGAAGGTTCTCTGCATGCTACTGAAGGAGAAGCGTAAACACCAATACAGTTACAAACACTTTGGTTTGCAATGGTGTCCTGCCTGCAAGATAAGCCATTGCATGTTGGCACAATGTTTGTGGGAGAAACCAATCAACACCTGATTTGATTGAAGGCCAACTCCATGAGATGTGTCACACTTATTGGGTGATCAAGAACCTGAAACTGGATGGTCTAGGGACCTAAGGTAAAATCAAATACTACTGTTCTAAAAAACAAAAGCAAAAGCAAAACAAACTAAACCAAATATGTGGCAATTAAATGACTTCTAATGGCATTCTGTTATACTCTATACTCAGAGATTGATTAGTGCCTTGCTCAACCATCATCAAAGAAACTTCCTCCTGCAGCAGATGGGAACAAACACAGAGACTCTCAGCCAGACATTATTCAGAGAGTGAGAGGCCTTGAACACTCAGCCTTAAATGGGATGTCAGCATCAAATCCCTCCCTCCCCTCATGGCTCAGGGAGTCCTGTCAAAGAGAAGGTGGAAAGAGTGTTAGAACCAGAGAAGATGCAGGGCACTAATATAACAAGGCCCTGTACAGCAGCAGGATCAATGTGTGTATGAACTCAGAGGCTGAGGCAGCACAGGGCCTACACAGGTCTGCACTAGATGGGATCCTAAAGCTGAAAGGAGACATGGGCATTTGCTCCCACCTCTAACCCAGATGCCATCTCTAATTTCCACCAAGGGAGTGTCATGGATAAGCAAATTACTCTTAAGGGTAGGCTGCATGCCGGGCACTAGATGGGCAACAGAAAATAAACTTAAGAGTATCTTTGGAGGTTCCTTGCTTTGTAATATTGTTTCAGGGTTCTTTTTGTAAAAAAATTATCTTATTTTTTGTTATATATATAAACACACACAAACATAAATATATTTCTTTTCTCTTTTTACTCTACAGGTCCTTTGCATACATATTATGACTTCTAGTTTAGTCTTTTTTGTGGGATTCCTGAACTTGGGAATGACTGGGTCTCTGACTCTTGTGCCTTCTCTTGGGCCATTTTCCTCCTGTTTGCTTGTTTTGCCCAATTTTGATGTGCTAAAAGGAGAGGAGATAGGCAGGAACTGTGAAGAGCAAAGGGAGGGAAAACTACAACCAGGATGTATTTTGTGAGAAAAACAATCTATTTTCAATAAAGGGTAGGGGATTCATTATGTTCTAATTTCCTGTGGCTGGAAAGCCTTCTTGAGCAGCTTCTTCAGAAAGTGTTCCAGGGAGTATATTTCTCTGTCCTCTTGATTGGACCAGATCAATAAATTTGTTCTTATCTTTGTCTTTGACAAACTGTATTTATTCTAATCCTTTTCTCTTCTTTTTGTCAAAGAACAATCACGAGCTTTAGCTTAGATTTCCCCTTTTTATTTTCACTGTTTTTAAGTTGGCTTCCTTTGTGTGCTGTTGGTTTCTTTGAATCTTCATTTTTATAACTTGTTTCATTTTCCTCAGGAAGAGAGGTTCAATTTTTTATTATATTAAAATAATATTTCATTTTTAAAGTATTTCTTGAAAAGAACCCTGAAATGTAAATGTCACCCAGCAGCTTTAACTTCATTTTACTTCACCCTTGGATTTTGTTTTTCATAGTTTGAAATTTATACTTCCTTTAGAAAACAAGGTTTTATTTAATTTCTCCCAATTCCCATACACAATCATTTTTAGAGTTTGCGTCTTCCTTTTTAACTTATTCCATCTTATGCTTTTCTTTGGTGTTTTTGCTTAGTACCCTTCTAGTTTTCCTCCTTATTCTTTCTTATAATGATAGAGTCATTTAACCTATGCTTAGGCACTGTGCTGGCTATTCCCACACGATGTCTTAGGGTTTCCATTACTGTGAAGAGACACTATGACCACAGAACTCTTATAAAGGAATCATTTAATTGGGGCTAGCTTACAGTTCAGAGGCTTAGTTCATTAACATCATGGCGGGAGGTGTGGCTGCATTCATGTAGTCATGGTGCTGGAGAGGTAGCTAAGAATTCTACATTTAGACCAGCAGGTGTAGCACCATCGCTAGTCTGTTCCACTAATCAGGCAAAGGCCTAGAGATTGAAATAAGAGACAAGACAGCAGGTCATTTGTCCAACAGGAATGCTGAAATGCTGAATGCCATTTATTGAGAGGATGGAGTGGGTTTATATGCTGACTCACAGCACAACAGGGTTTTCAGGCTTAGCTCCTCAGCAGATGTGTGTTAGAAAAACAGGAAGTATACTAATAACAACTCTGGGGAAAGATGTTCCAGCCAACAGCTTCAGGCATGCTTAAGGTGCCTCAGGGGTCGTCTACAAGCAGGCAGCAGGGAAAGAAAGAGAGAGAGAGAGAGAGGGAGAGAGAGAGAGAGAGAGAGAGAGAGAGAGAGAGAGAGAGAGAGAGAGAGAGAGAAAGAGAGAGAGAGAGAGAGAGAGAGAGAGAGAGAGCGGGCCTAGCTTAAGCATCTAAAACCTGAAAACTCAAAATCCACCCCCAATGACACATTTCCTCCAACAAGGCTACATAGAAGAAATAAAGTATTTCTATAATACAATTCATTAGCGTATATATTCAACCTAAACAGCCAAGACAATGAGCAACTAGTCTATAATACTAAATTTATATTCATGGTGTTAGAGAGATGGCTCAATCAATGGTTAAGAGAATTGACCTCACTTCTATAGGACTAAGGTTTGATTTCCAGCACCCACACTGAGGCTCACAATCATCTGTAACTCCAGGCCCAGAAGATCCCATGCCCTCTCCTGGCCTCCATGGACACCAGGTATACAAGTCATAGACACATATATGCAGGCAAATCACTCATACTCATAAAATTAAAAAAAAACGCACAAGGTAAATTTATATTAAAGTGAAAAAGAAAGCACAAATCTAACATAAAATATAATACTAGATCTTCCATTTTACTTCAACAATTTTGTGAAGTACACATGTCAATTATGCAACATCCAGGACACGATTATCTTTAAAGTATAGCTTAGGGTTCTCTGCATTTCTGGAGTCCCTTTTAAGTATTGAACCTAGCTAAACATTTTCGTATCTATCTATCTATCTATCTATCTATCTATCTATCTATTTATTTTTGCCTTTTAAATTCTTATCACCTCACAAATATGCAGTGGGGATTCCAGGTGCTACTTGTGTGACATTATGACAGAATGAATACAGAAACATTGTGAGGATCTACGTACCTTCTCTTAAATCAGATATAAAAGAAAGGAAAATCAGAGAATATGCGTTTGTAATAGGCTGAGTGATGGCATCCCCAGATGCCCACATTCTAATTGCTGAAGGTGTGAATCTGTTACTTTATGAAGCCAGACTTTCAGGTGGAGTAGAGAGTTGGAACGGGGCATCAGTCCAGATTGTCTATGGTATTCCATAGGCAGCTACAGGGCCATTAGAGGGAGGAGTGAGGCAGGGTATCAGTGCCAGGTGAGCTCTGTGAGAATGGCCAGTGACGGCTTTGAAGATGGATGAGTCAGCAATGGATAAGAGTGCAAGAAACTGGGAAAGTTAAGAGAAGCAGCTACTTTCCTGATGATTCAGAGAAGAATAGGGCCCTTCAGTTGCCCAGTTCAGCCAATGAGATGTCTTTAGTCACCCGGCTCAGCCAATGAGATGGCTCCAGTTGTCTGCTCAGCCAATGAGATGCCTTCAGACATGACCTCCATAACAGTAAGATTACAAACTGGTATTGTTTTAAACTAAGTCAAAGTAACTTACCTTGGCAGCAATTGGAAACAGATACAGTGTTTATTAAAGGTCTCTTTAAAGCCACATTATTCCTATGATCAAAATACTTCAATGAATCCTCAGCGTTCTCAGCATGAACAAAATACTTCAATGAATCCTCAGCGTTCTCAGCATGAACTCAAGCTCTGCAAAGTGCTCATTAGGACTTTTGTCTTTCCACTTTACCTGCTAATTCAGAGCTTCATCTACTTTGACCATGATAGCTTTACCACCCTATGCCCCTGTTCTTTGGTACACATTGCAATCCGTGACTTGGTGGCCTAACTTTACTAATATTTTTTTCTACTTCCTCCCTATCCTTATAAACTTATCTTTGTTTTCCATGGCTGTGCAAAACTTATTTATAAACACTTGTTTATAAAAAAATACTGGTGAATATAAAATAAAAAGGCTTCTCAAATTATGATTACTTTTGTCAAATATAATCTATAACAAATTATATCTAATCACACATACACACTATTCTCTTATTTGATGAAGTTTTTTGGGAGAGGAGCTAATGTCATACTTAACTACCTACATGCTGCTTGACTCACTATAGGCCTCAATAAATAATCATTTCTTGATTGTCCAGTTGATGGATGATCACCAATTTCCTCTTTCATGGATTTTAGTTTCTATGATTTAGCACTCAAATATGATTCTATCATATGATAAATCAAATTTATCCCAAAGTCTCTCCTGGCTACCTTCTCTCATTTCTTCTTTTCATATAAAATGGTGGTGTTTACACACATGACTACTATTTTTTTTTTTTTTTTTCTTAACTGCTTGATGTGTTGATTCTCTTCTGTCATGGCTTTGCTTTCTCTGAGGTTCCCAATGACTCCTTCTGGAGATTCTCCTTGACCTCTCTGATGATTTTGCCCACTATTACCTCAAACTTGTTTCCCCCTGTGCATTGTGGCTCCTTTACTCTCTCTATTTTTTCTAAAGTTCTAGGTATTTTCCATATTCTTTTAAAAAAGGGTTTGTTTCATTTGTTATTCATGGGTGTCTGTATGTATGAACATCTGCTTGCAGATGCTCTGCAAAGCCAGAAGAGGGCACTGAATCTCCTGAAGCTAGACTTACAGGTGGTGGTGAGCTCTTTGCAGTGAGTGGTGTAAAAAGATCAGAGAAAGAACAGTCAGCACCGTTAACTGCTGAGCCATCTCTATGCCCCCATCCGCAGTATTAAACTCTTAAGCCTGATTCTTCTGTCTGTACATCCAATGTTTTGCAAACCTTATCCACTTACACTCTGCATTTTACCAGTGTTTAGAACCTGGCAACATCTTCCACCATGTTGTCCTATCTAGACATGTCTTTTTAGTGTCTGTGTTGAATCCTCCGTGTTCTCTTAAGTAAAGATAAAACCTAAAGTTGAGTCTTCATGAGTAATACTTCCATGTATTCTCTTTCAGTAATTTTTTTATTAAGATAATTTCTTGGGGTATAAATATTAGACTCATTCAAAAATATTTTCTTATGTATTCTATTTTCTTTATGCCATCTTTTCAGTTGACCCTTTTGCAATTTTTCATCACTATCATTTTAATTTGGCTCATATTGTCTTCAGAACAACTTAAATTTATTCTGTGCCTTTAACATCTCTTTTTTTTTAGTCAACTCCCTTCTATCATGAATCCTATCACTACCTTCTTTTCTATAGCCAATTCATCCTGAATAGGTTTTGTATCATCTTTCCACACAAAAATCGGATTTGTCTGCATCAGTTATTGCAAGGTGGGCCACAGGGTGGCATTAGGTCTTTTCTGAAAGACTTATAGCAGTAAAGAAACTAGTCCAGAAGTTACGTGTCTCCTGGGTGCCAATTGCTCTTGTAACAACATCCTCATAGTCATAGTCTTGCAAGGATTGCCAGTAATATTTATCACCACATTTAGGGAAGTCCAAAACATGGGTCTGCATTGGTAGGTTTTTGTTAACTAACAATTCCTCATACATTTTGTCTTTAAGTAGTATTAGGCTCTTGTCGAGCTAATTTCTATTCTTACTTGGTTATCATAGTGATAATTTTCTCAGCTCTTTTCCTGTGGTAGTAATAAAGAGGAAATTGCTTTAATTCATCTGGAACATGTTCACAACATATTTCCTCTTTATTTAAGCCTCCCTGGATAGTCTTCTTTGACGCCTTCCCTTAACAGAAGAGCCTAACATAATTTATTCCATTACTGTATTCTGAAACTCAGTACCTACAATGATTCCAGGAAAGTAGTAGCTATTTAAGAAATAGCTATGCATGACAATAGCAGAGTTATAAGACACATTCCAAGTTCACGACTGGATTCCACACTGCTTTGCGTTAATATAAGCTAAACACAGAAGAAAATATGATGCCCTGTTCATTCCTTGATGGAGTGAGAAAGAATTATTGCAAAACTCAATTCAAAGTTAAAAATACTTGCATCCAGTTCAAACATCAAGCAATACAGAGATGAGAAAAGAACAGGATAAATGGAAACAGAAGGAGGACAGTAAAATTCCGTAGGCTTCTGAAGTGTGGGAAGGTACACTCTCAAGGTAGCTGAGGAGAACAGGGAGACCAAGCAGAAAATGCAGACTATAAGCATTGCATAGATATGGTTCCAGCTGACCAGTCATATGACTTCCCCAACTTAATTAACTTTCCTGTGCTTTAACACAGGACCATAAATGCACCTAGAGTTAGTTCCCTATTTTCAACTGAAATGATATAGCTAGGAGTAATGAGGTGGGGCTGAGAAATGTCTCTAGTTACAGAAAGAGCAATTCAGCTGAAATAGAAACTCCTATAATTTCCCCATTGGAGATCCAAGGGTTGAGCAGGAAGAGCATGACTTACAACAAAGCTGTCTTAATTTAGTCTGCATAGGCCAATTAGAACAGAAATCAACACATTTAAGAATTCAATCCATATAGATAGGCAATTAAATGAATTCAGATGGACCTATATAATTTTGTTCTTTTAAAAAAATTTACATCTCAATCCTAGTTCCCCTCCCTCCCTTCCTCTAGTTCTCCCTTCCCCCCAGCTCACAGCCATTCCTCAGAGAGGGTAAGGTTCCCATAGAGAGTCAACAAAGTTTGACCCATCACCACATTGAAGCAGGACCAATGTCCTCCCCCAGTGTCTAGGCTGAGCAAGGTATCCCTCCATAGGAAATGGGCTCCAAAATCCAGTTCATGCACTAGGGATAAATACTGGTTCCACAGTCAGAGGCCCCACAGACTACCCAAGCCATCCATGGTCACCTGCATTCATAAGGGCTAGTTGGGACCTATTCAGGTTCTCCAGCTGTCAGTCCAGAGTCAGTGAGCTCATATGAGCTTGGGTCAGCTGTTTATGTGGGTTTCACCATCATGGTCTTGAACCCTTTGCTCATATTGTTGCTCCTCCCTCTCTTCAATTGGATTCCAGGAGCTCCATCCAGTGCTTAGCTGTGGATCTCTGCATCTGCTTCCATCAATTACTGGATGGAGATTCTATGCTGACAATTACAGAGGTCCTCAAAATGACTACAGGGGAAGGCCAGTATAAATTTGTTTTTTAGTAAAAGATTTTGGATCTAAATTATTCTTGTAACTGTCTTCACACCCACTTTACTATTTTGTTGTTTGCTGAAAAAAAAATCAGGGAAACTTCAATCCCTTTTTATGTATAAGACTAAACTGTTTATTTTAAAATTCAATTTATGTGTTTAAGTTAGCATACACAGCCACATTTATGGCATTTAAGATTGAAGATTTTAAACTGCATTCTAGAGAAACCACCCTGGATAAAATGCATTTTATGATAAAGGACAAAATTGAAAAAGTTTATGAGCTATGTGCATCTGATGGTTTCATTGCCAAAGGAAAGGCCAAAGCAGATGGGCAAGCTGAAAGGCATGCTGAAAGCTCAGCATAAATGATATTCAAGTTATAGTGTGTAAATGCCCCCTCTGCACATGGCGGTCCGTGCCTTTAAGAGGAGTGAGCCTGCAGGAAGAACTGATCACCTTCTTTCCTAGAATGAAGACTTTGTAATTAGGAAAAACATAGAGAGGAGAGACACTTAGTGGAATGTTCGTTATTTATCTGCTGGGGTAGCAGGAAATAAGTTCCAGTTTTCCCCTCTGAGGAGACTGAGCTCCTATTATCCTTCCCCTTGCTCCCTAGCTCAGCCTTTTATGTAAGGGGGAATGAAAGGAGAGGAATCTGTCTCACAATGCATTTTCTGTCTGAGAGGCTTGCTGTCACAGGTTACAAGTGAGATATAATGGCCCTAGTCAAAAGTGAGGGTGCGAAAATTTTATAACTCACCATGTTTATTAAGTAAAATATCGTAAGAGCTTATGTTTCAGATCATAAAAACATATTTCAGTAATCAAATATTAAGCCACAAAGTCAGAAAAAATGTCTTCTGGTGGCTTCTCATAAACAACGATGAAACTGATGTTATCATTTGGCAGCTCCAATACTCACCTGGCGACATGCTCTCACTCCATCAATGAATCAGCAGGGTATCTATCGCATTTTCTTGTGTGATTAGCTTACATCAATACAAAACAGAATTGTGGAGGTGTGATTAGTAGTTTTAAAAGTGACCGTGGAGTGGAAATTTATCGTTTCAGGACAGGAAATGTCTACACACGGTACTTTGTAGAGAATAGAAAAACATTTCATAGAAAAACATTCTAACCACAAGGTGGCAGTAAGATCTATCTATCTATATATGTATTAGAGAGGGGGATTTCAACTAAAAAACCAACTAATGCCTGATCTCCGAGGACATGATTGTCGGAATGAATAGCCTCTCCTAATGCGGCATATGCAGAAAGCCTCTGCAAAGCTGCTTGCTCGTGGCCTCCCTGGCTAAGCACCTTCCAGATTGCAATCTGGGTAAGCTGGGCTATTCCTGGGTCCTTAGCAAATGCCCAGTTTTGAATTAGATAACAAAATTGTGGTGCAGTGTTTGTATTTGCTTTGGTTCAATCCAAGGAACAATTAGGGTAATAAGTTCCAGGTAAATGTTCCCGGATGTGAAGTTCAGAAGCTCCACCCAGTGCTACCTATCACAACACTTAATTTAAACCGCCTTATTTTTGTATGAACAATGAATTTATGTAAATCTTTGAAAATGTTCTGCTGACTTACTATTTTGAAACTCTACTACTATTTTTTAATCTTGAAAATGTCCTCTTTAGCTTGTTTACCTTTGTCATGAGGATAACAGCATCATCTACTAAAAGGCAGATAATTGTGTTGTGAGAATCTGGTCGACAGAGACACAGAGAGTCCACTAAGATTTAGTTCAGCTAAACCATGCCCAAGTGGAAACAGGTAAACATTGCCAAAGCCAGCAGATTTCCAGGTGAATAAGACTTTCCTTTCTTTCTGCTAAAGGATCGGAGGGTCATTCACTGGGACTGCAAAGGACAAGCAGAAGTAGACAAAGGAGTCATTAAGGCCCAACCTTTTTTAAAATAATTTTCGCGAGGGGAGTTAAGCTCCACATACATTTGGAACTTGATAATGTCCCAAAGCCACATGACAAGCCAAAGCTCATAATGCAGATGGGCAAAGGAAAACTGCTTTGGCTGGAGTAATGGATGCTCTCCCGTTCCTCCCGCTGGCGGTCTGCCTGCATGTCAAGCTGTTCCCTGTAGGACTCAACGCTGGGACTAGGAAGCCAAGGTGAGACACCTGTGCTTGCATGCCTTCTGCCTTCACTCCATATCCCTTGTGCAAGGCAGTGGTGACTGTGCTTTGGTTTGTTGTAGACATTGCTGAACTGATGGGCAGCATTATATAAATTACGTATGTCTAAATGTGATGTGATTTCCCCAAGACCACTGTTCAAAAACGTGGGAGTAATCCTTGTGGAATTTATAAGTCGTAAACAGCAGGTTTATGAAGTCTGTCACAGCATGATGCTCTGTCAGTTGCTGTATTTTGAATCTCATGACACTGCTGTTTAAACTAGCTCAAGCGACTGAATGATCAGTGTTAGACAAGGATTCGATGCCTAGGAAAGTTAGCGAATACAATTACTAACAAGCGGGAGAAAACTTGACACCTACTTAACAAGTATTCCGTAGCAAGGTTTGGTGCTGAAGTAGAGACCACTGACAAGGATGAAGGAATTAAAGAGAAAAAATAGAAAAAGCTATAGTGAACTGCTCTGCAGATACAGTGGTTAGCAAGTAACAAAGTATCCAAACGTAGCTGCATTTCCATACTGACCTTCAGGCATAAGTCCAAAACTGGATTCAGCATAAGGGATTGCATTTCCAAGCCCCAAAGCCAGTACTGTTTAGTTTACTCTTTTGCCCTATTCAGAAAAGGCATGACAAAAAAAAAAAAAAAAAAAAAAAAAAAACCAAAAACAAACAAACAAACAAAAAAACCATTCAGTGGGGAAATTTGTTTGGCTGTCTTTGATTTAGGTTGAAAAATATATAATGCAAGGCAGTGAGTGGCTTAGTGGGGAAGGGTGCTTACCTTGGACACACACAGTGGAAGGAGAGAACTAACGCCAGCAAGTTGTCATCTGCCATCTGACTTCCACATGTGCATGAGGTGCACATTTACACACACACACAAAGTGAACACACACACACACACACACACACACACACACACACATAATGAAAAGGTTGAAAATGTTCAGTACATAGTTTACTATTTTTTTCTCATTTCAACTAAGCTATTAATATAAAATTAGACTTACTTGAATATTAAAATGACTAAAGCTGGCAGTGGTGGCCCAGCACTTGGGGAGGCAGAGGCAGGTGGATCTCTGTGAGTTGGAAGCTAGCCTGATCTACAGAGCTACACAGAGAAACCCTGTCTCAGAAAAAAAAAAATAAATAAAACGACTATGGCAACAGACCTCTATATTTACAAAGCTACTTCCTTTTGTGACACGTGGGAATGCTTGCATCACATGGCTGGCAAGGGCACTGCATGGCATTGTCATTATTTGGCCAGTAAATAGAATCCACTAATCTTAGGGACATCGTAATTCAAAGTGGCAACAGATAGCTCTTAAGCTTATAGCCACTCAGAACTATACCTACCTCAGAACAAGGCTAAAAAGTCTTAACATCTCCCAGATTTTCTATCTGCCTTCCCACATTCAGAAAATATGTGTCCTGGGAACTATAAACTGAATGTTGAAAGATCAACTGAGAAGTCAGTAACATCCCATTGTTTGAATGTTGATCGACTATTCATTACAGTTTGCTTATTTATTTGTTGGAGCTACAGTTTAGCAGTAAAGTGCACTTGCTACTCTTCCTGAGGACAAGAGTTTGACCCCAGGGCTCACCGTGGGTTGCTCACACCCTCTGCCTTCTGCTGGCACTTCCACATGCATGTGCTTATGTGTATGTGTGCTCGCTCACACACATGAAGTAAAATCAATACATCTTCAGAAGAGAAGAACAAACTGGCTGTCAGCATTTGTCTTCAGGTCCTTATGTTGTATTCTGGTTTCTCTTGCATCGATATTAGGGAGAAAACTCTGTGCATTCTGATGAATGTATATCAGGTGCTTCAAAAAGGTCTGGCAAGCTTTGTTTCATAACTTGTCTACTATTCACGACACTTGTACTTTTATAACCAAGCTGCTTTTGATTTTAAGTGAAGACCTAACTATAGTAACTGCATTTATTGTCAATGATGCCGGTGCATTAATTAATAAACGTCGTTGAAAGGGGAAAAAATGTTCCTTCCCTTTCGACCTTGCCACGGATGGTATATCTTCATGAGGCTGTCAGGAGCCTCATGAGGCATAAACAGAGGCACGCATAGCACTAAGCACAGCACCTGGCGCATAGTTCACCAGGGATATGTCAGCTGTAGTCATCACCTGATGAAATGTTAGGATGAAGGAGATGCAAGCCTGGAGCTGTACAGGTGAAGCTGCCCTTGTACTCCACTGCTGCCATCGCTCCCGAGGAGCACAGCTTACAATGGCCACCATCAGCTGCATCACCGCTAATCATGGAGTTTCATATGCACTAAATAGATGAAAGCCAGTTTGAAGGAAGAAAACACAGGAAAGAGCTGAACCCAATAATATCCCAAACTACAAAATGAGAAAATAACGTGAGCAGAATTGTAAGCTGGAAATTATAACAATTTACTGCTGAACATACTCTTCTAGGGACTTTCCAACAGTTTCTGTCTCAAGTTCACCAAACTCAGGTAGTTTGATTTAAATCCTTGTCAGGTTGGCTTCAGTACTTAGCCCTTCCTTCTGATAAAAGATCAGAGATGACAGCATCTAGGGTCCTACCATTCCCCCCAGTCCCTCCCTCCCTCTCTCTCTCTCTCCTTCCTTCCCTCCCTCCCTTCCTTCCTCCTCTTCTTTGTTATTAAATGCACTAATCTTTAAAGCTTTTTAATCTGCAGGTGACACTATTAAATACAAGGGTGTAGAAAAGGAAAAAAAATATCAGGTCTCTAAAGACATTGAATTTTTGCAAACAAAGGGAAACCCTGTGCACATGTGTAATTTACTCAGAATGACCAACATCTTGGATTTGTTCCTTAGAAAGAAGTCTTTTTTTTTTTTTAAATAATTTTTATTTAAATTAAAAACAATCTTATTTTACATACCAATCCCAGTTCCCTCTCCCTCTTGCTCTCCCACTCCCCCAACCTCCAATCCCCCCCCCCCATTAACTCCTCAGGGAGGGTGAGGTTTCCCATGGGGGGTCGTCAAAGTCTGTCACATCATTTGGGGCAGAACCTAGGCACTCCACATGCATCCAGGTCCTTCCCCTGTAATGAGATTGATGACTACCTTGTGTGCTATCCTGGAGCCTTCATCCAATAGCTGATGGAAGCAGAAACAGACATCCACAGGAAAATACTGAGCCGAACTATTGGAATCCAGTTGCAGAGAGGGAGGAGTGATGAGCAAAGGGTCAAGACCCACAGAAACAGCTGACTTGAGCTCACAGACCCCAGTCTGAGAGCTGGGAAACCAGCATAGGACTGAAACAGCCTCCCTGTACTTGGGTGTCAGTTGGGGGGCCTGGGCAGTCTATGGGGCTTCTGCCAATGGAACCAGTGTTTGTTCCTAGTACAAATGGACTTTGGGAACCCATTCCCTAGGGAAGGATACTCTCTGAGAAAGAGGTCTTCTAAACATTCTTTTGCTGATATAACTAAAGGTGTCTAAGGTACTGTGGTCACACTCTGTTCCTAGTCCAAGAGTAGTGCATGGGGCCCTTCATTTCAGCAGCTCTGAAGATCTTCTGTTCAATTAAGTGTTGGTTCTGATACAGAACCGTATTGATATTATTGACTCAGTAGGAATAAGTAGCAATTCTGTCCAAAATGAAATTGAATTAAGATCAAGAGAAGGTACAAGGATTATACCTCATCAGCCAAGCATAGGCAGAGAAAGGTTTGACATCTGTACTGAGCCTCACTGACACAGCAGTTGGAAAAACTCACACATTCTCCAAGTGGACATTTGGCTAAAGGTAGAAATAATTGGAGACTACAAAGGAAGGATGCCACAAAGCCAGGGATTGGTCTGAGATACTTTCAGAGGCCCACAGTTGGGTAGGGTAAATCTCAAGCCTGTGGGAAACAATGGGAATCATGAGAGTGTGTGCTAATATAAAAATCTTTAAATAATGGTGATGGTGTAGTGCTACTTGGGGACCATCCATCATCAATATATTGACCTATGCATTCCTTGTCTGCATTCACAAGGTTAAAAAAAAACCACACATTTCCCTTTGTGCCTATTTAAAAACCAATACTGCAAATATAAAGAAAGAAAGAAACATCAAAACTTTATAGGTCTTAGGGATCCCACTGGATGCTACTCACATGCTTCATATTATTTCATATTCCATTCATACTTTTGAATGGTATTCACTTATCTTACTCACATGG